>NC_059107.1:100353470-100953470 GCF_020740685.1 Jaculus jaculus
CTCGTGTCACCTGTGAATTGTAGATGCAGTGGAGTAGCTGGCCATTAGCTACTTCGTTTGACATTGCTACACTGTCTGCTTTCACCACTTCCTCTTTTTTTTTTTTTTTCCAGTGCTTCTTCCCATAACAAATGGTGCTCTTATTTTTGTAAGGACAGAGAGAGAAGAGAATGGGCATGCCAGGGCCACTCGCCGCTGCAAACTAACTCCAGATGCAAGTATCACTTTGTGCATCTGGCTTTCTATGGATACTGGGGAGCTGAACTGAGGCTGGCAGGCTTTGCAAGCACGAGCCTTTCACCGCGGAGCTATCTCCTCACAGCAACTCTTCCTAGGCATCTTTCAGGCAGGTTTGTTCTGTGTGTTTTCAGGTTCCCTTATCTCCCTCCAGTCCCATTCCCTACATAAAACTAAGTTTGTAAACTTCTTCAGCAAGTTAGAAACCAAACTTTCACTTCACATAAGTCAGTTTTATTAGGAAGAGCAATATATTTTATTAGAGAAGACAAAGTTTTCTGTTCTGTTGGTTTGAGAACAGTCTGCTCTCACATATTACAGTCACTTCGCATTATGCACAGGACTTATCATGAAGAACAAAGTTTTCCTAAACTTGAATAACCTTACTTTGGAAGCTGACTCTAGATGGTGTGTACCATGCTGATAGCCCGAGTTATAAAAGTGTAAAAGTCACGAATGCTGGAACAGGATATAATGATTCTGGAAGTGGCAGAAGTAAAGGCAGATGCCCCTCAGCTGTCATTATTCCGTGTCTGGCTGTACATTTACAATAGCACCATTATGTGTCCCTTGCACTGGACCTCAAGGGGGCTGCCAAAAGAGATTGTTCCTTGAGCATAATAGTTGCTTAATAAATATTCATCGAGGGAGCAAGCAGAGGTAGTCACTTCCGATCCTTGCCAATATGAAGAGCTGCGCACTGGGATGTGCTGCAGGTTTTGGGCGTGGGTGGAAGTGGTAATAAGATGGTGATTTAATACGGTACGTGCAGGACACAGAGACAGCTAGATGGAAAGCGCTCGGAAAAACTTTTGATGTGATGAGATAACAAAGTTTCCCAGAGGCCAAGTCTCTTCAATGTGGACCCAAGGAAATATGATTTGACTAAACCGTTCTGGGATTTCTTCTGGTTTTATTTTAAAAATTGGTATCATTTAACATAACTGAGCTCCTGTGAGTCAGGAACTCAGGCCCCAGAGGCCTTAAAGAACACATAGTTTAGGTTGATATTGTATATATGTAATTACAATGATTGTAATGGGGAGGTAATATGATGGAGAATGGAATTTCAAATGGGAAAGTGTGGGGGTGGGGAGGGAGGGAATTACCATGGGATATATTTTATAATCATTGAAAATGTTAATAAAAATTAAAAAAAAAAAAAAAGAACACATAGTTTAGATTATGGCAAACAATTGCCCCATTCATGAGGGGCTGGCACTGTGGGGTTCAGAGGAAAGAGTGATAGCTCAGAGACAGAGGGGGTGGAGGCAAAAAAAAAAAAAAGAACTGGGGGAAGCCGGGCGTGGTGGTGCACTGCAAATGAACTCCAGATGGATGCACCACCTTCTGCATCTGGCTTTACATGAACACTGGGAAATCGAACCTGCATCCTTAAGCTTTACAGGCAAGCACCTCAACCACTAAGCCATCTCTTCAGTGCCTCAGCTGCTGTTTATATGGCCTCTCTTACACACACACACACACACACACACACACACACACACACACACACACATCAGAATTTCTTATCAGCAAATTTCTACTGCATGGTTATGGCCTAGCTTTGTGAAACCTTCCCCCCAATTTTTTTTTCCCTGAGGTAGGGTCTCGATGTAGCCCAGGCTGACCTGGAATTCACTCTGTAGACTCAGGGTGGCTTCAAACTCACAATGATCCTCCTACCTCTGCCTCCCAGTGCTGTGAGTTCAAGGCCAGCCTGAGTCTACAGAGTGAATTCCAGGTCAGCCTGGGCTACAGCAAGCCCCTGACTCAAAAAAACAAAACAAAACAAAACAACAAAGCAAGAAAAAAATGGAAAAATGTTCATTGACATTTACTGAAGTATGGATTATGTTAGCTCCAAATCCTGTTAGAAAAATGGGTCAAGGGGCTGGAGAGATGGCTTAGCGGTTAAGTGCTTGCCTGTGAAGCCTAAGGACCCTGGTTCAAGGCTCGGTTCCCCAGGACCCACGTTTACCAGATGCAGAAGGAGGCGCACGCGTCTGGAGTTCGTTTGCAGTGGCTGGAGGCCCTGGCGCGCCTACTCTGTCTCTTTCTCTCTATCTGCCTCTTTCTCTTTCTGTCACTCTCAAATAAATAAATAAAAATGAACAAAAAAAATTAAAAAAAAAGAAAAATGGGTCAAAATGATTGACAATATACATGAAGATACTAGCACTCACTGTTCTTATCAAAAGCAACAATTTATGTCATAATTGATCCCCAACTTTTCCTCAGCTGCATTTATCAGAAGGGCTTTTACACCAGATGCTGGCTGACCAGCACCCAACCGCCACATCACGCTGGGATTTTCCTCTCAAAGCATCAAGTTCTCCATCCTGCAGATTATTCTGTCCCATCTCCTCTCCTCTCCCAGATATGCGAACTCATGCTCCTGTTTGCACTCAGCAAACCAAAGGTCCTCAGTTACCCACATCTGATCCCCTAATCAGCCCTATTTATTCGAACTTCCTCCATATAATCGTCAATCCTCCTACACTTTGTGCCTTCAAAACTGAGCTGGCTGAGACAATAAATTACATATTCCAAGATGTTCATTACTGTCTTCCTTCCAGGTGCTATTTCTTTTATTTTTCATATTTAGTTATTTATTATTTGAGGTAGAGACAGAGAGAAAGAGGGAGAGAGAATGGGTACGCCAGGGCCTCTAGCCACTGCAAAGGAATTCCAGATGCATGTGCCGCCTTGTGCATTTGGCTAATGTGGGTTCTGAGGAATTGAACCTGGGTCCTTTGGCTTTGTAGGCAAGTGCCTTAACTGCTAAGCCATCTCTCCAGTCCCCAGTTGCTATTTCCTTTCTTTTTTTCTTTCTTTTTAATTTTTTGTTTTTTTGAGGTAGGGTCAGGCTGACCTTGAATTTACTATGTAGTCTCAGGGTGGCCTCCAACTCTCCATGATCCTCCTACCTCTCCCTCCTGAGTGCTGGGATTAAATCATGCGTCACCATGCTGGGCCCAGGTGTTATTTCTTTAGAGTTTAGCTGGTTTCTCAAAGATTGATGACTCTTTTAGGTGATGGTCTACATCCTTATATCATTTGTCTTGGTTCTTGTTTAATGGGAGATATCAGGAGTTAAAAGTATATGAGCGGGACCTTAAAGGCATATGTGCATATGGGGCAGAGGAGTGTGGGAGACATGAAGAAGCCTGCCCGAGAGAGATCATGCATAATATCAATACCTTTCTTTTTTTTTTTGGCGGCAAACCCAACAGACTGGTCTGGCAGTCTTCTTCTTCTCCTTTTTTTTTTTTTTAAAAAAACTTTATTTTTATTTATTTATTTGAGAGAGAGAGAAAGAGGCAGAGAGAGGGAAGTTGAGAGAGAGAATGGGTGCTCCAGGGCCTCTAGTCTCTGCAACGTCTGGACGCATGCGCCCCTTGTGCATCTGGCTTATGTGGGTCCTGGCGAGTTGAACTTGGGTCCTTTGGCTTTGCAGGCAAATGCCTTAACCACTTTGCCATCTTTACAGCCCCTGGCCTTCTTTTTTATTTTATTTTATTTATTTTTTGTTTATTATTATTATTAACAAGATGTTTCATATGGATACATCATGTGTTGGTACTCTCTTTTCCCTCATTCCTGCTCACATTCCACTGGGGATGTTCCACAGTGGGGTTGTAGGCATTCCCCGTGGGGGTCTAACTTACGGTTGGAGGAGCAGTAGTCAGTTATTCTGGGGGAAGGGAGCGCCTCTGGGCATGGTGTCTCAATTTGTGGCTCTTACAATCTTTCACTCTCTCTTTGGCAAAATTCCCTGAGCTGTGGTGGGTGAGTTTTAAGTCTACTTCAGTGATGAGTTCTTTTTTTTTTTTAAATTATTTATTTATTTATTTGAGAGCGACAGACACAGAGAGAAAGACAGATAGAGGAAGAGAGAGAGAATGGGCGCGCCAGGGCTTCCAGCCTCTGCAAACGAACTCCAGACGCGTGCGCCCCCTTGTGCATCTGGCTAACGTGGGACCTGGGGAACCAAGCCTCGAACCGGGGTCCTTAGGCTTCACAGGCAAGCGCTTAACCGCTAAGCCATCTCTCCAGCCCAGTGATGAGTTCTTAAGTGCCTCTGGATCTCTGCTTTGGTAGGTGCTGTGTATCCTTAGGGTTTATTTTATTTTATTTCTTGGTTTTTTGAGGTAGGGTTTCACTCTAGTCTAGGTTGACCGAATTTACTCTGTAGTCTCAGGATGGCCTTGAACTCTCAGTGATCCTTCTACCTCTGCCTGTCCAGTGCTGGGATAAAAGGCATATGCCATCACTCCTGGCCTTTTTTTTTTTTTAATATGAGAGCAACAGTGAGAGAGAAAGAATTTGCACACCCGGGCCCCCAGTCACTGCAATCGAACTCTAGATGTGTGGGCCCCCTTATGCGTGGCCTTGCACACTTGCATTGCTGTGTGTCTGTCTGGCTTACCTGGAGAGTGGAACATGAATCCTTAGGCTTGGCAGGTAAGTCCTTAACCTCAAAGCCATCTCTCCAGCCCAATACCAATATCTTTTTACAAAATTGGCAAATATACTGAAGATAATGGCTTTGACTGTGTTGGTTCACCTTTGCTCAGTAATCATAAGTCATCATTTGAATTTGACACTTACTATTAAGACATTTATCTTTTTCTCTGGAATTCACTCTGTATTCTCAGGGTGGCCTCAAACTCATGGTGATCCTCCTACCTCTGCTTCCCAAGTGCTGGTATTAAAGGCATGCGCCACCACACCTGGCTTTTAAGAGATATATTTTTTTAATTGTTATTATTTATTTATTTAAGAGAGAGAAAGAGAGGGAGAGAGAGAGAGAGAGAGTGGGCATGCTAGGGCCTCCAGCTACTGCAAACGAACTCCAGATGTATGTGCCCCATTGTGCATCTGGCTTACATGGGCCCTGGAAAATCGAACCGGGATCCTTTGGCTTTGCAGGCAAACGCCTTAACCGCTGAGCCATCTCTCCAGCAAAATATATTTATCTTTTTAAACAACATTTATCTATGGGGTTGAAAAGATGACTCAGCGGTTAAGGCGCTTGCCTGCAGCCTAATGACCCAGGTTCAGTTCCCCAGGACCCAATAAAGCCAAACATACAAAGTGGTGCATGCATCCGGCATTCATTTACAGTGGCTAGAGACCCTGGCACACCCATTCTTTTTCTCTCTGTGTCTGTCTGTCTTCTCTCTGTCTCTCTCTTCTTGCAAATAAGCCTCTTACCATTGCAAATGAACTATAGACACATGTGCTACTTTGTACATCAGGCTTTATGTGGGTACCCAGGCCATCAGGCTTTGCAAGCAAGCACCTTTAACCTCTGAGATGTCTCTCCAGCCCTCTTTGTATACTTTAATATAGGACTTTTTTTTTTTTTTTGGTTTTTCATGGTAGGGTTTTACTCTAGCCCAGGCTGACCTGGAATTCACTATGTAGTCTCAGGCTGACCTCAAACTCACTGCGATCCTCCTATCTCTGCCTCCCAAGTGCTGGGATTAAAGGTGTGTGCTACCGCGCCTGGCTAGAACCATTTTTATATAATCTATTGGATTGCCTGCTCCAAAACAAAGGCTAATTCTGAGCTAGCACTAGGCTTTCTTCCTAAACTCCATCTCCTTCCCCACCAGAGCTGAGAGGTCTTAAAACACCAACTAGTCCTGAAACTTATGACCTTCAGTGGAGGCTGGTTCCAACTCATAGCAGTTTCCAGAAACTGAACAGCATGGATTTTCACTAACTGTAAATTAGGATGACTCACAGAAGCTCTTTCTGGCTAAGCCTTCAGATGTCTGAGTAGTCAATAAATTTTAGAGATAAGAATCACTACCGGGTACAGGCTTTTAACAAAACTGTGATTATGTTTCTTGACATAATCAAAAGTTCATGGGAACTTGGGGAGCATTTTGCGTAGCCCAGATAATAAAAGCAAAGTCATAATCTTTCTCTTGTCTAAATGAGATCAGAGAGGGGGCTGGGTGAGAGTGAACTGAGAGGATGCAGAGATCTCCAATTGGAACATGGGGAGCGATGCGAGGCAATGAAAAACAATATTGGTTGTCAGTATTTTAACGACATTTTGTGCATTCACTACTTTTCAGGGCAATAAACTTTCGTCTGGACTACTGGGTAAGTATAGAAAAAAGAACTGCTCTCATGAAGGTTTTGGATTATTAAATCCATCCACCTATGCTTTCAGTTAAATGTTATTTGGTCAATATATTTGTAGGGTCCCCCAGTTTCTTCTACCTTTTTCTCTATCCCAACTGACAAATATACACATTATCTTGACCACTCTGTCATTTGGCCAGCTGCATATTTTTTTCTGAAGTCTTGAACCTAACTATAAGACTTGAAATTGCCAGGCGTGGTGGTGCACATCTTTAATCCCATCAGTTAGGAGGCAGAGGGAGGAAGATTGTTGTGAGTTCGAGGCCAGCCTGAAACTACATAGTGAATTCCAGGTCATCCTGAGCTAGGGTGAGACCATACCTCGAAAAAAAGAGCTGGGCATGGTGGCGCACGCCTTTAATCCCAGCACTAGGGAGGCAGACGTAGGAGGATCACCATGAGTACAAGGCCACCCTGAGACTACATAGTGATTCCAGGCCAGCGTGGTCTAGTGAGACCCTACCTCCAAAAACCAAAAATAAAAAATAAAAATAGGCCAGGCATGGTGGCACATGCCTTTAATCCCAGCAGTTGGGAGACAGAGGTAGGAGGATTGTTGTGAGTTCGAGGCCACCATGAGACTCCACAGTGAATTCCAGATCAGCCTGGGCTAGAGCGAGACCCTACCTTGAAAAACCAAAATAATAATAATAATAATAATAATAATAAAATAAATAAAAATAGAAGAGAGGTGCTTGCTTCAGCAGCACATATACTAAAATTGGAACTATACAGAGAAGATTAGCATGGTCTCTGCACAAGGACAACATGCACATTTGTGAAGCATTTCTGGTAGTTTGATTCAGGTGTCCCCATAAACTTATTTATTCTGAATGCTAGTCTCTCCAGATGATAGCAATTGGAAACTAACGCCTTCTGGAGGTGGTGTATTGTTGGGGCGGGCTTATGGGTGTTATAGCCAGTTTCCCCATGCCAGTGTTTGGCACACTCTCCTGTTCCTGTTGTCCCCCTTATGTTGGCCAGGGGGTGATGTCCACTCTCTGCTCATGCCATTGTTTTCCCTGCCATCATGGACCTTCCCCCTCAAGCCTGTAAGCCAAAATAAACCTCTTTTTTCCCACAAGCTGCTCTTGGTTGGGTGATTTCTACCAGCAATGTGAACCTGACTGCAACAGCGTTCCATATTAAAAAAAAAAGTATCCTGTGGAAGTGGATAATCGTGTCCAAACTCTCCTCGACATGGATTTAGGGGAATAACTTTCAAAGGCTGAGTATTGAGCTTTGATAGCTCAGAGGTTTTATAGACAAATATGGCAGGCAGTCTGACATAGTTTTGAATATTTAAAAAATTTTTTAAATATTTTTTTTTTTTATTTGACAGAGAGAAAGAGGGAGAGAGAGAGAATAGGTGTGCCAGGGCCTCCAGCCACTGTAAATGAACTCCAGACTCGTGTGCCACCTTGTGCATCTGGCTAACGTGGGTCCTGGGGAATAGAACCTGTGTCCTTTGGCTTTTCAGGCAAGCGCATTAACTACTAAGCCATCCCTCCAGCTCCCCCCTTTTTTTTTGAGGTAGGGTCTCACTCTAGCGCAGGCTGACCTTGAATTCACTATGTGGTCTCAGGGTGGCCCCGCACTCATAGAAATCCTCCTACCTCTGCCTCCTAAGTGCTGGGATTAAAAGCATGCATCACTACCCCTGGCTGTGGCTTGAATTTTTTACACTATTGGTGAGCTACAAGTTTCTAGGGTTACATGATTTTGAGGCACAGAAAATTCCTTAGTAATTGGTCAGTGATAAGAACCTGCAGGCTGGAGAGATGGCTTTGTGGTTAAGGTGCTTGCCTGTGAAGCCTAAGGACCCAGGTTTGATCCCCCCAGAACCCATGTAAGCCAGATGCACAAGGTGGCACCTGTGATTGGAGTTTATTTGCAGTGGCTAGAGGCCCTGACATGCCCATTCTCTATCATAAATAAATAAATAAAATGTTTTAAAAAAGAAAGAAACTACAAAGAAAGCTGTTTGTTCAGGGGTGTTTGTGTCTGTGGCTGAACTAACCAGATACAAGCAGGGTGCAGCTGCACAGACAGGGAGGAGACTCGGGGTCACGCTGTCCCCCAGGTAAAGCATGTACAATAGGAATTGTGTTTTAGAGCATAATCAGGGCTGGGTTTCTTTGTTACATTTCTTGTACCACAAACCAACTGCTCTCTGATTGGACTCAAGGCCATTTCATGGGAAGGAATTGAGGCCTGATACTAAAAGCCTAGTCAAAAGGCTATGGCTGGGGAGGTGTTAAGCCCTGGGGAGGGGGAGGGGAAGGGAATTACTGCTGTTACCTGGATAAATGCATATATTAGCCGGGCATGGTGGCATATGCCTTTAATCCCAGCACTCGCAAGGCAGAGGTAGAAGGATTGCCGTGAGTTTGAGGCCACCCTGAGACTCCATAGTGAATTCCAGGTCAGCCTGGGCTAGAGTGAGACCCTACCTCAACCCTCACCCCCGCCCCAAATGCATATATTATGGCCACCAAACTGACTTCTAGTAGACACTTATATTTATGCGTGCATGCGTGTGTTTGTTTTTGTTTTTTGAGGTAGAGTCTCTAGCCCAGGCTGACCTGGAATTTACTCTTTAGTCTCACGGTGGCCTCGAACTCACGGTGATCCTCCTATCTCTGCCTCCCAAATGCTGTGATTACAGGCGTGTACCACTACACCCATATGCCCATATATTAATGCTACCTTCAACTTTGGTTAGCTTCTCTTTTCAGATAGGATGACTTAAAACTCACCATAGTGCTGAGAAGAGGCGACAGCAGTGACGCATCTCGCTCACACCCTCCAAAGCTCAGGGACCATTGCTGAAGAAGCAATAGACAGAATGTAAGAGCCAAAGGAAGGGGAAGAGTGCTTTCAAAGCTGTCTTTTAGATACAAAGTGGCCTTGATATTCATAATTGTGGTTGACACAACCTATACAAGACCTGCATAACTGGAGGAAAAAAAAGATGACATCAAAATAGAAAAGAGAGGCTGGGTGTGGTGGTGCACACCTTTAATCCCAGCATTTGGGAGGCAGAGGTAGGAGGATTACTGTGAGTTCAGCCTGGGACTACATAGTGAATTCCAGGACAGCCTGGGCTAGAGCAAGACCCTACCTCAAAAAACTAAAAAAAAAAAAGGGGCTGGAGAGATGGCCTAGCGGTTGAGGCATTTGTCTGCAAAGCTAAAGGACCCAGGTTCAATCAATTCCCCAGGAACCACAGCCAGATACAAAAGGGGGTGCATGCATCTGGAGTTCATCTGCAGTGGATGGAGGCCCTGGCACACCCATTCTCTTCCTCTCTCTCTCTTTCTCTGTCAAATAAATAAATAAATAAAAATAAAACATTTTTCCTTTTAAAAAGAGAGACTAATTGGAAAGAAGGGATTTGCTAGAGGGTAGATTTGGGAAGGGGGAAATAGAGGGGTAGTGGGAGGGGATTATCATGGTTTATTGTCTATGTTTATGGAAATTGTCAAAAAATTTAAAAAGGCTGGAGCTGGGCATGGTGGTACACTCCTTTAATCCCAGCACTTGGGAGGCAGAGGTAGGCAGATTGGTATGAGTTTGAAGCTGCTCTGAGACTAAATAGTGAATTCCAGGCCGGCCTGGGCTAGACAGTGAGACCCTACTTTGGAAATAAAAAAAAAAAAGAAAAAGAAAAAGCCCAAGGGGCTGGAGAGATGGTCTAGGGGTTAAGGTGTTTACCTGCAAAGCCAAAGGACCCAGGTTTGATTCTCCAGGATGCACATAAGCCAGATGCGCAAGATGGCATATGCATCTGGAGTTCCTTTGCAGTGGCTGGAGGCCCTGGAGTGCCCATTCTTTCTCTCCCTCTTTCTGTCTGGTAAGTAAATAAATAAAGTTAATGGTAAAAAAACCAAAATAAATTAAAAAGGGCTGGAGACATAGCTCAGCAGTTAAACTATTTGCTTGCAGAGCCTAGCAACCCAATTTTGATTTCCCAGTACCACTTAGAGCCAGATGCACAAAGTGGCACAAGCATCTGGAGTTTGTCTGCAGGGGCTAGAGTTTCTGGTGTGCCCATTCTCTCTCTCTGCAGGGCATGGTGATACATGTCTTTAATCCTAACATTAGGGAGGTAGAGGTAGAAGGATTGTTGTGAGTTCCAGGTCATCCTGAGACTCCATAGTGAATTCCAGGTCAGCCTGGGCTAGAGCAAGACCCTATGTAAAAGGGTAAAGGTGTTTAACTTGTTATGCAAAACAATGAGAGAAATTAGTCTTGGCTTTGAGCCAAACCTTCACATAAGCTCACATCCTTACCCCTCATTGTGGGCATATATCCAATTTTCTTTTCTTTTTTTTTTAAGGTTTATTTTTATTTATTTATTAGAGAGAGGGAGAGAAAAAGAGATAGAGAAAGAGAGAGAGAGAGAATGGGCATGCCAGGGCCTCTTAGCCACTGCAAACGAACTCCAAATATATGCACCACCATGTACATCTGGCTTACGCGGAACCTGGAGAACTGAGCCTGGGTCTTTAGGCTCCTCAGGCAAGCGCCTTAACCGCTAAGGCATCTCTTCTGCTCCATACATCCAATTTTAAAAGAAGCCCCCCTAATAAATGCTATGAACTGATCACCCTGGCATTTATTTTCTTCCTTGTTTTCTTTTTTTTCTGAAATAGTGTCTTGCTCTAGCCTAGGCTGACCTGTCATTCACTATGTAGTCTTAGGGTGGTCTTGAACTCATGGTATCCTCCTACCTCTGCGTCCCGAGTGCTGGGATTAAAGGCATCCACTACTAAGCCTGGCATTCATTAATTTTTTTTTTTTGTTTTTGGAATCCCATCTGACCCCCTTTGAGGGATTTGGAAGATTTCCTTGAGATAATTCTGCCAGGGTGATGTTAGTGTGGATTTAGTGGGAACAAAAAAACAATGCAGGCAGGAGGTGAGGTCGAGGGCAGCCTGAGACTAATTCCAGATCAGCCTGGGCTAGAGCAAGACCCTACCTTGAAAAACAAAACAAAACAAAACAAAACAAAATAAAATAAAATAAAAATAAATAAATAACTAAATTGCAGGAATGGTATGGGTCCTCAGGCTGCACAGGCAAGTGCTTTAACCGCTAAGCCAGTATTTGCCTATTAAAAAAAAAATCAGTTTATTTATTTGAGAGGGAGGTAGAGAAAAAGGCAGAGAGATAGAAAATGGGTACATCAGGGCCTCTAGCCATTGCAAACAAACTCCAGATGAATGTACCACCATGTACATCTGGCTTATGTGGGTACTGGGGAATCAAACCTGGGTCCTTAGGCTTCGCAAGCCAAGTGTCTTAACCACTAACCCATTTTTCTAGCCCAGTACTTGCCTTTTTTTTTTTTTTAAATTTTTTTTGTTTATTTTTATTTATTTATTTGAGAGCGAGAGAGAGAGAGAGAGAGAAAGAGAGAGAGAGAGAGAATGGGCGCACCAGGGCTTCCAGCCTCTGCATACGAATTCCAGACGCATGCGCCCCCTTGTGCATCTGGCTAACGTGGGACCTGGGGAACCGAGCCTCGAACCGGGGTCCTTAGGCTTCACAGGCAAGCGCTTAACCACTAAGCCATCTCTCCAGCCCGAGTACTTGCCTTTTTATAGTGTGCTAATTATAAAGCTTTATTCCTATTCTTATTTTTATTTTTTTAATTTTTGTTTATTTACAAGGGGAAAGAGAGAGAGAGGTAGATGGAGACAGAAAGAGAGAAGGAAAGAGAGAGAGAGAGAGAGGAGGGAGAGAGAGAAAGTGACAGGGCCATCTGTCATTACATACAAACTGCAGATACATGTACCACTTTGTGCATCTGGCTTTATGTGGATACTGGGGAATCAAACCTAGGCTGTCAGGCTTTGAAAGCAAGCACTTTCACTGGTGAGCCATCTCTCCAGCCCCCTTATTTTTTAATTTATTTTTGTTTATTTTTACATATTTATTTGAGAGTGACAGACAGAGAGAAAGAGGTAGTTAGAGAGAGAGAGAGAATGGACGCATCAGGACCTCCAGCCACTGCAAACGAACTCAGGATGCGTGCACCCCCTTGTGCATCTGGCTAATGTCAGTCCTGGGGAATCGAGCCTCAAACCAGGGTCCTTAGGTTTTACAGGCAAGCGCTTAACTGCTAAGCCATCTCTTCAGCCCCCTTATTTTTTTAAATTTTTATTTATTTATTTATTTGAGAGCGACAGACACAGACAGAAAGACAGATAGAGGGAGAGAGAGAGAATGGGCGCGCCAGGGCTTCCAGCCTCTGCAAACGAACTCCAGACGCGTCGCCCCCTTGTGCATCTGGCTAACGTGGGACCTGGGGAACCGAGCCTTGAACAGGGTCCTTAGGCTTCACAGGCAAGCACTTAACCGCTAAGCCATCTCTCCAGCCCATCCCCCTTATTTTTTAAGACATAATCTTGCTGTCCAGCCCAGGTTGTCACTGAATTTACAATCATATTGTCTCTGCCTCTTGAATTATGGAGTTACAAGTGTGAAGTGGTTTGTCATTAAGCAGTGAGTCAGACTCCTGAGCAGATCAGAGAGAAATGTTGAAGGGAGTCCAAGCCATTGACTACATAACTTCTTCCCCTTCACAGAGGAAGGAATGGATGCCTGTGAACCATTTTGCCTGAACCTGCAAATGGCAAGGCAGAGTGACCTGGGAAGTGCATTGAAAAAGCAATCTTGGGCTGGAGAGATAGCTCAGTGGTTAAGGTGCTAGCTTGCAAAACCTAACGACTCAGGTTCAGTTTCCCAGTACCCACGTAAAGCTATATGCATAAAGTGGAGTATGCATCTGGATTACGTCTGCAGAGGTTAGAGGCCCTGGTGTGTCCATTCTCTCTCTCTGCTTGTAAATAAATAAATAATAACATTGAGTTGGAGATGTGGCTCAGTGTTTAAGGTACTTGCCTGCCAAAGCCTAAAATCCAGTTTGACTGTTTGACTCCCCAATGCCCCTGCAAAGCCAGATGCACAGGGTGGTACATTCGTCTAGAGTTCATTTTAAGTGGCTGGAGGCCCTGGCACACCCTTTCTTTCTCTGTGTGTCTCTCTCTGCATGTAAATAAAAAAACAAAAACAGAAAACATCAACAACGTAATCTTCAGGCATTTGGAGAAGATGTATAAGATTCATTTTATAGACTTAAGGCTGGAAATGTGCTTCCTTTCCAGATCTGAAGATGTCAGGTCAGAGGGAAATGACAAACTGCCTCTTTCCAGAGCCTCATACCCTTGTGGACTACCTCTGCTGAGCCCCTTGTTTTCCTGGACACTTGAGCTCTTTAAAAACCTCTTCTGTGTTTCTGCACAGGTTGTTCCCTTCTTCCTTATCTACTTAGCATGTGGCTGAGCTGCCCTGTGAGTCCTTCCTTGAAATGTGGCCTCAAAGCGTTTAAGTAACTTCTTCACTGAGTCTCTGAAGACCTGTCATATACACAGCTACCTGCAAATCTTCCACAGGCATTTGGTGTGCACTCAATGCCAGGCCTTGGGCCACCCTCTGGGAAAAAGTCACAGACACAGATCGTCCCCCACCCCTGCCCCAGCAAGAGAAGAAATTCCAATGACTAATCAGCTAGCTCACAGGGATGTAGTTACCATCTGAGTCACAGCTCTTGTTTACAGTGAGCTCAGAGCCCCAGTGAATTCAGACAGTGGGAGCTTGTGGCACTGAAATTAGCTGCTGACTGGCCTGTCTCCTCTGCGGACCGTAGACTTCTCAAGGTCAGAAACACGAATCATTTCAAACGTCCAGCAGGAAGCCTGGCAGTTTGGAGAAGCACAGAGCCCAGTGCTCACAACACACGCTCAGAAGAGGTTCTGCAGTCTGGAGCTCCTGCTCAGTGCAGGCTCTTCCCTGGGTGGTCCATGAAAAGTGTCTCCCACCCAGCGTGGTGGCTGGCACATGCCTTTAATCCCAACACTCAGGAGGCAGAGGTAGGAGGATCACCATGAGTTCAAGGCTACCCTGAGGCTACGTAGTGAATTTCCAGGTCAGCCTGGGCTGGAGTGAGATCCTACCTCAAAAAAACAAACAAAACAAAACAAAACAACAACAAACAAACACACAAAAAGTGTCTCTGGGGCTGGAGAGATGGCTTAGCGGTTAAGCACTTGCCTGTGAAGCCTAAGGATCCCGGTTCAAGGCTCGATTCCCCAAGACCCACGTTAGCCAGATATACAAGGGGGCGCACGCATCTGGAGTTCATTAGCAGTGGCTGGAGGCCCTGGCGCGACATTTCTTTCTCTTTCTCTCTCCATCTGCCTCTTTCTCTGTCTGTCATTTTCAAATAAGTAAATAAAAATAAAAACAAGCCGGGCGTGGTGGCGCACGCCTTTAATCCCAGCACTCGGGAGGCAGAGGTAGGAGGATCGCCGTGAGTTTGAGGCCACCCTGAGACTACATAGTGAATTCCAGGTCAGCCTGAGCCAGAGTGAGACTCTATCTCGAAAAACCAAAAAAATTAAAAAATAAAAAATAAAAATAAAATAAAATGAAAACAAAAACTAAAAAAAAGTGTCTCTGTATGCATAAGGAAGGTCCAGACAGAAGTGTGTGTGTGTACCTTTAATCCCAGCACTCACGTGGCTGAGGTAGGAGGATCACTGTGAGTTTGAGGCCAGCCTGAGACTACATAGTGAATTCCAGGTCAGCCTGAGCTAGAGCTGAACCCCCTACAAAAAAGTATGTGTGTGTGCATAATGGAGGTCTAGACAGAAGTGTATGTGTGCACATGCATCTGTAATGAAGATCCAGACAGAAGATACACTGGCAAAGCCCAAACTGCTGCGTATACGACCTTGGGAATGGAAGATGTAAAGAGTGTTTTAAACACACTCACACACACACAGGATGCTAGGATGGTGGCAGCCCATGTCTGTAATTCCAGAACCTGGAACATGGGGGAGCAAGGCCAGTGATCCAGTTTGAGGTCATCCTGGCCTCTATGAAAGCCTGTCTCAAAACAAAGAACTCCAAAATAGAGCTGGAGAGATGGCTTAGTGGTTAAGGCACTTGCCTGCGAAACCTAAGGACCCATGTTTGACTCTCCAGATCCCACGTAAACCAGATGCACAAGGTGATGGAAGTGCAAGGTCGCCCATGTGCACTAGGTAGCACAAGTTTGATTGGAGTTTGATTGCAGTGGCTGAGGCCCTGGTGCACCAATTTTCTCTCTTTCTCATTAAAAAAAAAAAAAAATCTCCAAAAACAATGGAACACTCAGAAGCCAGATTGTTACTAGAAATTTTTCAGTGCCAGGGATGGGATACCTTCCAGTGAATTGTTGGCCTGGGGGGTCACTGATACCCCCAAAATATTACAGGCCATTGCTGAGGCCCTTGGTTTCCCACCAGGAATAGATGGTAAGACCCTTCTGCTGAAGACTCCACATACTTGGGCTGCAAGGTCACTGAGAAATTTTGCTGGGGCTGAGCTGAAAACCTCCTCCATGTAGACCAACTGACAGAAAGCTGGGAAAAGCTATGCTGTATGCAGTTCCATGGCAAAGAGAGAAACCACCAGTAAAGATACCCAACAGTGGACACTGCAAGCCTTAAATTTGGCCAACCAGGCTAAATGAGCCAACGGGTGCAATAGTGCCATGTCTGTTATGGGGACTGGAGGCCCGCTCCAGGGGAGGGAATACATCCCTGATTCTGAAAACTTAAAACAGGGGTAGTCATGAGCCCAGGTGTGTAACATCTGCTGGTGTCTGGCTAAAAGTATATACTATGCTCACCAAACTGCCCAATAAGCACTTCTCTTAATGTTCATACCCATATATAAATGCTACTCTCACTTTTGGCTAGAGAAGCTTCTCTTTTCAGATGGCAGTGACCTTGGAATGACTCAGAAGGCACCATGGTGCTGAGAAGTAGTGACAAAGGACTGCTCAGCACTGTAATACCTCAATCACACCTTCCATGGCTCAGGGTCCATTGCAGAAGAGGTGGTGGAAAGAATGTAAGAGCCAAAGGAAGGGTAAGACTCCTTAAAACGTGCTCCTCTGGACACAAAATGGTCTTGATATCCATGACCTCACAATGCCTGACACTACCTACATAAGACCATCATAATAGGAAGAAAAGATAATGACATCAAAATAAAGGAGAGACTGATTGAGAGGGGGAGGGGATATGATGGAGAATGGAGTTTCAAAGGGGAAGGTGGGGGGGGGAGGGGAGAAGGAATTACCATGGGCTATTGTTTACAATTATGGAATTTGTCAATAAAAAATGTTAAACAAAAGATTTGAGGTACAATTTTTGAAAAGAGGCTTATTGAAAGGAACTTCTGATAAGATAACTTACAAAATACTTGAGGTCCAACCTGCAAAAGGGGAGTCGCACTTTATTAAAAGGATGTCTTTGTGATATGACCACCAATTAAAGGGCAGTCCGTGTTTGACAAGGGCAAGACTCAATAATCTGTTGTGGGGAATGAACAAAGTCAGTTTCAAGAGGTTGGCCAGAAGAGAAGAGACAGAGAAACCATAGAAAAATACCAATTTTTTTTTTTCTGGCCATACAACCCTGAACACACCCAACCTCACCTGATCTCAGAAGTTAAGCAGGGTCAGGCCTGGTTAGTACCTGGATGGGAAAAATGCCAAGTGTTCAGCCTGGTATGGTGGTATGTGCCTTTAATCCCAGCACTCAGAAGGCAAAGGCAGAAGGATTGCTGTGAGTTTGAGGCCACCCTGGGGCTAAAGAATGAGTTATAGGTCAACTAGGGCTAAAGTGAGCCCTTTCTTCAAAACAAACAAACAACAACAAAAATAAAAGAAAGAAAAGCGAGTGTAGCCACACAGACTCACCCTGGATGAGCTGCCTGCTGTGCTTTGCATTGGGAGTGGGGCTGAGAAGAGAGACAGGGCACCATCCTTTTCTCTTGTACCACCCTTTCCTAGGCCTTTAAATCCATCCATAGAGTCACCTTGGCAGGTATATTTGTTATTTTCCTTGTTGCTGCGACCAAATTCCTGACAGGAAGCAGCTTAGGGGAGGAGGGTTTGCTCTGGACACAGACCGCCATGGAGGGAAGCTACGGCAGTAGGTGGCTCCAGGGTTGCAGGAGTGTGCGGCTAGGAAGTCTCACTTTCTTATACGTGGGCTCAAGGGGAAGCAGAGGGCGGACAGGAAGTGAGGCTGAGCTATGAAATCTTAAGGCCTGCCCCCAGTGTTGACTTCCCAATAAGGCTCCACCTCTAAAGACTCCACAACATTTCAAAACACTAGGTGGGGACCAAGTGTTCAAACACATGAGCCTATGGGGGACATTTTACACTCAAACCACGTATCACCTTCCACCTCTCCCTAGGCTCACAGCCATCTCTGTCCTCCCCACCTCCCCTGAGGCAGGGTCTCACTCCAGCTCAGGCTGACCTGGAACTCACTCTGTAGCTACAGGATGGCCTTGAACTCACAGCAATCCTACTTCATCCTTCTTAGTTGCAGGTTGTTTTTTTCTTCCAATTTTTTTTTTTGTTTGTTTTTTAAGTTACCACCAGATCCAATTTATTTTGATGGCACTCACGGGAAAGCCACTTGGGGCCAGGTACCCACACAAGCCTCTTAATGCGTTTATTTTAGAATCTGACATCTGCAGTTTACCTCAAGAAAATGATAAGCCCAGGGGTCCCGCCCGCGTCCCACACCACTGGCCGCCAGTCCCTGCCAAGGGTGTCCACTGCCTTGAAACCCCAAAATAAATAGAAACGCATTAAGTGTTGGCGCTGGGCCATGGCACAAGACGATGGCACAGGCAGCCAGGTAGCCCGTGGGACAGTCCGAGGGGCTGGACGCAGGTGGGCGTATTGTGGTGGAGCCGGTGTGGGAGCCAGCTGCGTCCTGCTGGGTGGCACAGGCATCTATAATTTGTCCAAGAAGTTGTCCGGGGCAGGAATGCCGTCCTTCAGGCCCTTGCGCTTGGGGGTCTCGGCCACCACCTGGCTGGGGCGGCTGCTGTTGAAAAAGGGGTCACCAGGCAGGATCTGCCAGTGGTCAAATACGCACTGCGGGAAGGCCTGCCCGCCGGTGTTGGAGCGCTGGAGGCCCAGCCATGCAGGCCAGAGCCAAAGCCCACCGAACCGAGAACAGGGTCAGTCATGATGTTGCCCATGGGCCCACCCGCGCCCTCGCCATAGGTGGGGATGATGACGTTGACGTTCTCCACGGGTTCCTCGGGCTCCAGCTGCACTCGATCAGCGCACGGTCCATCTTGTTCTTCATGAGCCCGGGCTTGATCCGCTCAGCGATGGCCTGCCGCAGTGCCGCCTCCGTCTGCGCGCACACGCCTGACACGCGGTCCACCACCACCAGAGCCCCGTGGGTCACACGCAGCGGCTGTCACCTCTGATGAGAAGTCCACGTGGCCCGGGGAGTCAATGAGGTTGATGAGGAAGCCTGATCCATCCTTGCTTTGCTTAATGAAGTTCAGGTCATTCTCTGAGAGCTCTTGGAAGAGGGAGGTGGCGGTGGACTCGATGGTGACGCAGCGCTCCTGCTCATCCTTGCGTGTGTCAGTGAAGCGTGTCTCCCTGGCCCGCGCAGAGGGGATAATGCCCGCCTTGCACACCAGTGAGTCTGTCAGCGTGGACTTGCTGTGGTCCACGTGGGCGATGACAGATATGTTCCTGATATTGGCCTTCTTGTCAATGATGGCACGGATCTGGTCTACCATGAAGTTCACCATGGCGGCGGATTCTCCCAGGCAGATCCGAGCGAAAAGGAGCGAGGCGTGCTGAAGATGGTGGTGGTGGCTGAACTTTTCTTCCAAATTTTTATTAACAACTTCCATGATTATAAAAAATACCCCATGGTAATACCCTCCCTCCACTCACTTTCCCCTTTGAAACTCCATTCTCCATTATACCCCCTCCCCATCTCAATCAGTCTCTCTTAATTTTGATGTCATGATCTTTCCCTCCTGTTATGATGGTCTTGTGTAGGTAGTGTCAGGCACTGTGAGGTCATGGATATCCAGGCCATTTTGTGTCTGGAAGGAGCATGTTGTATGGAGTCCTATCCTTTCTTTGGCTTTTACATTCTTTCCGCCACCTCTTCTGCATTAGACCCTGAGCCTTGGAAGGTGTGATAGAGATATTGCAGTACTGAGCACTGCGGTCATTTCTTTCCAGCACCATGATACCTTCTGAGTTGTTCCAAGGTCACTGCCATCTGAAAAGAAGATTCTCTAACAAAAGTGAGAGTAGCATTAATATAAGGGTGTGAACATTAAGAGAAGTGCTTACTGGGCAGTTTGATAACCATAGTACATACATTTAGCCAGACAACAGCAGACTTTACTACCCCTGTTTTAAGTTTTCAGTATCAGGGGTGTATTCCCTCCCATGGAGCAGGCCTCCAGTCCAATTAGAGGGCAGTTGGTTTCCCCATAACAGACATGCCACTATTGCACCCGTTGGCTCATTTGGCCTGGCTGGCCAAACACAAGGCTTGCAGTGTCCACTGTTGAGTGTCTTCACTGGTGATTTCTTTTTCTCCCATTGAACTAACTGCATGTAGAATGGCTTCTTCCAGCTTTCTGTCAGCTGGTCTACATGGAGGAGGTTATCAGCTCAGTTCAGTTCCAGCAGGAGCATTTTTTTTTTTTTTTGAGAAAGAGGCAGATAGATAGAGAGAATGGGTGTGCCAGGGCCTTCACCCACTGAAAACAAACTCCAGATCCATGTGCCACCATGTGCATCTGGCTCACCTGGGTCCTGGGGAATCAAACCTGGGTCTTTGGCTTTGCAGGCAAGTGCCTTAACTTCTCAGCAATCTCTCCAGCCCCATTTTTTTTTTCATTTTAAAATTTATTTGAGAGCAAGAAAGAGGGATGGAGGGAGAGAAATGGAGAGAGAGAGAGAGAGACAGAGAGACAGAGATGGAGAGAGAGAGAGAGAGAATGGGCATGCCATGGCCTCTAGCTATTGCAAATGAAGTCCAGATGTATGCACCTCCTTGTGCATCTGGCTTACATGGGTCCTGGAGAATTGAACTGGGATCCTTTGGGTTTGCAGGCAAACACCTTAACTGCTAAGCCATCTCTCCAGCCCTTTATTTTTTATTTTTATTTTTTTAGAGAGAGTGAAAGTCATAGTGAATGAGAGAGAGAGAATTGGCATGCCAGGGCCTCAGCCACTGAAGTCAAAGTCCAGATGCTTGTGCCACCTAGTGCACATGTGAGACTTTGCACTTGCATCCCCTTTGTGCCTTTGTCCAGCCCCATTAAAAAAAATAAAATTTTTTTTAGGCCAGGCATGGTGGCACATGCCTTTAATCCTAGCACTTGGGAGGGAGAGGTAGAAGGATCACCATGAGTTTGAGGCCACCTTGAGACTCCATAGTGAATTTCAGGTCAGCCTGGGCTAGAGTGAGACCCTGCCTTGAAAAAACAATTTTTGCGGAGGGGAGCTAGAGAAATGGCTTAGTGGTGAAGGTGCTTGCCAGCCAAGCCAAAGGACTCAGATTTTATTCCTCAGTACCTACGTAAGCCAGATGCACAAGGTGGCACATACATCTGGAGTTTGTAGTCATTGAAGGCCCTGGTGTGTCCATTCTCTCACCTCCCCCCAATAAATAAATATAAAATACTAAAAGTAATTATTTTCATTTATTTGAGAAAGAGATAGTGAGAGAGAGAGAGAAGAGAGAGAGAGAGAGAGAGAGAGAGAGAGTTAGAGAGAGAGTTAGAGAGTGAGAATGGGCACGCCAGGGCCTCCAGCCACTGCAAACGAACTCCAGACGTGTGTGCCCCCTTGTGCATCTGGGTAATGTGGGTCCTGGGGAATCGAGCCTCGAACCGGCATCCTTAGACTTCACAGGCAAGCACTTAACCACTAAGCCATCTCTCCAGCCCATAAGTACATATTTTTAATGTCTGTCTTCTGTGCTGCAAAATACATTAAATTATTTTAAAAAATACTAATTTGGGGCTGGAAAGATGGCTCAGTGGGTAAGGCACTTGCCTGCAAAGTATAATGATTCAAGTCCCCAGTAGCTATGAAAAGCCAGATACACGAAGTAGCTCATGTATCTGGAGTACATTTGCAATGGCTAGAAGTCCTGGTGCACCAACTCTCTCTTTTTCTTTTTCTCTGTCTCTATCTGCCTGCAGATAAATTAAAAAAAAATTTTTTTTGTTTGTTTTTTCAAGGTAGTGTCTCACTCTAGCTCAGGCTGACCTGGAATTCACTATGTAGTCTCAGGATGGCCTCGAACCCTCAGTGATCCTACTTCTGCCTCCCAAGTGCTGGGGATTAAAGGTGTGTATAACTGAGCCCTGCTGAAAAAAAATTTTCTTTAATTACTAATTTGGGGCTGGAGAGATGGTTCAGTGGTTAAAGGCACCTGCTTACAAGCCTACTGGCCTGGGATTCGATACCCTGGTACCCATGTAAAGCCAGGCACAGAAAGTAGTGTATGTGTCTGAAGTTTATTTGCAGTGTCAGGAGGCCCTTACATGCCCAAATTTTTTCTCTCTCTCTCAAATAAGTAATAAAATAGTTCTTAAATTTACCAGTTTTATGTTGGGCATGGTGGTGCACACAAATCATCCCAGTAGCTAAGACGCAGAGGCAGATGGATTACTAGTCTGAGGACCAGCAATGCCATCCACAAAGAAACAAAACACCAAATACAAACAAGATCATTAACTTTAGAGGTTATGTGCTGATCTACTTGATTTTTTTTCTTTCTTTTGGTCTTGTGTTTTTGGAGACAGGGCTTTATGTAGCCCAGGTTGGTCTCAAACTTACTATGCAATTGAGGGATGGCCTTGAATTCCTGATCCTTCTGCCATCAGCTCCCAGTTGCTGGGATTTCAGGTGTGTACCACCATGCCTAGGTCAGCTGATCAATTTGTACTTTAACCTGGGAGTCAGCTTGTTGCTCAACTCTTCACACAGACATGTTAGTCATTTAAGAAATGTTTAACAGAAATGGATCCACACAGTTCGTTACCCTCGAATTGAACTAATCTCTGTCCTTCCTCTTTAAGGTTGATGGCATCAATCATTGAGGTATTTTCAAAATTTAGAGGCTAGTTCTGGGGGGATGGCTCAGCAGTTAAAGACACTTGCCTCTTATGTATGAGGGTCTGAGATTCCTCCAGAACCTACATAACAAGTTGTGTGTTGGACTAGAGAGATGGCTCAGTGGTTCAGGTGCCTGCCTGCAAAGCCTAATGACCTGGGTTCAAGTCCCCAGTACCCACATAAAGCCAGATGCACAAAGTGGCACATGTACTTGGAGTTCATTTTCAGTGGCTAGAGGCCCTGGCGTGCCCATTTTTTTTCCCTCTCTTCTCTCTGCTTGCAAATAAATAAATAAATAAATAAATAAATACATATTTTGAAAGTGGGGTGTTGCCACAGTCTGTAACCCGTCTTGGGGGACGGAGATCAGAGAATAGCTGGGACTCACTGAGTGAAAACTGCAGATGGAGGAAGTACATAGATGAAAAGAGAAGGGCATCCAAAGCAGGGTGTGTTCTGTGCCATCTTGGAGCTTCCCCTTGAGTCTCTAAGCCCAAATAGACACCCCCCCCCACATATGCACAAAACACACCATGTATCATATACCGCCCCAGCCCAAACTTTCAAAACAATGTTTCCAGGAGCATCATGAGCAGTTGTCACAACATTCTTGTTGGAATGCTGGAAACTGTCTCCAGTCACCAATTCTTTCCTCACCTAGTTTCCCCACTCCCTGTCTTCCCCTCATCTAGGGATAAAAGGGGTTGGAAATCTAAGCTGAGTTAAGTTGCCTTTATTTGTGAGTGTGTGGGGGAGAACTATTCGGGAAGAGGAAGATAATCAGCAGGAGGAGGGGGGGAATAAGAGAAAGTGATGGAGGGTAATGCAATCAACAGAACAGCCTGGGCTGGAGGGATGGCTGAACAGTTGATACGTGCCTGCAAAGCCAAAGGACTCAGCTTCGACTACCCAGGACCCATATAAGCCAGATGCACAAGGTGGCGCATGCATCTGGAGTTTGTTTGCAGTAGCTGGATGTCTTGGCATGCCCATTCTTTTTTTTTCTCTCTCTCTCTCTTTCCCTCTCAAATAAATAAGTAAAAATAAAAAATTAAAAGTAAACATAATCATAATCATCTATAAATTGTCATAATAATAATAAAAAGATTGAAAAAAGGATATTTTAGGGCTGGAGAGAAAAAAGCAAACCAAAACAAAACAAAATCCTCTATCAGAGTTCTCTGTCTGTAAGGCTGTGAGAATGTCCAAGTGTTTGATGGATGTTGACAGTGTGCCCGTCAGGCTGAAGCAAAAACAGAAAGGAGTCCACCTTTTTGGGCCTGGATTTGTTGTCAGATCAATGAAAAGAAATAAACCTTGTCACGAGTTTTAACTACAGACCTAGATTGCTGACAGAACCAAGGAAGTGAAGGATCTCTACAATGAAAACTTTAAAACACTAATGAGAAAGTTGCAGAAGGCAGTAGGAAATGGAAAGACATCCTATGTTCTTGGATCGGAAGAATATTGTAAAGCCGGGCATGGCACACGCCTCTAATCCCAGCACTCGGGAGGCAGAGGTAGGAGGATTGCTGTGAGTTCGAGGCCACCCTGAGACTACATAGTGAATTCCAGGAGAGCCTGAGCTAGAGTGAAACCCTATCTCAAAAAACCAGAAAAAAGGGCTGGAGAGATGGCTTAGCGGTTAAGCGCTCGCCTATGAAGCCTATGGACCCCGGTTCGAGGCTCGGTTCCCCAGGTCCCATGTTAGCCAGATGCACAAGGGGGTGCACGCGTCTGGAGTTCGTTTGCAGTGGCTGGGAGCCCTGGAGTGCCCATTCTCTCTCTCTCCCTCTATCTCTCTTTCTCTCTGTGTCTGTTGCTCTCAAATAAATAAATAAATAATTTAAAATTAAAAAAAAAAAACAGAAAAAAAAGAATATTGTGAAAATGTCAATCTTACCAAAAGCAATCTACACATTTAATGCAATCCCCATCATAATTACATTGGCATTCTTCACAGAAATATAAAAAAAATCCTAAAATTTGGAAGCACAAAATAACCTAAAATAGCCAAAACAGTTTTGAGCAACAAAAATAAGGCTGGCGATATCACCCTGGCTGATTTTCACCTATATTACAGAGCCATACTAAGAAACACAGCATGGTATTGGCACAAAGACAGACACACAGATCAGTGGAACAGACTGGAGGACCCACATATAAGTCCGGGCAGCTACAGTCACCTGATTTTGGAGAAAAATACAAAAAATACTTATCAGAGAAAAGACAGCCTCTTTAACAGATGATGCTGGAAAAACTGTGTATCTACATGTGGAAGGATGAAAATAAATAAAGAACATGGATTGTTATCTCTCTCCATGCACAATAATCAAGTCCAAGTGGATCAAAGACCTTCATATCAGACCTGAAACTCTGCAACTGCTAGAGGAAAAAGTAGGGGAAACCCTTCAACATATTGGCATAGGCAACGACTTCCTGAATATAACCCAGTTGCTCAGGAAATAAAACCACTGATCAAACACTGGGACCTCATGAAATTACAAAGCTTTCGTACAGCAAAGGAAACTGAATAGAGCAAAGAGGCAAGCTACAGAATGGGAGAAATCTTTGTAAGCTATGCATCTGACAGAGGATTAATATACAGGTTATACAAGTAAATCAAAAAAATTAATAATAAGAAACCAAACATCCAGCCGGGTGTGGTGACGCACACCTTTAATCCCAGCACTTGGGAGGCAGAGGTAGGAGGATCACCATGAATCTGAGGCCACCCTGAGACTACATAGTGAATTCCAGGTCAGCCTGAGCTAGAGTGAAGCCCTACCTCAAAAAAACCAAAAATTAAAAAAAAAAAATCAAACACCTAATTAAAAATAGGCTATGGAACTAAATACAGTTCTCAAAAGAAGAAATACAGATGGCCTACAAACATCTAAAATATTTCTGCATCCTTAGCCATTAGGGAAATGCAAATTAAAACTACCTTGAGATTCCATCTTACTCCTGTCAGAATGGCTATCATCAAGAAAACAAATGACAATAAATGCTGGCAAGGATGTGGAAAAAGAGGAACATTTCTATACTATGGATGGGAATATAAACTGGTACAGCCATCATGGAAGTCAGTGTGGGGGTTCCTGAGACAGCTAAAAATAGATTTGCCATATGACCCAGTTATGCCACTACAAGGCATATATCCTAAGGACTCGTTTCACTACCTTAGAGATAGATACTTGCACATCCATGTTTATTGTCACTCTGTTCACAATAACTAGGTAATGGAAGCAGCCTAGATGTCCATCAGCTGATGAGGGGATGTGGCACATTTATCGAATGGGGTTCTATTCAGTTGTAAAGAAAAATTGAAGTTATGAAATTTGCAGGGAAATGGATGAATCTGGAAAGGATTATACTAAGTGAGGTAACCCAGGCCCAGAAAGCCAGATACTGCATGTTCTCTCTCATATGTGGATCCTAGCTACAAATGTATAGACTTGTATGTGAATTGGAATAAAACTCAATAGCAGAGGCTAGTAAGCCAGAAAGGGGATATAAGGGAGGGAGGAGAAGGGAGGACTTAAGAAGATGGTATTGTATATATGTAAGTAACTGATTACTGGGGTGTGATGGCCTAAGTGAGATCAGGGGAAGAGATTGAATAAGATAGGGTGGGAAGGGTTAATTAAAATCTAACAGGGTATGAATAAACGATATAGAAACCTACTTTTTTGGACAATGGTACACCCAGAAGCCATAGATTGTCACTAGGGATAGGATACCTTCCAGTGAGTTGTCAGCCAAGGAGGTCCCTGATGCTCCCCAAACATTATAGACCATTGCTGAGGCTCTTGGTTTCCCACCAGGGATAGATGGTAAGACCCTATTGCTGAAGACTCCACATGCTTGGGATGCAAAGTCACTGAGAAATCCTGCTGGAGCTGAGCTAAAAATCTCCTCCAGAAGCAGTGGACACTGCAAGCTCTAAGTTTGGCCATCCAGGCCAAATAAGCCAACAGGTGTAATAGTGGCATGTCTGTTATGGGGGAAACCAACTGCTCTCTAATTGGACTAGAGGCCTGCTCCATGGGAGGGAATACATGCCTGGTACTGAAAGCCTATGATGGGGGAGGTCGTGAGTCCTAGGGATGTAATGCTTGCTGGTGTCTGACTAAATGCATATATTATGCTCACCAAACTGCCTAGTAAGCACCTTTCTTAATGTTCATAACCATCTCTTAATGCTACTCTCACTTTTGGTTAAAGCTTCTTTTTTTTTCAGATGGTGATGACCTTTGGGATGACTCAAAAGGCACCATGATGCTAAGAAGATGTGACAGAGGAGAGTTCAGCACTGAAACATCTTTATCACACCTTCCAGGGCTCAGGGTCCATTGCAGAAGAGGTGGCAGAAAGAATGTAAAAGCCAAAGGAAGGGTAGGTTTGCTTACAATGCACTCTTCCAGACACAAAATGGCCTGGATATCCATGACCTCACAGTGCCTAAAACCACCTACACAAGACCATCATAATAGGAGGAAAAGATGATATCAAAATAAAAGGGAACTAGTTGAGATGGGAGGGGATATGAAGGAATGGAGTGAGACAGGGATGGGGAAGGTTGGTAGGGGAGGGAATTATGGTTTATTGTCTGTGGTGGTTTGATTCAGGTGTCCCCCATAAACTTAGGTGTTCTGAATGCTAGGTTCCCAGCTGATGGAGATTTGGGAATTAATGCCTCCTGGAGGCAGTGTATTGTTGGGACCCAGTCTACTGGTGTAGCCAGCTTCCCCTTACCAGTGTTTGGCGCAGTCTCTTGTTGCTATTGTCCACTTGAATTTGTCCAGGAGTGATGTCCACTCTCTGCTCATGCCATCGTTTTCCCTGCCAGCATGTGGCTTAGCCTATAAGCCAAAATAAACTCTTTTTTTCCCACAAGGGGCTCTTGGTCAGGTGTTTTCTGCCACAAATGCGATCCCGACCGCAACATTGTCTATAATTATGGAAGTTGTCAAAAAAAATTTTTTTTAAAGATAAAGGGATACTTTTTGATGAAACAGCCACCAGTCATCAGGTAGTATCCACTGAGAACTAACTGCAGAGTTGGGGGATCCCTGAAAAGTGAGTCTCATATCTTCTGCATGTTTCCTCCCAAGGTGTTGACATGGGCCCTACTGAGAATTATACGCCTATGCTGGCTTGCCTTGGATCCTCCAGAAGGGACAGGGCTTCAGTGTTCAGCTTGTGACCTAGTGATTTTTATTTTTAGTTTTTATTTTTGGTTTTTCGAGGTAGGATCCTACTAGTAACTGCTCTGGCTCCTCATGACAATGAGAAGAAGCTATAATGAGTCTTACCACTAGGTGGCAGTGTGTAGTAAAATAAAACCAAGACCTTCAAGAAAGGTAGAATTTCTGGATCCCTGGCTTTATATTAGATAAGTGGGTTAAGCTCCTTAAGACTCAGTTGCCCTCTCAAAGACAAGGATTGTTACTTCAGAGTTATAAGCAATATATGGGACGATGTTCTTCAAATCACTTAAAAAATAGCAGACTCTCTTTCTGTCTGGAAGGCCTGACCCGGCCATTACTGTCCTGTAATCTGAGCAGCCCAACATCAGACTACTGGCATTCCTTAGCAGAAGGAGTCCAGGAGGGAGGGTCATTAGACCCTCACCTGACATTCCAGTCACACGTCTTCAAATGCATCTCGGAGGACGAGATCCCTCTCTTCTGAAAAGCACTGGGCATGCCTTTAATCCCAGCACTCAGGAGGCAGAGGTAGAAGGATCACCCTGAGTTGGAGGCCACCTAGAGACTACATAGTGAATTCCAGGTCAGCCTGGACTAGAGGGAGACCCTACCCCAAAAATACAAGAAAAATAAAATAAATTACCATATAATAAAATTAACTTTTCTCTTGGTGTATGTAGTTCTATGATTTTTTCTATTCCCCCAAGGTAGGGTCTCACTCTAGCCCAGGCTGATCTGAAACTCACTATGGAGTCTCAGGGTGGGCTTGAACTCACGGCAATCCTCCTACCTCTGCCTCCTGAGTGCTAGGATTAAAGGCGTGCGCCACCACACCTGGCTGTATGCATTTTTTTAAACACATGAATAGATTTTGTAACTAGAACCACAGGCAGGATGCAGAATGGCTCCATCACCCTTCAGAATTCCACCTGCCATACCTTTGAAGTCACACCCTTACTGTATATATACCCATGAAACCACTGACCTGTTTCCCTCGCTGTAGTTTCAGATCTGGCATGACATATTAGTTCACCCTCAACCCAACTTTGTTTTCATTTCATTATAGCATTGGCTCAAAGCGAAAAATCCTTTTTAAAATCTTTGTGTGTATGTATGTGTGAACGCAGGTGTGTGTGGCGCGGTGTCACGGCATGCACGTGGAGGTCAGAGGACAGTCTTGGGTGTCAGTCTTTGCCCTGCACCTTGTTTGAGTCGGAGTCTTGTTGGCCACCACTCTGTATGCCAGGGCAGCCGGCCTGTGAGCTTCTGGGGATTCTCCCCATAGGAGCAGTGACATTTCAGATAATTGTGCTACCATGTCTGGCTTTACATGGGGTCTGGGGTCCAAACTTGGTTCTCATGCTTTTGTGGCAAGCTTTATACCCACAGAGCTATTTCTCCAGCCCTCAAAGTACAAAAACGTTATTGGAATCCCAAATCTCATAGTAGAATCGAAATCAGGAATCTAGGCACAGTTCCTCTACATTCGTGGACTTTTGTGATTAAATAAACAAGTTATGTATTCCCCAAACATAGTGTTTCTATAGGATTGTAATTATAGACATTCTAGTTTAAGGTGGGAGGGGATGGGCATGGAACAGAAGAGTGAAAAGGACTCTTCAGTCCAGAGCCCTGGTGCACCAATTCTCCCTCTCATAAAAAAAAAAAAAAAAAAATTACAAAACAAAAAAACCCATGACTCAGAAACCCAGAGATTAGAGAGAACTCAACACTAAACCAGACTTCTAACAGAGACCAAGACTCAGGGACAATTGCAGAAGAGGGAGTGGGAAGATTGTAAGAGCCACAGGGGAAGGCAGAAATATCCTGAGGCACAGTTGTGCCCCACTCCCCAAAAGACTGAGACCTTATTTACCTAACAGTGAACACCAAAAACCCTACTGAGGAGATACCTCAGGGCAAGTGGGACTGGAGCAGAGGAGATATAAGATCATAACCTCGGTAAAAAAAAAAAAAAAAAAATTGAAAATAGGGGCTGGAGAGATGGTAAGTGGTTAAGGCATTTGCCTGCAAAGCCTAAGGACCCAGGTTTGATTCCCCAGTCCCCACGGAAAGCCAGGTGCACAAGGTGGTACATGCATCTGGAGTTCATTTGCAGTGGCTAAAGACCCTGGACACCTATTCTCTCTCCCTCTCTCTCTGTCTTTTTTTTCTCTCTCTTAAATAATAGATTAATTAAAATAAATAAATTAAAAATAAAACAAACAAACAAACAACAACAACAACAGAGCAACTTAACCCTGCGGCCTACTTCTCCAGCAAGGCTCTACCTCCTAAGCATTCCACAGTCTCTTAAAATAACATCACCAGCTGAAAGCAAGTATTTTAAACACATGAGCCAATGGATGACATTTCACATTCAAGCTGCAATAGCAGGATTTATTTTTTTAAAGACTGATTGCATTTTAAGCCACTTTATTGTGTGTGTGTGTGGGGGGGGTGGTCAGGGCCTCTTTCTATTGCAAACAATCAAGCGTAAGATACTTGGGCCACTTTTTTGGTCTGGCTTACTGTGTTGGTTTGGGAACTGAACCTGTCTCATAGCCTTTGCAAGCAAGTTCCTTTAGCTTCTGAGCCATCTTCCCAGCTCCAGTAGGATTTTAAAAAAATATGTCAAGCTGGGCATGGTGGCACATGCTTTTAATTTCAGCACTCAGGAGGCAGAGGTGGGAGGATTGTTGTGACTTAGAGGCCACCCTGAGAATGCAGAGTGAATTCCAGGTTAGTCTGGACTAGAGTGCAACCCTACCTTGAAAAACAAAAACAAATAAACAAAAAATTTTCTTTTCAAATTTTTATTAACAACTTCCATGATTATAAAAAATATCCCATGGTAATTCCCTCCCTCCCCCCTTTTTTTCATTTATTTATTTGCAAGCAGAAATGGGCGGGGGGAGAGAGAGGGAGAGAATGGGCACACCAGGGCCTCTAACCACTGAAAACAAACTCCAGATGTATTGCCACTTTATGCATCTGGCTTTTTGTGGGTACTGGGGACTTGAACCTGGGACATCAGGCTTTGTAAGCAAATACCTTTAACCACTGAGCAATCTCTCCAGCCCTTTCTTTTGTATTACTATAACAAAATGTCTGAGCTGGCCCGGTGTGATGGTGCACACCTCTAATCATAGCATTCAGGAGGCTGAGGTAGGAGAATTGCCTTAAGTTCAAAGCCAGCTTGAGCTACAGAGCGAGTTCTAGGTCATCTGGTGCTAGAATCAGAGATCCTGCCTCAAAAAAGTAAAAAAAAAACCCAAAAAAACAAAAACAAAAACACACCAAACATAGATAAATAGAAATATGGGGCTGGGAGGATGATTCAGTGATTAAAGGTGCTTGCTTGAAAAGCCTGCTGGCCTGGGTTTAATTCCTAAGCCACCCACATACTGGAAGTGATGTAAGTGTTTAGCATTTGCTTGCGTGCCTCATACATACATAAAATTAAACATTTGAAATGGGGTAACTTTATAAGGAAACAAACTTGTTCAGCTCACTGTTCTAGAAGATCAAGGGCATGATATCAGCTTCTGCTCGTCTCTGTTCTGGTGCAGACCTCATGGCAGATGTCTGTCAATGGCAGAAGTATGTGTAAGAAGGTCGTATTGCTAAAGAGGAAGATAAAGGAAGAGCTAGCATCAAACTCATTCTCCTTCTTTCCTTCCTTCTTTCTTTCTTTCTCTTTCCTTCCTTTCTTTCTTTCTTTCTTTCTTTTTTTTTTTTTTTTTTTGTGTGTGTGTGTGTGTGTGTGGTTTTTTGAGGTAGGGTCTCACTCGAGCCCAGGCTGACCTGGAATTCACTATGTAGTCTCAGGGTGGCCCCAAACTCATGGCAATCCTCTTACCTCTGTCTCCCGAGTGCTGGGATTAAAGTTGTGTGCCACCACACTGGGCTTGGGTCAGGCTCATTCTTACAACCATTTGCTTTCATGACAACTAACTAGTACCTATGTGAAGCCAGGTGCATAAGGTGGCACATGCATCTGGAATTCATTTGCAATGATTAGAAGCCTTGGTGTCCCCATTATCTCTCTCTCTCTTTAAAAAAAAAAAAAAAAAAAAAAATATATATATATATATATATATATATATATATACGTATATATATATATATATATAAATTGTGATGAAATAATTACTAGGGAATAGTGATATTCAGAAAAAAAAACCCTGAAAAGTGCAGGACAGCCAGGCATGGTGGTGCATTCCTTCAATCTCGGCAGAGGTAGGAGATATCTGAGTTAGAGACCAGCCTGGGACAACTTGTCACATTAGGTTAGTTTACATTCTGTCTTTTATGAATTGTATGGTCATCTACTTAATACTCCACTGTTTTGATTGCATTAAAAATGTAAAATAAAAGATAGTCTTACAACCATTAAAAACATTGCAAGGCTGGAGAGATGGCTCAGTGGCTAAAGGCTCTTGCTTGCAAAGCCTGATGGCCTGGGTCCATGGGTCCCCAGTATGCATCTAAAGCTAGGTGCAGAAAGTGGTGCATGTATCTTGAGTTCAAGGACTGGAGAGATTGCTCAGTCGTTAAGGTGATTACCTATATCTTGAGCTTGTTTGCAATGGCAGGAGGCCCTAGAATGCCCATTCTCTCTTTCCTTGCAAATAAGTAAATTTTTTTTTTAAATTAAAAGTCCATTAGGTCAGGGGAGATGGCTCAGTGGTTAAAGGTGCTTATTTGCAAGACCTGATGCCCAGGTTTGATTCCCCAGTATTCCCATAAAGCCAAATATATATTATAATCAAACTTCCAAACACACACACCAAAGAAAAAATATTGAAAGCAGTTAGAGAGAAAAATCAAGTTACCTACAAAAGCAAGCCCATCAGGATTACAGCAGATTATTCAACACAAACTTTTAAAGGCAGAAGGGCTTGGAGTGATATATTCCAAGTTCTGAAAGATAACAACTGTCAACCAAGGTTACTTTATCCTGCAAAGTTATCCATTCAAATAGATGGAGAAATAAAGACATTCCATGACAAAAGCAGGTTAAAGGAGTATTTGAAGACAAAACCAGCTCTACAGAAAATACTTGATAGAATCCTCCATGCTGAACAAAAGGAAAAGCACACATATAAGGAACCTAGAAAAAACAAGCTATACTCAAATACCAGTTAACAGAAGAGAGCACAGGTAGAACCAGAAACACACACACACACAAAAATGGCAAACATAAATACACACCTTTCAATAATATCTCTTAATATCAACGGTCTCAATGCCCCAACGAAAAGACATAGATTTGCAGACTGGGTTAAAAAGCAGGATCCTACAATTTGTTGTCTCCAAGAAACTCACCTTTCTACAAAGGATAGACATTATCTTAGGGTGAAAGGTTGGAAGACGGTGTTTCAAGCAAATGGGCCTAGAAAACAAGCAGGGGTTGCTATCCTAATATCAGACAGGGTAGACTTTAGTCCGACGTTAGTCAAGAAAGATAAGGAAGGTCACTTTATATTGATTAAGGGCATACTCCAACAGGAGGACATTACAATCAAACATATATGCACCTAACATGGGGGCTCCCAAATTCGTCAAACAAGCACTATTAGAACTAAGGTCACAGATAACACCAAACACAGTGGTGGTGGGTGACTTTAACAGCCCCACTCTCATCAATTGACAGGTCATCCAGGGAAAGAATAAACAGAGAGGCATCTGGACTAAATGAGGTCATAGAAGGAATGGACCTAACAGATATATACAGGACATTTCATCCAAAGGCTGCAGAATATACATTCTTTTCAGCAGCACATGGAACATTCTCTAAAATAGACCATATATTAGGACACAAAGCAAATCTTAACAAATTCAGGAAAATTGAAATAATTCCTTGCATTCTATCTGACCACAATGGAATTAAACTACAAATCAGTAGCAAGAAAGGCTATAGAGCATACACAAAATCATGGAAACTAAACAATACACTACTAAATGATGAGTGGGTCAATGAAGAAATCAAAAAGGAAATCAAAAAATTTATAGAGTCAAATGATAATGAGAACACAACATACCAAAATCTCTGGGACACAATGAAGGCAGTTCTAAGAGGTAAATTTATAGCCTTAAGTGCCTATATTAAGAAATTAGAAAGGTCGCAAGTAAATGACCTAATGCTTCGCCTTAAAGCCTTGGAAAAAGAAGAACAAGGCAAACCAAAAATCAGTAGACGGGAAGAAATAATAAAGATTAGGGCAGAAATTAATGAAATAGAAACAAAAAGAACAATCCAAAGAATTAATGAAACAAAGAGTTGGTTCTTTGAAAGGATAAACAAGATTGATAAACCCTTAGCAAATCTGACCAAAAGAAAGAGAGAAGAGACACAAATTAATAAAATCAGAGATGAACAAGGTAACATCACAACAGATTCCAGAGAAATTCAAAAAATCATAGGGACATACTATAAAAGCATATACTCCACAAAGTATGAAAATCTGAAAGAAATGGATGATTTCCTTGATCTATATGACCTACCTAAATTAAATCAAAATGAGATTAATCACTTAAATAGACCTATAACAAACATGGAGATCCGAACAGTTATCAATAATCTCCCAACTAAAAAAAGCCCAGGCCCTGGATGAATTCACTGCTGAATTTTACCAGACTTTTAAGGAAGAGCTAACACCATTGCTTCTTAAGCTTTTCCAGGAAATAGAAAAAGAAGGAATTCTACCAAACTCCTTCTATGAGGCCAGCATCACCCTGATACCAAAACCAGGCAAAGACAGAACAAAAAAAGAAAATTACAGACCAATCTCCCTCATGAACATAGATGCAAAAATTCTCAACAAAATATTGGCAAACAGAATACAAGAGTATACCAAAAAGATCATTCACCCTGACCAAGTAGGCTTTATCCCAGAGATGCAGGGATGGTTCAACATACGCAAATCTATAAACGTAATACATTACATAAACGGGTTGAAGGACAAAAATCACATGATCATCTCATTAGATGCAGAGAAAGCATTTGACAAAATCCAACATCCCTTCATGATAAAAGTCCTACAGAGACTGGGAATAGAAGGAACATATCTCAATATAATAAAGGCTATTTATGACAAGCCTACAGCCAACATATTAGTAAATGGGGAAAAACTGGAAGCTTTTCCACTAAAATCAGGAACAAGACAAGGGTGTCCACTGTCCCCACTTCTATTTAATATAGTTTTGGAAGTCTTAGCCATAGCAATAAGACAAGAGACACACATAAAAGGGATACAAATTGGAAAGGAAGAAATCAAGTTATCATTATTTGCAGATGACATGATTCTATACATAAAGGACCCTAAAGACTCTACTAGCAAGCTGTTAGAGCTGATCAAAACCTACAGCAATGTAGCAGGATACAAAATAAATACACAGAAATCAGTAGCCTTCATATATGCTAACAACAAACACACAGAGGATGAAATCAGAGAATCACTCCCATTCACAATTGCATCAAAAAAAATAAAATACCTTGGAATAAACCTAACCAAGGAAGTAAAGAATCTATACAATGAGAACTTTAAAACACTCAAGCGAGATGTTGCAGAAGACACTAGAAAGTGGAAAAACATCCCTTGTTCCTGGATTGGAAGAATCAATATCGTGAAAATGGCAATCTTACCTAAAGCAATCTACACATTTAATGCAATCCCTATCAAAATTCCAAAGGCTTTCTTCATGGAAATAGAAAAAACAATCCAAATATTCATTTGGAATCACAAAAAACCTCGAATATCTAAAATAATACTGAGCAACAAAAAAGAGGCTGGTGGTATCACCATACCTGATTTTACCCTATACTACAGAGCCATAGTAACAAAAACAGCATGGTACTGGCACAAAAACAGACATGTAGATCAGTCGAACAGAATAGAGGACCCAGATGTAAGCCCAAGTAGCTATAGCCACCTGATAGTCGATAAAAATGCCAAAAATACTCATTGGAGAAGAGACAGCCTCTTCAGCAAATGGTGTTTTGAAAACTGGATAAATATCTGCAGAAGGATGAAAATAGATTCTTCTCTCTCACCATGCACAAGAATTAAGTCCAAATGGATTAAAGACCTTAACATCAGACCGGAAACTTTGAAACTGCTAGAGGAAAAAGTAGGGGAAACCCTTCAACATATTGGTCTTGGCAAAGACTTTCTGAATACAACCCCAATTGCTCAGGCAATAAAACCACAGATTAACCACTGGGACCTAATGAAATTACAAAGATTTTGCACCGCAAAGGACACAGTGAAAAAAGCAAAGAGGCAACCTACAGAATGGGAAAAAATCTTCGCCAGCTATATATCTGATAGAGGATTAATATCTAGGATATACAAAGAACTCAAAAAGTTAAATAATAAGGAATCAAACAAGCCAATCAAAAAATGGGCTATGGAGCTAAATAGAGAGTTCTCAAAGGAAGAAATACGAATGGCATATAAGCATCTAAAAAAATGTTCTACGTCACTAGTCATCAGGGAAATGCAGATTAAAACTACATTGAGATTCCATCTCACTCCTGTCAGATTGGCCACCATCATGAAAACAAATGATCATAAATGTTGGTGGGGATGTGGAAAAAAAGGAACCCTTCTGCACTGCTGGTGGGAATGTAATCTGGTCCAGCCATTGTGGAAAACAGTGTGGAGGTTCCTAAAACAGCTAGAGATTGATCTACCATATGACCCAGCTATAGCACTCCTAGGCATATATCCAAAGGACTCATCTCATTTCCTTAGAAGTACATGCTCAACCATGTTTATTGCTGCTCAATTTATAATAGCTGGGAAATGGAACCAGCCTAGATGTCCCTCAACAGATGAGTGGATAATGAAGATGTGGTACATTTATACAATGGAGTTCTACTCAGCGGTAAAGAAAAATGAAGTTATGAAATTTGCAGAAAAATGGATGGACCTGGAAAGTATTATAGTAAGTCAGGTAACCCAGACCCAGAAAGCCAAGCGCCACATGTTCTCTCTCATATGTGGATCCTAGCTACAGATGACTGGGCTTCTGTGTGAGAATGAAAATACTTAGTAGCAGAGGCCAGTAAGTTGAAAAGGAGACATAAAGGGTGGAGAAAGGAAGGGAGGAGGCTACTTAATAGGTTGATATTGTATATATGTAATTACAATGATTGTAATGGGGAGGTAATATGATGGAGAATGGAATTTCAAATGGGAAAGTGTGGGGGTGGGGAGGGAGGGAATTACCATGGGATATATTTTATCATCATGGAAAATGTTAATAAAAATTAAAAAAAAAAAAGCCAAATATACAAAGTGGGGCACATGTGTCTAGAGTTCATTTGCAGGGGCAAGAGGCACTGGCACGACCATACTCTCTTGATTTCTGTGTCTGCCTCTTTCTCTCTCTCTGTCTCACACACACTCAAATAAATAAATAAAGTATCTAAAAATATTTTAATTTATTTGAGATAAGGAGAGAGAGAGAGAGAGAGAGAGCGAGAGAGAGAGAGAGAGAGAGAGAGAGAGAGAGAATGGGTGCACCAGGGCCTCTAGCCACTGTAAATGAACTCTAGATGCATGTGCTACCTGGTGCATCTGGTTTTAACTGGGTACTGGGGAACTTAACCTGGGTCCTTTGGTTTTGCCAGCAAGCACCTTAACCACTAAGAAATCTCTCTAGCCCAAATACATTTTTTGGGTGGGAGGGTGGGGGAGTTAAGGTAGGGTCTCACTCTAGCCCAGGCTGACCTAGAATTCATTATGTGTGGGGAGTCGCGCTGGCTTCGTCAGGCTTTGCTACCTCAGCTTGTTTACTGCTTTTGTATCCTAATCATCTGCACATGAGCATATGTCGTTATCCTAACATGGCTGCTCACCTATCCCGATTGGGTGATGCAAAGTCGTCTGATGAGACTTAAGCCAATCAGACGACGCTTCACATCCACATGACCACAAGTATATAAGCTTGGCGCTCCGTAGGGTCGGGGTCCTTCTCTCTTTCAGTTTGGAGCTCCCAATAAAGTGTGCTTGAGAAGAATCCTGTTGTTGTCGTTCTTCCTGCTGGCGGGAGGGGCGCAACCATTATGCAGTCTCAGGCTGACCTCAAACTCACAGTGATCCTACCTCTGCTTCTCACATGCTGAGATTAAAGGTGTGCACCATCATGCTTGGCTAAAAATATATATTTTTTAAAAACTATATTGGCCAGGCATGGTGGTGCACACCTTTAATTCCAGCACTTGGAAGGCAGAGGTAGGTGGATCGCCATAAGTTTGAGGCCATCATGAGACTACATAGTAAATTTCAGGTCAGCCTGAGCTAGACTGAGATCCTACCTTGAAACCTCCCCTCCCTCTCCCTCCAAAAGAAGAAACCATATTGGTCTGACTGGTAAGAGCTTAGCCTATTTTTTTTTTAAAGAAAGATATGGTATTATTTTTACTTATTTATTTTTGAGAGAGAGAGAGAGAGATTGAAAGAGGTAGATAGGGCCTTTAGCCACTGCAAACAAACTCCAAATGCATGCATTACCTTGTGCATCTGGCTTTACCTGGATGCTGGGGAATTGAAACTGGGCCATCAGGCTTTCAGGCTTTGTGATCAAGTATGTTTAACTGCTAAGCCATTTCTCCAGCCCCAGCATCAACGTTCGTAACAGTGTTTAACTGCTAGCCAAATAACCTCAGGGAGAGTGGAAAGTCCCCCGTCTGTCTCAGCATAACATGTAACTTCTCTCACATTGCATAGTTGCAGTACATAGCATTGTTTCTTTTCTTTTCTTTTCTTTTTTTTTTCTTTGAGGTAGGGTCTCACTCTAGCTCAGGCTGACCTGGGATTCACTATGTAGTCTCAGGATGGCCTTGAACTCACGGCAATCCTCCTACCTCTGCCTCCCGAGTGCAGGGATTAAAGGCGTGCGCCACCACCCCCAGCCATTGCTTCATTTTTATGGTTGCATGTATTATACTGATATACCACATTTTGCTTATCCACTCAACAACTTTTGGCTGTCATGAGTAGTGCTGCTGTGAACAGTTGTGTATTTTTTTTTCAAGGCAGGGTCTCATTCTAACCCAGGCTGACCTGGAACTCAGTGTGTACTCTCAGGGTGGCCTCAAATTCATGGTGATCCTCCTACCTCTACCTTCCAAGTGCTGGGATCAAAGACGTGTGCCTCTATGTCCAGTTGTGTATAAGTTTTGTGTGAACATGATTGCAATTTTCGTTCAATACCTAGGAATGGAATTGCTGAGTCATATGGTAAGTCTACATTTAACTATTTGGGAATTTTCTAATTGACTTTCCAAAGCAGCTGTGTCATTTGGCACAATTTGCTTTATTGTATGTATTACTCTGACCAAAGTTCATAAAATCACATAGATTCAAAAGTGATGCTCACTTTTCTTGGAAGCTAAGACATTATTTTGTTTCGGATTTTATTTCTAACTAGATAGTACTTAAGATAATATTTTAACTTAAAAATTTATTTATGGGGCTGGAGAGATGGCTTAGTGGTTAAGCGCTTTCCTGTGAAGCCTAAGGACCCTGGTTCGAGGCCTGATTCCCCAGGACCCACTTTAGCCAGATGCACAAGGGGGCACACGCGTCTGGAGTTCGTTTGTGGTGGCTGGAAGCCCTGGTGCGCCCATTCTCTGTCTCTATCTGCCTCTTTCTCTCTCTGTCGCTCTTAAATAAATAAATAAACAAAAATTTTATTTATGTATTAGAGAGAGAGAGAGAGAGAGAAAAGAGGTTGATAGAGAGGACAGAAAGAGAACACATGCCAGGGCCTTCAGCTTCTACAAACAAACTCCAGACTCATGGGTCCCCTTGTGCATCTGGCTTATGTGGGTCCTAGGAAATAGAACCTGGGTCCTTTGGCTTTGCAGGCAACTGCCTTAACCACTAAGTCATCTCTCCAGCCCATATTTTAATTTTTAAATATTTTATATTTATTTATTTATTTGAAGGAGAGAGAGAAAGAGGCAGATAGAAAGAATGGGTGCGCCAGGGCCTTTACTCACTGCAAATAAACTCCAGATGCATGCACTATCTTGTGTATCTGGCTTACATGGGTCCTGGGGAATTGAACCAGGGTCCTTTGGTTTTGCAGGCAAGAGCCTTAACCACTAAGCAATCTCTCCAGCCCAACCTTATAAAATTTTTTAAAATTATTTACTTATTTATTTAAGAGTGACAGAGGAAGAGAGAGAGAGAGAGACAGATAGAGAATGGGCACACCAAAGCCTCTAGCCACTGAAAACAAACTCCAGATGCATGTGCCACCTTGTGCCTCTGGCTTTATATGAGTATTGGAAAATTGAACATGGGTCCATAGGCTTTGCAAGCAAGTGCTTTAACCTCTGAGCCATCTCTTCAGCCCAATATTTATTTATTTATTATTTTTTATTAACAACTTCCATGATTGTAAACAACATCTCATGGTAATGCCCTTCCCCCCCCCCACTTTCCCCTTTGAAACTCAATTCTCCATCATATCTTCTCCCCTGCTCAATCAGTCTCTCTTTTATTTTGATGTCATGATCTTTTCCTCCTATTATGATGGTCTTGTGTAGGAAGTGTCAGTCACTCTGAGGTCATGGATATCCAGGCCATTCTGTGTCTGGAGGAGCACGTTGTAAGGAGTCCTACCCTTCCTTTGGCTCTTACATTCTTTCTGCCACCTCTTCTGCAATGGACCCTGAGCCTTGGAAGGTGTGATAGAGATATTGCAGTGCTGAGCACTCCTCTGTCACTTCTTCTCAGCACCATGATGCCTTCTGAGTCATCCCAAGGTCATTGCTATCTGAAGAGAAGGTTCTCTACCAAAAGTGAGAGTAGCATTAATATACGGGTATGAACATTAAGAGAAATGCTTACTGGGCAGTTTGATAAGCATAGTATATACATTTAATGTATACACATTAGTAAATACATTCAGTATTTGGGATATATTTCCTCCCATGGAGCAGGCATCCAGTTCAATTAGAGGGCAATTAGAAGGCAGTTGGTTTCCACCATGACAGATGTGCCACTATTGTACCCATTGGCTCATTTGGCCTGGCTGGCCAAATATAAGGCTTGCAGTGTCCACTGTTGAGTATCTTCACTGGTGATTTCTCTCTCCCATTGAACTGCATGCAGTGTGGCTTTTTCCAGCTTTCTGTCAGCTGGTCTACATGGAGGAGGTTATCAGCTCAGTTCCAGCAGGATTTCTCAGTGGCCTTGCAGCCCAGGTACATGGAGTCTTCAGCAATCTTACCATCTATTCCTGGTGGGAAACCAAGGGCCTTGGCAATGGCCTGTAATGTTTTGGAGGCATCAGGGACCTCCCTGGCCAACAACTCACTGGAAGGTATCCCACCCCTGGCACTGAAAATTTTCTGGTAATAATCTATGGCTCCTGAGTGTTCCATTGTCCAAAAAAGTAGGTTTCCTTATGATTTATTTATATCCTCTTAGATTTTGATAAGCCCTCCCTCCACCTTTCCTTTATTCAATCTCTTCCCCTGACCTTACTTAGGCCTTTTTACCCCCATTAATCTATTCTTCTACTTACATACATACAACACCATCCTATTAAGTACCCCCTCCCTTCCTTTCTCTTCCCTTTCTATCTCTTTTCTAGCTTACTGGCCTTTGCTACTGAGTTATCTTCCTACTCACACAGAAGTCCAATTATCTGTAGCTAGGATCCGCATATGAGAGAGAACATGTGACGTTTGGCTTTCTGCAGTCCAATATTTTAATTTTTAAAAATATATTTAAAATATTTTTATTTAGTTATTTGCAAGTAGAGAGAGATAGAGAGAATGGGTGCACCAGGGCCTCCAGATGCTGAAAATGGCCTTGAGATACATACGCCACTCTGTGCATCTGGCTTTGTGTGGGTACTGGGGAATCAAACTTGGGTTGTTAGGCATTACAGGCAAGTGCGTTAACTGCTGAGCCATCTCTCCAGCCCCTAAATTTTTTTATTTTTATTTTTATTTTTTTAGCTTTCTATGGTAGGGTCTCACTCTAGCTCAGGCTGACCTGGAATTCACTCTGTAGTCTCAGGGCCGCCTCAAGCTCATGGTGATCCTCCTACCTCTGCCTCCTGATACTGGGATTAAAGGCGTGCACCACCACACCTGGCTTCTCTAAATTATTATTAAAATTAATTAACTAATTAATTAATATAAGTAAAATAATTAATTTTTACTTGAGACAGAGAAAGAGAATGAGAATGGGTGTTCCAGGGTCTCTAGCCACTGCAAATAAACTGCAGACACATGTATACCTTGTGCATTTGGCTTATGTAGGACTTGGAGAATTTAACCTGGGTCCTTAGGCTTTGCAGACAAGTGGCTTAACCACTAAACTATCTCTTAAACCCTAAAATATTTTAAATATTTATTTATTTAAGAGGCAGTTAGAGAGAGAAAGAATGGGCCCACTAGGGCTTCTAGCCGTTGTAAATAAATTCCAGATGCATGCACCACTTAGTTCATTTGGCTTTATACGGGTATTGGGGAATTGCACCTGTGTCTTTTGGCTTTGCAGGCAAGTGCCTTAACTGCTGAGCCATCTCTCCAGCCACTTATTTTAATGTTTTTAAAATAATTTTAGGGCTAGAGAGATGGCTTAGAGGTTAAGGGGCTTGCCTGTAAAACCAAAAGACCCGGGTTCAATTCTCCAAGACCCACATAAGCCAGATGCCCAAGGTGGCACTTGTGTCTGGAGTTCATATGCAGCAGCCAGAGGCCCTGGCACATCTGTTTTCTCTCCCTCTATCAAATAAATAAATATTGTGTATGTGTAAGTATGTGTGTGTGAGAGAGAGAATGGGCCATTACAGATAAACTCCAGATGTGTGGGCCACTCTGATCATCTGGCTTTATATGAGCACTGGAGAATTAAACCCAGGCCAGAAGGATTTGCAAGCAAGCCCCATTAATTGCTGAGCCATTTCTTTAGCTCAATATTTATTTATTTATTTATTTAATTTTTTATTGACAACTTCCATAGTTATAGACAATAACCCATGGCAATCCCCCCTACTTTCCCCTTTGAAACTCCACTCACCATCATATCCCCCCCCCCCAATCAGTCTCTTTTATTTTGATGTCAGGATCTTTTCCTCCTTTTATGATGGTCTTGTGTAGGTAGTGTCAGGCACTGTGAGGTCATGATTATCCAGGCCATTTTGTGTCTGGAGGAACACATTGGAAGATTCCTACCCTTCCTTTGGCTCTTTCTTCTTTTTTTTCTCAATATTCTCCTCTATGTAAATTATATTTTAAATCTAGTTGCTAAGGATCATTAACTTTATCTGTGTGGGGGGTGAAGTTCTGAGGTAGGGTCTTCCTCTAGCCCAGGCTGACCTGGAATTCACTATGGAGTCTCAGGGTGGCCTTGAACCCACAGTGCTCCTCCTCCCTCTGCCTCCTGAGTGCCTCTCTGTTGGCTGTGTAGAAATCCATTGGCATGTAATCTCGTGCACTACTTTCAAAGGTACAATGCTATAGTGTCAAAATGTTTTCACAAAAAAGATCTTGATAGGAACCATGAAATATTGACAAAAATAGAAATCTGTAGCTGGACGTGGTAGTGCACACCTTTAATCCCAGCACTCAGGAGGCAGAAGTAGGAGAATCACCATGAGTTCAAGGTCACCCTGAGACTCCATAGTGAATTCCAGGTCAGCCTGGGCTAGAGGGAGACCCTACCTCAAAGAACCAAAAAAGAAAAAAGAAATCTGTAATAAAGCTAAATAACACTAAAATAATAAAAGGAAATACTACAGTATCTGTTTTATAATTTATATTGTCACATATGTGTATTTCTCTGTTTACTTCTATCTTCTGTAATGAAAAATATTTTTATAGAAAACACACTAAAATTCTGGAATCGTACATGTTTTACATGCTTAATGCAATTTTCTTGTCTCACACATACTCTTTACTCTCATACTCTCTCTACATAGCTTATGCAAACTTCATTTAATAGTTATTGAATCTAGACAGTAAACACTATGTAGTTACAACAGCAAAGAAGTAGTAAAAAAGCAAGCTTCACCAAAAATGATCAATTGCATATTTTCATTAACTTTGTTATTTTATTTTATATATATACATCTATACATATATATACATCTATACACACACACACACACACACACACACACACACACACACACATACTCTTGGACTGAGATTACATAGTGAGTTCCAAGTCAGCCTGAGCTAGAGTGAGACCCTACCTCAAAGACCCCCCCAAAAAAACCCAAAAACAAAAACACAAGGGTTGAAGGGATGGCTTAGTGGTTAAGGCGTTTGCCTGCAAAGCCAAAGAACCCAGGTTCGATTCCCTAGGACCCACGTTAGCCAGATGCACAAGGGAGCACACTCGTCTGGAGTTCGTTTGCAGTGGCTGGAGGCCCTGGCATGTCCATTCTCTCTTTTTCTCTCCCTCTTTCTATGTCAAATAAATAAACAAATAAAAATAAAATATTAAGAAAAAACAAAAAAGATTGACTCTTATTGAAGAGCCAAGTTGACTCCATTTTAACAGCAAGAGCCATTTCGATATAATAACCAAGTTAAGTATCTGTTTCTCTAAGTTTCTATGTCTGAGCTGGGGCTACAAATTGTTCCCTGGTTACTGTTCCCAGGATTGTGTATTCATAACATTCCAGGAAGTAGTTTAACTGTAATGGCTGGTCTGCTTCTGTCACCACATTTGCTTGCCTCTGAAAACCCTCTATCCTATTCTATGGTTTTGCCCTGTAAAAGGAGCCTGAGGAGCTGACTTGGGGCAGCTCTCTATAACCCTGCCTTAGGGAGGTAGTCGCTGGACTTTTAACTGTGCACAACTAAAAGCTTGCTTTGCCGGGTGTGGTGGCACCCACCTTTAATCCCAGCATTCAGGAGGCAGAGGTAGGAGGATTGCCGTGAGTTCGAGACCACCCTGCTTTAATTTGGCCATAACTGTAGTTGGTGGTTTTTATTCTTGCAAATTCTGGGTTAACACTTATAGACAGCAAATTATTAGATTTCCTAAAATATTCCTTTTTTCACTTTTTATTCATTTACTAGACACAGACAGAGGGAGAGAAAGGGAGAGAGAGAGAGAGAGAGAGAGAGAGAGAGAGAGAGAGAATGGACACACCAGGGCCTCTAGCCACTGCAAAGGAACTCCAGATGCATGTGCCACCATGTGCGTCTGGCTTACATGGGACCTGGAGAGTCAAACCTGGGTCCTTAGGTTTTTCAGGCAAATGCCTTAACCACTAAGCCATCTCTCCAGCCCCTAAACATATTCCTGGTAACACTTCTTTTTGTAGAAGAATTTTTGTTTATTTACATTTCCTATTCTTTTTTTTTAAATTAGTTTTCTATTCTGCAAGTACAGGCAGTTTGGTACCATTATTAGGCTTATCTGTGACCTACCCCCTCCCTATTGGCCCCTCCTTGTTGCGGTATATGGGTCGTGCATTGTGGAGTTAGCCCACAGTTATTGGTATGATAAATGTCTCTGTATATCATGACCCAACATGTGGCTCTGACATTCTTTCCACCCCCTCTTCCGCAAAATTTCCCTGAGCCATGTTCGGTTCATTTTTGGTCTGCTTCAGTGATGAGGTGTTGGGGGCCTCTGAGGCTCTGGCTCTCTGATTGGGTAGGAGTTGATTTTTCTCTGTGTTGGTCTCCTTCCCCCTTGTGCTGGTATCCGGTTCATCAGGAAAACAGCACCCTTGCTTGTATTGCCAATTTTCCTTAGTTTCAGTGGGGGCTCTTCTGAGGTATGATGGGGTGGCTCTCTCCTTAGGATCTGTATCTATCTGAAAAAGAGAAGCAGATTCTCCAACGGAGAGTAAGTTAGCACCCGGACAAATGAGATAGCCCTTTTTTTGTAGAGCGTTTAATAGGTGTAGGCCCTCTTGTAGCCCATGATTGATGGTAGCTTGATATTGGAGAGTGGGCTTATGTTTGGATATGGTTCTGACTTGTTTCCCAGCTCCAGCTATGGGTCCTGTACCACAGAGGGGATCAGTTAGCCCAGTCAAGAGCAGTTGGTTCCCCACCATGGCTGTGTGCCACTACTGCACTTGTGTGGGCATCACACCAGGTTATTTGCTGGTAAGTAGGTTGGACCATGAGTTGCTTGGACAGAGATTGGTCGTTTCCCCCAGTCGCCCATGTAGCACCTTCTGGCACTAGACACGCTGACTGTCTGGGGACTGACTTTCTCCTGGCTTCCAGCCATGCCGTTCTATTTTATGTGTCAGCTGCATGAGGTGTCTTCAGCAATAGGGTCTTACCACTAGCCTTTGGCGGGTCATCAAGTACTCTGACAGAAATCTGTCATTCTTTTAGGAAATCTTGTAGGATTCTCTGATCAAAAGCTCATTGTGGGTGATAGCCCCATGCTCGTACTGGAAGTTACAGGTCAGTATCCCCTAAGAAAATGAGGAAAAAAGGTAACTAATATATAGGAGTTAGAGAGGAGAGAGAGGGAGGGAGAGGCAGAGGGAGGGAGGGAAGATGTAGAGAATTTAGGTTAGACTTGATCCTACCCTCTCCAGTGTCTTGTGGTTCAGGTGTTTCCTGTAAGGGACTGGTGAAGTTTCAGGCATTTGGTCTGCCTTTCTTTCCCCAGGATTTGCAGGGCACCTAGGCAGTTGCCATCTTGGCCGGAAGTACATTTCCTATTCTTTTTGAAAAATGTTTTTATGGTGTTCCGTTTTTACAGTGCTTAGATGCTGTCTTCATTCAGTTATACAATTTCTCTAGTAGCCTTCAAACTCATTTTTTTGGTGCATAACATAATTATAAAATATTCTTTTTTTTTTCAAGGTAGGGTTTTGCTCTAGTCCAGACTGACCTGGAATTCATTCTATAGTCTCAGGGTGGCCTCAAATTCATGGTGATCCTCCTACCTCTGCCTTCCAAGTGCAGGGATTCAAGGTGTGTGCCACCACACCCAGGTATAAAATACTCTTATTTATCTCATATATTTTTCTATGTCAACATTAAACATTTTAAAATAATTATCATAGGCTGGAGAGATGGCTTAGTGGTTAAGGCATTTGCCTGCAAAGCCAAATGATCCCAGCTCGACTCTCCAGGACCCATGTAAGCCAGATGCACAAGGGGCCAAATGCATCTGGAGTTTGCAGTGGCTGAAGTCCCTGGTGTGTCCATTCTCTCTTTTTCTGCCTCTTTCTCTCAAACAAATAAATAAATAAAATATATTTTAAAAAATTATCATAGCTGGGACTGAATCCCAGTGGTACAGCCCTTGTACAAGGTTCTGGGTCCAATCCCTAGCACTGAAAAAAAAGTGTGCATGTGTGTCTATCTATCTGTGGTAGTTTGAATGTGAAGGGCCCGTCATAGCCTGGTGTGTTTGTGATTGAGCCTCATATTTGAGCCTTAGCTGGTGGGTATTCAGAAGGTGGAGCCTTGCTGGAGGAGGTGTATCATGCCTTTAATTCCAGCACTTGGGAGGTAGGAGGATTACAAATTCAAGGACAGCCTGTGATACATAGGAAGACCTGTCTCAAAAGTAAGGGGCTGGGAGATGTTTCCTTGGTTAAGAGAGTTTACTGCATATGCATGAAGGCCTGAGAAGCCCTGAGGCCACCAAAGTTTGATTCTCTAGCACCCAGATTGAGAGAGAGAAAGAGACTTACGTGAATCCTGGGGAATTGAACCTGGGTCCTTTGACTTTGCAGGCAAGCACCTTAACCACTGAGCCATCTCTCCAGCCCTTATTTATTTATTTTTGTTGTTTTTATTTTTTATGTATTTATTTGAGAGCAACAGATAGACAGAGAGAGAAAGAAGTAGATAGAGAGAGAGAGAATGGGCACGCTAGGGCCTCCAGCCACTGCAAATGAACTCTAGATGCATGCACCACCTTGTGCATCTGGCTTATGTGCGTCCTGGGGCATCAAGCCTTGAACCAGGGTCCTTAGGCTTTACAGGCAAGTGCTTAACTGCTAAGCCATCTCTCCAGCCCCCCTCATTTCTTTTTAATTAATGACATTTAGTTATTGTTATGGGGTAATTCAATTTAAAAAAGTTTTTTTGAGGCAGGGTCTCACTGTAGCCCATGTTGACCTGGAATTCACTGTGTATTCTTAGGCTGGCCTCAATCTCATGTAATCCTCCTACCTCTGCCTCCCGAGTGCTGGGATTAAAGGCGTGTGCCACCATGCCTGGCTAAGGGTAATTCTATTTTTCTTGCTCAGCAACATACCAGAGAAATAGAAAACATTTACATCAATAACAGTGGCTTCTTATATTTGAGGCAATCATGCATTTCACTGTTTATGCAGAAATGCCTTTGAATAAGAAGCAAGGCTAATGATAATGCCAGGACAACAAGCTTGGGCTGGCATGTATGGGCACCCTAGCCACAGTAGTGATTCTCAGCTAGGGAAAGGGATCACTTTCCTAAAACGGTGGGCAATATGGCAGACTACCCAAGGACATAAGAATTAGTGAGAATCTTAGCCCAGTGTGGTGGCGCACGCCTGTAATCCCAGCACTCGGGAGGCAGAGGAAGGAGGATCGCTGTGAGTTCAAGGCCACTCTGAGACTACAGAGTGAATTCCAGGTCAGCCTGGGCTAGAGTGAGACCCTACCTCTAAAAACAAAACAAACCAAACCAAACCAAAACAAAAAAGAATTAGTGAGAATCTAAGTGGGAAAACAGAAAACTACACCTGTGTATATTTGTGTGGTGTGTGTGCACTCATGTTCGTCTACATATGGGCACATGTGTGTGCAGGTGTACACACATGTGTGCATGTGGAAGCCAGAGCCCAATATCAGATGTCTTCCTCAGTCACTCTCCACCTTATTATTATTTTTTAAAATATTTTATTTATTCATTTGAGTGGGAGAGAGAGGAAGAGGCAGAGAGAGAGAGAGAGAGAATGGGCGAGCCAGGACCTCCAGCCACTGCAAACGAACTCCAGACATGTGCGCCCCCCTGGGTATCTGGCTTATGTGAGTCCTGGGGAATCGAACCGGGGTCCTTAGGCTTCGCTGGCATGTGCCTGAACCGCTAAGCCATTTCCTCAGCCCTCCACCTTTATTTTTTACGGATCTCTCACTGAACCTGGAACTCACCAACTTGGCTAGACTGGCCAGCCAATCCCAGCATCCTCCTGCCTTTACCTCCCAGCACTGACATACCAGGCGTGTGCCACCACACCCAGGTCTTCCATGGGTACTGGAGCTCTGAACTCAGATCCTCATGTTTGTACAACAAGCATTTTACTAACAGATATCTTCCTAGCCTTGACACGAGTTCTTTTATTTATTTTCTTTTTCTTTTTTTGTTTTGTTTTGCTTCTTTGGTTTTTCAAGGTAGGGTCTTACTCTAGCCCAGGCCGACCTGGAACTCACTATGTGGTCTCAGGGTGGCCTTGAACTCACAGTGATCCTCCTACCTCTGCCTTTGCCTCTGAGTGCTGGGATTAAAGGCATGTACCACCATGCCCAGCATTATTCTTTCTTTTTAAAAGTTTTTGTCTTAGCCGGGTGTGATGGCGCACGCCTTTAATCCCAGCACTCGGGAGGCAGAGGTAGGAGGATTGCCATGAGTTCGAGGCCACCCTGAGACTCCATAGTGAATTCCAGGTCAGCCTGGGCTACAGTGAGACCCTACCTCGAAAAACCAAAAAAAAAAAAAAAGTTTTTGTCTTTAAAAGATTTATTTATTTATTTACTTATTTGAGACAGAGGAGAGAGACAGAGAGGGAGAGGGAGGAAGAGAGAATGGGCACTCCAGGGCTTCTAGCCACTGCAAATAAACTCCAGATGCATGTGTCACCTTGTGTATCTGGCTTACATGGGTACTGGGAAATCTAACCTAGGTCCTTAGACTTTGCAGGCAAGTACCTTAACTGCTAAGCCATCTCCTCCAGCCCGTTTTTGGTTTTATTTATTTATTTGAGAGAGAGAAAGGAGAGAGAGAGAGAGAGAGAGAATAGATGCTCTAGGCCTTCTAGCTACTGCAAAGTAACTCTAGACACACATGCCACCTTGTGCATCTGGCTTACATGGGTACTGAGGAATAGAACCTGGGTCCTTAGGCTTTGCAGGCAAGCACTTTAACCACCAAGCCATCTCTCCAACCCCTGTTTTTGGCTCTTTTTTTTAAGGTTCAAATGTCCTTTATTTGTTGCAACAGTAAATGTAGGAAAGGGAACATACCAGCAATTGTTCCTGGGTCAGTTGCCCTGGATGCCACGGCCGCTCTCTGAAAGGTTTTTGGCTTTTATTTTTTTTTGAAGTACAGTCTCACTCTAGCCCAGGCTGACCTAGAACTCGCTCATTCTCATTGGCATCAAACTCACAGGGACTCTCCTACTTTAGCCTCCTGAATGTTAGGACTAAAGATGTCACCGTGAGTGTGCCAGCATGTCCAGCTACCAGTTATTTTCGTAAAGAGAATTTAATATAAAGGACTGTTGACAGGTCTTTGGGAGTCCTGCAAAGACAAGAAACAACACTGTTTTTTTTTTCCTGTTTTTTTGAGGTAGGGTCTTGCTCTAGCCCAGGCTGACCTGGAATTCACTATGTAGTCTCAGGGTGGCCTCGAACTCATGGCTCTCCTCCTACCTCTGCCTCCCGAGTGCTGGGATTAAGGGTGTGTGGTGCACAACACGAGTTTTATGGAGGTGGAAACTGCAAGATGTAACTGCCACTCCTGAGACTGGTGTTATTTTGAACCGACCTGCTCCAAGTAGAGTCCGCAAAGGAGCTGGGATTCCGACCACTGAAGGTAGGATACCCGCTGGACGGCGCCTGGGCCTCAGAAACCCAGAAGAAATCTCAGCTGAGCTGGACTCAGACCTTTGGGGAGGAGGTGACAGCCGGCTGGGGAGGTTTCCCAATGCTGTTAAAGTATTCATGCCAGAGCCAAATAGGGCTGTCTGAGTAACGCTGATGGGAATGGAAAATGAATATGTGGGAGGAAATCCCTCACCCTGCCTGTCTTCCTGGTCTCCATACGGATCCCTCCTAGATCCCAAGAGGGATAACTGATAAAGAGGTATGAACTCCAGTCCCCAAAAAAGGCTGCATCTATTGCAAACAAGGCTGAATAGACTGACAGAACAGGTCATTGTGAGATGAAAATATTGCAAGATCAGAGCCAAATTACCTTAGTAACCATTTATGGCCCGCCTCTGTATCTGACTATCAAGTGATGAGTTTCAGTGATTAATCTACTTGTACAGCTGGGCATGGTGGTGCATGCCTTTAATCCTCCAGCACTTGCGAGGCAGAGGTAGGAGGATCACCGTGAGTTCAAGGCCACCCTGAGACTACATAGTGAATTCCAGGTCAGCCTGAGCTAGAGTGAGACCATACTTTGAAAAAAAAAAATAATAATGTACTTGTACAATGCTATTCTTACAAGCTTGGGTTTATCCAGTCTAGAGACGCCGTCTACAGAAACAGTCTCTTCTTCACTGGCACTTGTCAAGTTCAAGTCCCATCAGTTGACTGCCTCCATGTAGCCCTTTGAAGTGGCTCCTCTAGGGTATTTAGAGGTTGCTGGAAATCAATTGGCTAGTTTTTTTAAAAAATATATTTCATTAATTTATTTGAGAGAGAGAGAAAGAGGCAGAGAGAAAGAGAGCCACAGCCTCCAGCCTCTGCAAATGAACTCCAGATGCATGTGCCCCCTTCGGCATCTGGCTTATGTGGGTCCTGGAGAGTCGAACTGGGATCCTTTGGCTTTTCAGGCAAATGCCTTAACCACTAAGCCAACTCTCCAGCTGCCCCCCTTTTTAAACATTTTTTTAAGAAACATATTTTAGGGCTGGCGAGATGGCTTAGCGGTTAAGCGCTTGCCTGTGAAGCCTAAGGACCCCGGTTTGAGGCTCGGTTCCCCAGGTCCCACGTTAGCCAGATGCACAAGGGGGTGCACACGTCTGGAGTTCGTTTGCAGAGGCTGGAAGCCCTGGCGTGCCCATTCTCTCTCTCTCCCTCTATCTGTCTTTCTCTCTGTGTCTGTCACTCTCAAATAAATAAATAAATAATTAAAAAAAAGAAACATATTTTATTTATTTGAGAGAAAGAACAATTGCCTAGGTTTTTTTTTTATTACTTTAAAATATTTTATTTATTTATTTATTTATTTGAGAGAAAGAAAGAGGCAGAGAGAAAGAGAGAGAATGGGCACACCAGGACCTTCAGCCACTGCAAACGAACTCCAGACGCATACCACCCCATACACAACGTGCATCTGGCTTACGTGGGTCCTGGAGAATTGAACTGGGATCCTTTGGCTTTGTAGGCAAATGCCTTACCTGCTAAGCCATCTCTCCGGCCTAGATGTTTGATTTCTACCAGTCTCAACTGCTCCTCACGCTGGATTGGGCACTCCTCCCCCTGGCCTCAAGCCCGGCCCGCCTTTGCTGACCGCTCGAGTCACTGTCTACCACGTGCGCTCGCGCTCTCTCAGCACTGCTTGGCTCCTTTCCCTCTTCTCCCACGTGCGCTCTTTCAAGCAGAACTTCCTTCTGCTACGTCAGCCCAGGACCAGAACAGGATCCGACGCTATCTCTCCCCAGCCACGCAATGACACTGCTGCCCCCACACACTTCCTGCTCATGTTTTCCATGCTGACGCGACACTATTGCTTAACTCTGGTGTCCTCCGAAGCCATGCCTAAGCCCTTGACACTCTTAAGAATTCTTAAAAAAATTTTTTTTTTTTTTTTTGGTTTTACAAGGTAGGGTTTTGCTGTAGCCCAGGCTGACTTGAAATTTACTATGTAGCCTCAGGGTGGCCTTGAATTCATGGCAATCCTCCTACCTTTTCTCCCAAGTGCTGGGATTAAAAGTGTGAGCCACCACACCTGGCTTTAAAATTTTTTTTTTTTTTTTCGAGGTAGGGTCTCACTCTGGCTCAGGCTGACCTGGAATTCACTATGTAGTCTCAGGGTGGCCTCGAACTCTCGGCGATCCTCCTACCTCTGCCTCCCGAGTGCTGGGATTAAAGGCGTGCGTCACCACGCCCGGCTTAAAATTTTTTTTAATTAATTAGTTAGTGTGTGTGTGTGTGTGTGTGTGTGTGTGTGTAAGCCTTGAACTCACTGTGATCCTCCTACCTTTACCTCCCGAGTGCTGGGATTAAAGGTGTGCACCACCATGCCTGGTTTCATTTCCTTTTTATGTTTTATTTTATTTTTAAAAATTTTTTTGTTTATTTTTATTTGTTTATTTGACAGTGACAGAGAAAGAGGCAGAGAGAGAGAGAGAGAGAGAGAGAGAGGAGAGGAGAGTGGGCACGCCAGGGCTTCTAGCCACTGCAAACGAACTCCAGACGCGTGCACCCCCTTGTGCATCTGGCTAACGTGGGTCCTAGAGAATCAAGCCTTGAACTGGGGTCCTTAGGCTTCACAGGCAAGCACTTAACTGCTAAGCCATCTCTCCAACCCTATTTTATTTTTATTTATTTGAGAGAAATAAGGGGAGAGACAGAGAGAGAAGAGAGAGAGAATGGGTGTGCCAGGGCCTCTAGCCACTGCAAACAAAACTCCGGATGCATGCATCACCTTGTGCATCTGGTTTACATGGGTCCTTTGGAATCGAACCTGGGTCCTTGGGCTTTGCAGACATGTGCCTTAACTGCTAAACCACCTCTCCAGCCCTCCAGTTTCTTTTCAGAATACCTTTTTATTGTTAACTTCCATAAGTATAGACAATACAACATAATCATAATCCTCTCCTAACACCCCCTCCCCCACACAGTAATGCTCTTACTGTAGCTCAGCCTGACCTGGAACTCACTCTGTGACCCAGACTAGCCTCAAACTCATGGCAACCCTGCTACCTCAGTGCTGGGGTTAAAGGTGTAAACCACCAACCACACCCAGCTTCTCTTAGTTTTTCCCTTGTGGCAATAGCTTGTTCTACTAGCCTTACAGGCTCGCTTACTCCAGACTACTGGTTAATATTACTATCATCTGGCCCAGTGAAGCCACACTTGTTCATTTAGAGCCAGTGCAATTTGTTGGCAGCTGTAATCCCTTAATGTTAAATGGAAGAAAGCCAATAGCAGTATCCTTACAGTTCTGTGAGATTTCCTGGAATGCGCTCCTTCTGACCTTGCCACTGAATGGTCAAACCCCAACCCAGCAGCTTCTTTCCTAGGGTTTGATATCTTGGATCTGGAAGAGACCTGAATTTGATTTTTTTTTCTTCATAATTCTTTCTCCCTTCCACTGAATCCCCTTCCATGTCTTTTTTTTCCCCCTTCTTCCATCATCCATGACGACATGTTGATGGTCCCAAATTCTGCAGGTCTCGTGCTGGCAACGACAGCAGCTTCAAGGTCACAAATGCAACAAGGGCCCAGCATCAGGAAGACAGCGCCCCGAAGCTCTCCTCCCCATCCTCTGGCTTCCACATTCCCTTGGCAACCTACTCTGCAACGTCCGGAGACTTGGAGGGCACAGAAGAGGCGTTTCATCTGGGGCCGAGCAAGCCACTTGCCTCAGAACTCCCTCAAGCCAGGTCTCCGCTGTTTCAAAAGAGAAGCCTCCCTGACCTAAGCTGCTAAAGTCAGAGCAGCAGCAATACCTGATAACCAGAAATATTTAGAGAGCAGCTTGATGGACAAAATATACAACCATTTAGCCAAACAGCAATAGTAGCTTCTGCCCTAGGGCCTGGATTTGAGAGAATAGAAAACCCTCATTTTCTTTCTTTCTTTTTGGTTTTTCAAGGTAGGGTCTCTCTCTAGCGCAGGCTGACCTGGAATTCACTATGTAGTCTCAAATTTACAGCAATCCTCCTACCTCTGCCTCCCTTGTGCTGAGATTAAAGGTATGCGTCACCACATCCTGCGAAAACCTCATTTTCATGGCTCCAGGGGCTTCTTTTTAATTCTTTGAGATCAAAGAGTTGGTAAAGGCAAGGGTGAGTAGACTGGGGGCTTTAATGGAAGCAGGTTTTCATTCTACCCCAGACTAACCTGGAACTCACTCTGTGGCCTCAGGCTGGCCTTGATCTCATGATAATCTTAGTTTTGCAAGTCCTGAGGTTATACCTATGAGCCACCCAATTTAGACTGTTTTAATTTCTTTTATTTATTTATTTTTTAACAAGATGGAGAGAGAGAGAATTGGCACACCAGGGCCTCCATCCACTGCAATACAACTCCAGATGCATGCGTCACCTTGTGTGTCTGATTTATGTGGGACCTGGAGAGTCAAACATGGATCCTTAGGCTTTGCAGGCAAGCACCTTAACCACTAAGCTAGCTCAACTGTTTTAATTTCTGGTAACATAATTCATTTACCAGGTTCTTATTTACTTGTCTAATAGGATCTTATAATAAGAGCCAGTTACTTACTTTTAATATGCACTACATGGAAATAAGAAAATTGACGGGGGGGGGGGTGGAGAAAAAAAGCAGTAAGAATTGTCAGTACACACTGATCAAAGTGGAGTAGGCCTCTCAGGTTCAAGGTGAATGCTTCCCTGCACCCAAATCAGCCCATAGACCACTGGTCCATGCCCCATCGGAGTGAGGAGCAGGCCTTCTCAGCACTGGTCCAGTATGCCCAGTCTACATTCACAGGAAGACCTGGTAGGTACCCAACCTGAGCAAGACCAAGTAGGTCTCTCTGGGCCAAGATGGCAGTCAATACAGGGGAGACCCAAGACCCTTCCAAGTGAGGATAGAGAAGTGAAAGCTGAGTGCCTAGCTCAAGACAAGTCATCTCCATCACACCTCCCAGGGTCCAGGAAATATTACAGAAGTTTTCTTTAAGAAATTCACATAAGGGCCGGGCATGGTGGCACATGCCATTAATCCCAGCACTTGGGAGGCCCAGGTAGGAGGATTGTTGTGAGTTTGAGGTCACACTGAGACTACATAGTGAATACCAGGTCAGACTGGGATAGAGCAAGACCCTACCTCAGGGAAACAAACAAACAAACAAACAACAACAAAAAACAGAGCCAGGCATGGTGGCGCACGCCTTTACTCCCAGCACTTGGGAGGCAGAGGTAGGAGGATCCTTGTGAGTTCAAGGCCACCCTGAGACTCCATAGTGAATTCCAGGTCAGCTAGAGTGAGACTCTACCTCAAACAAACAAAGAAATTCATATAAGACAGGGTATGGTGGTGCAGGCCTATAATACCAGCACTTGTCCTTGGAAAACTGAGGCAGGGAGATGGAAAGTTTGGTGCCAGCCTGGGCTACACAAGTGAGACCAGTCTCAAAAGAAAGGATGGGGGGTGGGGGAGGGATGGCTTAGCGGTTAAGGCATTTGCCTGCAAAGCCAAAGGACCCAGGTTCGATTCCCCAGGACCCACATTAGACAGATGCACAAGGTGGCACATGCATCTGGAGTTCATTTGCAGTGGCTGGAGGCCCTGGAACACCCGTTCTCTCTCTCGCCTTCTCTCTCTGTCAAATAAATAAAAATAAAAAATTTAAAAAATTTTTAACAAAAAAAGGAAGGGAGAATGAAAGAGAAGGAAATGAAAGGAAGAATAAAGTCTTGGCATATCATGTTTTATTAATAAAAAGAAACAAATTATTAAAGAAAATTTTCGCATGTATATATGTGTGTGATATGTATATGAGAATGTGTGCTTGCGTAGCAGGAGACAGAGAATGGGCGTGCCAGGGCCCCTGGCCACTGCAAACGGACTCCAGACAAGTGTGCCCCTTGTGCATGTGGTTTACATGGGTACTAGGGAATCAAACCTGGGTCCTTTTGGCTTTGTAAGCAAGCACCTTAATTACTAAGCCACCTCTCCAGCCGTCCCGCTTATTTTTTGAGACGAGGTCTCTCACTGAGCCTACCGTGCGCTGACTTGGCTAGACTGGTTAGCCAGCAGGCCCTAGGGACCTGCGTGTCTCCACCTGTGCGGCGCTGGCATTACAGACACACGCCACCACACCGGACGTTTACGTGGGCTCTGAACTCAGGTCCTCATCCTTGTTCAGCAAGCACTTTGCTCAGTCCCAGAGATTATTTTAAAATACAACCTTAACAAATCAAACATTAATCTTAATAATCAAAGTAACCCCCAGAGATAGTTTTCTATTAACAAATGTCTCATTCGCAGACTCATACATGCACACATGAACACATAACACAGCTAACATCTATCATTATTACCAAATGGACTTTCAGTTGGAGGGATCCTGGGAACAAGGGAACTCCCTTAGAAACTAAGCATTTGAATTACTCAATAGATACTGCAATGTAAGCGCTTTGTAAATAGCTACTATCCTGTGTGATTAGGAAACGCTGACACCAAAAATGTCTGTACATACTCAGTATAGCTGTAAATTTTTCCCAAATATTTTCCATCCATGGTTAGTTGGATCCATGGACAGATTTTATTGCCTAGCAATTACTATAGTCAGATATCTATCTATCTATCTATCTATCTATTTTTTTTTGTTTGTTTGTTTTTTCGAGGTAGGGTCTTACTCTAGCCCAGGCTGACCTGGAATTCACTCTGCAGCCTCAGGGTGGCCTCCAACTCACGGCTTGTGCCACCACGCCCAGCTTCTATATTGTTTTTTTAAGGCAGAGTCTCACTGTAGCTCAGGCTGACCTGGAATTCACTACGTAGTCTCAGGGTGGCCTTGAACTCTCAGGAATCCTCCTACCTTTGTCTCCCACAGTGCTGGGATTAAAGGTGTGTGCCACCATATCTGGCTTATATATTTTTTTAATATTTTATTTGTTTATTTGAAAGAGAAAGAGAGAGGCAGATAGAGAGAGAGGAAATGGGCACGCTAGGGCTTCTAGCCACTGCAAATGAGCTCCAGGTGTGTGTGCCACCTTGCGCATCTGGCTTTACATGTACTGTGGAATCGAACCTGGGTTGTTAGGCTTTGCAGGCAAGTGCTTTAACTGCTGAGCCCTCTCTTCAGCCCTCTACATAGTATCTTTGTTTGCATGTGTGCATGTATGTGTGCAGCTATGCATGCACATGCGTGTGGAGGATGGAGGACCCTGGGTGTCATAACTCAGGTACTATGGACCTTTTTTAGACAGGGTCTCACATTGATCTGAAACTCAACAAACACCCTTGCTTGGTCAGCAAGCCCCAGGGACCTGTCTGTTTCTGCCTCCTCAAGACCAGGGTTATTGGCCTTCATCATCACACCTGGCTTTTTTTTTTTTCACTTTTTTTTTTCTTTTTTTTCCTCAATTTTTACTAACATTTTCCATGATTATAAAAATTATCCCACAGTAATACCCTTCCTCCCCCACCGACTTTCCCCTTTGAAATTCCATTCTCCATCATATCCCCTCCCCATCTCAATCATTCTATTTACATATATACAATACCAAGTGACCTTTTTTTTTAAATTTGGGTTTTGAGGATTGAAATCAGGTCCACATGTTCAAAAAGCAAGCACTTTACTGACTGAGCTATCTCTTCAGCCCTATGCACATAATTTTGTTTGTTTGTTTTAGAGGTAGGGTCTCACTCTGGCTCAGGCTGACCTGGAATTCACTATGTAGTCTCAGGATGGCCTTGAACTCATGGCGATCCTCCTACCTCTGCCTCCCGAGTGCTGGGATTAAAGACATGTGCCACCACTCCTGGCCATAATTTTTTTTTTTTTTTTTTTTGGTTTTTCGAGGTAGGGTCTCACTCTGGTCCAGGCTGACCTGGAATTAACTCTGTAGTCTCAGGGTGGCCTTGAACTCACGGCGATCCTCCTACCGCTGCCTCCCGAGTGCTGGGATTAAAGGCATTCGCCACCACGCCCGGCCATAATTTTTTTTCTATCTACATCATATAAGCTATTCATTTAGAGATGATTTTAAAGCATATGGGAGGACTGGAGAGAGGGCTCAGAAATCAAGTGCACTTCCTGCATAGGAGTGAGGTTCCTGAGAGTGCTGGAACTGGAATCTCCAGATCCAGTGTAAAAATCTGGTCATGGCCACCACATGCTCCGCTAGCTCTAGGCAGCAGAGGTGAAGGCCACAGGCTCCTTCCCAACCAGGGAAAAAAAAGATTCCACTCAAACAGGACCGAGTGAAAGCGTGATGGGGCCAGCCACCCGATGCGGGCAAGCGATCCCCACACTGAAGAGCATGTGGGGCACAGCAAGGGAATGTATGCATGTATATATCACACATAGCACACTACACTCCCACACACCACTTTACACACACACACTTGCACACACAAGCAAAAAAGAAACAAAGCATATGGGAGGATATGCACATATTATATACAAATAGGAAGACTTTTTCTTTTATCTATTTTATGTTTATTTATTTGACAGCTTAAAGACTTAAATCTAGTTGAATCTTTCCCTATGTTGAGTCCTTATTTGTACATTTCATGGCTTTATCAAGGTCATAATTTGCATGCAGCAAGTCAAAAAGCATAAACTTTACACAGCGACAGCCCATTTGCTTTCCATCACAGGTAACATTTGAAACATCCCCTTCTGTTTTCCTTTTCCAGTATTTGATGCTTCTCAAGTGTACAGCGGAGTCTAGTGTACAGATCTGAGTTTCATAAAACAAGAATGTGTTTTTCTTCAACATAGAATCAGAAAAATTAGAAGTTTAGTAGTTAAGAAAGCCCAAAATGGGGTGAGGGGTGATGGTTCAGTGGGAAAGTGCTCGCTGTACAAGCACGGCTTCCAACTTAGGTCGCCAGCACCCACGTTCAAGGCCAGGCAGGGACACACATGCCTGTGACCCCAGGGCTGCAGGAGATGGAGACAGGAAGATTGCTGAGGCAAGTTGGTCAACCAGTCTAACTGAAAAACAGGGAGCTCCGGGTTCAGGGAGAGACCATGCCTCAGGGAAGTAAGGCAGAAAGAGGAGGAGCCCCATCTTTTCCTCTGGCCTCTGTGTGTGTGCAGTGGAACATGTGTGCATGGGACTTGTGCATCTACACACAGGGGCACACCATGCACACACACACAATATAAAGATAAGTGAAAGCTGGGCATGGTGATGCAACACCTTTAATCCCAGCACTCAGGAGGCAGAGGTAGGAGGATTGCCGTGAGTTCTAGGCCACCCTGAGACTCCATAGTGAATTCCAGGTCAGCTTGGGCTAGAGTGAGACCCCACCTTGAAAAACCAAAAATAAAAAAAAATTAAAAAAAAAAGATAAGTGAAAATGGTGGCACACACCGTTAATCCCAGCACTCGAGAGGCAGAGGTAGGAATATCACTGTGAGTTCAAAGCCAGCCTGAGACTACATAGTGAATTCCAGGTCAGCCTGGGCAAGAATGAGACTCTACCTCAAAAACAAACAAACAAACAAACAACAAAAGAAACACAAAGAAAAAACAAAAACTAAAATAAAGGTGTTAATTAACAACGTAGAATTGGAATATATAAAGATTTTGTTGAAAACCAGCTTTGCCTTCTGAAAAATTAATACTGTATCATCCCTGGAACTAGCAGGTGTTTAATAAGAGAGGGCTCTCTAGGGTCTCTCGGGTCCGGTGGGAAAGTGCTAGCTTTATGGCTAGATGCTCCACGAGGAATCAATTTTGAAGACAATGTGTGATAGTAACTTAGCTAATAACATGGCAACTTTGTGATGACATTCCACTTTTCAATGAGTAGAATTAATCTTGTATTAAAGCTTTGAAAAATGAAAAGAATGCAATAGGAAAATACGCAGGACTGGAATATTCACTCTACAAAAGAGAGAAGTGTCAACAAACAAATGAAATTTAACTTCTCCACTGCTTAAAGAAATGCCAAATAAAACAAGAATGACTTTGCAATAACCAAGTGACTTGTTAGCTTTGTTCTGTTTTAAAACAAGTGTCCATGGCTGGCAAGACCTCAAAGACCTGGGGACTCACCCACTGCCACTAGGGTGTCCTCAGCTGCCCATGACCACGCTTTCCAAGGGACTGCAGCTGTGCACCTCTGGTAAACCTTTGTACATCCTATGCCATGAAAGGCTTACTGCTTTTTGTTTGTTTGTTTTGGGATACCGGGGTTTGAACTCAGGGCCTCACACATGCTAGGGAAGCTTTCTACCACTGAGCTGTATTCCCAGCCTTGGTTTATTGATTTTTGGTGTTACTTCCTGTCTTTCTTTCTTTCCTTTCTTTCTTTTCTTTCTTTCTTTCTTTCTTTCTTTCTTTCTTTCTTTCTTTCTTTCTTTCTTTCTTCCTTCCTTCCTTCCTTCCTTCCTTCCTTCCTTCCTTTCTTTCTTTCTTTCTTTCTTTCTTTTTTTTCTTTTTTTGAGGTAGGGTCTCGCTCTGGCCCAGGCTGACCTGGAAATCACTATGTAGTCTCTGGCTGGCCTTGAACTCACAGCGATCCTCTTAACTCTGCCTCCTGATTGCTAGGATTAAAAGCCTGTGTCACCATGCCCGCACTTGTATCTCTTCTTTTTGAGACACAAAGCCCAAGGTTGACCTCAAACTCAGGATCCTCCTGTCTCAAATGCTGGGATTACAAGCATGTGCCACCATGCATAGGAATTTTGGTTCTGAATCACTGGGTACCTTTGGCTTAAAGAAAAAGGGGGGTGGTGGTGGCTGGAGGGATGGCTTAGCGGTTAAGGCATTTGCCTACAAAGCTAAAGGTTCAATCACCCAGGGCCCACATTAGCCAGATGCACAAGGTAGTGCATATGTCTGGAGTTCATTTGTAGTGGCTAGAGGCCCTGGTGTGCCCATTCTCTCTCTCTTTCCCATTTTCTCTCTGTCAAATAAATAAATAAATAAATAAATAATTTAAAAAGCGGGCGGGGTGGGGGGAAGAAATGCCAGGTGTGGTGGTGTATGCCTTTAATCCCAGCACTTGGGAGGCAGAGGTAGGAGGATCACTGTGAGTTCGAGGCTAGCCTGAAACTACATAGTGCATTCTAGGTCAGCCTGGACTAGAGCAAGGCTGTACTTCGAAAATCTAAAACCAGGAAAGAAATGAAATGAAAAGAAAAAGAGCGAGGAAACTTACTTGGAAAAAAAAATTTTTTAAAGAGCTCTAGAGTTAGCATTCAGCTTATATGAAAGTTGATATTCCCACTTTTATTTGTTAAAGACTATCCATCCATTCCCTCTGGTAGATCCTATTTCCTCCAAGAAAATTTCTCAGTTAACTGAAACTCCTTTCTATCCAGCTCCTGCCAACTCTATACTTATCTCTGTTGACTTCCTTTCTTGTTGACATGATTTTGCCAAAGATAATATGATCTATTTAAAAAAGCTAAGCTCTCCCCAAATTGGTAATCTTAGATATTATCTTCCCCTGGCTTCTGTCTCTCAATTTATTTTATTTTATTTTATTTTTGTTTTTTGAGGTAGGGCTTCACGCTAGCCCAGGCTGACCTGGAATTCACTTTGTAGTCTCAGGATGGCCTTGAATTCACAGCGATCCTTTTATCTCTATCTCCCAAGGGCTAGGATTAAAAGTGTGTGCCTCCAACCCCAGGGTTTTCTTTTTTTGAGGTAGGGTTTCATTCTAGCCAAGGCTGACCTGGAATTCACTATGTAGACCTAGGCTGGCCTCGAACTCACAGCAATGCTCCTACCTCTGCCTCCTGAGTGCTGGGATTAAAGGTGTGTGCAACCATGCCCAGCCTGCCTCTCCTTTCTTTTGTGACCCTGAGATCTTAAGGAGTCACAGATCCCCTTCCAAGGGGTCTCTGTTCCTCAAAGAGTCCCACACCCCTTTCAGATCTGAAGCTCTGCTCTTTTTTGTGTTGAGCTCTCTGATCTCCTTGGCTTTGGGGCATCCTGTTCAGGCTGTGCTGTGGCTCTTGAATTTTGGGTTAACAGGAACTGAGGATCATTGGCAAGAGCTGTATTTTTTATTATTATTATTATTATTATTATCATCATCATATATTGATTTTGGTTTTTCGAGGTAGAGTCTAGTCCAGGCTGACCTGGAATTCACTACGTAGTCTCAGGGTGCCCTTGGACTCATGGAGATCCACCTACCTAGGCCTCCCAAGTGCTGGGATTAAAGGTGTGGACCACCACACCTGGATTTAAATTTTATTCATTTGAGAGAGAGAAAGAGAAAGAGAGACAGAGAGAGAGAGAGGCAGAAAGAGAGAATGGGCTGGCAGGGCCTCTAGTTGCTGCAAATGAACTCTAGATGCATACGCCTCCTTGTACATCTGGCTGATGTGGGACCTGGGTTCTTTGGCTTTGCAGACAAGCGCCTTTACTGCTAAGCCATATCTGCAGCCCAAGAGCTGCAATTTTCAAGAAAAAATGGATGAGTACATATTGAGCATCCAGAATTTGGATGTGGATTCTATCCTCTTCCTTGTTGTTTCTTTGAGCACATAGACAAGGAAAGCCTCAGGTGTCAGGTCAGGCAAAACCAGGCAAAAACTCCCAGTACACGGCAACATACCATGCAGAAAACTCCTTGGTAAGTAAGTAAAGCAGATTTCACAGCCAAAGTACAACTTAATGGTGGACATGAATCCAGGCTGACCTGGAGTTCAATATGTAGTCTCAGGGTAGCCTCAGACTTATGGGCCTCCCAGCGCTGGGATTAAAGATGTGCACCACCACACCTGGCTCTAGAATTTACTTTTATTTATTTTTTGTTGTTTTATGTATTTATTTGAGAGCGACAGACAGAGAGAAAGAGAGAGAGAGAGAGAGAGAATGGGCATGCCAGAACCTCCAGACGCGTGCGCCCCCTTGTGCATCTGGCTAACGTGGGTCCTGGGGAATGGAGTCTCAAACCAGGATTCTTAGGCTTCACAGACAAGTGCTTAACCACTAAGCCATCTCTCCAGCCCTAGAATTTGCTTTTTAAAACAAGACTTTCTTATTGGTTAATTGATAAAGGTCTCTACATTTTTTTAAATATATTATTTATTTATTTATTTATTTATTTATTTATTTATTTATTTATTTAAGAGCGACAGACACAGAGAGAAAGACAGATAGAGGGAGCGAGAGAGAGAATGGGCACGCCAGGGCTTCCAGCCTCTGCAAACGAACTCCAGACGCGTGTGCCCCCTTGTGCATCTGGCTAATGTGGGACCTGGGGAACCGAGCCTCGAACCGGGGTCCTTAGGCTTCACAGGAAAGCACTTAACCGCTAAGCCATCTCTCCAGCCCGGTCTCTACATTTTGAATGATTTTTTTTAGAAAAGGAAAGAAGAGCTGGAGAGATGGCTTAGCAATTAAAGCACTTACCTGCAAAACCAAAGGACTCAGGTTTGGTACCCCAGGACCCACATAAGCCAGATGCACAAGGTGGCACAGGGCGTGCCCATTCTCCCTCTCTCTCCCAAATAAATAACTAATTTCCTGTTAGTTTAAAAGAAAAATGTAAAAAGAAAAAGAGTGGAAGAAACATAACTGTATGCCTTAAACTGTCTGTATGATGGGAATGTGGAGTAATGGCCTTTTAAAGTAACTGCCTGTATTTGCTTTTGAAGTCTCCTAATTATCACTGTGGTTAAATGAATAACTATTATTTCCATAGTGACTTTGACCAAGTGTTTTAAACCTTTAATATTTAACAAATTCCTCAAAAGTCAAAATTAAGTCTTTGATGTTAAATTATACAGGAGTCATTGTCAACAAAGAAATGATGTTTAAATTTCTTTGAGTTACATTTGGATGAATGTTTTATTAATATTTCCACATATGACTGGACTGCTTTAAGGAGTTCCAAAACTACATGAGATGCCTGAAAATCCAACTTGTTATGAATCATGAATTTGGTTGTTCTGTCACGTTGTGATTCTCAACAGATCTTTGATCACAACCATTTTAAGACTTGTTGTCTGCAACAAATTACTTTGTTCTGATGCTTCTTCTAGAAGCTTTATAAGCAATTATAATTTGAAGTACGGTTTGGGTACAGTTTGGGAGGTTCATATAAAGGACAGAGTGTTCTCTGACTAGTACTGTTGAAAACAGGTTCCTGGTAATTCTGATATTATACAACTGGACTGTAAGAATTTTCCATAACTCTAATGAAAAAGCAATCCTTGTAAAATTGCTATATTGGAGACATTGCTGACTATCTATACTTGTGAGGTTTAAGGAAACTTTTTCTTCTTTTAAGCTAATTATAACCTGCTGCAAATTTTGTAAAGTATACCATTGTGAACAATATTAAAACATCTACTTTCATCTTAGTGATCCCTCCAGAATTTGAAAGCTACTTGTGAATTTTCTTATTTGTATGGTAAGATAGTTTTTTTAAAATATTTTTTATTGACAACTTACATAATTATAAACAATATCCCATGGTAATTCCCTCTCTCCCCCCATTTTCCCCTTTGAAACTCCACTCTCCATCATATCTCCTCCCCGACTCAGTCAGTCTCTCTTTTATTTTGATGTCATCATCTTTTCTTCTTATTATTATGGTCTTGTGTAGGTAGTGTCAGGCACTGTGAGGTCACGGATATCCAGGCCATTTTGTGTCTGGAGGAGCACGTTGTAACGAGTCCTACCCTTCCTTTGGCTCTTACATTCTTTCTACCACCTCTTCTGCAATGGACCCTGAGCCTTGGAAGGTGTGATTAAGATATTTCAGTGCTGAGCACGCCTCTGTCACATCTTCTCAGCACCATGGTGCCTCCTGAGTCATCCCAACATCACTGTCATCTGAAAAGAGGAGGTTCTCTAACCAAAAGTGAGAGTAGCATTAATATAAGGGTATGAATGTTAAGAGACATGCTTGCTGGGCAGTTTGGTGAGCATAGTACATACATTTAGCCAGACAGCAGCAGACGTTACACCCCTAGGGCTCAACCCCTGTTGTAGGTTTTCAGTATCAGGGATGTATTCCTTCCCATGGAGTGGGCCTCCAGTCAAATTAGAGGGCGGTTGGTTTCCCCTATATCAGATGTGCCACTATTGCACCCGTTGGCTCATTTGGCCTGGCAGGCCAAATATAAGGCTTGCAGTGTCCACTGTGGTAATATAGTTTTTACATAGGTTTTGTAAGAATCTGTTGTCCTTGTAATAAAAACAATTGCAATTTTGGTGTTTTGAGACAGGGTCTCACTATAAAGCCTGTTATTTATTATTCACTTATTTATTTATTTATTTATTTTTTTCAAGGTACAATCTCACTCTAGCCCAGGCTGACTTGGAACTCACTCTGTGGTTCCAGGCTGGTCTCAAACTCACAGTGATCTTCCTACCAGTGCCTCCTGAGTGCTGGGATTATAAACTTGTGCCACCATGCCCAGCCTATTAGTTAGTTTGTTTTTTTTTTAACTTATTTATTTGAGAAAGAGAGAGTATGGGGCTGGAGGGATAGCTTAGTGGTTAAGATGTTTGCCTACAAAGCCAAAGGACACAGGTTCGATTCTCCAGGACCCATGTTAGCCAGATGCACAAGGGGGCACATTCCTCTGGAGTTCATTTGCAGTGGCTGGAGGCCCTAGTGTGCCCATTCTCTCTTTCTCTCTCTCCCTCTTTCTCTGTCAAATAAATAAATAAATATTTTTTAAAAAGAGAGGGTATGGGCACATCAGGGCTTCTTGCTGCTGAAAATGAACTTCAGATGCATGTGCCGCTTTGCACATCTGGAGTTATATGGGTACTAGGAAGTTTAACCCAGGCCAACAGGTTTTATAAGCAAGCATCTTTAACTACTGAGCCATCTCCTTAGCCCAACAGTTAGATTCAGTATGTTTAAGAGTATTTTTGTTTTTTATGCAAGGCCAGAGTATAGGGATATATGTCAAACTGTTAATGTTACAACTTAACTGAGTAGCAATTTTGTAGAATTTTTATTCTTTACTGTCTATCAGCCTTTTACTTTTTTAATATAAGCACCTATTATTAATATTATTAAAGGAAATTATAAGGGACAGAGCAGTACACTGTGAGAGCACAGACTGTCATATGTTCTTAGGGAAGGCAGTGTGTTTGGGATGAGGGATGCTAGCGTGTATTTGAAGCACATGCTTCCAGGAAATCTATTTTGCTTTTTCTGGCATTTTCCTATGTTCTATTAACAGTTCCACAGAAATCTAATAAAAAAGATCTCAATATCCAAAAAAAAAAACCCAAACAAACAAAAAAAAGAGTATTCTTGTTTTTTAAATCAGGGTCTCAGTCTAGCCCAGGCTGACCTGGAACTCCCTCTGTATTGCAGGCTGGCCTTGAACTCATGGCAATCCTCCTATCTCAGCCTTCCAACTGCTGGGATTAAAGGCATGTACCATCATTCCTGGCTAGTTTTTTTTTTTTTTTAATGAAGAACATGTTTTGTACCGGTACATCATGTGTTGGTACCATCTTTTCCCTCCTTCCTGTGCCCATTCTGAAGGGGACCCTCCAAGTAGGGTTGTTGGTATTTCCCATGTGTTGTGGGAGCAGCAGTTAGTTACTGGGGGACGGCAGGGCCTCTGGAAATGACATCCTAAGATGTGGCTCCTACAATCTTTCCTCCCCCTCTTTTGCCAAATTCTCTGATCCTTGGTAGGTGTGTTTTAAGTCTACTTCAGTGATGAGCTCTTAGGAGCCTCTGGATTTAAAGACCTCAGCATAAGACCTGAAACTCTTCACCTACTAGAAGAAAAAATAGGAGGAACGCTCCACAGTGTAGGAGAGGGGAAGGACTTCCTGAACAATACTCCAGCAGCCCAGGAAATTAAACAATCTCTCAACCAATGGGATCTCATGAAGCTACAAAACTTTTGCACAGACAAACATGCCATAAGCAGAGCCAATGGATTCCCCACAGAATGGGAACAAATTTCTGCAGCTACACCACCACTGACAGAGGCCTAACATCTAGAATCTACAAAGAACTCAAAAAAAAAAAAAAAAAAAAGCCGGGCGTGGTAGTGCACGCCTTTAATCCCAGCACTTGGGAGGCAGAGGTAGGAGGATCGCCGTGAGTTCGAGGCCACCCTGAGACTCCATAGTGAATTCCAGGTCAGCCTGGGCTAGAGTGAAACCTTACCTCGAAAAACCAAAAAAAAAAAAAAAAAAAAAAAAAAAAAAAAGAAACAACAACAAAAATCAAACAACCCACTGCACAGGGGGTTCTCAGAGGAAGAAATGCAAGTGGAAAACACACACTTAAGGAAATGTTCAACATCCCTGGTGTGCCCATTCTCTCTTTCTCCTCCCTCCCCCCTCCCCTTGCAAATAAATAGATATATATTTTTAAATCTGGGGAAAATAACTCATAAAAGTTGCATATATTAGTAGAGCTTGGTGGTGTGTGCTTTTAATTCCAGCACTTGGGAGTCAAAGGTAGGAGAATTGCCATGAGTTTGAGGCCACCCACCCTGAGATGGTTACATCAGGGAAATGCAAATTAAAACAACTGTGAGATTCCACCTTACTCCAGTAAGGATGTCAACCATTAAAAAAAAAGAAAAAAAAATCAAATGACAACAAATGTTGGTGAGGATGTGGAGAAAAAGGAACCCTCATCCATTGTTGGTGGGAATGCAAACTTGTACAATTATTATGGAAATCAATATGGAGATTCCAGAAAAAGATGAATATAGAGCTACCAACAGACCCGGGTATTTCCTTACTGGGCACTTACCCTCAATGCTGCATGCTTCACCACAGACATATTTGCTCAAACATGCTTATAGCTGCTCAATTCATAATAGCTAAGAACTGGAATCAACCCGCTGGCTATTGGACACATGGATAACAAAGTACATGTACTGTAGTTAGAAAACACCATAATTCATTTTATTACCTAGCCAGATTCTGGGGTCCCCCAATCACCAGCTTCATTTCAAGATTTCTTCTTTACAGTGAGGGGATCTGGCTCCTCAAACCCTGACCACAGTCCTGCAGTGATCCACTGCAGGCTGGCATGGGGGCTCTGACACGTCTCTCTGACACCTGTCCTGTGCTGATGGAGAAAGGAGATGCTAGTAACAGTAAACAAGTGTGACTGAGCATGAGAAAATATTGAATGGGGCTCAGATTCTCTCACATGGCTATAATACAAGGAGCAAAGTACATAAAGGGAGATTCAAATATCGAGAAATGGTGGAGAGTACTTTCTTTTAAAAAAATATTGTATGGGGCCAGGCGTGGGGGCGCACACCTTTAATCCCAGCAGTCGAGAGGCAGAGGTAGGAGGATCGCCATGAGTTCGAGGCCAACCTGAGACGACATAGTGAATTCCAGGTCAGCCTGTACTAGAGCAAGACCCTACCTCAAAAAAAAAAAAAAAAAAAAAAAAAGGGGCTGGAGAGATGGCTTAGCAGTTAAACGCTTGCCTGTGAAGCCTAAGGACCCTGGTTTGAGGCTTGATTCCCCAGGACCCACCTTAGCCAGATGCACAAGGGGGTGCACGCATCTGGAGTTTGTTTGCAGTGGCTGGAAGCCCTGGCGCGCCCATTCTCTCTCTTTCTCTGCCTCTTTCTCTGCCTGTTGCTCTCAAATTAATAAATAAATTTTTTTTTAAAAAAAAGCAAGCAAGAAAGAAACAGCTTTGCCCAGCAAGTCTCTGCACTAGTAGCTGTCAGTGCTTCATTAATCTCAAGAATGTATGTTAGTAGCAAATGCCTCAAACCCCAAAAATGGTGGTTAGAATAGACACCAAGCAGATAAGGGACATTTGCAGTCACAAGACCAACATCCCAGGACTCTTCACTGCGGTTCCTCTGATACCCAAACTGTATTCAGTTCTAAAATAGACAATACATGTTTGCTTAAAAACTGGAAAAAAAAAAAAAAGGACTTGGGTGTGGTGGCCCATGCCTTTAATCTCAGCACTCGGGAGGCAGAGGTAGAAAGACCCTACCTTGAAAAAACAAAACAAAACAAAAGCCAAAAAACAACCTGGAAAGAAGGGCTGAAGAGATGGCTTGGCAGTTAAGGCACCTGCCTGCAAAGCCGAAGGGCCCAGGTTCGGTTCTCTAGAACCCACATAAAGATGGATGCACAAAGGAGCCCATGCACATGGAGTTCGTTTGTAGTGGCTAGAGGCCCTGGTGTGCCCATTCTCTCTTTCTCCTCCCTCCCCTTGCAAATAAATAGATATATATTTTTAAATCTGGGGAAAATAACTCATAAAAGTTGCATATATTAGTAGAGCATGGTGGTGTGTGCTTTTAATTCCAGCACTTGGGAGTCAAAGGTAGGAGAATTGCCATGAGTTTGAGGCCACCCACCCTGAGATTACATAGTGAATTCCAGGTTAGCCTAGGCTAGAGGGAGACCCTACCTTAAACAAACAAACAAAAGTTATATATATTAACAGGTTGCTATGCAATGTTTGATAAATATATACATCAAGCATGTTTAAATCAGATCAGGCTGAACACTTACTTCCTCAGAATTTATTACTGTTTTGTGGTGAAAACCTTCAAAATCCTTTCTTCTGGCTTTTTGTAATGCTCAGTATATTATTGCTAGTCACCACGTTGTGCAATAGCACTCCAGAGAATCTCACTCCTTCATAGTGATTACTTAGCATCCATTCATCACCCTTTCTTCAAGCAATGCAAATTTAAACAGCCCATGTAATCAGTCTCTATTCTTACTCTACTTATGTCAATAATCAAGCTAAAGCTAAGCTTATTTTGCAAGTCAGGCTGTCTTACTGTGATTATCTGTGTGGAAATGAAACGGCTGTAGGCAGAAAAGCTATGATTCAAAACAAAACTATGGCCAGGCATGGTGGCTCATGCTTTTAACCCCAGCACACTAGAGGCAGAGGTAGGAGGATTACCTTGAGTTCCAGACCACCCTGAGACGACATAGTGAATTCCAAGTCAGCCTGGGCTAGAGTAAGACCCTACCTCAGGAAAAAAAAAAAAAAGAACAAAAAAACTACGATGCACCCACCATCAGACTCTGTTTATGAAGGTTTTATCTACCTATAACTTGGCTAGACCTTTATTAATTATTTTTGTTTTTTTTAATTGTTTTAATTTATTTGAGAGTGACAGAGAGAGAAAGAGTGAGAGAGAGAGAGGGAGAGAATGGGCACGCCAGGGCCTCTAGCCACTGCAAATGAACTCCAGATGTGTGCGCCCCCTGTGCATCTGGCTAACGTGCGTCCTGGGGCATTGAGCTTCAAACCGGGGTCCTTAGGCTTCACAGGCGAGCACTTAGCCTCTAAGCCATCCCTCTAGCCCTTGTTTTTTTTTTTTTTTTTTTTTTTTGAGGTAAGGTCTTGGTCTAGCCCAGTCTGAACTGGAACTCAGTCTGTAGTCTCAGGCTGGCCTTGAACTCAGTAATCCTACTACCTCTGTCTCCCAAGTGCTAGGAATAAAGGTGTGTGCCACCATGCCTAGACAATATTTTTGTTGTTGTTGTTTGTTTTTGGAGGTAGGGTTCACTATGTAGTGTCAGGGTGGCCTCAGACTCATGGCAATCCTCCTATCTCTGCCTCCCCAGTGCTGGGATTAAAGGCATACCTTTACATACCTGGCTCTGGCCTTTTGTTTTTGTTTTTGTTGATTTTTTGAGATAAGTCATAGTCTAGTCCAGGCTGACCTGGAATTCACCATGTAGTTTCAGGGTGGCCTCGAACTCATGGCCATCCTCCTACCTCTGCCTCCCGAGTGCTGGTATTAAAGGCATGCACCACCACACCCAGCTTCTGGTCATTGTTTTTAAAAATATTTTTTTCTTTCAACTTCTTTATTGTTTCTTGCATAAAATATACTCATTCTCATATTGACTTTTTATTTTTTTTTTCGAGGTAGGGTCTCACTCTGGTCCAGGCTGACCTGGAATTCACTATGGAGTCTCAGGGTGGCCTTGAACTCATGGCAATCCTCCTACCTCTGCCTCCCAAGTACTGGGATTAAAGGCGTGCGCCACCACGCCCGGCTTTGACTTTTTTTTTTGCCAGAATAAAAGCAACAAAAATAAGGTAATAGCAAGATGTATTTTACATATAAATGGTCATCGTGTGAAAATAGGAAGTCTGGGCCCCTATACAACAAAAAAAGATTAGGAAGCAAAATATAAGCACTATGTTCAGAATAACCCTGAATGTGTGTGCAGAGACGGCGCACCCATAATACTGCTTACTCAGGTTCCTGTATGATACATAATTCCTTAACTATCCTTTTGTGAAGAATGAATTGTAAGAAATAAGAAATCCGAATTGCAGTTATTTTTCACAATATCAATTCTAACTAACCTCAGAACAGCAACTTCATTGACTGAATGTTAAATGTTTCAAAAGAAAAAGGCAACCTTAACTTTTTCACTAACCCTCTAAATAGAGCTTACAAAGAAAGGCCAAGTCTGCAAAGAAAAGTAGGTTGTTTTACTCTACTTGCAAAGAGACTGGGTCTCCACCTGCACTTCACCTGACATGAGCAAGAAAGGGTAGCAAAGGAACATCACTGAGAGTGTCCACGGACATAAGGCAGCTACATGACCAAGTTCTTTCTCAGATAGCAAGCTATGGAAAAATCACCAGTAGTAAAGGAAGCTTATGATATCTCATGTTACAGAAGTGTTCACTACACATTGGTTAGAGATGTTCACATCCTTACTCCTAACACAATTTTTGCCTACTTAATAAATACAGCAGATCATTTAGAAAAACAGAAATAAAAACATATGCCCAGTCTTTGCAATTTAATTTTTTTTCTTTTTTATTTTTTTTAGAGAGAGAGATACAGAGCCAGATAAAGAGAGGCAGAGACAGAGAGAATTGGTGCGCCAGGGCCTCAGCCACTGTAATCCAACTCCACATGCTGTGCCACCTAGTGGGCATGTGCAACCTTGCACTTGCCTCACCTTAGTGCTTCTGGCTAATGTGAGATCTGGAGTCGAACAAGGGTCCTTGCGCGTTAACCAGGAAGCCATCTTTCCAGTCCCTCTTCTGTTTCTTTTCTTTTCCCTCTCACTTTCTCTCTTCTTTTCCTCGGCCCTCCTGTGTTCTCCTCTGTAGTTCTCTGAAAGAATCTTTGGAGACACTGGCCCTAGCTGGTCCAGGAGGATGTTTGTGGTGATATTGTAATGGGTGGGAACAATGGAGATGGTGATGATGACACTGCATATTTCTGCATCTCTCTCTCAAATAAATAAATAAAAATAAAATATTTTTTTAAAGTGAGAATAGCGTTAATATATTGGTATGACCATTAAGAAAAGTGCTTACTGGACAGCTTGGTGAGCATCATAGATAGATAGATAGATAGATAGATAGATAGATAGATAGATAGATAGATAGATAGGCAGGTAGATAGATAGATAGATAGCCAGACACCCACAGATATTATACCTCTAGGGTTCATGACTACCCCTGTTGTAGTTTTCAGTATTAGGGATGTATTCCCTCCCATGGAGTGGGCCTCCAATCCAATTATAGAGTGGTTGGTTTCCCCTATGTCAGGTGTGCCACTCTTGCACCCATTGGCTCATTTGGCCTGGATGGAAAAATTTAAGGCTTGCAGTGTCCACTGTTGAGTATCTCTACTTGTTAATTCTCTCCCATGGAACTGTATGCAGAATAGCTTTATCCAAGTTTTATCAGCTGATCTGCATGGAGGAAGTTTTCAGCTCAGCTTCAGTAGGATTTCTCAGTAACCTTGCAGCCCAAGTATATGGCCTTTAGCAATAGGATCTTACCATCTATTTCTGGTGGGAAATCAAGAGCCTCAGCAATGGTCTGTAGTGTTTTGAAGGTAACAATGACCTCCCTGGCCAATAACTCACTGTGCTGGGATTATAGAAGTGTATCACTAATCCTGGTTTAAATCCTAATTCTTGTAGTTTCCTCCAGTATTAAGCTGTGACTCTCCAAATTAACTTTTGCAATGCTTTTCTACCCTTCTACATTGGACTTTTAATTTTTTTTTTTTTGAGGTAGGGTCTCACTGTAACCCAGGCTGACCTGGAACTCACCTTGCAGCCCCAGTCTGGCCTCAAATTCACAACGATCCTCCTACCTCTGCCACCAAGTGCTGGGGTTAAAGGCATGTGCCACCACAGCCGGCCTGGTTTTCTGTCCTGGTTTGCAATCACTGAAGTCGAAACTGTCCTTTCCTGAAGCCCTACAAGCTGAAGTTGGTTGACTCAATAACAACTTCCAAGGGATCACCACGAGACTCAGTACCCTCCATGTCTGATACTGTATGGACTCCTCAGAGAGCTCACTGCACATGCCTGGAGCCCAAACCTAGAAACCTTCTCCATTGGCTTCCCTCAAACTAAGAAACTGAGAAACTCTGTGCTTTACTGATTGCGCAGGCCTGCAGGAGCCTCGCCGAGGAGCCCGTGTGCACTCTGCCGCCTGGCTGTTGACTGTGGGACTGCACAGCCTGTCCCCAGCACTGCAAGAAGGACTCAACGACAGGGCGGACACTTCTTTTGATGGGGAGGGGTGGAATTTCAGAGCCCAAAATGTTGGGCCCAGAAAAGAACACCCCACAGTAAAGGTCTTAGAAACAAAATTTCTGCTTTTTTTTTTTTTTTCTCCTCCTCTTCTTTTCTTTCTTACTGAGGCAAGCCGTAGAAATAATTACTTTTCTGCAAGGCAAGTCATGGAAACCAGAAACCTTTTTTCCCCAAAGCCATCAATAAAATCTCTGCCTTTCTACTGTTGTCCATAAAGAAATTAAGAACCTCGGCTGTGCTCTTCTCCCAGGAGACAGCCTGGCAGCTCTTCACTTTGCTTAAATAAAAAAAAGAAAAGAGGGCTGGAGAGATGGCTTAGCGGTTAAGCGCTTGCCTGTGAAGCCTAAGGACTGCGGTTCGAGGCTCGGTTCCCCAGGTCCCACGTTAGCCAGATGCACAAGGGGGCGCACGCGTCTGGAGTTCGTTTGCAGAGGCTGGAAGCCCTGGCGCGCCCATTCTCTCTCTCTCTCTCCCTCTATCTGTCTTTCTCTCTGTGTCTGTCGCTCTCAAATAAATAAATTAATTAAAAAAAAAAGAAAAGAAAGGAAGAAAGAAAGGGAAAGAAAAGAAAAGAGAAATTAATGCCCTCATTCCATAGGGATCCAGCTCTGAACTCTAGATTAAAAATGTCAGGGTCAGGAGGTCATGAGCCTTAGGAGTATAACGCCTTCTCTTGTCTGGCTAAATGCCCTCCAAACTGCTCTGTAAGCACTTTATTTAATGTTCATATTCATATATTAATGCTGCTCTCGCTTTTTTTTTTTTTTTTGAGGTAGGGTCTCACTGTAGCCCAGGCTGACCTGGAATTCACTATGGAGTCTCAGGGTGGCCCCGAACTCATGGCGATCCTCCTACCTCTGCCTCCCGAATGATGGCATTAAAGGCATGTGCCAGCACGCCCGGCTTGCTCTCACTTTTGGTTGAGAAGCTTCTCTTTTCAGATGGCAGTGACCACTGGGATGACTTCAAAGGCACCATAGTGCTGAGAAGAAGTGACAAGGGAGCGTCCAGCACTGACACATCTCCTTTTCTTCAGCATGGAGGATTCTATCAAGTATTTTCTGTAGAGCTGGTTTTGTCTTCAAATACTCCTTTAACCTGCTTTTGTCATGGAATGTCTTTATTTCTCCATCTATTTGAATGGATAGCTTTGCAGGATAAAGTAACCTTGGTTGACAGTTGTTATCTTTCAGAACTTGGAATATATCACCCCAAGCCCTTCTGGCTTTAAAAGTTTGTGTTGAATAATCTGCTGTAATCCTGATGGGCTTGCTTTTGTAGGTAACTTGATTTTTCTCTCTAACTGCTTTCAATATTTTTTCTTTGGTGTGTGTGTTTGGAAGTTTGATTATAATATGGCGAGGAGAGGTTCTTTCTGAGTTTTGTCTGGCTGGGGTTCTAAAGGCTTCCTGTATCTGCATTGGCACCTCTTTCCCAATTTGGGGGAAATTTTCTTCTATGATTTTGTTGAAGACACCTACTATGCCTCTGGAGTGGAGTTCTTCTCCTTCTACTATGCCCTGAATTCTTATATTGGATCTTTTCATAGTGTCCCGAATATCTTGAAATTCCCACTCATACTTTTCTATAAGTTTGTCTTTCTCTTTGTTGGACTGCATTAGGTCTGCCACCTGGTCTTCTAGCTTAGATATTCTGTCCTCTCCCTCATCCATCCTACTGGTGAGATTTTCTACAGAGTTTTTTATTTCATTAACTGTGTTCTTCATTGCTAGTAATTCTGACTGGTTTTTCTTTATTATTTCTATTTCCTTATTTATGTCTTGTATTGCCTTCTTTATTTCATGAAATTGGTGTCCTGCATCTTCTTTGATTCCTTTGATTTCCTCTTTAAGTTCCTCTTTGACTCCTTTGATTTGTTCTCTGACTTCTTTGAACATATTTACAATCATTCTTTTGAACTCTTTCTCAGGCATTTCCTCTAACTCTTTCTCGGGCATTTCCTCTAACTCTTTCTCACTGGAGGACATTTCTGATGCATTAATACTTTTAGGTGGGTTTATATCGTCTTGCTTTTTAGTGTTTCTTGTGTTATAATGTATATATTTTTGCATCTTGGATTAAGTTAATGCTTGGATTTTCTAGCTAGCTGTGTATTCTTAGCTGTATCAATTGATTTGATGTAATATATTTTCAGGGTAGGACCTTAAGGTATTAGGTGTGGCTCTTATGACTCTCAGAGTATCTATAAAGATGTTCTTAGGGGTTGAGATTCCCTGCTATAGGAGTATTCAAGCAGGCTGAGTGAATAAAATACAGGTAGATTCTAAAATTTAACTAAACACTGCACACATTCAGTCAAAAACAGCCCCGAGTATGTATGCAAGAGTAGTTATTATAACGACCAGATCTTCTATCAACAAAGAGGTTTAGGTTTCTGGTCTGTTGAGGGATCCAAGTCAGCTTGCGACCAAGTGAGACCCTTCCCTGGTGCAATCCCAGTTACCTTGGGTGATTTTGGTCTCAGTCAAGTTGCTGCCTGGGTCGTCGGGCTGCTGTTCTGATTTCTGGAGCTGGGCACTTGCTTTTCCTGCGGGGCAAACCGAGCCTGGCAAGTGTGGCCCTGCAGATCAGCACCCCTGCTGCTGGAACTGCTGCTGCTCAAGCTGCCCCTGCTGGGACTGTGCCACTGCTGCTGAAGGTGTTGCTGCTGGACCCACCGCTGCTGCTGCCTCTGCTGCTGCTGTAGCTGCCACTGCTGCTGAAGCTGCTGCTGCTGTGTCCACTGCCGCTGCTGCCACTGAAGCCGCTGCTGCCGAGTCTGCCGCTGCTGCCACTCCTGGGTCTGCTGCTGCTGGGGCCGCTGGTACCGGTGCTGGAGCTGCTGATGTTGCTGCCGAACTCTGCTCCTGCTTGGGTCCCGCTGTTGGCGTGGCCGGTCCCGGGCCGCTGCTCTGTTCACCGGAGCTGGGCTCAGGCGGTGGGGGAGGGGAGGGAGCCGCGGCTGCTCTGGTTCTCGCTGCTCCACGTGTGCTTCTACCTCGCGGTCTGCTCCTCCGCTGCTCGCTGCCGCTCTCCCCTCACGTGTCCCGAGTTGCGGAGAGCGCGGTGTGAGGGGAAAATCCCGCACCTGGCTTTTCCTGCGGCTCGAGCCGAGTCTGGCGGCTTTCTGGTGCGCCGCGGCTGCGGCGGTTGGCCGAGCTGCCGGAGCCGCTTTTCCCGCCTGTGCAGGCTCTGGATGCTCTATAACTCTTCTACTTCTCCGCTGCCTCTTCAATTTCCTATACACCTCACTTTTTAGTAAAAGTGTATATTTTGCTGAGTTTTTTTGGTCTTTTTTCCCCCCTAGGCTGCTTTGGCGTGGTACCTACGCTGCCATCTTCCTGACACATCTCTATCGCACCCTCCAAGGCTCAGGGTCCATTGCAGAAGAGGTGGCAGAAAGAATGTAAGAGCCAAAGGAAAGGATAGGACTGCTTACAATATAATTGCCCAGACAGAAACTGGCCTCAATATCCATGACCTTGCAGTGCCTAGCAATACCTTCACAAGACCCTCATAATAGGAGGAAAAGATGACGACATCAAAATAAAAGAGAGACTAATGGAGAGAGGGAGGGGATATGATGGAGAGCAGAGCTGTGAAGGGGAAAAAGGTTGGGGAGGGAATTATCATAGTTTATTGTAAGTATAGAAGTTGCTAATAAAAAAATAAAGAAGAAATAAAATATCAAGAAGAATCTGAACAGCCAGGCATGGTGGTGCACACCTTTAAACTCAGCACTTGGGAGGCAGAGCTAGGAGGATCACCGCGAGTTTGAGGCCACCCTGAGACTACAGAGTGAATTCCAAGTCAGCCTGAACTACAAGTGAGATCCTACCTCAGGGGAAAAAAAAAAAGAATCTGAGCAAATAGGTCTTTCTCAGTCCATCCTCGTTAGCTCACACTCTTTGTCCAGTCACATTTCTACACGGTGGACCCTACTTCACTGGACCCAAGCAGTAGGGGCACACTTACTGGAGAAGGTAGGGCAGACTGTCCAGGACATTCATCCATACAGTGGAGCCATGTACACTAACTATGACATCCAAGATGTCCCTTTCCTCTCTAGAAGTGTTGTCTACGATGGGTTCTGGTCTGTAGAACAAAGGCAAAAAGACGAGGCTGATATGGAGCTGAGCTGCAGGTCCCTCACAGAAGTGACCTCTGCTCTCCAACCTGGGCATCTGCTGCAGTCAGGTTCACATTGCTGACAGAAAACACCTGACCAAGAGCAGCTTGTGGGAGAAAAGGGTTTATTTTGGCTTACAGTTGTGAGGAGAAGTTCCATGATGGCAGGGGAAAACGATGGCATGAGCAGAGGGTGCACATTACCTCTTGGACAACACCAGATGGACAACAGCAACAGGGAAGTGTAGCAAACACTGGCAAGGGAACGCTGGCTATCACACCCATAAGCCCATCTCCAACAATACATCACCTCCAGGTGGATCGAATTCCCAAACTGCCACCAGCTGAGGACCTACCATTCAGAACACCTAAGTTTATGGGGGATTCCTGAATCTACCCACTATAGCATCCGTGTATGTTCTCAGAACAAGTGAACAATGCAGTAGAAAGGATAATTATATCATGTTTGCAGATTTCTAAACCATTTTGGCTTAACTGGAAAGAGAGGAGTGCAATGGTTTCACAACATGTACATGTAATTACCAAGAAGATAAAAGTTACTTGCAGTGGCAAGAGGCCCTAGGACACCTGTCCTCACTCTCTCCTTCTCTTTTCTCTCAAGTAAATGTAATAACATATTTTCTTTTTGTTTTCTTTTGTATGTATGTATGTATATGTGTGTGTGTGTATATATATATATATATATATATATATATATATATATATATATATATATAATTGAGAGATACAGAAATAGGCAAAGAGAGAGAGAGAAAGAGAGAGAGAATGGGTGTGCCAGGGCCTCCAGCCACTGCAGACAAACTCATGATGTGTGCGCCCCCTTGTGCATCTGGCTTACATGGGTCCTGGGGAGTTGAACCTGAACCCTTTGGCTTTGTAGGCAAGTGCCTTAACCGCTAAGCCATCTCTGCAGCCACACATACACACACACACATATATATTTCATTGACAACTTCTATACTTACAGAAAACAAGCCATGATATTTCCTTCCCCTCCCCTACTTTCCCCTTCATAACCCTGCTCTCCATCATACCCCCTCCATTTGTCTCTCTTTTATTTTGATGTCATCATCTTTTTCTCCTGATAAGAGGATCTTATGTAGGTATTGCTAGGTACTGTGAGGTAATGGATATCAAGGTCAATTTCTGTCTGGACAGTTGCATGTAAGGAGTTGTACCCTTCATTTGCCCTGAGCCTTGGAGGGTGTGAGATGTTTCAGTACTGGACACTCCTCTGTCCCTTTTTGTCATCACTATGCTGCCTTTTATGTCATGCCAGTGGTCAGCGCCATCTGAAAAGAGAAACTTCTCTAACCAGAAGTGAGAGTAGCATTAATATATGAATATGAACATTAACTGTAATGCTTTCAGGACAATTTGGTGAGAATAATGTATGCATTTATCCAGACAAGAGGAGGCTTTATACCCCTAAGGCTTATAACCTCCCCTGCCATAGGCTTTTGATTAGATTTTCAGTACCAGGCATGTATTCCCTCCTATAGAGCAGGCCTTCAGTCCAATTAGAGAGCAGTCGGTTTCCCCCAGAGCAGACATGCCACTATTGCACTTGTTCAGCCATTTGGCCTTTCTGCCCAAACTTGAGGCTTCCATTGTCCACTGTTTTCACTGCTGATGACTTCTGTCTCCCACAAGTCTGCATACAGTGCAGCTTTTTCCAGCTTTCAGTTGGCTGTTCTACAGGGAGAAGGTTTTCTTCTCAGCACCAGCTTGATTTCTCAGTGACTTTGCTGCTCAGACATGTGAAGTCTTCAGCAATAGGATCTTACCATCTCTTTCTCAAGGGAAACCAAGGGCCTTGGCATTAGCCTGTAATGTTCTGGAGGTAACAGAGACCTCCCTGGCCAACAACTAACTGGAAGGTATCCCATACCTGGCACTGAAAACTTTCTAGTAACAATCTTCTGGATGTGCCACTATTCAAAAAAGTAGGTTTTCATATGTCTTATTCAGTATATTTTGAATTTTGATTGACCCTCCCCCTTGCCCTTCTTTTACACATCTCTTCCCCTGGCCTCGCTTAGGCCTTTCCTCTCCCTGTAATCTGTTCTTCTACTTACATATATACAAAATCCATCCCCTTAAGTCCTTCCCTTTCTTCCCTTCCTTATAGTCTTTTTATAGCTTACTGGTCTTTGCTACTGATTTTTGGTTTCAGCTCACACACAAGTCTATACATTTGTAGCTAAGACCCACATATGAGAGAGAACATGTGATGTTTGGCTTTCTGGGCCTGGGTTACCTCACTTAGTATAATCCTTTCCAGATCCATCCATTTCCCAGAAAATTTCATAATTTCATTTTTCTTTACTGCTGAATAGCACTCCATTGTGTGAATGTACCACATCTTTATTATCCATTTAACTATGGATGGACACCTAGGCTGCTTCCATTCCTAGCTATTGTGAATAGAGCAGCAATAAGCGTGGTCGTGCAAGTATCTCTAAGGTAGTGAGAAGAGTCATTAGGATATATGCCTAGGAGTGCTATAGCTGGATCATATGGTAAATCTATTTTAGCTGTCTCAGGATCCTCCACACTTATTTCCACGATGGCTGGACCAGATTGCATTCCCACCAGCAGTGTAGAATGGTTCCCCTTTTTCTGCATCTTTCAACATTTATTGTCATTTGTGTTCTTGATGGTAGCCATTCTGACAGGAGAGAGATAGAATCTCAAAGTAGTTTTAATTTGCACTTCCCTAATGACTAAGGATATAGAACACCTTTTTTAGATGTTTATATGCCAGCTGTATTTCTTCCAGCAAGAACTCTCTATTTAGTTCCATAGCCCATTTTTTAATGGAGTTGTTTGATTTCTTATTGTTTTGTTTTTTTATTTCTTTGTATATTCTGGATATTAATCCTCTGTCAGATGTGTAGCTGGCAATTTCCATTCTTTAGGTTGTCTCTTTGCTCTATTCACAGTGTCTTTCACTGTACAAAAGCTTTGTAATTTCATGAGATCCCAGTGGTTGATCAGTGGTTTTATTTCCTGAGCAATTGGGATTATATTCAAAAGTCATTACCTATGCCAATATGTTGAAGGGTTTCCCCTACCTTTTCCTCTAGCAATTTCAAAGTTTCAGATCTGCTATTAAGGTCCCTGATCCACTTGGAGTTGATTCTTGTGCATGGAGAAAGACAAGGATCTATTTCCATCCTTCTACAAAAAGATATCCAGTTTTCCCAGCACCACTTGTTGAAAAGGTTGCCTTTTCTCCAATGAATATTTTTGGCATTTTTGTCAAAAATCAGATGGCTATAGCTGTCTGGATTAACATCTGGGTCCTCTATCCTGTTCCATGACCTACATGTCTGTCTTTGTGCCAGTACCATGCTGTTTTTGTTACTATGGCTTTGTAATATAGTTTAAAATCAGGTATAGTGATACCATCAGCCTTATTTTTGTTGCTCAAAATTGTTTTGGCTATTTGAGGCTTTTTGTGATTCCAAATGAATTTTAGGATCATTTCTTCTGTTGCTGTGAAGAATACCATTGGAATTTTAATGGCAATTGAATTAAATGTATAGATTGCTTTTGGTAAGTTTGACATTTTCACAATATTGATTCCTCCATTCCAAGAACATGGAATGTCTTTCCATTTCCTAGTGTCTTCTGCAATTTTTTGCTTGAGTGTTTTAAAGTTCTCATTGTAGAGATCCTTTACTTCTACTTCCTTGGTTAAGTTTATGCCAAGGTGCTTTATTTATTTATTTAGTTTTGAGGCAGTGGTGAATGGGAGAGATTCACTGATTTCATCCTCCACGTTTGTTGTTAGTATATAGGAAAGCTTCTGATTTCTGTGTATTTATTCTGTATCCTGCTATGTTGCTTAAAGTGTTTATCAGTGCCAACAGTATGCTGGCAAGAGTCTTTAGGGTCCTTTATGTACAGAATCATATCATCTGCAAATAATGTTAACTTAATTTCTCCCTTTCCAATTTGTTTCCCTTTTATGAGTGTCTCTTGCCTAATTGCTATAGCTAAGACTTCCAGTACTGTATTAGATAAAAGTGGGGACAATGGACACCCTTGGCTTGTTCCTGAATTTTGTGGAAACGCTTCAGGTTTTTCCCCATTTAGTATTATGTTGGCTATTAGTTTGTTATAAATAGCTTTTATTATTTTGAGATATGTTCTTTCTATTCCAGTTTCTGTTATAATTTTTACCATGAAGGGATGTTGGATTTTGTTGAATGCCTTTTCTGCATCTATTGAGATGATTATGTGATTTTTGTCCTTCAGACAATTTATATAATGTATTACATTTATTCAATTTGTGTATGTTGATCCCTTCATCACTGGGATAAAGCCAATTTGGTTGTGGTGAATAATCTTTCTGATATAATCTTGTATTCTGTTTGCCAATATTTTGTTCAGAATTTTTGCATCTATGTCCATGAGTGAGATTGGTCTGTAATTTTCTTTCTTTCTTTCTTCCTTTCTTTTTTTTTTTTTGTTCTTTGTTTGATGTTGGTATCAGGGTGATGCCGACTTCATAGAAGGAGTTCAGTAGAATTCCTTTCTATTTTAGGGAAAAGTTTGAGAAGCAATGGTTCTTCCATGAAGGTCTGATAAAATTCACCCAGTGAATCCATTTGGGCCTGGACTTTTTTTAGTTGGGAGATTTTTTATAACTGCTTGGATCTCCATACTTGTTATAGGTTTATTTAAATCGTTTATCTCATCTTGATTTAATTTTGGTAGGTCATATGAATCAAGGAAATCATCCATTTCTTTCAGATTTTCAAACATAGATGCATATATATTCTTAAAGTATATCCTTATGATTTTCTGAATTTCTTTGGTATCTGTTGTAATGGTGCCTTTTTCATCTCTAATTTTATTAATTTTTGTCTCTTCTCTCTTTCTTCTGGTCAGATTTTTTTTATTTTTAAAAATTTTTTATTTATTTATTTGGGAGCGACAGACACAGAGAGAAAGACAGAGAGAGGGAGAGAGAGAGAATGGGTGCGCCAGGGCCTCCAGCCTCTGCAAACGAACTCCAGACGCATGCGCCCCCTTGTGCATCTGGCTAACGTGGGACCTGGGGAACTGAGCCTCGAACCGGGGTCCTTAGGCTTCACAGGCAAGAGCTTAACCGCTAAGCCATCTCTCCAGCCCCTAATTTCTTTTTCTTTTTTTGGTTTTTCGAGGCAGGGTCTCACTCTAGCCCAGGCTGACCTGGAATTCACTATGGAGTCTCAAGGTGGCCTCGAACTCACAGTGATCCTCCTACCTCTGCCTCCCGAGGGCTGGGATTAAAGGCGTGCGCCACCACACCCGGCCCTAATTTCTTAATATAGGCACATAGAGCTACAAATTTCCCTATTTGGACTGCCTTCATTTTGTCCCAAAGTTTTTGGCATGTTGTAGTCTCATCATCATTTTTTTTTAATTTTTAATTTATTTATTTGAGAGTGACAGACACAGAGAGAAAGACAGATAGAGGGAGAGAGAGAGAATGGGCGCGCCAGGGCTTCCAGCCTCTGCAAACGAACTCCAGATGCATGCGCCCCCTTGTGCATCTGGCTAACGTGGGACCTGGGGAATTGAGCCTCGAACCGGGGTCCTTAAGCTTCACAGGCAGGCGCTTAACCGCTAAGCCATATCTCCAGCCCCCTCATCATCATTTGAGTCTATAAATTTATTGATTTCCTTTTTGATTTCTTCAATGACACATTCATCATTCAATAGTGTACTGTTTAGTCTCCATGAATTTCTGTATGCTCTGTAGTTTTTCTTGTTGCTGATTTGTAGTTTAATCCCATTGTGCTCAGATAAAGTACAAGGGATTATTTCAGTTTTCCTGTATTTGTTAAGATTTGCTTTGTGTCCTAATATATGACCTATTTTGGAGAATGTTCCATGTGCTGCTGAGAAAAATGTGTATTCTGCAGCATTTGGATGAAATGTTCTGTAGGTATCTGTTAGGTCCATTTGTTCCATGATATCATTTAATCCAGATATTGCTCAGTTTATTTTTTTGCCAGGATGAACTGTCAATTGATGAGAGTGGGGTATTGAAGTCACCCAGTAAAACTGTATTTGATATTATCTGTGATCTTAAGTCTAATAGTGTTTGTTTGATGAAATTGGAGCCTCCATGTTAGGTGCACATATGTTTAGGATTGTGATGTCTTCCTGTTGGAATGTCCCTTAATCAGTATAAAGTGACTTTCTTTATCTTTTCTCACTAATGTTGGTTTGAAGTCTATGCTGTCAGATATTACGATAGCAAAATCTGCTTGTTTCCTATGCCCATTTGTTTGAAATGTCATTTTCAATCCTTTCACCCTAAGACAGTGTCTCTTTTATTGAGAGATGAGTTTCCTGGAGGCAACAACAGTAGGATCCTTCCTTCTAATCCAGTCTGCAAGCCTGTGTCTTTTGGTTGGGGTATTGAGGCCATTGATATTAAGAGTTATTATTGAAAGGTATGCATTTATTCTTTCCATTCTTCTTCTTCTTCTTTTTTCTTTTTAACCTTCTAAGGATTATTGATGGAGACTCTACAAACCCTGGGCCCAAATTATATTTCAGACCGTTTACTACAGACACTTTAACATGATTTTTTTTTTCTCAAAATTCTCTCCATTCTTCTTGTTTTATATTGCTTCCTGTTTTCCCTTTACTCATTTGTTTTAACTGTTATTTGAGTATGGCTTATTTTTTCCTTTTCCTCATGTGTGTGTTTTGCTCTCTCTTCAGGGTGAAGGATTCTTTCAAGTGTTTTCTGTAGCACTGGCTTAGTTGTCATAAATTCCTTGAGCCTGTTTTTATTGTGGAATGTTCTTATTTCACCTTCCATCTGGATAGATAGCTTTGCAGGTTAGTTATCTTGACAGCTGTTATCTTTCAGAACTTAGAATACATCACTCCATGCCCTTCTGGCTTTTAAAGTTTGTGTTGAGTAATCTGTCATTATCCTGTTTGGCTTGTCTTTGTAGGTGACTTGTTTTTTCTAACTGCTTTCAATATATTTTCTTTGGGTTGTGTGTTTAGTAGTTTAATTATAACATGGCGAGGAGAGGTTCTTTCCAGGTTTTGTCTGCTTGGTGTTCTAAAAGCTTCTTGTATCTGCATTGGCATTTCTTTCCTAATTTGAGGAAAATTTTTCTTTTATGATTTTGTTGAAAATGCCTGCTATGCCTTTGGAGTGAAATTCTTCTCCTTCTACTATACTCTGAATTCTTATGTTTGATCTTTTCATAGTGTCCAGAATATCTTGAAATTCCCATTCATACTTTCCTATCAGTGTGTCTTTCTCTTTGTTGGACTGTATTAATTCTGCCACCTGGTCTTCTAGTTTAGGTATTCAGTTCTCTCCTTCATCCATTCTAGTGGTGAGACTTTTCACAGAGTTTTTGTTTGACTGGCTATTTTTCTATGCTAGTATTTCTGCCTGGTTTCTCTTTAGTATTTATATCTCCTTACTCATGTCTTATAATGACCTCCTTATTTCATTAAGCTGGTTTCTTGTGTTCTCTTTCAGGAGTTTGTTTTCTTCTTTGATTCCTTTCATTTCTTCTTTGATTTCTTGGAGTATAGATACAATCATTTTTTTTAAAATCTTTGTCAGGCATTATATCTAAAATGGCCTCATTAGTGATCATTTCTGATGGATTTATAATTGTTTTTAAAATATTATGTTTATTTTTGTTTATTTATTTCAGAGCAACAGACACAGAGAGAGAAAGAGACAGATAGAGAGAATGGGCACACCAGGGCCTCCAGCCACCACAAATGGACTCCAGACGCATGTGCCCCCTTGTGCATTTGGCTAACATGAGTCCTGGGGAATCGAGCCTCAAACTGGGGTCCTTAGGCTTCACAGGCAAGTGCTTAACTGCTAAGCCATCTCTCCAGCCCAGATTTATAATTTTTGGTGGGGTGTATTGTTTTGATTCTTTGTGTGTTTTGTATTATAATGTAGCAACTTTTGCATCCTGAATTGATTTGATGCTTGGGTTTTCTACTTATCTGCAGTATTCTTAGATAGGGCAATCCACCTTTCTATACTTTCAGGATATTAGTTTAAGATGCCAAGTGTATCTCTTGTATCACTGTCCAGCCGCAGAAGTAATCATAGGTGTTGAGTTTGCTTGCTAAGCAAGTATTTTAGTGGACTGGGTGGAACAATTTACTGGCAAGTTCTAAACTTCAACTGAGCAATATATACATTCAATAAAAACCAGCACAGAATATGCAATTGTGGGGATTAAAACAAACAGATAGTCTTATAAAGCCAGAATTCCTAAGGGTGTGTGTTGTTCTATACCCTTAATCTTGTCAGCTGGGAGGTTGAGATTTCTGTTCTGATTGTGTTCCAGGTCAGCCTGGATCTGAGTCAGACCCTGCCTCTAATAATGACAGGAGCAAAAGACAAAGGCCCTATATATCTGAAAGCATCAAAGACAATATTCAACCCCCAAATATGGCCTATTTTAAAATGTAAAGCCAACCAAGAATATGTAACCCAATGCCAGGCGTGGTGGTATGAGCCTTTAATTCCAGCACTTGGGAGGCAGAGCTAGGAGGACTGCAGTGAGTTCAAGGCCACCCTGAGACTACATAGTGAATTCCAGGTCAGCATGGGCTAGAATGAGACCCTACCACAAAAAAAAAAAAAAAAAAAAAAAAGAATATGTATTACTCTGACATGGAAAGAGAGATTAGGTCTTCCAACGCAGGACCATGTACCTGTTTTTTTTTTTTTTTTTTTTTTTTTTTTGTCAGTCAGCCTCATTACCTTTGGGGTGGCTTCCAATCTCACCAATGCTGAGTGCCCACCTCGATCCCTCTGTGCTAAGCTGTGGAGCTGGAGCTCTGCTCAGCTGTGCTTGTGCTGGGGCCAATTGCAGGAGGTCCGCGGTTCTGGTTCTGATGGTGGGGGATGGGAAAGTACAGACTCCTGTTCTTGCTCACACAACAGTAGCTCCTTAGTTGGTCTCAGCTGTCATTCTTTCAGATTTCTTGGCTTTGTACGGAGGCTTAAAAAGTTGAAAAATCCCCTTGTTTGGTCTCTGCTGCTGCCGCAGCTGCTCGCCTGGAGGGGTGGAGCTGGGCAGGTGCCTGGATTGGCAGGCCACATTGCCTCAGTGGGATTCTGGCCATTTTTCTCCTTTCTGGTAGATCTTGGTCTCTCCTGCTTCTCCACTGTGTCTAAGAATAACCTATAGTCCTTCACTTTTCAGAAGAAGAGTATACTTTGCTGTGGTTTTGCCTAAATCCCTCCCTAAACTGGTTTGGCATGGCTCCTATGCTGCCATCTTACCTGGAAATCCTAATAAAAACATCTTAAACTGGGAGTGGTGGCGCAGGCCTTTAATCCCAGCACTCAGGAAGCAGAGGTAGGATCGTCATGAGCTCAAGGCCACCCTGTTACTTCATAGTGAATTCCAGGTCATCCTGGGCTAGAGTGAGACCCTACCTTGAAAAACCATAATATTAGTAAAATAATTTTTTAAAATTGTATAGCTAATTTTTAAAATATGTTATTTAAAAAATATTTTTATTTATTTATTTGACAGAGAAAGAGAGAGAAAATGGGCATGCCGGGGCCTCCAGCTGCTGAAAATGAACTCCAGATATGTGTGCCCCCTTGTGCATCTGGCTAACATGGGTTCTGGGGAATTGAACCTGGGTCCTTTGGCTTTGGAGTCAAATGCCTTAACTGCTAAGCCATATCTCCAGCCCCCATAAAATATTTTATTTTTATTTATTTATTTGAGACAGGGAGAGGTAGAGAGAGAAAGAAAGTGGACACTGCAGGACCCATTGCAAGTGAACTCCAGATGCATGCGCTACCTTGTGCATCAGGTTTATGTGGGGCCTGGGAAATCGAACCTAGATCCTTTGGCTTTGCAGGCAAGTGCCTTAACTACTAAGGAATCTATCCAGCCCTAAAATAGTTTTTAAAATGAAAAGGGATCAAGATGTAGTTCAGTTGGTAAGTGTTTTCTTGCATACACATGACCCTGGATTTTATCCTCAGTACTACATAAACTAGGCATGGTGACACATACCCACGTTCCCAGCACCTGAGAGGTAGAGGCAGGAGGTTCAGAAGCTCAAGGTTGTCTTCAGCTACATGACAAGTTTGAGGCCAACCTAGGCTACATGTGATCCTGTCTTTAAAGAAGTCACTTGAGCTTCTTTAAAAGCTATTCCAGAGCCGGGCGTGGTGGCGCACGCCTTTAATCCCAGCACTCGGGAGGCAGAGGTAGGAGGATCGCCAAGAGTTCGAGGCCACCCTGAGATTACATAGTAAATTCCAGGTCAGCCTGAGCCAGAGTGAGACCCTACCTCGAAAAACCAAAAAAAAAAAAATAAAAAATAAATAAATAAATAAAAGCTATTCCAGAGGCCAATTTTTATTTATTTACTTATTTTTGTTTTTTGAAGTAGGGTCTCACTCTAGCTCAGGCTGACCTGGAATTAACTAATGTAGTCTCAGGGTGGCCTCGAGCTCATGGTGATCCTACTAACTCTGCCTCCCAAGTTCTGGGATTAAGGGTGTGAGTCACCACACCCGGCACAATTTTTATTTTTAAAAAATGAAGTCATGACTATTTTGGGGGATTGGCTTAGAGAAAAGGAGTAGAGCTAACACAAACAGAAGATGACGTGAGGACTCAGTAAAAGGACTAAACCTGGTCATCCCAAGATCTTAAGTCCTGACCTAATGAAAACCCTTGGCTGACATTATCTCAATCCTCAATGTAAAAGGGCAAAGATAATGATTATCTCCACTTCACCCTGCAGCCTATGGCATCTATGAAATGCCAATCTGAGAGGAACAGGTGCCATGAGCCTTGGTGCAATTGCACAAGAGGCAGCCAGGACTGAGGGGTGGCTGTGCACAATGTCACCAGAGGCAAAGGTCCAACGGCCTGCTTGAGGAAGGTTGGTTTGGAGACTACTGGCCGTGTCCCCTTCAGCAAGCTACATTACCTCCCTGAGACTGTTTCCTCCTTTATAAAACAGGGGAAATAATTCTCATAACCTTAAAGGTGAAAATGTATGCAAATACGTGTATGTAAGTGCTTAGTCCATGGCTTGGAGCATGGAAAGGACTCAGTGAATGTTGGCTGCTAGTATAATTTGCTTTCCTTCTATATTCTTGGAGGATTTCCAACCTAGAATGGGAAGCTCCCACTTTGAGAGAGTGAGTGACTTTGCACCTGTTTTACAGAATGCTCTTCTATTGTACAGTGCAATGACGCTTCCTCAGGTTAGAACGGGTCTGTGGTAAACAGTTCCCTAAACATGTCTGTGTCAGATAGGAATGGCTGGACCACTGACAGTTCATTTTCATCAAGTGAAATGAAAACCAATTTGACACCCTTACCGTGTACACACCACATACTCACACACTACCACCACGTACTAAAGATACACATACATATCTCTGCACATATACCACACTACATACATATATACACATCACATGTGCATGCATACTCTATATGCTGTGTAGATGCCCAAGACCCTCAGGCCATTATTCCACTGCTCCCCGAGTCATACAAGATACCCTGAAAGGCTTGGTCACCTCCTTCAACTCTTAGTAGGAGAATAAAAATTTAAGTTATTTATTCTGAAACTGAAAATGGAAAACCAGAAGCTTTTTTTAAAAAAAATGTTTTTACTGCCGGGCATGGTGGCACACGCCTTGAATCCCAGCAGAGGTAGGAGGATCAGCATGAGTTCGAGGCCACCCTGAAACTCTATAGTGAATTCCAGGTCAGCCTGAGCTAGAGTGAAACTCTACCTCAAAACAACAACAAAAAAATTTTTACTTATTTATTTAGTTGAGAGAGATAGGCACATAAAGGAGGGGGGAGGAAGAGAATGGGCACGCCAGGGCCTCCAGCCACTGCAAACGAACTCCAGACACATGTGCCACCTTGTGCATCGGGCTTATGTAGGTCCTGGGGGATTGAACCTGGCTCCTTTGGCTTTGCAGGCAAGTACCTTAACTGCTAAACTATCTCTCCAGCCCAAGATGCATTGACATGTACTAAGACTTTTCTATTCATCCAAGATGTCTGAGTTACATTGTTGTGGGGTTATCAGAATAAGGCATCATTATATTGAATTAGTGTATTTGGTGCTCACAGCATCAGTGATCTGGGGGTGGTTATGTGGAAAGACTGTGCCTTATTTATGTAGGGCTTTTTCTTTTCTTTCTTTTTTTTCTTCTTCTCTTTTTTCTCTTTCTTTCTTTCTTTCTTTCTTCCTTCCTTCCTTTCTTTTTTTTTGGGGGGGGGGTTTGAGGTAGGGTCTCAGTATAGCCCAAGCTGACCTGGAATTCACTATGTAATCTCAGGCTGGCCTCAAACTCACAGCGATCCTCCTACCTCTGCCTCCTGAGTGCTGGGATTAGAGGCGTGCGCCACCACACCCCACTTATGCAAGGCTTTTTCTAGACCTGTTGAGGCGCAGGGGCTTTTCCAGGAGAGCTAGTTAATAAGAGAGGAACGGAACAGAACGTGGTAGAGGGAGGAGCAAGTGTGGGGATATGAAAAAGCCAATGACTATCCCCTGTTATCTGTCCCCAGAGTTATCTGTCCCTAGACACAAGTCTGATTTGCCTCAGTCACTTATAAGTAGGTACCATATCTGGGGTACATGACAATTTCTTCAATCATATGGAGGAAAGAGAGGGCAGAGTAAGCCAGAGAGAGCGGCTACAGTAAGCACAAGACTCCAGCTCTATTCCTAAGCACTCCCCTGGAGTGGTTTTGGCAGTATTCACCTGCATGGGAAGACCAGGGATGAAAGGTTGCTCTCAGATACATAGTGAGTTCAAGGCCAGATTGGACTACATGAAACCCTGTCTCTTAAAGAAAAAAAAAAAAAAAAAAAAAAAAAGGTCAGGCAGAGGTAGGAGGATCACCATGAGTTCGAGGCCATCCTGAAACTACATAGTGAATTCCAGGTCAGCCTGGGCTAGAGTGAGACCCTGCCTTGAAAAGCCAAGAAAAGAAAGGGTTTGAGACAGATGCACAAGGTGGCCCAGATCAGCTTGGGCTAGAGTGAGACCCTACCTCAAAAACAAACAAAAGGGCTTAGGGGTTAAGGTGCTTACCTGCAAAACCAAAGGACTCAGGTTTGATTTCCCAGTACCCACATAAAGCCAGATGCACAAGGTGGCCCATGTGTCTGGAGTTCATTTGGAGTGGGAGAGGCCTTGGTGGGCCCATTCTCATTTTCTCTCTCATAAATAAATAAACAAATAAAATATTTACAAACTAACTAACTAAGAAAAAGGACCAGGGCCTGGGGTGACTGCTCAACCATTAAATTAAAAGCTGGTTTTATTCCCAAGCACTTCCCTAAAGTAGGATGCATGGCACGCGTGCACCCATTCACAAACATATACACACAATAAAATCAGAAAAATAAGAAAAGACCACAAAAATGGGCTTGGGTACAGTTTATTGACAGACTGCTTGCCTGGCATGGGTGAATCCCTGGGTTTAATTTCCAGTACGAACATACACACACACACATGCACACATGCATACACCCTGGCGTGTTAGATAGACACTTGTTTATTTTAGTGAGGACCTCAGCTTCCTTTCTTTTTTAAAAAAAAAAATATTTTATTTTTATTTATTTATTTGACAGAGAAAGAGGGAGAGAGAGAGTAAGAGAATGGACATGCCAGGGTCTCCAGCCACTGCAAACAAACTCCAGACACATGTGCCCCCTTGGGCATCTGGCTAACGTGGGTGTTGGGGAATTGAACCTGGGTCCTTTGGCTTTGCAGGCAAGCACCTTAACCACTAAGCCATCCCTCCAGCCCCCTCAGCTTCCTTTCTATGGCACTTCTCATTCAAAAATCATTTCTGCTTGGCATTGGGGAAAAAAAAAAAATCCCTTCATTCCTGAGGAGGAAGGCAAGTGCAGACTGACTTACCCTCCTGTCTTATTGCTGCTTCTGCTACTACTAATAAGACCAAATAGCCAATCCTGGAAAGGTTAACACACGGGCTCTACGTTACTCAACAGTTGACCTGGAAATAGCAGTTGTGGCTTATATAGTCCAAGCCTCATAAGATGCATAAGCTCTTTCAGGCAAGTGCCTGAGTCATCTTTCAGAGAAACCTAGCTAACTGGTTTTACATGCTATGCTCAGAGGCCTCCAGGAATTCGTTTTCTCAACTATCAGGTCAGGGATAATTGTTACTGTTACATACCTGACATTCTGGTTCAGACAAACATGAAAATGAGCCAGGTGTGGTGGCACAGGCCTGTAATTCCAGCACTTAGAAGGTGGAGGCAGGAGGAACAGGAGTTCAAGATCATCCTCCGCAGCTCCACAGTGCGTGTGAGGGTGACAAACCACGTTATGCACGTGGGTGAGGCTGGGAGGCTGGGGGCAGGAGGCCGCCTGGAGCTGCAGCTGCTGGGAAGTTGAGTTAACCCTGCCTGGCTCTGAGCATTTGTGAGTAACGTGCTGCCTGCCTGGTGCTGATTCCTCCCTCAGTCTCGGTACAGACATTGCTTCCTTTAAGAAGCCTTTAATCTTCTTTCTTTAAGCTTCTTTTTTTTTTAAATTTGTTTATTTTTATTTATTTATTTGAGAGCGATAGACAGAGAAAGAGGCAGAGAGAGAGAGAGAGAGAGAGAGAGAGAATGGGTGCGCCAGGGCCTTCAGCCACTGCAAACGAACTCCAGACGCGTGCGCCCCCTGTGCATCTGGCTAACGTGGGTCCTGGGGAATCGAGCCTCGAACCAGAGTCCTTAGGCTTCACAGGCAAGTGCTTAACCACTAAGCCATCTCTCCAGCCCTCTTTAAGTTTCTTTATTTTTATTGACAACTTCCATAATTATAAACAATAACCCATGGTAATTCCCTCCTCCCGCCACTTTCCCCTTTGCAACTCCACTCTCCATTGTATCCCCTTCCCCTCTTAATCAGTCTTTATTTTGATATCATCATCTTTTTCTCCTCTAATGATGGTCTTGTGTAGGTAGCATCAGGCACTATGAGGTCATGGATATACCTTTAATTTTCTGAGCCTATGCTAACTGCCCTTACTGTATATGAGTTCCTATAACAGCCCATTTCTCTCTCCTCATTATACTTACTTGTTTTTTTTTTTTTTTCAAGGTAGGGTCTCACTCTAGCCAAGGCTGACCTGATGCTCACTCTGTAGTCCCAGATTGGCATTGAGCTCACAGTGATCCTCCTGCCTTGGCGTCCCAAGTGCCGGGATCGTAGGTGCATGCCACCATACCTGGCATTACCTTACTCTTCAAGTGCTCATTCACCTGCACTCTTCCTTGGTATGGAAAGTTCCTCTATGGTGAGAACTGGGGCATGTTCTCCACATGTCCCTGCCCTAGCGGGCTACAGCTCAGAGTAGATGCTGCCTCACAAGCCAACTGAATGAATGAATGAAGGCGGAATGGCCCCTATTTTTGACACATAGAATATCTCCAACAGCCCCATCCAGAACCTTTTTCGAGGCACCTCAGATACAGGGGACTGGTCTCACTGAAGCCAGAGTTGGATTGCTCTAGAAAGCAAACTGCCCGTGTGCACTCAGGTGTGTATGGCACATTAGGGCGGATGAAAGAACAGGGAAGTCGGCCATGCTTGAGCAAGCGGCTGCCACAGTGCAAGCCTTCATGAAGCTGGGTCTCCGGTGACAAAAGCAGCCAGTATTGCGGGGCTTATCCCCAGAATCAGAGCCCTATTTGAGACTCAGCATCAAGGAAGAGCAAAATTCTACTCCACTCCCTGACAGGAGACAGCCGATAGGTACCTAAGAACTTCTAAAAGCTGAGCATGTGGTGTCTATAATCCCAACACTCAGCCTGAGGCAGGAGGATCTTAAAGTGGAGCCCAGCATGGGCTACATGGCGAGACCATGTCCCAAGACCACCAACCGAGCAACCCACACAGTAAAAACTACTTTTAGTTTTTTCTGCTTTCTGGGGAAACATGGTCCCAGACTTCCCCAATAATGCTGATACCTCTTCAGGGATGAGAATGGTTATTCTGAGGTTGCCAGGTTTCATGATACAGACTTTATTGTTTTTTATTTATTTATTTTTTTGTTTTGTTTTTCGAGGTAGGGTCTCCCTCTGATCCAGGCTGACCTGGAATTAACTATGTAGTCTCAGGGTGGCCTTGAACTCACGGCGATCCTCCTACCTCTGCTTCCCGAGTGCTGGGATTAAAGGCGTGTGCCACCACGTCCGGCATGTTTTTTAAATTTTTAAAAATATTTTATTTAGCTGGGCGTGGTAGCGCACGCCTTTAATCTCAGCACTCGGGAAGCAGAGGTAGGAGGATCGCCGTGAGTTCAAGGCCACCCTGAGACTACAGAGTGAAATTCCAAGTCAACCTGAGCTAGAGAGAGACTCTACCTTGGAAAACAAAACAAAACAAAATTATTCATAAGCAGAGACAGACAGACATAAAATGGCACACCAGGACCTCCAGCCACTGCAAATGAACTCCAGATGCATGTGCCACTTTGTGCATCTGGCTTATGTGGGTCCTGGGGAATCGAACCTAGGTGCTTAAGTTTCATAGACAAGCATCTTAACTGCTAAGCCACCTCTCTGGCTCCAGACTTTATTACCTCAGTAGTGGGGGGACTTCCAACTGTGGAAAGAAAAGCTGGCAAGTTCATTCAGAATCAAGTCTGAGCTGGTATGGTGGGACACTCCTTTAATCCCAGCGCCCAGGAGACAGGTAGGAGGATTGGTGTGAGATTGAGGCCAGCCTGGGACAACAGAGTGAGTTCCAGGTCAGGCTGGGCTAGAGGGAGACGCTACTTCTGAAAAACCAAAACCAAGTATGCCCCAAGAATCAACAAATGTGACTCCATGATTTAAAAGTTTCTGCATAACAAAAGAAACCAAGAAGAAAGCAAACAGCCTACAGAATGGAAAGAAAATTTGCCAGCTACACTTCAGACTGGGGTTGGTAGAGTTTACAAAGAATTGCAAAAATTAAACACCTAAAAATTTGAATTGCCAATCAATAAATGGGCTAAGGAGCTGAGCAGACAGTTCACAAAGGAAGAAACACAAATGGCCAGCAAGTACTTAAGAAAATGTCCAACCTCTCTGGCCACCAGATAAATTTGCAAATCAAAACAACTTTGAAATGCGGTCTTATGCCAGTCAGAATGGCAGTCATACACAGAACAGATAACAAACGCTGTGGACTCAGGGAAAGAGGACGCCCCATCCACTGTTGGTGGGAGTGCAAACTAGCATAGCCATTATGGAAATCAGTGGAGGGGGGGTTCTCAAAAAGTTAGAAGTGGGCCTCCCACATGACCCAGTCGTACCCCTCCTAGGCATACACCCTAAGGACTCCACACTCAACTAGAGAGACTTGCACACCCATGTTTATTGCAGCTCTATTTACAATAGCTAAAAATTGGAAATGGCCTAGACGCCCAGTGACAGATAATGGATAATGAAAATGTGGTACATACACACCATGGAATGCTCAGCAGTATGGAAGAAATGAAATTGTGAAAGTTGTTGGAAAATGGACGGATCTGGAAAGAATCATATTAGGTGACTCAAGCTCAGAAAGACCAAAATCACACGTTCTCTCTGATATGTGGGTCTTGGCTTGTAATACCTATAACTATGTACATATAGAGGGCAAATGTAGATGAAACGTATAAACAGAGAACTGTTAATAGTTAAAAGTTAATATAAGGGATGAGTTGGAAGAGGGGAGAGGGAAGGGCAAAAGGGTACTTGTGACTGTAAACAGAAGGAAGAAAAACATGGCGGGGAGGGAATTGGGTCCTCTGGCAATCAACCAAAGTAAACAAGTTAAAGAGTGTTTATTCATGAAAATCTGCTAGATCTGCAAGAAACATGAGCAGGAACCTGCCGCTTCCTGGCCTGGAGTAGTACGTTTCTCTCTTTAAAAAATGTGTTTGTTTATTTGAATGTGTGTGTGTGTGTGAGAGAGAGAGAGAGAGAAAGAGAGAGACACTGACAGACCGTATGGACACACCAGGCCTCTTGCCATTGCAAACAAATTCCAGATGCATTCACCACTTTGTGATTCTGGCTCCATGTGGGTACTGGGGAATCGAACCTGGACTGTCAGCCTTTGCAAGCAAGTGCCTTTAACTGCTGAGCCAAGCAGGTGTTTTTCTCGTCTCTCCGCTCCAGCTAAGAAGGCAAGATGCTGGCACCGCCGGCCAGAGAAGCAGCAACTTTGCTAAGGGGAAGGTAAACACACCAGAGCACTCTCTAGAAAAGTAGGAAACTTGGTAGCACACACACAGACCAAACTTGTGGTGTATATATATATGTATGTATGTATGTATGTGTATATATATATATATATATACATAAATATATATATATATATACATACATACATATATATATACACATACACTTACACATTTATATGTGGTATATGTATATACTTATATATTTATATATTTTATTTATATAAATATATAAATTTGAGCTGGGTGTGGTAGCGCAGGCCTTTAATCCCAGCACTTGGGAGGCAGAGATAGGAGGATCGCCAAGAGTTTGAGGCCACCCTGAAACTACATAATGAATTCCAGGTCAGCCTGGGCTAGAGTGAGACCCTACCTCAAAACATAAAAACAAGTCAGGCGTGGTGGCACACACCTTTAATCCCAGCACTTGGGAAGCAGAGGTAGGAGGATCACCATGAGTTCAAGGCCACCCTGAGACTACACAGTTAATTCCAGGTCAGCCTGGACCAGAGTGAGACCCTATCTTGAAAAACAAACAAACAAAAAAAATGGGGGCTATAACCATAGCTCAGTAGTTTAGGTGTTTGCTTGCAAAGCCTAAAGGCCCCAGGTTTGATTCCCCAGTACCCACAGAAAGCCAGCTGCGCAGAGTGAAACATGTGTCTAGAGTCTGTTTGTAGCTATAGGAGGCCCTGGTGCACCTATTCTCTCTCTCTCTCCTTGTAAATAAATTTTAAAGAAAAATTTTAATTGAACGATTGGGGGCTGGAGAAATGGCTTAGCAGCTAAGATGTTTGCTTGCAAAGCCAAAGGACCTTGGTTCGATTCCCCACGACCCATGTAAGCCAGATGTACAAGGTGGCAAATGTATCTGGAGTTTTTTTGCAGTGTCAGGAGGCCCTGGCGTGCTCTCTCTCTCTCTCTCTCAAATAAATAAATAAATATTTTAAAAAATTGAATAGTTGTGGGTTGGAAGGATGGTTTAGCGGTTAAGGCCTTTGTCTGCAAGGCTGAAAGGACCCTGGTTGGATCCCCAGGACCCACATAAGCCAGAGGCACAAAGTGGCACATGCATTTGGAGTTTGTTTGCAGTGGCTGGAGGCCCTGGTGTGTCCATTCTTTCTCTCTTTCTTTCTCTATATCTGCCTCTCTCTCAAATAAATAAATAAAAATTAAAAAATGGCACAAACATCTGATGTTCATTTGCAGCAACAAGAGATCCTAGTATGCATAAGGGCATGCACACACACATAAACAAACAAGCAATGTATTTTTAAATTCTATGCTGGATAAAATAGTAAACTAAAATTTTTTGTATATTAAAAAATTTTTTTAAACACAAGAGATGGTTGTGAGGCACAGAAAATCAAAATGATATAAGATCTACAGAAGCCAGGCATGGTGGCACATGCCTTTAGTCCTAGCACTCAGGAGTCAGAGGTAGGAGAATCGCCATGAGTTCAAGACCACCCTGAGACTACATAGTGAATTCCAGGTCAGCCTTGGCTAGAGCAAGACCCTACCTTGAAAAACAAAAACAAATCAAAACAAAACAACAACAAAAAAGATCTATAGGAAACAAATAGCATAATGGATGATATAAAGTCAATCACATCATTGATTACATTGTAGATGGACTGATCACTCTAGTCAAAGGTATAGGGCTGGAATGATGGCTTAGCAGTTAGGCGTTTGCCAACAAAGCCAAAGGACCCAGGTTCGATTCCCTAGTACCAATGTAAGCAGATGCACAAAGTGGTGCATGTATCTAGAATTTGTTCACAGGGGCTGGGGTCCCTGGTGTGCCAACTATCATCTGTTTCTTTCACTCAAAATTCAAATCAATAATTTTTTTTTAAAGAAAGGACCCAGGTATGGTGGCACATGCCTTTAATCCCAGCACTTGGGAGGCAGAGGTATGAGGATCACCATGTGTTCAAGGCCACCCTTAGTCTACATGCTGAATTCCAGGTCAGCCTGGGCTAGAGTGAAACCCTGCCTCGAAAAAAATAAATAAATAAAAATAAAATAAAAAAGAAAGGAGCCGGGCATGGTGGTGCATGCCTTAAATCCCAGCTCTGGGGAGGTAGAGGTAGGAGGATTGCCATAAGTTCGAGGCCACCCTGAGACTACATAGTGAATTCCAGGTCAGCCTGGGCTAGAGTGAAACCCTACCTTGAGAAGAAAAAAAAAAAAAAAAAGAAAAATAGAAAGAAAGGTAGATGTCATAGGAGCGGGCCCAACTGGATAGTCTATAACAGACACACTTTAGGGCTGGAGAGATGGCTCAGAGTTAAGGCGCTTGCCTGCAAAGCCTATGACCTGGGTTCAATTCCTCAGTACCCACATAAAGCCAGATGCACAAAGCAGTGCATGCATCTGGAGTTAGTGTGCAGTGGCTATCGACCCTGACATGCCCAATTTCTCTGTCTTTCATATATGTGTATGTGTTTGATTTTATTTTATATTTAATTTAATTTATTTATTTATATTTAATTTAATTTAATTTATTTATTTGAGAGAGACAATGGGCACAGCAGGGCCTCCAGCCACTGCAAATGAACTCCAGATGCATGTACCACTTTGTGCATCTGGCTTACATGAGTACTGGGAAAGTGAACCTAGGTCCTTAGGCTTTGCAGGCAAGTATGGGTTAAGTGATTGCTTGCAAAGCCTGACAGCCCGGGTTCAATTCCCCAGTGCTCACATAAAGTCCAATGCACAAAGTAGCACATGCATTTGGATTTGCACTGGCAGGAGGCCCTGGTGTGCCTGTACTTTCTCTTTCCTTGCAAATAAATACATTTAATAAATACATTTTAAAAAGAAAATAAATGTTGTTATGGATAAACAGGTGCATTTTATAATGATAAGTGTGTTAAAAAGTATAATATAAGAAGCCAGTCGTGATGGCACACACCTTTAATTTTAGCACTTGGGAGGCAGAGGTAAGAGGATCGCCATGAATTTGAGGCCAGCCTGAGACTACAGTGTGAATTCCAGGTCAGCCTAGGCTAGAGCAAGACCAACCCCCCACAAAAAAGTATAATGTATATTCACTTAACCCTACAATCCCATAACACTAGGTAAAATGCACAGAATTACAAGAAAAGTATAACAATTACAGTTAGAGATTAATGAAACTATAGGGGACTTGGACATTGACCAACTTAACCTAATATATTCATGTCTTTTTCATTTTTGTTTTACTGTTTTGCCATGCATTGTGTGTGTACAGGCATGTATGTTCATATGTATGTGTGTGTGTGCATGCATTTATATATACATGCATGTAGAGGATTGCTGTGAGTTCAAGGCCACCCTGAGACTACTACTAAGTTCCAGGTTAGCCTGGGCTAGAGCAAAACCCTACGCTGAAAAACCAAACCAACCAACCAACCAAACAAACAAACAAAAACTGGGATATATAATTTGTCAATGTCACAGTTAATGAGTGGCAGAGGGAGATTTAAACTTAGAAAGTCTGATTCCAAATCTATAATTTTAAACTATCCCTAGAAAGGCAAATGTGGCTTGCTATGAAAAAGAAGTGCTGTGGCCAGTATTTAGTCCTAGCTCACCTAATTGCCTCTCATAGGTCTCTCCTTAGAAAGACAGTCTGGGGGGCTGGAGAGATGGCTTAGTGGTTAAGCGCTTGCCTGTGAAGCCTAAGGACCCTGGTTCGAGGCTCGGTTCCCCAGGTCCCACGTTAGCCAGATGCACAAGGGGGCGCACACGTCTGGAGTTTGTTTGCAGAGGCTGGAAGCCCTGGCGCGCCCATTCTCTCTCTCTCCCTCTACCTGTCTTTCTCTCTGTGTCTGTCGCTCTCAAATAAATAAATTTAAAAAATTAAAAAAAAAAAAAAAGAAAGACAGTCTGGGGCCATCACAATTGCCAACAGTTTTCTTCCTTTTCTAATTCCCAATCGAATGTGCTAGGTACTGCTCAGTACAAAAGACTAAAATCCCAGAGATGAGATGAATTCAGAATGGGCAAAAGCCATTTGGGGGCTGGAGAGATGGCTTAGCAATTAAGGTGTTTGCCTGTGAAGCCTAAGGACCCAGATTCAATTCTCTAGGTTACTCATAAGCCAGATGCACATGGTGGTGCATGAGTCTGGAGTTTGTTTGCAGTGGCTAGAGGCCCTGGAGCACCCATTTTCACTCTCTCTCTCCCTCTCTGTCTCTAATAAATGAATTAATCAATTAAAATTAAAATGTCTCTTGAGCCAGGTGTGGTGGAGCACGCCTTTAATCCCAGCACTCGGGAGGCAGAGGTAGGAGGATCACCATGAGTTCGAGGCCACCCTGAGACTCCATAGTGAATTCCAGGTCAGCCTGAGCTAGAGTGAGACCCTTCCTCACAAAACCAAAAACATAAATAAATAAAATAAAAGTAAAAATGTCTTTTAAAAAAAGAGCCATTTGGAAGAAGTCAAGGACACAGCTCCCTCTCTACATGAAGGCAATGCTCTCTGTCTTGGTGACATTCAGGGTCACCATCTCACAGCCAGCAGCTCCAAGCCTCATGTGTCCAGCTGTCTGACCAGCATGTTCCCCAAGACAGAGTCACATCTCACCTTTAGCTCATCCCTGGCTTGCCCATCACCTGCAGACAGTAAGAGAACCCCATCTATGCAGGGACTTACTCCCCTTCAGTAGAAAGATCGACAAATTCAGATCTTGCCTTTTTTTCAGCCAAATTACAGAGTCATTATGTCTTTTTTCACATGCAAAGCCACCTGACATGTCTCCTAAGTGGTATTTCAAGTCTGACCTCAAAACTGTTTGCTTATACTGCACTTTCTTTCTTTTTTAAACTTTCTCCTTTTTTTGGTTTTTTAAGGTAGGGTCTCACTCTAGCTCAGGCTGACCTGGAATTCACTGTGTATTCTCAGGGTGGCCTCGAACTCTCGGCGATCCTCCTACCTCTGCCTCCCGAGTGCTGGGATTAAAGGCGTGCGCCACCACGCCCAGCTTAAACTTTCTATTTGTTTATTTGAGTGAGAAAAAGAGAGAGAGAGAAAGAGGCAGATAAAGAGAGAACAGGCCGGGCGTGGTGGCACACGCCTTTAATCCCAGCACTCGGGAGGCAGAGGTAGGAGGAATGCCGTGAGTTCGAGGCCACCCTGAAACTCTATAGTGAATTCCAGGTCAGCCTGGGCTAGAGTGAGATCCTACCTCGAAAAACAAAAACAAAAACAAAAACAAACAAACAAAAGAGCGACAGACAGAGAGAGAAAGAGGCAGAGAGAGAGAGAGAGAGAGAGAGAGAGAGAGAGAGAGAGAGAGAGAGAGAGAATGGGCGTGCAAAGGCCTCCAGCCACTGCAAATGAACTCCAGATGCGTGCACCCCCTTGTGCACATGGCTAATGTGGGTCCTGGAGAATTGAGCCTTGAACCAGAGTCCTTAGGATTCATAGGCAAGCGCTTAACCACTAAGCCATCTCTCTAGCCACCATTTTGAATTTTTAAAAAAAATTCACATTTGCCCTTTATTATATGACCAGTCATCAAGATTTTAAAAATATTTTATTTATTTGCAAGGTGTGTGGGAGGAGGATGGGTGCACCAGCGCCTCTTAGCACTGCAAACAAACTCTAGACATATGTGCCACTTTGTGCATCTGACTTTATGTGGGTCCTGGGGAACTAAACCCAGGCTATTAGATCCTGCCAGCAAACGCCTTTAATCACTGAGTGGCGCATCAATCCAGCACCCCAAAGGTTTTTTTGTTTTGTTTTTTAATTGAGGCTGTTGGCTTGTCATCCCAGCACCCTGGAGGCAGAGGTAGGAGAATCATGAGTTTGAGGCCAAACCAGGCTATATAGCAGTTCAAGGCCAGCTTGAGCTACATAGTGAAACCTTGTCTCAAAAAACCAAAAATTAAATTAAATTAAAATTTAAAAAAAAACCTGGGGATGTAGCTCTGTGGCAGAGCGCTTTCCTAGAAGACTCACAGCCCCCATGCTGGAGAAAAGCCAGCAAAACTTCCTATCACCCAGAAGTTCAGCCATTTTTAACAAAGTATTATGTAGTCCCATGGTTTACTTAAAGACATTACTGATTTTTGAAATTGAATTGCTGTGACAAAAAGAGAAACCTGGTCTGGGAACCCGAAGACTTGACTTCTGTCTGCCTTGGCCATAAGCTGGGAGCCTTTGCGTAGATCCTTCCCTCTCTGAGAATTAGCTACTTCGTGAAAATACTAGCACCTCCCAGGCACATCGGAGTCATACAGGTCCCCTGCCCCAGGGATACTAAATCAGCTGTTCTAACACTGAGCTCCATATGTATTTTTTCTTTGCTTGCTTTTTTTTTTTGGTTTTTTTTTCGAGGTAGGGTCTCACTCTGGTCCAGGCTGACCTGGAATTAACTCTGTAGTCTCAGGGTGGCCTTGAACTCACGGCGATCCTCCTACCTCTGCCTCCCGAGTGCTGGGATTAAAGGCGTGCGCCACCACGCCCGGCTTTTGCTTGCTTTTTTGATAAGGTTTTGCTTTGTAGCCCAGGCTGACCTTGAACCCACAGTATCTTTCCTGTCTCAGCCTCCTAAGGACTAGGATTACAGCCATCAACAGCCATATCTCGCTTCCATGTTTCTTCTTCTTCTTTTTTTTAAGTTTTTCAAGGTAGACTCACTCTAGCCCAGGCTGACCTCGAACTCACTCTGTAGCCCCAGGCTGGCTTCAAACGCACAGTGATTCTTCTACCTCTGCCTCCCAAGAGCTGAAATTAAAGGTATGTGCCACCATGCCAGGCTTCATATATATCTTTAGTTAACTGAGTAATTATGATGTATAACCAAAGTTTGGGAACAACTGCATGATTACTTCAAGGCCCTTCAAATACTCATTTTCTAATTTCTGCCCTTCTTATCACTTTCCCTGTTGCTAGAAGTTGTGTTAAAATAAAACACAAAATGAACAATTAAAAAAAAAAAAGACCATGATGCCATTATCTTCATACCCCCCCACAACCCCCCCCCCCACTGCCGGAAACTTCACAGGGCCTGGCAGGTAGTGAGCAATTATAGACACTTGAGAATGAATCAATGGTGATTAAATAAATGAATGTTATGTGGATCCTGAGCCCCTATGCATAGAGAAGTATAAAGAAAGAGGCTATTTTACACCATTCTCCATACTTTAAGATGGATTGTGTGTATGAAGACCTGTGGGAAGGGCTACGATTCCCCCATGGCCTAGATAATCCCATGGCTTTTACAGACGCCATGACAGTTTGGGATTCAGCAAAAGTCACTTTTCCTCTGGATTTTTCCAGGTCTAGGAAAAATTGTGTCCTGCCTGGGTGATAGATGTCCTTTGAGCCATGCTACAGACCTCTAAAGCTGCAGAGGCTCCTGGGCCCGCGCCCACCCAGAAGATGGGGAGAAACATAAGCCAGCAGTGGGTGGAGGCTGGGCATAGTGTCCCTTGCCCCCAGGGACATATGATAACACCTCTTGTGATCCCATGGTCATTTGCTCCCCTCCATTATACCCCACCAACCGCCCCTGGAGCTCTCTAGCTCAGACACTGTCCGCTGGCCTTGGCAAGTATCGGCTCAGTATGAAATCCGTCACAGCAGTGGGCAGTTTAGCCAAGGGAAGGTAGAGCAGCTTGACATCCAGGCCAGGGTTGTAGCGGATGCGGGGACTCCGGGAGACAACGGCATGCTCCATGCTGTTGGTGACGTCGCTGATTCTTGGCTCGGCCAGTCGCATCATGTTTGTCAACTTGTCAGAATCTGTTTGAAGGCGTGCAAGGTAGCAATGGGAAGAAGAAACATTTATTATTCTTCATAAAAATGTTGTTAAACTGGGTGTGGTGGCGCACGCATTTAATCTCAGCACTCGGGAGACAGAGGTAGGAGGACGGCCGTGAGTTCGAGGCCACCCTGAGACTACATAGTGAATTCCAGGTCAGCCTGAGCTAGAGTGAGACCCTAGCTCGAAAAACAAAAACAAAACAAAGAAACAACAACAAAAAAATGTTGTTGCTGGGCATGGTGGCACATGCCTTTAATCCCAGCACTTGGGAGGCAGAGGTAGGAGGATTGCTGTGAGTTCGAGGCCACCCTGAAACTACATAATGAATTCCAGGTCAGCCTGAGCTCGAGGGACACCCTGCCTCGAAAAACAAAACAAAACAAAACAAAAAAAAGGTTGTTATTGTTTTTGTGGCTTTTTCTTTTTCCTGAATCCCATCCAGGCTGCCTGTCTATCAGATCCCTGATTCAGCATTTCAAGCAGGTCTGCTACACTATGCAGGCTGTCCCTCACGCAAACACCCATTTAAAAGCTCATTATACTAACTTTATTTCTCTTTCTTTTGTGCACTGAATTCTTACTATTTCATTAAACGAGCAATGAAAGGAGCCGGGCCCAGTTCTTCTATGGCTGTGTGGTCGTTATCTGACCTGCATCATAAACTTTCATTATCTGTAAGACAGGGGTGGTGATATGTGCCCTGGAGAATAGCACTAGATGATTGCCACATTTTTGTCACATTTCTGTCAAAATACCTGAGAACAACTTAGCAAAAGCATTTATTTTTACTTATGGTTTCAATCCATGGTCATTGGCTCTGTTATCCTGGGGCTGTTTTGATGCCAAACACCATGGCTTGCACTGAAAACTTACCCCATGGTGGCTGGGAAAGAGGGGCCAGAGGCAAAATCATCTCAAAGGGCGTGTTCCCAAGGACCCACTCCATTTAACTAGGACCTGCCTATGTTTGAGTCACTGCCAAAGCCCATTAAATTATGAACCATCAGTAGAGTAGTCCTTTTTCTTATTTTTGTGTGTTCGTTTTGGAGACAGTCTCACTGCAGTCCAGGTTGGCCTGGAATTAACTACATAGCCCAGGCAGGCCTCAAAACCTCTAGTATGAGCTACTTAGTATGAACTGACTTTTCTCCCCTTTTTATTCTCCTCTTTTCCTCCTTCCCTCTCTTCCTCACTCCCTCCCTCCCTTCTTTCTTTCCCCTCTTTTTTTTGCTGTAGTTCTGCAAGCCTCATGCATTCTAGGCAAGCTTGCTGCCACTGAGCAATACCCTCAGCCTTTTAAATCAACTGATAACTCAAGAGCCCTCATTATCTAATCTCTTTGCCAAAGCCCCGCCTCTGAACAGTGCTCTGTTGGGACCAAGCTTTAATATGTGAGCCCTTGGGGGACATTTCAGATCCAACCATAATAATGATTAATAGCAGAGTAAAGGATAGGGAAAGACAGGATAGACATGGTACATCTTTGCATAGAAGGATTGAAAATAAATAAAAATGCTGCCTGGGGTCCATGACTGTTGCTACCTACTTATTTATTTTTCTCCTATATGCTTCTTAGGGTTCCCAATTTTCTACAAAAGCATGCAGAAAATAAAGTTATTAAAAACAGTAATCCTGGGATGGAGAGATGGCTTAGTGGTTAAGACGGTTGCCTGCAAAGCCAAAGGGCCCAGGCTGGATTCCCCAGGACCCACGTAAAGCCAGGTGCACAAGGTGGCACATGTGTCTGGAGTTCGTTTACAATGGCTGGAGTGCTCATTCTCTCTCTCTCTCTCAAATAAAAAAATAAAATAAAAGGGGGAAAAAAAAAAAACAGGAATCCTAAAAACATTAGTAATCCTGCCTCTGCCTTGGTCATAAGGTCATTGTGGAACTAGATGACCCGGGCAGACAGCAACCTTGAGGGCTTGTTCTTCTGCTTATATTATGCACACCGGTGTGGAGACCCAGATGGACATCTGGGTGGTTCCAACTTGCTTGGACTCACAACATAAGTAGGAGAGAGACCATACTGACACCTGGCCGTACCCCTCCCCCAGGACTCCCGGGGCTTGGTGGTTCAGACTTCTGTGAGTCCCAAAGACTCCAAAGAAACTGAGCTTGCAAGGCAGACTCTCAAGTGTGTGACACAGGAGTCTGGAAAACAGACAATGAGCAAACTTTCTTGACAACAGCCTGGTCCAAGCAGGCAAGGCATTGAACACCGCTGCCAGGACCCTTATGGGTACTTGGTGAGGACTGGGCAGTGGCATTGAAGTGCCCATTACCCAACACTCTAAAAAATCCCTTGCTGCTTCCTGGTGAGAAAACTGTTTTGGCGGGAAAGCCCAGCTACATTTCAGAGTTTCCCAAAGTGCCACGTTTATTTAAAGGCAGGCTGCTAGTGACAACCTCCCAGAGGAAGCCTCCAACCTTGCATCTGGTACAAGGCCTCCTCCAACAAGGCAAGTGTGACGTTGCCCTCTGGGTGCCCAGAGCCCTGCACACTCCCTCAGAGGCAGAGGCACCTGTGTGGGCTGAGGAGGCGGAGATGGTTTGGGCACTGGATCCTGGAAGGTAGTGAAGGACTCACAGGCAGTGGGGCTGGAAGATGGTACTCAGGCGAGAGACGGGATGGGGCACATTCTTTCATTGTTCTATATTGCATGGAGTAGGAAGAGCCTCAGAAGTTCCCACCCATCCCCGTCATCCTACTAAATAGCCCCAAAAGAGCATGCACTTTGGTTTTGAGTCCCTGGGAAGGAGTGTCTTTGTTCTAGAAGGTATCAGTATCCAGACTTTGGCACTTTGGCCCCAATATTTGAGTTTCTGTTCTTTTCTTTGCTAGGGACAGATCCTAGGCTTTATGCAGGGAGCCCCTAAGAAGAAATAGGGATGGGGTACTAAGAGGGAAAATTTTGATGATCTCCCACCAACATAAAGAGGAGGCAAAAAAATAAGGCCAATGGTTGTGCCTCTCCCCAGATTCTCCTTAACCCATCTAGCGGTAGCTTGGCCCCAGGCAAGACCACACTCACTATTCATGGGCCTGCTCCAGTGACTTTGAGTGGTAACTTGAGAATGCTCCATTTTCAGTTCTCTACAGGATATAATTTTAAATGACCTCAAGAATCTGGGCCCTGGGGCTTGGAGATAGCTCAGTGGTTAAAGGTGCTTTCTTGCAATACCTAATTGTGGGCTGCAGAGATGGCTTAGTGGTTAAGGAGCTTGCCTGCAAAGCCTAAGAACCCATGTTCGACTCTCCAGGTCCCATGTAAACCAGATGCACGGTGATGCAAGCATGCAATGTTGCACATGTGCACAAAGGGGTACATGCATATGGAGTTTGACTGCAGTGCCTAGAGGCCCTGGTGCACCAGTTATCTCTCTCTCTCGTGTGTGTGTGTGTGTGTGTGTGTGTGTGTGTATATATATATATATATATATATATATATATATATACATTTTTTTTTAAAGGCCAGTCTTCAGCTGGAGAGATGGCTTAGTGGTTAAGCACTTGCCTGTGAAACCTAAGGACCCTGGTTCAAGGCTTGATTCCCCAGGACCCACGTTAGCCAGATGACAAGGGGATGCACGCATCTGGAGTACGTTTGCAGTAGCTAGAGACCCTGGCGCGCCCATTCTCTCTCTCTCTCTCACTCTTTCTCTGTCGCTCTCAAATAAATAAATAAAAATGAACAAAAAAATTATTTTTAAAAAAGACTAGTCTGTTGGACTTGACTCAAAACAAAACAAAAAAACGAATTATCAGGTTTTAACTGCCCAGTTCCCATGTATAGCCAGATGTACAAAGTGGCACATGCATCTGGACTTTGTTTGTACTGGCAAGAGGGCCTGACATGCCCATAAACACACACATACTCTCTCTCTCTCTCTTAAATAAATTAAATATTTTTTTCTGTTTTTTAAAACATTTTGTTGTTTATTTATTTGAGGGAGGAAAAGAGAGAGAGAGAAAGAGAGCACAAGAGTGAGAGAGAATTGTCATGCCAGGGCCTCCAACCACTGCAAATGAACTACAAATGCATGCTCCACCTTCCTTGTTCATCTGGCTTACATGGGTCCTGGGGAATCGAACCTGGGTCTTTTGGCTTTGCAGGCAAGCACCTTAACAGTTAAGCCATCTCTCCAGCCCTAGTAAATAAATTTTTAAAAAAGAAATCTGGGTCCCAGCTTCTCTGTTCTGATGGCACTGGCCACTGGGGTGACTCAAAACTCACCAAAGTGCTGAGAATTGACAGTTCAGCACTGAGACATCTCTATCACAAAGAATGTAAAATCCAAAGGAAGGGGCGGACTGCTTACATTATTGTCTTCCAGACACAAAGTGGCCATGGTATTCATGACCTCAGAGTGGCTGATGCTGCCTGCACAAGACCTACATAATAGGAGAAAAAAAATGATGACTCAGGGCTGGAGAAGATTGCATAGTGGTTAAGGTTTTTGCCTGCAAAGCCAAAGGACCTTGGTTCGATTCCACAGGACCCATGTAAGCCAGATGCACAGGGAGGCACATGCGTCTGGAGTTCATTTGCAGTGGCTGGAGGCCCTGGCACTCCTATTCTCTCTCTCTCTCTCTCTGTCTCTCTCTATATAATTTATATATAAATAAATTATATATATATAATTTATTAAATATATATGTATATATATATATATATATATATTTGGTTTTTGAGGTAAGGTTTCACTCTAGCCCAGACTGACCTGGAATTCACTATGGAGTCTCAGGCTGGCCTTGAACTCACGGCAATCCTCCTACCTCTGCCTCCCGAGTGCTGGGATTAAAGGTGTGCACTTACCATGCCCGGCTAAATAAAATATATCTTTTTTAAAAACTGATGACTCAAAAGAGAAGAGAGACTAGTTGGAAATAAGAAGGAATTTAGTGGAGAGGGGATTAGAGAGGGGGAAAAGGGAACATGGTAGGAGGGGATTATGATCATGGTATAGTATCTGTATGTATGGAAGTTGTCAATAAAATGTTACAAAGGGGCTGGAGAGATGGTTCCATGTTAAAGGTGCTTGCTTGCAAAGCCTGATGGCCCAGGTTTGATTCCCAAGGACCCATGCAAAGCCAGATGAAGAAAGTGCACATACATCCGGAGTTTGTCTGCAGTAGCAGGAGGCCCTGGTGTGCCCATTCTCTCTCTCACTGTCTCTGCCTCTTTCTCTCTCTCTCTCTCTCTCTCTCTCAAATAAGCAAAAATAAAGCTCAAAAATGCTCCCCAAAGGGCTGGAGAAATGGTTTAGCAGTTAAGAGCTTGCCTGTGAAGCCTAAGGACCCCGGTTAGAGGCTTGATTTCCCAAGACCCACGTTAGCCAGATGTACAAGGGGGCACACATGTCTGGAGTTCGTTTGTAGTGGCGGGAGCCCTGGCACATCCATTCTCTCTCTCTCTCTCTCTGCCATGTTCTCTCTGTCTGTCACTCCCAAATAAATAAATAAAAACAAAACAAAAAAATTTTTAAGCCAGGCGTGGTGGCTCATGCCTTTAATCCCAGCACTCGGGAGGCAGAGGTGGGAGGATTGCCATGAGTTCGAGGCCACCCTGAGACTCCATAGTGAATTCCAGGTCAGCCTGGGCTACAGTGAAACCCTACCTCGAAAAAACAAAAAACAAAAAAAAATTTTTTTTTAATGCTCCCCAGAGCCTATGAATGTCACCAGCTATTTCAGAGCAACTTAAAAAGCTCCCCAGTTGGGATGGAGAGATGGCTTAGCAGTTAAGGCGCTTGCCAGCAAAGCCTAAGGACCCAGGTTCGATTCTCCAGGTCCCACGTCAGCCAGATGCACAAGGTGGCACATGCGTCTGGAGTTCGTTTGCAGTGGCTGGAGGCCCTGGCACTCCCATTCTCTCTCTCTCTCTCTCTCTCTCTCTCTCTCTCTCCTCCTTCTCTCTGTCTCTAATAAATAAATGAAAATAAAAACTTTAAAAAAAAAAGGCCCCCACATTCCTTGGTTCATGGCCATTAGCACAGTCCCTTTCATGCTCTTGACAGTGATGGTAAGAACAGCCCCTACCATTTCCTAAGCTCATTCTAAGATCCTTTCGTTTAGTCCTAACAAACAGTGAGAGAATGATTGTTCTAGTTTGCCTCTTGCATTTTCTCCAAAGGCGCATAGGCTACAGGCTTGATACCCAGCTTGGTGTCTTTGGGAAGTGGTAAACTTTATGAGGCAGGGCCTAGTGGGAGGTCCTTAGGGACTATGGGCCCCCAACCCCTTCCTCTTCTTCTCTTCTTCCCAACCAGGAGGTAAACAGTTGTACGCTACCACAGATTCCTGGCATGCACTGCCACAGGCCCAAAGCAGCAACAGGGCCAACTAAGGACTGAAAATTCTAAAACACAGGTCAAAATACATCTTTTCACATCATAAGTTGGTTATCTCAGGATTTTTTTTTTTTTTTTTTTTGAGGCAGGGTCTCACTCTATCTAGCTCAGGCTGACCTGGAATTCACTATGTATTCTCAGGGTGGCCTCGAACTCATGGGGATCCTCCCACCTCTTCCTCCCCAGTGATGGGATTAAAGGTGTGCGCCACCACGCCTGGCTAGGATTTTTTTTTTTTTTTTTTTTTTTGTATTTCGAGGTAGGGTCTCACTCTTGTCCAGGCTGACCTTTAATTAACTCTGTAGTCTCAGGGTGGCCTTGAACTCACGGCGATTCTCCTACCTCTGCCTCCCGAGTGCTGGGATTAAAGGTGTGAGCCACCACACCCGGCTTGGCTAGGAATTTTTTATAGTAACAGAAAACTGCCTAATGTATTCAGCCAGTCTTTCTGGGTATATTCTAAAAATTTACCACTTTGGATTTTGGATAATTTTTGTTTTTGTTGTTGAAACAAGTTCTTGCTATGTAGCCCAGGCTGGCCTTGAATTCGCTACGTAACTCAAGCTAGCCTCAGATTCACTATGTAGTTCAAACTGGCCTCTTGCCTTACTCTCTTGAGTGCTGAGATTACAGGCATATGCCGCCACACCCAGCCGGGTAAGTATTACTTAAGACTCTGCAGTATATGACCTTACAGCTTGTAGACGCCAGTGGAATGGAGAAATGGAGGGAAGATAATGACACTAATCGCAAACTTTGAATTCCCATTGTATCTGGGAGGACTCACTGGGCAAGTGAGTATATATGTGTACTCATTTAATCTTCATAACTCGCTGCAAGTGAGAAAATTGGGAGGCGAAATCACTTGCCCAAGGCAAAGCCAACTGAAATCTGCACCCCAGCAGCCTAATACTCCCACCAAGTACTAACCAGGCCTGACCCTGCTTAGCAGACGAGAGGAGGTGCATTCAGGGCAGTATGGCCATAAACAGACAGCCTACTTGTACCAGCTGAAACATGACCAGGAACTGACTCTTGGCATCACGGGACTAGAGCAGCCAGGCCGGGAGGAAGCAGAGCAAGGCTAAGTGGTGGCTCTTCATCCAGGACAGATGGAAACCTCATGAGTCAACATAGAGCCAGCCTCGCTTTCCTCAGCAGGCGATTGTTGGAGGTCACACTAGCTAATCGTGCCACAGCCTGCTTCTATCAGCAAACCAGGGCAGCTCCAGAGGAGGATCTTAGGGGATGTCCTCCCTGTAGATCCTTGGAGCTGTCACAAGGAGACTCCCGGGAAATCTCACGGTTCCTCCTTCCTGAAACTAACTGACTCAGTTTCCAGATTGGATCCTCCAGAGAAATGTGAGGCCCTCTGGTTCTCACAATGGCCCTTCTTTCTCCTATCAGGAAATGTGTGCCACCTGGCGATTCCTCCTTCACGGCCCCTTCGGGCTATGCCTCCTCAAGCTCCCCATGGCCGGGGCTCCATTCGTCCCCAAACTGAAGGAACTACACGCGATTTGAGTAACACTGTCAACAGCTAAGACACCCTTCCTCCACCCTCCAAAGCACTCGAGGGGTCACAAGAACCCATTAGCTCCGAGAGAGAAAGAGAGCTGTCCAGGGACCCCCCCCTTAGTACCTGTGTTCTTCTTTTCCTCATTAACAATGACTTCAGGCAAATGATACCACACATATTAATCCTCATAGCAACCCTGTGAGGTAGGACTATCTTTAAGCTCCATTTACAGATGAGAAAATTGAGGCTGAAAAGTCCAGTGAAGCTGGGCGTGGTGGATCATGCCTGTAATCTCAGCACCTGGGAGGAAGAAAGGCCAGCCTGGGCTGAGTAAGGCCCTGTCCCAAGAGCAAATGAAAAGGCAGCCTGGGTCCGGCAGGTGTGCTCATGGACACACTCATCTCGGAGCTTCTTCACCTGCACACGATGCTTGAGGGCAAGTCCTGGACAACTGGACATCTCTCCGGACACCTCTGCCTCCCCAGCAGTTATGGTTTTGCCACTTGTGTTTTGTTCTTTTCCTCATTCCCTTCCTCCCTTCTCCTTCCCTCCCTTCTTTTCTTTTTCCTTTCTTTCTTATTTATTTATTTATTTATTTGGGTGGGGGAGGTAAGGTCTCACTCTAGCCCAGATTGATTGACTTGGAACTTACCCTGTAGCTCCAGGCTGGCCTCGACCTCAAGGCAATCTTCTCACCTCTGCCTTTAAAGTGCCTAGATTAAAGGTGTGTGCCACTATGCCCAGCACTTGGGTTTTATTCTTAAACCCCAGCCTTGCCACTTGCTGTATGACCTTAGGCCCCGAGTCTCTCTGAGCCACTGACTCATTTAAAACTAAAAGCAGGGCTGGAGAGATGGCTTAGTGGTTAAGGCGCTTGCCTATGAATCCCAAGGACCCATGTTCCACTCTCCAGATCCCACGTTAGCCAGACGCACACAGATGAGGCAAGAGCAAGGTCGCACCTGCCCACTAGGTGTTGCAAGCGTCTGCAGTTCGACAGCAGTGGCTGAGGCCCTGGTGCACCAATGCGCTCGCTCGCTCGCTCTCTCCCTCTCTCTCTCTCTCTCTCTCTCTCTCTCTCTCTCGTGCACACAAGCCAAGCGCTCTGTCCTTTTCAGAGAGCCCACTCCCGCCAGGGGACTCACAGATGCGAAAGTACTCCTCTCCGTAGCTATCCCGGGTCTCCTGAGGCAGCCGATCCCATAGCTTCTTCAGGTGTGTCTCCATGCCCTGGTGGCCCAGAATAGATGTCCGGTAGTTCCCCGGCTCAATGATGCTGACCTTCACTCCAAAGAAGTGGAGCTCGCGCCTGGGCAATTAGAGTTGCACTTGGTCTTGCCTCATAATGATAGGCATCTTTGGAGACGTGTCTCTCTACAGGAACATGGAGGTAGTCCTCCTGCCCTGGTAGCTAGCCTAAGTATTGCTTTCATGCAAAGGAGCATTCCTTAGGGATGTGGCCTTTTTCTAAGCTGGTCCAGCAGTCTCTAGGGAATTTGAACTAGGCAGACCCAGCAGAAAGCCAGTGTTGAATCTAGGCCAAGGTCTTGCCTCCCATCAGGTCCTTCCCACTCAGCACCATACCAAATGCTCAGATGACCAAAGGAGTGAGGGGAGCTGTCCTGTAAGGGTCTCCCAAGGTGAGCTCCTACCCCAGGCTCCTGTGTTTATTTTGGGATTCATTTTCTCTCTCCATCTCACCCTCCCCAACCCAACAGGGTTTCCCTTATTCTGGACCTACTCAAGGGAAAAACCCACCTCATATCTCCTATCCTCATCCCAATTCTTTTCCTCATCCCTTCTCTTGGTTGCGGGGAGAGATTCTAGCTGCTATTTTAGCTGCTTCTCTCCAGAACTTTCCTGCCCACATACTGTCACCCCCAGCTCTCTCTTCTTCAGGCAGAACTCCCAATACTCCCACCTAGAAAAGTTTGGTGCCAGGGCCCAGTCACCTGATGCTGTCAGAGAAGGCCTCAACTCCAAACTTGGATACGCAGTAGCCACCACCGATGACAGCCACACGACCACCAGAGCTGGACATGTTGACCACTCTGCCCCGGGCTTTCTTCACCATAGGCAGCATATGGAGGGTGACTTCGATCAGTCCTACCAGGTTCACGTTGATCACCTTCACAAAGTCCTCCTTAGTCAGCCACTCGTTGGGACCACTGGGCAAGCCCACACCAGCATTGTTCACTAGGGCCCAGAGGCCTGGGGTGAGAGAGAGAAGGAGACAGAATCACACAGGAATGAGCAGCACCTCAGGGAAAGCACCCAGACCCATGACCCACCAGCTTAGGTCGCCAATAATGGCTGAGCATAGGTACACACACAAGGATGGCATGTCTTGGGACAGCGCTGGGAGCCATAGTAAACTGAAGGAGGGTGTGCTTTCACAATCAAGTGTTCCCTGACAGGCCACAATTTTCTGATCCACATGGTCTACTAGCTGACAGCTAACAGCAGCTAAGATATTAGATTTGGGACAAGAGATACCATTTTCGTATCAGCTAATTAATGGTGAATTCCCTCACCAATCATGCATTCTCCCCTTTCTCTAGTCACCTACATATAACCAACTCCATTTCACTGATACCAAAATCAGCTCATTTACTTAATCCTCCTATCGCAACTCACTCATTCACATATTGCGTATTCATTCGTGTGTCTACTCTGTGCCAGTAAGAGCAAGGTAACATAAAGTGCACAAAACAGGATCTTACTGTACAAAGAACTCACAGGCCAGAAAGGAAATAATAACACTTATAAATAAATGCATGAAACATTGAAACAAAATACCTATGGAAAAATATGGGGGCTGGAGAGATGGCTTAGCGGTTAAGGCACGTGCCTGCAAAGCCAAAGGACCTGGTTTGATTCTCCAAGACCCCTGTAAGCCAGATGCACAAGGTGGGGCATGCATCTGGAGTTTGTTTGCAATGGCTGGAGGCCCTGGCATGCCTATTTTCCCTCTCTCTCTCTCTCAAATAAATAAACTAAAATAAAATATTTTTTTAAAAACAGAAAAATGTGCCCTGTGTAGTGGTGCACGTATTTAATCCTAGCACTTGGGAGGCAGAGGCAGGAGGATCACCATGAGTTCAAGGCCACCCTTAGACTACATAGTGAATTCCAGGTCAGCCTGGACTAGATTGAGACCCTATCTCGAAAAAAAAAAAAAAGAAAAAAGAAAGAAAAGAAACATGATAAGGCATTCCCTTAATTTGGGTAGGGTTAGATGGAAATAAACAACGCTAGGTTTGATAACCTAGCTCCGCAGGGCCTCAGGGTTGGGGAACCTCAAGTTCTAGGACTGGTTCTGGTTCTGGCCCCAGCCTTGGATAGGTCACTTCCTTCCCTGGGCCTTGGGTTTGTTTTTAGTTGTTTGTTTCATTTTTTAGATTTTTTTTTTTTTTTTTTAGACAAGCCCAACAGACTGGACTTTTTTTTTTTTTTTTTTTTTTTTTTATGAGAGAGAGAGAACTGGTGCACCAGGGCATCCAGCCACTGTAATTGAACTACAGGCACATGTGACACCTTGCGTGCATGTGCGACCTTCAGCGTGCTTCACCTTGTGCATCTGTCTTAAGTAGGATCTGGAGAGTGGAACATGGGTTCTTAGGCTTCACAGGCAAGCGTCTTGACTGCTAAACCATCTCTCCAGCCCCTGGTCCTTAGTTTTTTTCATCAGACAGCTGGGCATATGTTTCCAGCCTGTTCCACAAGTCTGCTAGGGAAAAGCACTGTGGGAGATGCACTCCTTCATTGGTTTTAGTTTAATTTTATTTTTGAAGTAGGATCTCCCCGAAGCCCAGGTTGACTTGGAGCTCACTCTGTAGCCTTGAACTCACAGTGATCGTCCTACCTTAGCCTCCCATACGCTGGGACTAAAGGCATGCACCATCGTGCTAAGTCTTTGTTTCATACATTGAGCTTCCAAGTAAAATTCCACCCGGTAAGGGTGATGTTAAAAATGTAGTGAAGGGCTGGAGAGATGGCTTAGCGGTTAAGCGCTTGCCTGTGAAGCCTACGGACCCAGTTCGAGGCTCAATTCCCCAGGACCCACGTCCTGCACAAGGGGGCGCACATGTCTGGAGTTCGTTTGCAGTGGCTGGAGGCCCTGGTGCGCCCATTCTCTCTCTCTCTCTCTTTCTCTCTCCCTGCCTCTTTCTCTCTGTCACTCTCAAATAAATAAATAAAAATAAAATGGGCTGGAGAGATGGCTTAGCGGTTAAGCGCTTGCCTGTGAAGCCTAAGGACCCCGGTTCGAGGCTCGGTTCCCCAGGTCCCACGTTAGCCAGATGCACAAGGGGGCGCACGCGTCTGGAGTCCGTTTGCAGAGGCTGGAAGCCCTGGCGCGCCCATTCTCTCTCTCTCCCTCTATCTGTCTTTCTCTCTGTGTCTGTTGTTCTCAAATAAATAAAAATTTTTTTAAAAAGTTTTAAAAAATGTAGTGAAAAGTCTCTTCTTCTTCAGAGGATCCCATGAGCCCTACCCTCCTCTTGCCCCTACTAGAACCCCCATCTTGGTTAACACCCTCAAAATACTCTGTGTCTCTACTCAAAATCCAGTGCACGTTCCCCTAAGGGCAGGTCTCCATGCAAGCGTCAATCCTGACTCATCTCCCCCCTAGGTCTGGGGTCCCTACCCAAGTCATGCCCCTTTATTTTCCTGCCTTCTTCCAATGAGAGAGACTTCCAGAAGAATGACGGTCAGGCAGGACTTAGGACCTTCCCACCCAGAGGGGCTCTCTTGCCTTATAGAGGACAAAACGGGGCTCCTGAGACCCAAAGACCCTGACACTCCATGGTCTGTGCTGGACACAGGAGCAGACGTCACGCCACACATGCTCCGGCCACCCCAGTGCCTTGGGAAGAGGATGCACTATACGCTGGGGAATGAGGACATAGGATTGGCTTTTTGGCTTTGTTTTCCTGCAAGGAATAATCAGGGAATATTCAGAGAAGGGCAAACAGTTGTAGGGCTATGCCAACCTCATGTCCGAGGACTGTAACAGGGCAACAAAGAAGCATGCAAGCACTGTCGCCCCTCCCCCACCCTATGCTCTTTGTTTGTTTGCTCTTATTTGTGGCAGAATTTTGCTGCGTAGCTCAGGCTGGACTCTTGATCCTCCCACTGCAGCCTCTTGAGGGCTAGGATGTAGGTGTAGATCACCTCATCCAATCCTCAGTGCTTCTTGGACCGAGTATGTTGCCCAGTGGCACAGGCAGAATAATGAGCCTCCAAAGATGTACCCGTCAAATCACGGAAACCTGTGAATACGTTAGGTTACATGGGAAGGGAGAATCAAGATGGGGACATTATCCCAAGTTCACCTGGTGAGCCCAGTGTAATCACCAGTCTCCTTTTGAAAAAAAAAATTATTATTATTATTATTATTATTATTATTTTGGTTTTTCAAGGCAGGGTCTCACTCTAGCCCAGGCTGACCTGGAATTAACTCTGTATTTTCAGGGTGGCCTCAAACTCACAGCAATCCTACCTCTGCCTCCCGAATGCTGGGATTGAAGGTGTGAGCCACTATGCCTGGCTGAAATTTTTAAAAATATCTATATCTATATCTATATTTATATCTATCTATCTATCTATCTATCTATCTATATATATATATATCTGTCTGTTGTTCTCAAATAAATAAAAAATAAACAAAAAAATTTTTTTAATGGGCTGGAGAGATGGCTTAGTGGTTAAGTGCTTGCCTGTGAAGCTTAAGGACCCCAGTTCAAGGCTCAATTCCCCAGGACCCATGTTAGCCAGATGCACAAGGGGGCGCACGCATCTGGAGTTCATTTGCAGTGGCTGGAGGCCCTGCTGCACCTATTCTCTCTCTATATATATCTGTCTCTTTTTTTCTGTCTGTTGTTCTCAAATAAATAAAAAATAAACAAAAAATTAAAAAAATATATATCTTATTTTTATTTATTTGAGAGGAAGAAAAAGAGGCAGAGAGAGAGAATGGGTGAGCCAGCTCCAGCTGCTGCAAATGAACTCCAGATGCATGCACCACCTTGTGCATCTGGCTTACATGGGTCCTGGAGAATTGAAGCTGGATCCTCTGGCTTTGCAGGCAAGCACCTTAACCACTAAGCCATCTTGGCAGCCCACCAATATCCTTCTTTTAGAAGAAGGCAGAAGCCTGAGAACCAGAGAGATAAAAGAAAAAGCATGAAGAAGGGACTGGAGAGATGGCTTAGAGTTAAGGCACTTGCCTGTGAAGCCTAAGGACCCAGGTTTAATTCCCTGGGACCCATGTAAGCCAGAGGGCACAAGGTGGAGCATGCATCTGGAGTTTGTTTGCAGTGGCTGGAGGCCCTGATGTGCCCTCTCTCTCTCCCTCTCTCTCTCTCTCTCTCTCTCTCTCTCTCTCTCTCTCTGCCTCGCTCTCTCTCTCCTCTCTGTCAAATAAATAAAATATAAAAAGAAAAAGCATGAAGAAGACATGGCTCAAGCCAGCTGGACAGGAAGTAGGCTGTGTGCCAAGGAATGCAGGCAGCCTGTAGAAGATGGAAAAGGCCAGGAAGTAGATCTACACGAGAGCACCCCACCCCCACCCCGAAAGGAGCCCAGTGCGCTCAGGCCCTGGCTTTAGCCTAGTGACACAGAGGTTGGACTTCTCTCCTCTGGAAATATAAGATCATAAATATGCATTGGTTAAATCACTGCATCTGTGTGCATTTGTTACAGCAGCAACTAGAGACTAATACACCCAGTTAAGTCATGAACACAAACGACTGGAGGCTGAGGGCCAGGAGCAGGCTGAGGTTCAGAATGGGTCACCCTAGCTGAATTATTCATTAACTGCCTCGTTCAACAAATATTTATCGGGCACCTTTCTAGGTGCCAGCTACTCTGCTTGCTAGGTACTGGTAAGTAGAAGACAAAAGGACTTATTTCCAGGAAGCTTTCTTCTAGTAAAGAAAACAGAGAATAACTAAGTCAAAGGAGTAAATGTCTCTTGCGGACTGAATACTGCTAAGGAGCAACACAGCCAGGAGCTGCTGCCTGGCTCCCCAATGCTCTGAAGTCCCCGGCCATGGCTGCGGCCTAGCTTCATTTCCCTGCGGGTGAGCTCTTCCCCCAGGAGGCTGCTTCCGAATGAAGCTATCGTGCACCTACATCCTGGGTGCTGGACGTTCATTTGGCAGATCCCCGCACATTCTCGGTCCAGCCCCAGAACACAGGCTCTTTTCCAAATAGGAGTTGCCTGTCTGATGGAAGCATCACTGTCCGTGATGATGCAAGGAAGAGACTGGCCTCCCCCTGCCCGACACAGCCAACAGCAGCAAGCGACCTCCTCATGAAATTTCCCCCTGCTCCCTTGTCCCTGCCCCTAGCCTAACCGCTCCAAGAAATGTGCCTGCACTTTATAGGAGCCCTTCCATAGCAGGAGTTCTGAACTCCAAAAGGCACCTCCACCTTTAGAGGTTTGGACATAGAGGACACTTCTGCCCCGAATCTCTGAAATTCTTAGAGAAATCCTCTTCAGGACACCACTTCCTCATGGGAACAGGCCAAACCAAGCCAAGGTTCTGATTCAACTGTGCCAGAGCCCCCCAGTCTATTACCTACATCATCTGTCCCACCCTTGGATATTAGGGTCCCTCACATGGTGAGCTGTAAGGAGCAAGGAGAGGGAAAAAGAGGGAAGAGGAGATGGAAGAGGAAGGAGAAAGAGAATGAGAGAATATAAACAGAGCATCAGAGAATGCGGTTCACCCCACCTTGCTCGCCCACTTGGTCCCTCACCCACTGGGCTGCTGTCTTGATGCTCTCCGTCTTGGTGACGTCCAGGAGGATGGTCTGCAGCCGGTAGGAAGTTTCCTGCTGAAGTTTCTGGGCCCCCTCCTCAGTCAGGCAAGCAGCGAGTACGCGCATGCCCCGTTCAACCAGCTGCTTTGCCAGCAGCTTCCCAAATCCCGAGTCGCAGCCAGTGATGAAGACATATTTCTCTGAGAGGTCACGAACCAGGTTGCAGTTCTTGAACCAGCGGTACATAAAAGAGAAGTCAGTGAGAGCCGCCATCCCGAGCGGAGCTGATGACCAAGAAGAAGGGGCTCGGGGACAGCGGGGAGGGCTGGCTCTCAGGCCAGCAGGCAGCCTGCCGGAACCCACTGGGAAGGAGAGCTTTTGGTGTTTGCAACAGATGCAGGGCCCATGGGTGAGCCACTCTGTAATTTTATAGGTGGATGCATCACCACACCAATTAGCCCAGAAAATTAGCAAGAAATTCAAGTTCAACCTGAAGCCTGAAAACTTCTGACAAGGTGTCTGCCCTGGTGACATCCTCTCTACCCCTACTGGGATGAGCAAGGAGTCAAAAATGGGAGAACTCATAGCAGTGTGGATCCTGGAGGTGGCTCACCTTGGTAGTATCAGAGGGCCAAGGAAGGCTCAACTCTGATCTGAGCTCCCTTGAGAAGACCCATCCCAGCCCCACTTCCTGCTACAGACCAAAGCTATTTTTCATGAGTGGAGCATGTCTGTAAATCAATCTTGGTTATAAGGAAAAGATTAAGATGAATTCATTAATGCCAAACAAAGAAAATTAGTCTCTACTCTCCAAACCTTAGAGGAAATGAAGCCCAGTTCATTAGCAATTTGAAAACTTTTGTTTTGCTTAATCTATCTTTCTTTCTTTCTTTCTTTCTTTCCTTCCTTCCTTCCTTCCTTCCTTCCTTCCTTCCTTCCTTCCTTCCTTCTTTCTTTCTTTCTTTCTTTCTTTCTTTCTTTCTTTCTTTCTTTTTGTGAGACAAAGTCTTGTTATGTAGCTTGGGTGGCCTGAATTCAGTATGTAGACCATGCTGGCCTTGAAGTTGTACCAATCCTCCTGCCTCTGCCTACCAAGTGCTGTGATTTCAGACTTGTGTCACCAAGTCTAGCTTCTTTGGGGACCTCACATGAGCCTTGGTCATGAGAGATGATGCAAAACACAGGGTTTCTTCAGGCTGGGTGTGCCTCCCTTGTGTCGAGGCCAGAGGACTCATGGCCCTCCTATAGGAAGCCGGAGGGATGAGGCTCAGCTTCTGTAAAGGAGAAGGACCTGAAACAGCCGGACAAGGTGGCACATGCTTGTAATTCCAGCATTTGGAGATGGAAGCAGGAGGACCTTAGGTCATTCTCAGCTATATGATTGAGTTTAAGCCCAGTCTGGGCTACAAGCAACGCGGTCTCAAAACAAAACAAAACACCAGGAATAATCGGGATCTAGATCTTTGTGTGTGGGGGTGGGGAAAGATGATACTCAGGTCACCAGCAAGGAGTTCCGTGTTCCCAATCATCTCAGCATTCCACCCACGCTAACTTCTGGGGGGCAAGGCCATCAGAGGGAGTCCCATGCTGAGAGCACACTAACTCCCCTGGGTGGGGGTCCTGGACCTCCCCCAAGGACTGGGCACATTTGAGGTGGCCTGATGAGCTGAAGAGCCTGAAACAGAGAGGTAGTGACAGTAGAAGGAAAGGACTATGGAGCCATTTGATGTCATGGATAATTGGACGTGCAAAATGAAGGAAGGCAGGCCAGAAATCAAAGTGATTCAAGGGGATGGGTCAACATGGAGAATGGCAGATGCCAAGAGGAGTCAGGAGGCAAGTCTAAGCACCAGAAGGGAAGAGAGGGAGCAGATAGCTTTAATGAGGCTGAAGTGTGAGCACGTCGGGCAGTGAGCTCGCTGTCTGACAGTGAGAGAAGGGCCTGGGGAGAATCTTGGCTCTGAGTGAGTTGGTGTGTAGGGCAAGCAGAGGCTACTCCACGTGAGGGCCAAGCCCTGGAAATGTCAGAACCTAAAGAGAGACAGTTACAGGCAACGAGGCAGAGAGCTCACAGAAAGGTGGGAGGGAAGCTACTCGAGCAAAAGCAGTGAGGAAACCAGCTAGGCGTGAGTGGTTAGGAACACCACCCAGGATTGCATAAACCGCAGGACAGAGTGATGCTGGAGCCCAGGGTGGTGCCACGGCTCAGCCTGCAAGGTCACCATTCCTCCCGAGGAGCCTGGTTATCAGCTCATACCTCCCCTGTTTAGAGGGTCCGACAAAAAGTGGGACCACACAGTTCTCTACGGGGGAGGGGCAGTAGGTGCGTCTCTGGACCCCACTATTCATCACTATTCACCAACCCTGGCTTGCCACAGAATTAAATAAAGTAGGTGTCATCTCAGAAAACTCAGCAGGGCTGGGCTGTTCTGTACCAAGGATGTGTGAGTCAGACCATACGCCTATCTCTGAGGTGCAACCCAAAGCCCATGAGTGATGGTGGTGGAGAGGGAGAGGGCCAACCTATGAGCTTCATACTCCCCCAAGGCACAACGCTGTCTACACTGGATCAGCTCTCTGTTGGCTTCCTGGGTGAATGATCAAGGAAGTCATCCCTGGGAGAAATCAGACAAGGTTCAAGGGCGGTGCAGACCCAAGGGTAGACAGGCATCACAGGTCTTGGGACTAAGTGAGATCAAGGGCTCTATTCCCTGGAGAAGAATGACTTGAATTAACCCATTGCAGCCCTGGACTGGATCTGGCCACTTGCTGTGCTTCTCTGCTGACTCGAGCCAAAGCAGTGGTCCCTGGGACTCACATGGAAAATGCAGGCAGTAGTACCATAAGCTGAGGGTTATGGGGTCACATACAGGGCCAGGAGTGTCTACCACGTCTCCCCACTGGCTGGCACTTGAGGACTACATTAGACTAGTGGGTACTCTCCCCTATGCCCACCCTGTTAGAGTCAGAATAACTCCATCTTTGGACTCTGAACCTGGACCATCCACTACCACATTCCTGGAATGACCCAAATTACCTAAGTATCACCACCCCTCCCCATTTCCATGAATTTCTGGCTTTAAAATGATATGCCCCCAAAACTAATACATTCACATTCCCCAATGAGGGCCTCAACCTGAACTCCAGAAACAATCTTTAACTGTAAGATATATTTGTCTGTCTTCCTCAGAGTATCAGGACTGCATAGGTTGAAGTCTGTACTACGAGTGCGCACACATATGAAAACCCGCTACCTTTAAACCCAGCTATCTGGGGTGTCTTCTGCCAGCTATCATGAGTTCTCAAGTATCTGCTCTCTGGCTGTCGTTTCTTCTTCAAAATATTGAGGGCTTCAACCCAACACTCGGGAGGCAGAGGTAGGAGGATCGGCGAGAATTTGAGGCCATCCTGAGACTACATAGTGAATTCTAGATCAGCCTGGGCTAGAGAGAGAACCTACCTTGAAAAACCAAAATAAATAAATAAATAAAACTACCTTTTGGGGCTAGGATACAGCTCAGTGGTAGAGAATTTACCTTGTATGCACAGAGCACTGGATTTGATCTCCAGCATGGAGGTGGGACAAGCCTTCCTTAAATCTAAATACCAGAGCAAGTGTCTGGAGTTGGCTTTCAGTGGCTAAGGCCCTGGAGCGCCTATTCTCTCTCTCTCTCTCTCTCTAAAAAAAATAAAATATAAAAATTAAAAGTTAAATGAAATTTAAAAACCACAGGCTATTTGCTATTGGCTGCTGTTGTGTAGCAATTTCCTCCCTATTGAAATATTGCTTCCCCCAGCTGGGTGTGGTGACACATGCCTTTACTATCCCAGCACTCAACAGGCCGAGGTAGGAGGACCACTGTGAGTTCAAAGCTACCCTGAGACTATTCCAGGTCAGCCTGGGCTGGAGTGAAACCCTACCTCTAAAAGCCAAAAGAAAAAAAAAAGAAAAGAAAAGAAAAACAAGTCAAACAGAAATATTCCGTCCCGGAGGGAGGCTCTTGAGGTAAACAAGTCTAGAAAGCTGAAACTGAAAAAGTTGCAAGACTCCTCCCCAGAGGCGCTATGAAAAGAGTAAACAAGTGCTTGGAAGGGAACTCAGCCCAGCAGCTTGCGGGGTGTGCTCCCGTGTGCTCCCGAGCAGTAGCTTCCACCTATGCTGGGGTGGGCTTGCTTTGCGATACAGGGGCCTTTGAGCCATTCGTGCTCATTAAGCAACCCCTTGTCCTGTTCTGTAAGTAACCCCCATAAACTCACTGGTTCACCAAAACTGGTTTTGGTGCAATCATGCTCTTTGGTCTGTCATTTGAGCCCTGTCTGGGCTGAATAGATACTTTCTTGTGTCATCCCAGGGGAAAAGTTTCACACAACAGTTGCCCACCAGAGCCAGTTGGTAAAATGGTAATACCCCATTGCTGAAGGCACCACATGCTTTTGTTGTAGGATACTGAGAAATCAAGCTGGAGCTTCTCACTCTTGGAGTCTTTTTTGTTTGTTTGTTTGTTTTTTTGAAGCAAGCCTAATAGACTGGCCTTTCTTATTTTATGCAAGAGATGGAGGGGATTGGCATGCCTGGACCTCCAGCTATCATAATCGAACTCCAGATGAGTGTCCACCTTGTGTGCATGTGTGCACTTGTGTGTGTCATCTTGTGTGACTGGCTTACGGGGGATCTGAAGAATTGAACATGGGTCCTTAGGCTTCACAGGCAAGCACCTTAACTGCTAAGCCATCTCTCCAGCCCAACTCTTGGAGTCTTTTATCCAAAAGTGGGCAAGTTGCTTCTAGGAGCAGAGCCCGAGGGATAGGAACTTAACCCTTGGGGTCATTTATACCCTTTTATCCAAGAGTGTGCTAACTGCTAGCTATAGCAGGGCCCCGGGGAAGAAAACTGTCCCTTGCAGTTATCCAAGAGTGAGCTTACTGCCTCCTGCAGCAAGCCTGTGGAAAAGAAGCTAAGTCTTTGGGTGAACCCACTGCATCTTTCATCACTGCTGATGACAGGAACTGTGGCTGTGGCTTTTCACACACAAGCACTCTTTCCTATCTTTTTTTTTTTTTAATTTATTTATTTGAGAGCGACAGACACAGAGAGAAAGACAGATAGAGGGAGAGAGAGAGAATGGGCGCGCCAGGGCTTCCAGCCTCTGCAAACGAGCTCCAGACGCGTGCGCCCCCTTGTGCATCTGGCTAACATGGGACCTGGGGAACCGAGCCTCGAACTGGGGTCCTTAGGCTTCACAGGCAAGCACTTAACCGCTAAGCCATCTCTCCAGCCCTCACTCTTTCCTATTTTTATTGAACAGCCAAAAAACAATAATATGTGAAAAATTAGTATTACATGGACAGAGGACAAGGAACTTTTGACTCTGAATAATGCTTAAGTATTTGTTAAAGGAAGGAATCTGGGATTATGACCTGTTGGACTCTGCTAACCGGGAACACACGTGTGTACACACACATGCCATTCATGTCACCACAGTGAGCCCACCTGTTGGCTTCAGGTGATCTGTGGCAGTTCTGTGGGCAAGTTGTCCCTGACCTCTTTGTCTTTGGCATTGCAGTCAGCACTTCGCACATGTGCACACTTGTTCTGGGTCAAGAGTCTCACCAGGCCACTGAGGAAATTGGACAAAGAGAGCAGTTTAAGATCAGTCAGCAGTTTAAGATCAGTCAGCACCTCTCCACATTGTCAATATTAGTCACCTGGGCTGCTCAGGCCAAAGGTAAAACAAGGCAGAGGAAACTTGTCTCATTGCTTTAAGTGGATGGACTACATGGTTGTAAGCTTAACTTCTGGACAAGTTACAAGTCAGGAATTCAGCATAAAGCAGCTCACAGTGATATTCTCAGAAAAGTTATTTGTAAGGTCCATAAGAAATATTCCAAACAGTTCTTTCCCACACATCATTCCCATATTTTGTTTTTTAATATTTATTTATTTATTTATTTATTTATTTATTTATTTATTTATTTATTTATTAGAGAAAGAGAGAGGGGGAGAGAGAGGGAGGGAATGGCCACACCAAGGCCCCTAGCCACTGTAAAAGAACTCCATACGCATGTGTCACCATGTGCGTCTGGCTTACGTGGGACCTGGAGAATTGAACCTGGCTTCTTAGGCTTTATAGGCATGTGCCTTAACCACTAAGCAATCTCTCCAGCCCCATATTTCATTTTTTAAAAAATTATTAATTATTATTTATTTATTCATTTGCAAGGAGAGAGAGGAGATAAATAATGGGTGCGCCAGGGCCTCTAGCCACCGCAGATGAACTTCAGATGCAGCTAGTCACCAGGGAGGTTTTCAGCTCGGCCCCAGCTTATTTCTCAGTGACCTGCAGCCCGAGCATGTGGAGTCTTCAGCAATAGGGTCTTACCTTCTAGTTCTGGTGGGCAACAAGAGCCTTGGTAATGGACTGTAATGTTTTGGAGGCATCAGGGGCCTCCCTGGCCAACAACTCCCTGGAAGGTATCCCACCCCTAGCACTGAAATGTTTCTATGTGGTCTCTGGAGCTGGCTTTGAACCCGTGGCAGTCCTCCTACCCCTGCTTCCTTTGCAGGATTAAAGGCATGTGCCACCATGACCAGCTTTGAAAGTTTTCCAATAACAATCTACGGCTCTGGGTGCATCATTTTCTATTTTTACTTATTTATTAGAGACAGAGAGGGAGAGAAAGACAGATAGAATGGGCACATCAGGGCCTCCAGCCACTGCAAATGAATTCCAGACGCATGTGCCACCATGTGCGTCTGGCTTATGTGGGACCTGGAGAATTGAACCTGGGTCCGTAGGCTTCACAGGCAAGCAGCTTAACTGCCAAGCCATCTCTCCAGCCTGCCTCCAAACTTCTTTTTTTAACATATGTATTATTGGCTAGCAAAGAACTAGGTTTCCATACAGTTTATTTCATATTTCATTCTTACGGTTCAAACCCACAGAACTGGATACCTCCTCTCTGCTAGTGAACTAAAAAGTGCTATGTAGGCTTCTAGGGAAAAAAAAGTCATCAACAGGCTAAACCAGTAATGAACCTTGCAGGCTATACAACTGGCTAGCCAAAAGAGATGTTTCCAATGGCGTAATAGTGGCATGTCTGTTATGGAGGACTGTCCTCTGAAGAGAGGGAATTCTTGCCTGGTACTACAAAATTAGTCAAAAACTTGTGGCTGGAAAGCTACTACCATTGTGTTGCTAGATATGTTGTGCCCATCAAATTACAATCAAATATTTATACTTATACCCACAAATTAGTCTCTCACTTTTGGTCAGAGAAGCTTCTTCTTGAAGGTGGTAGTGGCTACTGGGGAAACTCATCAAAGTGCTGAGGATGAGTGATGCAGGAATGCTCAGTACTAAATGATACATCTCTATCACACCCTCCAAGCCTCAGGCAACATTATGGAAGAGTGGCGGAAAGAACGTAAAAGCCTGAGGATGGGGAGGAGTGTTTGGGAATGTTGTCCTCAAGACAGGAAATGATCATTGTGTTCATGCCCTCAAAACTTTTGTCATTATCTGCACAATCCCAGATATTGGGCCTATTAACATGTTAACAAAATAAACAAAATGACACCAAAACAGAAGGAGATGTACTAGACAGCCTCACATTACTGGGATGAACGTCCAGAAGAGGCACAGTTATGGAGGAAGGGATTTATTGAAGCTTACAGATCCATGGGAAGCTCCATAATGGCAGAAGAAACTGACCCACTTCCACGCTGATTTCAGAGGAGGGGCGCCATCTCTGTGCTGCAATATGGGGTAGACCAGGCAGAACCCAAACTTCCCCTAAGGAGGAGGGCAGAAGATAAGGCATCCCCATCTGCTCAAAACCAGGGTCGCTAGCGCACACAAACATGTAGTTGACACTTTCTAAACTACGCGGTAGTTACATGCACACAGATAGGTGGTGGCTTTTTCTCTGTTCTGGGAGGGCTCTTTCCAGAGACCTTCTATTCCAAAACACCAAGCAAGGGCCATTGCATGTCCTGCGCATGCAGTACACCACTGCACTTTGTCCCTGTCACCTCCCTCTCACTCCTGGTGTCCCTCCTGTCCAGAGAAGCTCTCAGGACAGCTCCCACCTGGGCCTCTGCGGATGTCTTCGGGGAGTAGTCCCAGAACCCACACTCAGAGCCATCCCGCTCCCTACAGCCACCAGGAATCTGGCCAGAGCGGCTCCCCGATTCAACCGTTCCAAGGGCTGCCCTGCCACTGGCATGACGTACAAGCCTGCCTAGGGCTCTCATGCCCACCACAAGCCCACCAGTGCCCTCCTGTCCAGCCTGCCTCCTGTCCAGTCAGGTCTATGCTTTTCCCAGGAGGACCCAGCAGTGAGACACTCATCTGTGCTCACACTGGGCTGCTGGTGTGTTCCCACCAGGATGTCCCTCCTAACCAGGCTGCCATGTCCTCATGCTCACTCTCAGCTCAGACCCCTTCTATAGTACCCTTCCACGAATATAGTGGCTACCACGGCTGTCTGGTCATGGCCACTTGAATAGTTGACCCTAGTGTTTCTCTTCCCTCACTCTCAGTTGCCAGAGATTTAGGTTAAGGACTAAACACTTTTTGTTTGCTTGTTTGTTTATATATTTGAAAGCAACAGACACAGAGAGAGAAAGAGACAGATAGAGAGAGGAAGAATGGGCATGCCAGAGTCTCCAGCCACTGCAAAAGAACTCCAGACACAAGCGCCCCCTTGTGCATCTGGTTAACGTGGGTCCTGGGGATTCGAGCCTTGACCTGGGGTCCTTAGGCTTCACAGGCATGTGCTTAACCACTAAGCCATTTCTCCAGCCCAGGACTAAATATTTTTTGTTATGTCATCCTGAGGTCACTGCTCTCCAACCAGAGCACAGTACCCATCTGTTGTATTAAGTAAGATGCTCAGCATCACCCCCAACAGGTTGACTTCAAGTACGTTTACAAAGTCCTGTTTGGTCAGCCACTCATTGTCAGTGGAAGGGACAGAGATGCCAGCGTTATTCACCAGGCCCCAGAGTCCTGAGGAAAGGGAAGGTGAGAAGGGCACACTGTATAATGCCTTAATTCACATTCCACCAGGTAGAGTGCATTCAGACATGTGTTGGACAAGGAATAGAGTACAACAAATAAAAATGTGGCATCTGGGCCTGGCGTGATGGCTTAGTGGTTAAGGCACTTGCCTGCAAAGGCAAAGGACCAAGGTTCAATTCCCCAGGACCCATGTGAAGCTAGATGCACAAGCTGGCACATGCATCTGGAGTTCATTTGTAGCAGCTAGAGACCTTGGCATGCCGATTCTCTCTACTGCATCTTTCTCCTGTCTCTCTCTTTCTCTCGCTCTCTCTCAAATAAATAAATAAACACAGAAATTATTCTTTTTTAAATTTTTAAAAATTTATTTGACAGTGACAGACAGAGGGAAAAAGAGACAGAGAGAGAGAATGGGCACGCCAGGGCCTCCAGCTACTGCAAACAAACACGTGCGCCCCCTTGTGCATTGGCTAACGTGGGTCCTGGGGAACTGAGCCTTGAACCCACGGCCTTGAGCTTCATAGGCAAGCGCTTAGCCGCTAAGCCATCTCTCCAGCCCCAGAAATTATTCTTTAAAAAAACGTGGTGTCTGCAGGGCTCAGCTCCTGATCCCAGAAGCTGCTGGCTGACAGCATCACCAATACCTTCCTCTTCCGTTGTCTTCATAGCCAGCTCACTGCTGGGAAATAACAGGAAATCGTTAATATTTGCTAACAGCCAGGACAGATGCTAAAGAGATTCTGGAAGCATGGGAGCAACTGGGTGCTTAGAGAATAGCGTCATCCTTGCAAATATTTTAGTCTTCTTTCACCTCCGTTTTCTGGGCACTTTATACAGAGTGCTGCCCTCTGTCTCTGAAAGAGCAAAGAAAGAGAGGAGAGAGGGAGGAAAAGACAGTGAGGGAACGGAGGAAGGGAAGACATTGGGGGGGGGAGCGAGGAGGAAGAAAAGGCAAGGCAGAATTTGTTTGGGTGGAGTGTGGTTGAGAAACAGAGAGCAGATATCCTGGTAGAATGAGATTTTGGAAACAGTGATTTGTGCTCCAAAGAAAGCTGGTCTGGGAATGAGCACAGGGCTGCAGAAGGAAGCAGGTCCCTGCTGGCTGTCCCTCACAGTTGCTGGACCAGTGCTGTGTGAGCTGCTGAGAAAGAGTGAGACCAAGTGGGGACAAGCCAGGGATCTCACTAACAATGAAATCAACCAGCCAGGCAGCATGCTCATACCCATGCAATAGTTTCACAGCTTGCGGGTGATTAACTATTTTCTGATTGGATCTGAGTCCCGCTCAGTGGAAGACAACACATACCTGGTACTGGGAACCAAGTCAGACTCCTGTGGATAAGCAACACATAGTGTCCAGAGAGGAGCACCCACACAGGCCCTCTAACTGTGCTTGTCTCCTTTAATCCATGCTACTTGCACTCTTTTTATTAAAAATATTTCATTTATTTATTTAAGAGAGAGGAAGAGGCAGATAGAAAAAGAATGGGCACACTTGGGCCTCCAGCCACTGCAAATGAACTCCAGAAGCATGCGCCACCTTGTGCATCCAGCTTACTTGGGTACTGGGGAATTGAACCTGGGTCTTAGGCTTCACAGATAAAAGTGGCCTCACCACTAAACCATCTCTCCAGCCCAATTTGCACTCTTGGTTGAAAAAAATTCTTCTTTGGTTTTTTGAGGTAGGGTCTTGCTATGTAGTCCAGGCTGACCTGGAATTAGTCTCAGGATAGCCTCAAACAGCAATTCACCCACCTCTGCCTCCCGAGTGCTGGGATTAAAGGCATTCACCACCACACCCAGGCTGACCTGAAATTCACTACGTAGTCTCAGGGTGGTCTTGAACTCACGGTGATCCTCCAACCTCTGCCTCCCAAGTGTTGGGATTAAAGGTGTGCACCCCGACTCCTGGCCCTTAAGAATTTTTTTTAATGGCAGTGAATATTGAGGAGAACCAATGTCCATCCATATGAAAAATTAGGTGACTGCCTAACACTAGACAAACCACCTCCATCACATCTGTCAGGGCCCAGGAGACATTACAGAGGACATGCAACTTAAACAAGAGTGTTGGCCTGGAGAGATGGCTTAGTGGTTAAGGTGCTTGCCAGAAAAGCCGAAGGACTCAGGTTCAATTCCCCAGTATCGACGTAAAGTCAGATGCACAAGGTGGCACATGCCTGTGGAGTTCATTTGCAGTGGCTGGAGGTCTTGGTGCTCCCCTTCTCTATCTGCCTCTTTCTCTCTCTCAAATAAGTGAATAAAATAAAATATTTCAACATGAGTGCTGCTCTCAATGATAGCATGCAACCTGCTCCAGGGAAATGTCAACAGACGCCAAGGACACTCAGAACTCATCAAATCAGCAATTCAGGGGTTGCGGAGAACTTAGCACTAAAAGAGACTTATAACCCACCCACCAAGGCTCAGGGGACAGTGCAGAAGAGGGGGCATAAGGATTGAAAGAACCAGATGTGTGACAGGGTTATGTTTTATGGAGTTTTAGGCAAACCCCAAACCTGAGCTCATGTCTGTTTTTAACCAAATAATTGGCTAAAACAAGACTGAGAAGGATATTTATTAGATTTTTTTAATCCAGAAGACAGGATGGGTGGAGAGTTCGTGACCAAAGAAGGGGGATGGATGCACCCACATGGTCTAAGGGCCCGTGTAAAAAGTCCACGAGCCTAGAGAAAAGCTAAAATACGCTCTCCCACCCTGGCAGCTTAGCTGTACAAAATTTTACCAGTGGTGAAAGCGTCAGGTGCTGGGAGATGAACAGACCACGAGCCAGAAAAGAGGAAGAAGGAAGCCCCACTTGTGGGCTCCAACGGGGCTTTTTATTACGGGTCCGGGGCTCAATAAGAAGCCAACATGGATGGAGCATCGGAAAGGGCTGGGCTTGAACTCCCTGCATGCCTGAGTAATTCCAGCTCTGAGCAGCTGGTGCAGACAGCAGGGAGGTAAGCCGCTGCATTTGTTTATGCTCCACTCGGCAGACAGGTATCAGGATTAATATTTCTCTTATGGGCCTTCCTGAGTGCCTCTCCCAAATGCTACCTATCTGCCTCTCACATAAGGTGGAATGGAGTATTCTGAGGCACTGTTCACCCCCAACAAACACTGACTGATGCATTCACGACCCCACCGTGAATGCCAGTGACCCCACTGAAGAGTGTCCTCAGTGGAGGGGGGTTGCGAGAGGAGGGATATTGTGGTGAAAGAAATGTGACAGAGAAACAAGACCCAGACGATGCGCTAAAGCCCTTTTGTCCCGAGGCCACATCCTGCCTTTGGTTTCTATTGTGCAAGTCTTTGCCAGGGAGACAGCATGACCCTGAGTCTCTTCCCAATCTACGCAGCTGCATCCTGCTTGTAATATGTTATCTGGTTAGTGCAGCCATTGAAAAACTTCCCTAGGCTTCTGTAACTTTCCACTTGTGGTCCCCAGTCACAAAGACCAGATGTGTAACCCACCAGTAATGCGAAGATCTCAAGGTGATATAAAACCGCCTGCCACACTGCCTATAAAACCTCCTAGCCAGCATTGCTCAGTGCTCAGGTTCGGAAGAGATGGCCCTGGGCCCGCACTGCAGTGATAATAAATCTTCATTGTGATTCTCCAGTCATCTCTGGTACTGGGCCTGTGTGCCTCAGTTTCCTGTTATATTTGGTGCACTGAACTGGGAAACCCTGTTGTGCACTGTGCCCACAGACAAGGCTGGCCCTTTGAGCCACTGTCATTACAGGACTCTTGTGGCAGGGATAGGCCCAAGGACAACTGGGAGGTGCCAGCCAGCTTTTGTTTGGGATCCTGGGGCTGTGCATGGCTTGTGCTATCAGACCACATTCTGCCCAGCAGACCTGATGAGGAGCGTGGACAATGATCCAGAACATGAGAAACGAGGTAAGACCCCAGGGTCACAGGGTTGAACCCATCCCAGTGGGTGAGACTGGGGGGAGGTTGACCCCCTCTGTTCAGGTCCCTCCCTCAGGTGTCCGAAGAGGCTAGCCCCCTCTTGTTCAGTGGCAGAGGAGTTTCAAGAATCCACTCCTCTTGGTCAGGCCCTGCCTCTGGGTGGAAGAGGTATACTGGAGAAAGTGGGGAAGAATGGTAAAACTTGGCACTGAGTCCCAAACGCATGAATACATGAGTAAGGGAGAAGGCTCAGTAAACTGGGCACCTTTCTTACTTCAGACAGAATTGTTAGGAAAGGGTCAAGGCATTGTGACAGCCACTGAGTGAATGTGGTGTGTGTGTGTGTGTGTGTGTGTTTTTGTGTAGGGTGTGTATATGAAGTGTGTGTGTGAAGTATTGTGTGGGTGTGTGTGTGGGGGGGGACAGTGTATGCATGCCCTGGGTCTGCAAAACTATTTCTGTCCTGAGCTGGGCCTTTGCATTTGTGTCTTTGTGTCTGTTCGGCAACACCAATACAGTGGGAAATTCATCATGGGGTGGGGGTCCTCCACCAAGCCTACTGTTCTAGACTGTATGATCAAAAACTTCAGAAAGGAAGCCAGGCGTGGTGACACATGCCTTTAATCCCAGCACTTGGGAGGCAGAGGTAGGAGGATCACTGTGAGTTCCAGGCCACCCTGAGACACCATAGTGAATTCCAGGTCAGCCTGGGCTAGAGTGAGACCCTACCTCAAAAAACCAAAAAAAAAAAAAAAAAAAAAACCAACTTCAGAAAGGGCCTGGAGAGATTAAGCCCTTGCCCGTGAAGCCTAAGGAGCCCAGTTCGAGGCTCCATTCCCCAAGACCCACATAAGCCAGATGCACAAAGTGGTGAATGCATCGGGAGTTTGATTGCAGTGGCTGGGGCCCTGGCGCATCCATTTTCTCTCTCGCTATCTGCCTCTTTTCTCTCTGTCGCTCTCAAATAAATAAAAATAGACAAAAAAAAATTTTTTTCAGAAAGATTCCAGGTCAGCCTGAGCTTGAGTGAGAACTTACCTCTGGGGTGGGGGGGGGGAGCTTCAGAAACAGGGCTGGAGAGATGGCTTAATGTTGAAGGCACTTGCCTGCAAAGCCAAAGGATCCCAGTTCGATTCCCAGGACCCACCTAAGCCAGATACACATCTGGAGTTCGTTTGCAATGGCTGGAAGCCCTGGTGCACCCATTCTCTTTCTCTCTCTCTCTCTCTGCCTCTTTCTCAAACAAATAAATACATTGTTTTCAAAAACTTTAGATGGGCTGGGGAGATGGCCTAGCGGTTAAGCACTTGCCTATGAAGCCTAAGGATCCTGATTTGAGGCTTGATTCCCTAGGACCCACGTTAGCCAGATGCACAAAGGGGTGCATGCATCTGGAGCTCATTTGCAGTGACTGGAGGCCCTGGTGCACCCATTCTCTCTCTCTTTCTCTGTCTGTCGTTCTCAAATAAATAAATAAAGATAAACAAAAAAATTTTTCTTAAATAACTTCAGAAAGAGATATTCAGATTATGAGAAATTAAAGACCCTGTGTAAATTAAGATGGCCAGCTTTTAATATTGAATGGCCCCCAGAGGGAACTCTGGATGTAACAGATTATAGGCAGGGAAAATACAAGATTCTCCTACCAAAAAAGAAAAGAACAAAAACACTGATCTCCAGCAGGGCTTGTCAGGGGGAGAGGAGCCTTTGTTATCACCTCACAACTCTCCACCAAGGCCAAAGGCCTTCCTGCTTGTTACTGAGAGCCAGCTGCCTCCATGCCCGGGAAGCTGGGCGCAGAGGAAGGGGAGAGGCGGGCTGGCTAGGCTGCAGAGAGGCTGGGTCCAGGCCCACGGGAAGCGGGGACACTGCTGTTGGGGCTCCGGGGAAAGGGCTGGGAGATGGGAGGAGGCAAGTCCGGGGGAAGTCTCGCCCAGGGTTTATGCCAAGGGCTCTGGGCATGGGGGGCACAGGCGGGCTCTGCTGCGAAGCCTGCCTGCATGGAAGTAGGCTGATACCACGAACGCTAGCCTTTGTCCCTCCATGGCATTGGGCCCAGCTGCAGCCCTTCCAAAATTGGCTTTGTCTTCCTGGCTCTGTGGATCTGCCAAAAGGGAACGCAGCTTAAAATTCATTACACTTAGCAGGGCGTGGGGGCGCGCCCCGTCTCTCCCTCAGTCTCTCTCAAAATACATAAATAGCGGGGCGTGGTGGTGCACGCCTTTAATCCCAGCATTTAGGAGGCAGAGGCAGGAGGATTGCTGTGAGGTCAAGGCTGCCCTGCGAGGACATAGTGAATCCCAAGTCAGCCTGGGCTAGAGCCAGACCCTACCTTAGAAAATTAAAAAAAAAAAAAAAAACCTAAAAAAAGTTTTTTTCAGGTAGGGTCTCACTGTAGCCCAGGCTAACCTGGAATTCACTATGTAGTCTCAGGGTGGCCTCAAACTCACAGTGATCCTCCTACCTCTGCCTCTCCAGTGCTGGGATTAAAGGCATGTGCCACCATGCTCTGCTCTAAAAGTTTCAATGCTGTTTTAACCTGCTTCCATACTCTAAAAAATATATTTCAGAGAACTTACTTGAAAGAACATTCCAAAATTCAACAAATGATAAAATCTATATGTGTACACTGTGTAACTATTATAAAACAAGTCTGGCTATTTCCCTGGATTATTACTTTATAAACATTTATTTTGTTTTTAATTTTTTTCTTTATTTATTTGAGAGTGACAGACAGAGAGAGAAAGAGGTAGAAGGAGAGAGAGAGAGAGAATGGGCAGCCAGGGCTTTCAGCCACTGCAAAGGAACTCCAGACGCGTGCGCCCCCTTGTGCATCTGGCTAACCTGGTTCCTGGGGAATTGAGCCTTGAACCAGGGTACTTAGGCTTCATAGGCAAGCACTTAACCGCTAAGCCATCTCTCCAGCCCTTAACATTTATTTTAAAGAGCTTCATAATGATATTAGTGAAGAAGAAACTTTAAGCACTCATGTTAAGATTTTTTTTAGAGACTTCCGGGTAAGATGGTTGCATAGTATCCATGCCAAAGCAACCTAGGAAGGAAAATAAGCACAAAAGCAGCAAGATACACTTCTACAGAAAAGGGATAAGTTATTATCAACTATGGCAGAGAAGCATGAGCGCTTCTGCCAAAACTACCAGCTGTGGAATTAGAATGCCTCATCCACCATCCTACGATCACCTAGCATTGCTTCTGGTCAAGGAACTCGCTTAACAGCTGTAGCTGTTACATCCTTGTTTTTTTTTTTTTTTTTAATAGGATTTTGCTGGGCACAGTGGTGCACACCTTTAATCCCAGCACTTGGGAGGCAGAGGTAAGAGGATCGCCATGAGTTCGAGACCACCCTGAGACTACATAATGAGTTTCAGGTCAGCCTGGTCTAGAGTGAGACCCCACCTAGGGGGAAAAAAAAAGGAAAAAAATAGGATTTTATTTGAGGGAGAGAGATGGATGTGCCAAGGGCTTCTTGCCACGACAAATGAACTCCATGTGCATGTGCCACTTTGTGCATCTGGCTTTATCATCCCGTACGAGAAGGCTTTGTAAGTGATTTTAACTGCTGAACCATCTCCCCAGCCCCACAGTTTACCTTTTTATTGCTGGCGGGGGGTAGGAAAAACACCCAAACAGAAGCAACTTATGAAAGGAAAGAGTTTATTTTAGCTTAGTTTTTGTTGTTTTTATTTTTATTTATTTATTTGTAAGCACACACATACGCACACAAAGGGGGGAGGGCAGAGGCGTGCCAGGCCCTCTTGCCACAGTAAAGGAACTCCAGATGCATGTGCCACTTTGTGCATCTGGCCTTATGTGGGAGCTGGGGAATTGAACCTGATCCATCAGAATTTGCAAACAAAGACTTCAACTGCCAAGCTATCTCTCCAGCCCCAGTTGAGAGTTTTTTGTTTTGTTTTGTTTTTTAGTTTTTTTCTAGGTAGGGTTTTACTGGAACCCAGGCTAACCTGGAACTCACTCTGTAGTTCCTCCTTCCTCTGCCCCCTAGTTGACAGTTTTGAGGGTAAATTTCATCACGGCAGTGGGAGCATGGCATGAGAGGGGCTGGGGGGGGGGCTCACCTATCAGCATCAAGGAAGTAGAAGCAAGAGTGAGCTCTCTCTTGGCTTAGTGGTTAAGGCACTTGCCTGCAAAGCCTAAGAACCCAGGTTCAATGCCCCAGTATCCATGTAAGCCAGGCACATTTGTCAGGAGCTTTTTTTTTTTTTATAAAGGCTGGAGGCCCTGGTGTGCCTATTCCCTCTCTCTCTCTCTCTCTCTCTCTCTCTCTCTCTCTCTCTCTCTCCTCTCTCTCTCAAATAAATAAATTAAATTAAATACTTTTTAAAAAATTTAAAAAGAGTGGGCTATCTCTGGCAAGTGGAACTGAACTATAAAACCCAAAGATCTTCCCGCAATAACAGACCTCCTGCAGCAAGGCTCCACCTCCCACTGATATCACCAGTTGGGGATCAAGTCTGAGACCTTATCACAAGCCCATGGGGCTATGGGGGGCATTCAAACCACAATAGCAGCCAAGGAAGTGTGGCAGTGGGATCATGCTTATGGAATTCATTGGTCTTACCAAGTTTCCCAGCATCCTGAAGCAGCTAACTGGATAGGTTGGCTGAATGGCATTTTAAAGAGACAGTGGCAATAGCCTGGAGGGCTGGGATAAGCTTTTGTTTGTTTGTTTTTCAAGGTAGGGTCTCCCTCTAGCCCAGGCTGACCTGGAATTCACTAGTTAGTCTCAAGGTGGCCTCGAACTCACAGCAATCCTCCTACTTCTGCCTCCCGAGTGCTGGGATTAAAGGCATGCACCACCACATCCGGCTTGGTTTGTATGGTTTTTGTTTGTTTGTTTTAAATATTTCATTTTTACTTATTTATTTGAGAGAGGGAAAGAGGCAGAGAGGGAGAATGGGCGCACCAGGTCCTCCAGCCACTGCAAATGAACTCCAGATGCATGCACCCCCTTGTGCATCTGGCTTATGTGGGTACTGGGGAATCGAACCGAGGTCCTTTGGCTTTCCAGGCAAGCACCTTAACCATTAAGCAATCTCTCCAGCCCCAGTTGGTATGTTTTGATTCCAAAGTGGGGAGTGCTTTTCCCAGGGAGTGCCTTTTCCTTTGAACTGATAGCTGAGGGCTAGAGAGATGACTCAGTGGTTGAAAATCCTGCTTGTCCCAGTTCAATTCCACAGCACTCACACAAAAAGCAGACACAAGCCGGGCGTGGTGGCGCATGCCTTTAATCCCAGCACTCGGGAGGCAGAGGTAGGAGGATTGCCATGAGTTCAAGGCCACCCTGAGACTCCATAGTGAATTCCAGGTCAGCCTGGGCTAGAGTGAGAACCTACCTTGAAAACAAAACAAAACAAAAAAGCAGACACAAAAGTGGAACAGGGCTTGCCTGCAAAGCCTAAGGACCCATATTTCAACTCTCCACGTAAGCACAATGGTGAGGCAAGCGCAAAGTCGCACATGCCCACCAAATGGCATAAGCGTCTGGCAGTCAATTGCAGTGGCTGAGGCCCTAGTGTGCCAATTCTCTCTCTCTCTCTCCTCTCTAAAATAAAAAATAAAATTAAAAGTGGAACATATATCTTAGTGTCAAGAGACTCTGGTATGCTCATACACAATCACACACAGCCCACACAGGAGCAAATAAGTACAAATATGTTAAATGCTTGGACTTTCCCTTGGCCACTTTGGACTCCTGAGGCCCTTGAGTCAATAGGCTGAGAAAGGAGTTACAGAACTAGCAGGAGGAGTTGATCCAAACTACCAGGGTGAGACTGAACTGCTCCTCTACAATGGAGGCAAGGGTATTAGTCAGGGGTCTCCGGAGGAACAGAACTGATGCAATAAATAGGTATTACAAAGAGGATTTATTAGGGCTGGAGAGATGTCTCATCAGTTACAGCACTTGCCTGCACAGCCTAAGGACCCAGATTCAGTTCTCCAGTACCCACATAAAGCCAGATGCACAAGGTGGTGCATGTGTCTGGAGTTTGTTTGCAGTGGATAGTTGCCCTGGCATGTCCATTCCCCACCCCCATCTCTCTGCCTCTTTCTCTATCTCAAATAAATAACTATTTTAAAAGAGTGTATTTTTCCAGACGTAGTGGTACACACCTTTAATCCCAGCACTGGGGAGGCAGAGGTAGGAGGATCTCTGTGTGTTCGAGGCCACCCTGAGACTATATACTGAATTCCAGGTCAGCCTGGCTAGAGTGAGACCCTACCTCGAAAATCAAAAAAAAAAAAAGTCTATTTTAAAGAGGCTTCGTTAGACTGGCTTACAGGATAGGGACCAGGCTTGGACATCAGAGAATCCAGTAGCTGTTCAGTCCACAGGAGTGGATGCCTCAGCAGTCCCCGTCTGCCACTGACGGCCTGGACTATTCCTGGAGAGCCACTGGGCTTCTGTCCACACTGGAAAGCTGATGATGTTGAGTTTCAATGTCTATGAAGGGTTGCAGCAACAGATGGGTGCCCACACCAGGGAGAAGCACGGGCAGCCAGGCAAGATGATCTGTGATCTCTTAGAGCTTCTGCTTATAGTCCATCACCAGCAGGACCCCTGAGGAAGGACTTCCTCCCTCAGTTAGTCCTTCCTGGACACGCCCTCTCAGCCCTGCCAGTAACATGTCTGGAGTGCAAGAGAACCCTTAGGTGCTTCTTCTTCTTCTTTTTCCTTCCTTCTTTCTTTCCTTTTTACTTTTCTAAAAGACAACTTCCATAAATATAAACAATATACCATCATCATAATGGCAGATTGGGACTGCTGAAGCAATAGCCTCATGGACTCAGCAGCTACCTGGTCCTCTAGCCTGTAGGCAGCCATTGCTGGACTGCCCCACCCATGTGCTGTAAGCTAATTTAATAAGTCCCCTTCATCAGACATATTCATTCTATCTGTTTTGTTCTTCTAGGGAACGCTGACTAATATATATGATAAACTGGAGATTCTCTCTAAAAACCAGTCCAAGCCAGATGGCCACTTCTCCTGATCAGATATATCTAAGAACCTACTTGAATGGAAACTAACCACAAGAGGGGGAGAAACTAATGGTCACTAGGGGAGGATACGCTTATTGCATTATTTGTGGTGGGGTGTATGAGCAGGTCCATGCAGTTGGGGATCCCAAGTTGCCAGCACATTGCTAGATGCATTGTGAAGTGAAAGGGCATATTTACTGCCCATGCCAGGTGGCATCCCAGCTTGCTAAGCTGTCTCCTGTGCTTGCCCGTCTCATTCGGGCAACTCTTCGGGCCAGTGCTGGGCTCCTTCCTGCCTCCGGCTCTGTCCACGTGCGCCTGGCCCTTCCACCTCACCTGCTCAAGCCTCTGCGCCCAGCCTCCTCCTGCCCACGTCCTCGTCCTGGTTCTTGTTCTCCTGCCGTTTCTTCACCAGCTCTGCTCCTCCTCCAGCCTGATCCCTGCTCCTGCACTTGTCCTGGTGCTGTTCTGTCCCTGAGCCAGGCTCTTCTCCCCCTCCTGCGCCTGCTCTGGAGGGTGTTGTCCCAACCCTCCTTCATAGACTTGTTAGAACAATGGAGATAAACGGTCTCGAAATAGTCTCAGAGACCAAAGTGCTGGCATTCATTCTGTAAAAGGAAGACCCAGGCTTTCTTGGCCTGGAACAAATTTCAGACATTTTTCTCAGTTACTGCCTTTTCCTTCCATTATAAATTCCCATCCATGCATGGCAACATTACCCAATTCTCACACGACGGTTCCCTTCTTTCTCATCCGGACAGCACTATGCACTCATGCTGAGATCCACAGACTTTCAGAATACTCCAGGATCTGGGGAGCCCCTGGAAGTTCCCAAACCAAAGTGGACTCTGGATCTGATTCCCTCCCACTGAGACACAGGACTGAAGACAAACCTCCCGCACATGGCCTGTCTGTGGACAGTGGCCCGGTGCCATGCTTCCTTGCTTATCTCTCTCTTTCCTTCCTTCCCTCCCTCTCTCCTTACCTCCCTCCATCCTTGGAAGGTAAATACAGGTGGAGAGAATTTTTTGAGTTTTCCTTTTTAAAAATCTATTTTATTAGCCGGGCGTGGTGGTGCGTGCCTTTAATCCCAGCACTCAGGAGGCAGAGGTAGGAGGATTGCCGAGTTCAAGGCCACCCTGAGACTCCATAATGAATTCCAGGTCAGCCTGGGCTAGAGTGAGACCCTACCTCGAAAAACCAAAAAAAAAAAAAAAAAATCTATTTTATTGACAATTTTATACACATGTATATAATTTATTTTGATCATTATCTTCTCTTATCTCCCCCCCCCACCAACTGAACTCCTGCTTCTTCCCAACTAATGCCAGTTCTACTGGGATGTCCTTTTATGTGATGCATTGAGTGAATTAGGTTTACTTGCATAAGGATGGATGGGATGGTATTTACCGGAGCATAGGCATCTTACTAATGAATACGCCCCTGAAGAAAATGTGTCTCCTCCCCCAGGCAAACATTACCTGCCAGGAGCACCTCAGGGTGGGGTGAGGGCTTCATGAGATCCTGTACCGTGAATGACAGAAAGTGGATGGCACTAACTGCCTCTTGACAATTACCAGTTGCTCCTCTTCTCTGTGATGGTGAGGGTGGGTCAGGCCCTGCAAGAGGGCTGAACTGAGTGCCACAGCGTCTGTGCAGAGCCACCTGCTGGGATCAGGGCCCCAGGGAGTCCAGGTCACCCACATGGTAAAGCCGCATTCTCTCCAGAGAAGATCTGTGTCACCCCACACATTCCCCCATCTCCACTCAGGAAGGGGATGAATGAAGACAAAAAGAACTGGAAGGGCAAGAACTGTGGGCACATTGTGCCAGTCTATTTCTAGTTATGGGCACGCAGTGCCTACTCAATTATATCTGAGTGCCCAGAAAGGATGAGAAATGTGTGTCCTTGAATGGTAAAGATTTCGGGGTTGGAGACCTGAGGTTGGGACTCAATGACCCTGTTCTCAACACTAAGGACCGTGACACCAGAGTGAGGTGGTTTCTTGTGACATGTGATGAATTGGGCTCTAGTTCCTGCACAGGTCCCTCTCTCTCTCTTTCTCGGTGCACTCACTCTGCCCTTTACCCAGGAAGGACAGCTAGAAAGGAGAGGAAAAAGGATCCGCCAAGAGTCTGGGATATGGATTTGGACCACTTTAAATGGCACTTATTTTTGTTTGTTGGTTTGTTTTGGTTTTTTCAAGTTGGGGTCTCACTCTAGCCTAGGTGAACCTGGAACTCAGTCTGTAGTCCCAGGCTGGCCTTAAACTCATGGTGATCCTCCTACCTCAGCCTCCTGAGCACTGGCATTGAAGGTCATGCATCTCTGTGCCTGTCTCATGGTTCTTAATTTTAAAGCCATTAGTATTCAGGCGTGACCATGAGAGCCTTGAGTCACTATCCATGCTAACAGCAATAAGCTGGCCTGGGTACAAACCTAATCCCCAACACAAGAGACGGTGACTTAACACCTCACAGCTCTCTGCTCCTCTGGAGAGGACTCTTGGGGACAGAACAAACCTCCCGAGCCCCTACCTCACCAGGCCACAAACTGAATGGGTGGGTAATCATTATTTTTCCTTCAGGAGCTCTGTGAGAATGTGCAATTGAGCTTCTGCAGAAGGTGCTGTTCTTGTGTGTGCGTGTGTACAGACAGTTATACAACTCGGGAGGCCTCAGGTTGAATACTGAGCTCTTGTTCTGCTATCATCTGCTTATTTTCAAACAGGCCTCAAAGTCATGATGAGGCCACTGCTTTGCTTGTTCTCCTCAGTTTGCTGGGATGACAGGTGTGCACCGTTGTGCATAGCTCTTAGTCTGCTTTTCCGAGGACAAGATGGCTGGACCTCGGTGACGTGCACGAGAGCATTCAGAGGCGACAAACTGTTTGAGAACCGTTTTCAGTCCTTCGGTTTATTCATCCATTCAGATGTTGGAGCCAACACTCACTGTAAGTTCTCAAGTGAGCTGGGCGTGGTGATGCATGCAGGATAGCCCAGGCCTCCAGTCATGGAAGCAGTGGGATAAAGACAGCAATGTGTATTGTCACTGATCTCTCATCCTCTGGAGTGAACTCCTAGGGATAGTCCAAATTTCCTAAACACCTGAACTCATCCTGTCTTGAAAGAAAGAGACAGAGAGAGAGAGAGAGGGAAACAAGAAAGGAAGAAAAGGCTAGGCGTGGTGGGCACATGCCTTTAATCCCAGCACTCAGGAGGCAGAGGTAAGAATATCACCATGAGCTTGAGGCCACTCTGGAATTTGAACCAGAGTGAGACCCTACCTCAAAAAAAAAAAAAAAAAAAAAGAGGGAGAAGGAGAAAAGAAAAGAAAAGATGGCCATGGTGGCATGGGGCTTTCATCCCAGAACCAGAGAGGGCAAGGTAGAAGGATCAATATGAGTTCGAGACCAGCCAGAGCTACAGAGTGAGTCCCCAGGTCTTCCTGGGCTAGAGTGAGACCCTGCTTCACAAATTAAGAACAAAACACAAAACCAATAATAAAATCAATGGTCTGTGACATTGGGTATCACAGAAATCTCTCCTTTCATTGTGGACACTGGTCATTGTTCAGCTAAAACACATTCCCTAAAGACATCATATTCTCGATTTTTTTCAATTGAGGGAAGAAAACGAAGACATCTGGGGAGTCACTCCCAAGGCTAATTTTGTCCTGAGCCCAGAACTCTCTACCACTTCCTACAAACGCTCTCTCTGTTTAGAACATTATCACAAACCTGGCAACTTAAGCAACACAGAGAGCCGGGTCCCAGAAAGTCAGGGGTAATTCAAGGGCATCCCTGTCCTTAATCGACAAACACGAAGCAGAAAATACAAGAGCAGAGTCTAGAAGTGACTCTCACTCCATTCCCCTTGACGGCGTGTGGGAAGGGAGCAGAGGGAGGAGGACCTGAGGACAGACACAAGACAGAATCACAGTGACGTGAAATGGGTGGTCAGTGAAGCTGAGGGAGGTGCCGCAGGGGAGGAGCGCTTCAGCTCTCCAGAAAAGAGATCTGGGCCGGCCCGTCCCCTCTGGACATCGGGTAAACCCGTTGTTCTCCCTCACACTGTGGGGTGTGTTATGTGCAAGTATTGGAAGGGGAGCATTTGGCCTCCAACTCTGTGGCAGGAAGCCCTGAGAGACAGCAGGGTTAATCCCGTACTAACCCTCTTCAATTCGTTCCTCTCCTCCGTCTCCATTCACTCATTCCTCTCCTTCCCTGACGCTTCCTCCCATGACACAGGACATGATTCAAATCACAGGGCGAAGGTGTCCTTTTCAATATTTATTCTAAAGTGAAGTAATCTATAAGAATTAGCCAAGCAAAATTCATTTCTCTAGTCTGTACAGAGAACTAGCTGAGGTGGCACCAAAGGCCTGAGGCCCAATATCATGGGCCAGGTGATTTCAGAGAAGGGGCTCCATTTCTATAATAAGGGAGGGGTAGACTACCCAGATCCTATGCTTCCCCTGAGGAGGGCAAGATCCGGGACACCCACCCCCCACAACTTGCTTAAAACCATCCTACTTGTGGGGATTCCTCATGATGGACCATGACTCTCAGAACTCTGGGGATCTGCCCATCTGGCCATCTGCAAGTGCTTTTAGATTCTGAGTTCCGAGGCTGGAGAGATGGCTTAGCAGTTAAGGGCTTGCCTATGAAACCTAAGAACCCCAGTTCAAGGCTCGATTCCCCAGGCCCCACATAAGCCAGATGCACAAGGTGGGACATGCATCTGGAATTTGTTTGCAGTGGCTGGAGGCCCTGGCACGCCCATTCTCATTCTCTATCTATCTATCTATCTATCTATCTATCTATCTATCTTCCTCTTTCTCTCTCAGTCAGCCTGTCTCTCTCAAATAAATAAATAAAAATAAACAAAAATAAAATTTTTAAGGATTCTGAGTTCCTACCCCTTAACAGAATTCCTGGTTGCCTTCCTCCTGACTTCACCAGTATTAACTAGTGTCACAGCAGAATTCTTTGCATGAAGAACGTGGGCTGGGTCCCTGATGGCATGAAAGCACCTTTGTTCCACCATACTGCCCTTTCCTACAGAATTCTCTCCCCCAATACTGTATTCATTTTCTTCTAACCGTGCATCGAACCCAAGTGTTGGTTCACAGAGCCTTGGCTGGCTTGACAGAGCGCCAACCGATGATGACATCTACCAGGCAGGTGGGCAGGTAACTCAAGGGGAGGTAGAAGAGCTTGGCATCCCAGCCAGGTGAGTAGCGGGTGCGGGGACGACAGGCAGTCAGGGCGTGCTCCATGCAGTCCGTCACCAAGGACAGGTCCCCTGTGGACTCTTCACTGAATGATTTTACTCCTGTCAGGTCTGTACAGAATAAACAATGATGAGCACCTCCTACCACTCCTGCTCTAGTATTAAGGTAGGGGGGAAAGATTCTCTAAGAATTCAAGCTTTTCCCCCTCTGAAGCCACAACCCAAACCTAATCCATCCCAATTCTTCAGTAAGTGCCACAACCCAGCCAAAAGGGCAAACTGCTCCACACCGAGCCACCTGTCCCTTGCTCATAGGAACATCTGGGCTGTACCGATCAAAGATCTCTCAAACAGCGGAAGCAAACCCAGCACATGGGAGGTGGCTGTCCTCAAGCCCCCACTCTTCTCTGGCTTCACTCTCCCCCTCATGGTAGTGAGGGGTTCTGATGAAACAGGGCACCATGTTCTAAAGAGCCAGGTCGCTTCCTCGTGTGATCAGATGCCCACGCACCACCGAGGTAAGGGAGCTGAATGGCCCTACTGTGAGGAGGCAGAGCCTGGGAGGACTTTGGACTATGTGCAGCATGAAGGATTTTGCACTGGACTTTCCTTTGTTTGCCCATAGCTCACTTACAGGATGCCAGAAAGTTCTCGCCATAGACGTGCTTGACCTCCGAGCTGGCCTTATCCCACATCCTCTTTAAGCCCAGTGATAGTGTGTCAGAATTGGTCACAGCGGTCTTGAAATAGCCAGGCTCTATGATAGCCACCTTCACTCCAAAATAGGAGAGCTCTCTCCTGTGAGGCAGACAGGCGGAGGTCAAGGATTTCAGAAGGAAAAAAAAAAAAAATCACATGATAAATAGTACAGTAACATACCAAAACAAGATTGAGATAAGAAATGTTCCTGTGTTAGTTTGATTCAGATGTCCCCCATAAACTTACATGTTTTGAATACTAGGTTCCCAGCTGATGGAGATTTGGGAATTAACACATCTCAGAGGCAGTGTATTGTTGGGGGTGGGCTTATGGGTGTTATAGCCAGTTTCCCCTTGCCAGTGCTTGACACAGTCTCTGTCCTGTTGCTCACCTGATGTTGGCCAGGAGGTGATGCCCACCCTCTGCTCATGCCATCATTTTTCTCTGCCATCATGGAGTACCCCCTTGAGTCTGTAAGCCAAAATAAACCCTTGTTTCCCACAAGCTGCTCTGGGGTGATTTCTGGCAGCAATGCAAACCTGACTGCAACAGTTGGAAAGCTTGAATCTGGCATGACAGCAGATGGGCTAAAAGTTTTGATAACGGCATTTGCTCTGCACCTTTGAACATGGCTCCAAGTATTTGCCATATTCCAGATCACTGATATAAAATGACCTTATGTTCCAATATACCAAGTCAGAGCCATTCCATGTCCTGCACATGCAGTAGATCACTGGACTTTAACGCTGTCACCTCCCTCTCACTCCCAGTGTCCCTCCTGTCCAGGGAAGCTCTCAGGACAGCTCCCACCTGGGCCTCTGTTACAGTCAGCTTTGCATTGCTGCCAGAAAACACTTGACCAAGAGCAGCTTGCGGGGGGGGAATAAAAGGATTTATTTTTTGGCTTACAGGCTCAAGGGGAAGCTCCATGATGGCAGGGAAAAAAAATGGCATGAGCAGAAGGTGAACATCACCCCCTGGCCAACATCAGGTAGACAAGAGCAACAGGAGAGTGTGCCAAACACTGGCAAGGGGAAACTGGCTATAAAGCCCATAAGCCCGCCCCCAACAATACACTGCCTCCAGGAGGCATTAATTCCCAAATCTCCATCAGCTGGGAACCTAGCATTTATGGGGCACACCTGAATCAAACCACCACAGCCTGTGTGGGTGTCTTTGGGGAGTAGTCTCAGAACCCACACTCAGAGCCATCCCGCTCCCTACAGCCACCAGGAACCTGGCCAGAGCAGCTCCCCGATTCAACCATTCCAAGGGCTGCCCTGCCACTGGCATGACGTACAAGCCTGCCTAGGGCTCTCACGCCCACCACAAGCCACCAGTGCCCTCCTGTCCAGCCTCCTCCTGTCCAGTCAGGTCTATGCTTTTCCCAGGAGGACCCAGCAGTGAGACACTCATCTGTGCTCACACTGGGCTGCTGGCGTGTTCCCACCAGGATGTCCCTCCTAACCAGGCTGCCACGTCCTCATGCTCACTCTCAGCTCAGACCCCTTCTACAGTACCCTTCCACGAATATAGTGGCTACCACGGCTGTCTGGTCATGGCCACTCAAAGGGTTGACCACAGTGTTTTTCTTCCCTCACTCTTTTGGCTGCCAGAGTTTTAGGTGAAGGTCTACATTTTTTTGTCATGTCATCCTGAGGTCACTGCACTCTTACAAGAGCACAGTACCCATCTGTTGCATTGAGTAAGAGGCTCAGCTCACATCAAGGACTTTTTTAAGTGAGCCTCATAGATCTCATAGGACTGGACTCATGACTCTAATCATCCCACTTCCAATGTGGCCTCCAGATAATTTCTAAGTGTAGACCTCCTCCTGGCAGGGCAAGTTTAAATGAACGCACACCTGGGTCCTTCCTCTACAAAAGACATGGAAAGTGGGTCCCAGTGAACGCCCACCTAAATCCAGAAACGGGACTGTATGAGAGTTACAAAAGCTAGCCCAGATGCCCCTCTGTGATGGAGTCTTTCAAGCTGAATTCAATAAGCCTTCCAAAGGCTCCCCCAGAGCATCCCATTCCTGTTCCATACCTGAGGGAATCAGAGAAGGCCTCTACGCCATACTTGGAGATGCAGTAACCACCTCCAAAGAGCGACACCCTGCCCATGACGCTGGAGACATTGACCACGCGGCCCCTCGCCTTCCTCACTAAGGACAGCATGCTCAGTGTCACCTCGATCACCCCCAACAGGTTGACTTCAAGTATGTTTACAAAGTCCTGTTTGGTCAGCCACTCATTGGGAGCGGTAGGGACGGAGATGCCGGCGTTATTCACCAGGCCCCAGAGTCCTGAGGAGAGGGAAGATGAGAGAGGCGCACTATGTTATGCCTGCACAGTGGGGTCACCACTACGCCTTAATTCACATCCCACCAGGCGAAGAGCAGTCACGCGTCCACCGGACGGGGAGTAGAGGACAGCAAATAAAAATGTGTCTGCAAAGCTGGGCTACTGATCCCAGGGCTGCTGGCTGACTTTCCCCTTCCCTTGAATCTTCACGGGCAGCTCACTGCTGGGAACAACAGGAAATCCTTCATATCTGCTACCAGCAAGGACAGATGCTGAAGAGATTCGTGCCTCCGCTTATCTGGAAGCATGGGAGCGGCTGGAGAAGAGCGCTGTCCTCGTAGACATGTGGTTCTTTCACCTGTGTTTTCTGGGCAGTTTATGCAGAGTGCTGCCCTCTGTCTCTGCAAGAGCAAAGACAGAGGAGAGAGGGAGGAATACACAGTGAGGGAACGGAGGAAGGGAAGACATGGGGGAAAGGAAGAAAAGGCAAGGCAAGAGCTGAGCGTGGCACACAACTATAATCCCAGCACTCACGAGGCAGAGGTAGGAGGATCGCCACAAGTTCAAGGCCACCCTGAGAGTACAGAGTGAATGCCAGGTCAACTTCGGCTAGAGTGAAACCCTACCTCGAAAAGAACAAAAACAAAACAACAATAAATAAATAAATAAGGTAAGGCGGAATTTGGTCGGGTGGAGTTTGCTTGAACAATGCAGAACCGATGTCCTGGTAGCAGATTTTGGAAATAGTGCTGTTTGCGCTGCAAAGAAAGCTGACATGGGAAACCGTCAGCATCAGCATTGAGCAACTTTTCTGAGGTAGAGCTTGCAAAACCCAGCAGGCCGTCTGAGGGAGGAGGCAATGCTTCCGTCCCCACCTACAGCATGAGCTCCACCCTCTACCCAGAGTATAGTTGCCCCTCTTCCTTCTCTCAGCCAGTGTCGGTGTCGAGGTCATGGGTGTTGAGGTAACCACTCTGGCAGACCAAACACCAACTTTGGACTGAACAGCCCTTTCTACACTGTTGACTGCACGCAGCGGGAGCTGGAGGCTGGTGATTCAAAGCAAGGGGCGCCTTGTGATCTGGAAGAAGGGGCCCAATAAGTTGGGTGCCTACTCTGCTCTAAACCATGCCCTGCTCCATGGGGATGCATATTTTTTTAATTCATTCAATTCTTATTTGCATGCGCGAATGCATGTGTGTGTGTCTTTTTGCCCACTAGGTCCTCTTGCTGCTGGGCTTGCACCGCTTTTTGCTTCTGCCTTACATGGGAATGACTTGGGAATTGAACCTGACATGTCAAGCTTTTTATGAAAGTATCTTTAACTGCTGAAACATCCACCCAGCCCCCCAGATGTACATTTTTGGGGGGTCTCACTCTTGCTCAGACTGACCTGGACTTTTTTTTTTTTGGTTTTTTGAGGTAGGGTCTCACTCTGGTCCAGGCTGACCTGGAATTCATCTCAGGGTGGCCTTGAACTCAAGGCAATCCTCCTACCTCTGCTTCCCGAGTGCTGGGATTAAAGGCATACGCCACCACACCTGGCTTTGACCTGGAATTTGCTATGTAGTCTCAGGGTGGCCTACAACTCACAGCAATCCTCCTTACTTCTGTCTCCCAAGTGCTATGATTGAAGGCATGTGTCACCATGCCCAGCTAGATGTCCTTTTTGTTGATGTTGTTTTTGGTTTTTTGGTTTTGGTTTTCAAGGTATAGTTTCACTCTGGCCCAAGCTGACCTGGAATTCATTATGTATTCTCAGGGTGCCCTCGAACTCCTGGAGATCCTCCTACCTCTACCACCCAAGTGCTGGGATTAAAGGCATAGATGTATATTTTTTAACCAAGATATTTTATTTCTCAGAACTAACCATCAACATCCTAGTATAGACTGAAGTCAATAGAAGTTTACCAGACAGTTGTTGTATGGCATTTGTTTTTTATCTAGGCATAACATCATGCCATCTTGGAGAAGAGAAGACTTTGGCCACACAGCCATGGCAACTTTGGAGCAGACCAACACAGTGATGGCCAGATCTCTTGCTTTAGTAACGGTGCTACTGATGCTCCCTAGTAGATAGAGGATGGAAGGGTCACAGGCCGTTCACCTGGGAGCCCAGCTATTGATCCCCCCTGCCCTCCTCCAGCTGCAAGTGATCTTGGAAGAAGCTGGACTACACAGGAGGTAGAAGGTGAACCAGAGGGGGACTTGGTAATACAGCTTCCGTGAGGTCACCATCCAGGATTAAATGGGACTTTGTGGCGACACAGCTGCCTCTGATTCACCCACGCGCCTGTAAGCACCCCATCACCTGTGCTCTGTAGGGACCCAAACAAACTTATTGGTCCACTGACACTGGATTTTGGAGCAAATCACGCTTTGGTCCGTCATCTGAGCCTGTCTGGGGCAAACAGATACTTGTTCACATCTCCCCAGCTAAGAAGTTTTATGCGACAAGTATTTATGACAATTAATATAGAAAACAAGTAAGGCATGATGCCACATGCCAATAAATAACCCACCACAAGGGAGGTTGAGTCAGGAGGATGATAAGTTCAAGGCCAGCCTGGGCTCCATACCAGAACTTGTCTAAAAAAAAAATAAATCTTGGGCTGGAGAGATGGCTTAGCAGTTAAGGTGCCTGTGAAGCCTAAAGACAGAGATTGGATTCCCCAGTACCCACGTAAACCAGATGCACAAAGTGGCGCATGTCTCTGGAGTTTGTTTACAGTGGCCAGAGGCTCTGGATCACCCATTCTCTCTTGAGTGTCTCCCTTCTCTGTATCTTTCTCTCTGCTTACAAATAAATAAATATTTTCAAATCCCAGATCAAATGTGCTGAAAATAAGTAATTGCTGAGTGCCCAACCCTAATGAGACAAATATATCATCGTCTCCAGGGCTCTGGGAACATCCCAGAAGATGGGATAGAAAGAATGAAATAGCTGAAGGATGGGGCGGAATGCTATGGAACTTAAGCATCTGGACGTGACAAGGCCACTCACTATACTCATTAACTCACAGCAGATGTGGTCACCTGCACAAGATGTGCACATGATGGGACTGGTAAACATTCTGGTTATAAACAAGGGCGGGGCTTAGGCAGCCCTGCCCCTCCCCAATGAGCTAGTGGCAAGGGCGGGTTGCCTGGAGGAGGAGTTCTCATCTACAGCATAGCCGCTGTTGAGGGATGAGAAGTTCAGAGAAACTGAAGAGAACAGAGTAGGGTAATGCAGGGTACATATGATCAAGATGTAATATTTGTGTGAAAATGCCAAAAATAATTAAAGCCAGGAGTTGTGGTTCACACCTTGAATCTCAGCCCTTGGAAGGCAGAAGTAGGAGGATCGCTGTGAGTTCCAGGTCAACCTAAGCTAGAGTGAGACTCTACCTGCAAAAAAAAAAAAAAAAAAAAAAAACAAATAAAGATAATTTTGAAAAATTAAATAAATTAAGTTTTAAAATTCCAAACCAAAGAAGAAAGGGTTCCATGAAAGGGTATGGGGAAGCAAGAGAATATAATGGGAGATTATCTTCAAAATATGTTACATATATGTATACAAATTGTTAATAAACAATACACTTAAAAATTCCAAACCAAAAGGTAGGAGGATCGCTATGAGTTCGAGACCACCCTGAGACTACATAGTGAATTCTAGGTCAGTCTGGGCTAAAGCGAGACCCAACCTCAAAAAACCAAAACAAAACAAAAATTCCAAACCAAAGCCAGGCATATTTACACACACCTTTAACCCCAGCAGTCAGGAGGCAGAGGAGGTAGAAGGAGCACTGTGAGTTGGAAGCCAGCCCAGGATTACAGAGCAAGTATTAGCTCAGCCTGGGCTAGAGTAAGACTCTACCTAAAAAAAAAAAAAAAAAAAAAAATTCCAGAGCCAGGCATAGTGGCACATGCCTTGAATCCCAGCACTCAGGAGGCAGAGGTAGGAGGACTGCTGTGAGTTCGAGGCCAACCTGAGACTACACTGAGTTACAAGTCAGACTGAGCTAGAGTGAGACCTTACCTTGAAAAAAAATCCAAACCAAGCAAACAAACAAAGTATACAAAACAATTCCATTATCCAACCACTAGGAATGTTTAATAGGATTTTGTTTAAATAATAGATTATTCTAAATCATTGAATACTATCATTTGAAGAAATTTTCGCTTGTGGGCAAAATTAAGCAATTTTTTTGGGGGGGGGGGACAGAGCCTCTTGAGTCTCCGATTGATGTCAAGTTTGCTGTATAACAGGAGAAAGCCTTGAATTCCTAATCTCTTTGCTTCTAGTTCCCCAGTGCTAAGATTACAGGTGTGAGCTGCCGTGTTCAATTTATGTGGTGCCGAGGGTAAAACTCGGGGTCTTGTCCATAGCAGACAAGTCTTTTACTAACTAAGCTGCATCCCAAAACTACACACTTTTTTTTGTTGTTTGTTTGGGTTTTGTTGTTGTTTTTGAGCTAGGGTTTCACTGTAGCTCTGGCTGACCTGGAATTCACTATGGAGTCTCAGGGTGGCCCTGAATTCACAGTGGTACTCCTACCTCTGCCTCCCCACTGCTGGGATTAAAGGTGCGCACCACCACATGCAACTTGTGTTTTATTTTATTTTATTTATTTATTTTGATTTTTTAAGGTAGGGTCTCGCTCTAGCTCAGGCTGACCTGGAATTCACTACGAAGTCTCAGGGTGGCCTGGGACTCACAGTGATCGTCCTACCTGTACCTCTGGAGTATTGGGATTAAAGGTGTCCGCCATCACTCCTGGCTCTTTTTCTTTTTTTTTTTTTTTTTTTTCTGAGGTAGGGTCTCACTCTAACTCAGGCTGACCTGGAACTCACTACATAGTCTTAGGGTGGCCTTAAGCTCATGGCAATCCTCCTTTCTTTGCCTCTGAGTGCTGGGATTAAAGGTGTGTGCCACCATGCCTGGCCTACACATTTTTGAGTGAAAAGGATAAATATTTTCTAATCCCATGTAGGTCAAAATGTTAGCAATTTTTATTTCTGGTAGCTGAAATGATAGATTAATTTGATTGTGATTTTACATCAGTATTTCTCACAAAAATATTTTACATTTAAAAAAATCTTTATTTATTTGAGGTGGGGGAGAGAGAGAGAGAGAGGATGGCTATGCCGGGACCTCTAGCCACAGCAAATGAACTCCAGACACATGCACCACCATGTGCATCTGGCTTATGTGGAGAATCGAAGTCTGGGTTCTTAGGCTTCACAGGCAGGCACTTTAACCACTAAGCCATCTCTGCAGCCCTACATTTATTTCTAATACATTAATCATTTATTTAGTTCAGCTAGAGTAAAAGCGCAGTAGTGCCTCCTGCCATTGAAACCGAGTGGCCAATGCATGTGTCACTTCGTGCATTTGCTTTCTAGTGGAACTCGGGAATCAAACTCTGGCCAACAGACTTTGCAAGCCGCCTCCTGTAAACTCTGAGCCATCTCTCCAGCCCTACATTTATTTTATGATACACAAAATGAATGTTTTCTTCCCCCATGATAATTCTGACAAAACAGTGTATTCAAATAAAGAAAATATGACCCCTTCCTACTTTGGCTCTTATCTAAGCCAATCCTTAAGCTCATCAGGTCCCTCACTTAGCATGGAATGATCTTGCCTGATGACAGGTGACAGTAAGAACAGGTTACTGAGCTGAGACAGGAAATCCACTGCAGCACGGTCGCAGGCCCTCCGCACACTGTAGCCCAGGGCCCCTCTCCTGTCTCCCCCATCTCAAAAGAGTGCCCTGTTAAGAAGCCAGTCAGCCTGTAGCAGTCCCGATGTTCAGCACAGAGAAGAGGGAAAAGGACAGAGAGGAGTGTTCAAGACAACCTCTCACCTGGGCACCTGCTCTGCAAGCGTAGAGAGCTCCCAGGACAGAAGACGGGCCTCGGCCTCTGTGCGGGGAGGAATCCTGCTGTTATTTTGGGCCCCTGAGGCCCTCTAGGGATCTCGACAAGGAGCACGCAGGAGGTGTCCTCCTCACACACAGAGAGAAAAGCAACAGACACAGACAGGAATGCGGGTGATACCTCTGTCTCCCACGCGTTCCTTCACCCACTGGGCGGCTGCAGCGACGCTCTCTGTCTTGGTGACGTCCAGGATCACCGTCTCCAGCCGGTCGGACGTCTTGCTCCTCAGCTGCTCAGCCCCCTTCTCCGTCAGACAGGCAGCCAGCACCCTCAAGCCTCGCAAGTCCAGCTGTCTGGCTAGCAGGTTCCCAAAGCCCGAGTCACACCCCGTGATGAAGACATACTTGTCTTGCAGGTGGCTCACCACCTGCCTCTCACGGTACCAACGCAGGAGGTACCATAAGCCCATCAGGGCTGCCAGGTAGAGCCACATGGCTGGCAAAGGGCAAGCAGGAGTGCACTGGGTGAAAGCGACCCTGGCTTTGGCTCTCGAAGGAAGGAGTAGGGACACAGAGGCCTGAGGTAGGCGCAGCCTGCAGGTTTCTGGAATGGAGAGCTCCCTCTCCCGTGTGATCGCTTTCTGGAAGTGTTTGTTATCATGCCCCACCTCTGTGCTCTTTGGCCTGCTTCTGGGTGCTAATGTGCAAATGCCCTTGTTAATCTTCTACTCAGCATCACCTCCCTAGTCCATCAGTTCTTCTCCCTTTTCCTGTCCCCTCATGATCTGTACATGCCATATAACACATGCCCCAGCCTGATCAAAATCCAGGCTCAGTTTGTGTCTTTGCATCTTGCATGCCAGCATCCATGTAGCGGGGACTTTCGGAACACAGGCACACACCACTGGGATAGCACATTAGAGAGGAATCCCATTCTGTATGCAGGTTTCCTCACCAGGCGCAGCTCAGCTCCATTCCTCACACTACGAAGTGACCTCATTCTCTGTAGCACTATAGGAAAAGGGCAGAAGAGAGGGCAGAGGACTTTGGTGCCCTCCACGTAGAGTAAGTATCTGGAGAGGAGTGAGGGACCCTGTCGCAGTCAGCTCCACACAGCTGGGATGAACCTCCAAACCAGACCCAGGTGCAGGAGGAACGGGATTTATTCGTGCCTTGCAGATCCAGGGGAAGTCCCGTAATGGTGGAAGATGCTGGCTCCCTTTCACAGATCCACACACACAGAGAGAAACCACCAGCAGCACCACCAAGCGCAACGCTGAACACCAGCGGCACCAGGCAGGACTCACTCTGCATGCCTTAGGCTGGAGTTCAGATGCACCCCAAACACAACTTGGGGCTGGACCCCAGGATATGCCCCCATGGACATGGCTTCCAGCCAGGCGGCTGGAAATCCAAGTTACAAGCTTTAATAAAACACCTACAGCCGGTTGTGGTTGTTCACGCCTTTAATCCCAGCATTCAGGAGGCAGAGGTAGGAGGACTGCAGTGAGTTCAAGGCCATCCCAAAACTACACAGTGAATTCCAGGTCAGCCTGGGCTAGAGTGAGACCCTACCTCAAGAAAAATAATAATAATAATAATAATAATAAACTCCAGAGGTGAGAGAGGAGGCTTAGTGGTTAAGGTACTTGCCTGCAAAGCCTAAGGACACAGGTTCTGCTCCCCAGAACCCACATAAGCACGATGCACATGGTGAGGCATGTGTCTGGAGTTCATTTGCAGTGGCTAGAGTCCCTGGGGTACCCATTCTCTTTCTCTTTTTTTTTAAAACTTTTTTTTTTTTTTTTATTTGAGAGTGACAGAGACAGAAAGAGGCAGAGAGAGAAAGGAATGGGCACACCAGGGCTTCCAGCCACTGCAAACAAACTCCAGATGTATGTGCCCCCTTGTGCATCTGGCTAACACATGGGTCCTGGGGAATCAGCCTCGAACTGGGGTCCTTAGGCTTCACAGGCAAGCGCTTAACCGCTAAGCCATCTCTCCAGCCCTCTCTCTCTCTCTCTCTCTTAATAAATAAATAAACAATATTTTTGAAACTCCTGAGTCTATTGGGGGACGTATATTCAAACTAATACAAACCCTAAACAGGACATGTGATCTCAGAGTGGTGGGAGCTGGGAACCCTGGAAACAAAACTCCAAGTTGCTGGGAAGGACGTACCCCCTCAAGATGCGCTCTCCAAGCTGTATGATTCAACTGGACATGTGCGCAGTCATTTTGAGTTGTGACTGCCCAGACCAACCTGAGCCACTTTTCCTTCATAGTTTCCCAGCAAACCATGAGCACACAAAACCGCTAGCATGGAACGTAGAGGTGTTCAACTGGCTCCTGGCCATAGGGATGTGCGTGACTGATTGAAGCTTAAAACAAACAAACCAGGTACCCAGGTAATTCCAGCCAGGATAAAATCTTTTTTTTTTTTTTTTTTTTTTTTTGGTTTTTCAAGGTAGGGTCTCACTCTAGTCTAGGCTGACCTGGAATTCACTCTGTAGTCTCAGGGTGGCCTCGAACTCACGGCGATCCTCCTACCTCTGCCTCCCGAGTGCTGGGATTAAAGGTGTGTGCTACCACGCCCAGCTTGGATGAAGTCATTTTTATTCTAACCCATCCTTTACACCCTTTTTAATTTTTTTTTATTTATTTGACAGTGGGGTTAGGCAAATAGAGGACAAGAATGGTTGAGTCAGGGCCTCTAGCCACTACAAACAAACTCCAGATGCACATGGCACCTTGTAGAGGCGGCTTACAAGTGTACTGTGAAATTGGGCCTAGGTTCACAGGCTTCCCAGGAAAACGCCTTCACCGCTAAGCCATCACTCCAGCCCCTTCCCACCCTTTTCTGAACCAAATTAAAGCAATCAAACTCTTTATTTATTTATTTATTTATTTATTGATTTGGCCAATGACCACACTTCTGTCAGCAAGCCTCCCAACAAATTGTACTCATGCACCCTGATATCTGTCAGCCTTGCTTTCTTTTTTTGTTTTGTTTTTCGAGGTACAGCTTCACTTTAGCCCAGGCTGGCCTGGAATTCACTATGTAGTCTCAAGGTGGCCTCAAACTCAGGGCAATCCTCCTACCTCTGCCTCCCCAGTGCTGGGATCAAAGACGTGCACCACTACACCTGGCTCATCTTGCTTTCTTAGTACTCTTGGTGCTGTGGAGCTGATCCTCCTATATATTGCTATATTCCTCAAGGGCCACAGGAAGTTGCAGGGTGTATTTTTTTTTAGGAGCTCTGAAAAGGAGGGGTAGTTGCTAAGAGGTGTAGATCGGCTGGTTCTCTATTTTGATTGACAGTCTTGAATTATATAACCCTTCCCTCTACTATGCATATGTTTCTGATTTTAATGAAATGTACACCCCATTATTCATAAATATAAGATGGTATGACAATTAAGCTCTGTTGTCAACTGGATCAGCTTATTAATTAAGAGATATGCCTATACAATGATTGAGATGGGGAGGTAATATGATGGAGAATGGAATTTCAAAGGGGAAAGTGTCAGGGGGGAGGGAGGGAATTACCATGGGATATCTTTTTATAATCATGGAAAATGTTAATAAAAATTTAAAAATTTTAAAAATATTTAAAATTTTTTTTAAAAAAAGAGACGTGCCTAGTTGGGCGTGGTGTCACATGCCGTTAATCCCAGCACTCAGGAGGCAGAAGATCACCATGAGTTCAAGACCAGCCTGAGACTACATAGTGAATTCTGGGTCAGCCTGGACTAGAACAAGACCCTATTTCAAAAAACTACAAAAGGAAAAGAGAAAAAAGAGACATGCCTAAGGTGGGCGTGGGAGGGTATTTCCAGGAAGGATTGTTGGAGAGAGCAACACTTTTCCTCACAGTAGACAGTACTTATGATGACAATCCATGTATCAAGAAGCTTCCAGAGAACACAGCCTTTGCCTAGGTGTCCGTGCTACCTGCTCACGTGCACATGTACCCCGTTCCTACTGTTCTTCACAGACACTGGAGCCAGGTTCACCCGCCTGCCAACGCAGACTGAAGACTAGTGGCTGTCCAAGACCCAGTCCTCCAGGACTTCAGTGCCAGATGGGACTGCTGAGGCGTCCAGCTTGTGAACGTGGTTGTCCAGCTCTCCACCCTGCAGACAGCCCTTGTTGGACTGCCCAGGCCATCTTCTGTAAGCTAATTTCACAAATTCCCTTTACAATATGTAGTCATTTTATTAGTTCTGTCTCTCCAGAGAACCTTGAAAAAAAAACTTGGTACCAGGAAAGATTTTAAAAAACCAGACTTGTAAGGATGAATTTCTAGTGGGCTTGGTATTTTCTGGGCCTGGCTTTCCAAGTCTAGTACAACTAAACACTCTCCTGGTAGCAAGATCACTGATGCACCATGGTGTGAACTATTTATTTATTTTATTTTATTTTTGAATAAGTTTAAGAACCATTCAAGATAGATGTGTTTGATGATGCTGATTTACCTCTGATGAGTGAGGAGCAAGAAATTTAGTGATTCTGAAAATAAAGCTTGAATATTTATGGAAAATTAAGAAACATGTTGGCCAGTTGCTTCTAGCATCCTGGATAAAGTAACAAGGGAAAAGTATAAGCTCGCCAATGAAATGTCCCATCTCAAGGTGCACAGAAATGATCTAGAGGCTTCTAAGTGTGCCCTGGAAGAAACTCTCTCAACAGCCATGAGGCTCTGGTTGCAGAGAGAGAGAGAAAGGGAAGAAAAGAGGTAGGTAGGAAGAGAGGAACCTAGCCATGGTGACACATGCCTTTAATCCCAGCACCAGGAAGGCCAGAGCAGAAGGATCATCGTGAGTTTAAGACTCGTCTGAGCTACAGATTGCATTCTCAGGTCAGCCTGGCCTACAGTGTAGCCCTACTTCAGAGAATTAAAAAATAAAAATAAAAAATAAAATACAATACTAAAATGAGTTGCCTGTAATATTAGGTATCACAGAAATTTCTCCTTTCATTGTGGACACTGGTCATTGTTCAGCTAAAACACATTCCCTAAGGACATCATATTCTCGTTTTTTTTCAATTAAAGGAAGCAAACGAAGACATCTGGGGAGTCACTCCCAAGGCTAATTTTGTCCTGAGCCCAGAACTCTCTACCACTTCCTACAAACGCTCTCTCTGTTTAGAACATTATCACAAACCTGGCAACTTAAGCAACACAGAGAGCCGGGTCCCAGAAAGTCAGGGGTAATTCAAGGGCATCCCTGTCCTTAATCGACAAACACGAAGCAGAAAATACAAGAGCAGAGTCTAGAAGTGACTCTCACTCCATTCCCCTTGACGGCGTGTGGGAAGGGAGCAGAGGGAGGAGGACCTGAGGACAGACACAAGACAGAATCACAGTGACGTGAAATGGGTGGTCAGTGAAGCTGAGGGAGGTGCCGCAGGGGAGGAGCGCTTCAGCTCTCCAGAAAAGAGATCTGGGCTGGCCCGTCCCCTCTGGACATCGGGTAAACCCGTTGTTCTCCCTCACACTGTGGGGTGTGTTATGTGCAAGTATTGGAAGGGGAGCATTTGGCCTCCAACTCTATGGCAGGAAGCCTTGAGAGAGAGCAGGGTTAATCCCGTACTAACCCTCTTCAATTCGTTCCTCTCCTCCGTCTCCATTCACTCATTCCTCTCCTTCCCTGACGCTTCCTCCCATGACACAGGACATGATTCAAATCACAGGGCGAAGGTGTCCTTTTCAATATTTATTCTAAAGTGAAGTAATCTATAAAAATTAGCCAAGCAAAATTCATTTCTCTAGTCTGTACAGAGAACTAGCTGAGGTGGCACCAAAGGCCTGAGGCCCAATATCATGGGCCAGGTGATTTCAGAGAAGGGGCTCCATTTCTATAATAAGGGAGGGGTAGACTACCCAGATCCTATGCTTCCCCTGAGGAGGGCAAGATCCGGGACACCCACCCCCCACAACTTGCTTAAAACCATCCTACTTGTGGGGATTCCTCATGATGGACCATGACTCTCAGAACTCTGGGGATCTGCCCATCTGGCCATCTGCAAGTGCTTTTAGATTCTGAGTTCCTAGGCTGGAGAGATGGCTTAGCAGTTAAGGGCTTGCCTATGAAACCTAAGAACCCCAGTTCAAGGCTCGATTCCCCAGGCCCCACATAAGCCAGATGCACAAGGTGGGACATGCATCTGGAATTTGTTTGCAGTGGCTGGAGGCCCTGGCACGCCCATTCTCATTCTCTATCTATCTATCTATCTATCTATCTTCCTCTTTCTCTCTCAGTCGGCCTGTCTCTCTCAAATAAATAAATAAAAATAAACAAAAATAAAATTTTTAAGGATTCTGAGTTCCTACCCCTTAACAGAATTGCTGGTTGCCTTCCTCCTGACTTCACCAGTATTAACTAGCGTCACAGCAGAATTCTTTGCATGAAGAACGTGGGCTGGGTCCCTGATGGCATGAAAGCACCTTTGTTCCACCATACTGCCCTTTCCTACAGAATTCTCTCCCCCAATACTGTATTCATTTTCTTCTAACCGTGCATCGAACCCAAGTGTTGGTTCACAGAGCCTTGGCTGGCTTGACAGAGCCCCAACCGATGATGACATCTACCAGGCAGGTGGGCAGGTAACTCAAGGAGAGGTAGAAGAGCTTGGCATCCCAGCCAGGTGAGTAGCGGGTGCGGGGATGACAGGCAGTCAGGGCATGCTCCATGCAGTCCGTCACCAAGGACAGGTCCCCTGTTGACTCTTCACTGAATGATTTTACTCCTGTCAGGTCTGTACAGAATAAACAATGATGAGCACCTCCTACCACTCCTGCTCTAGTATTAAGGTAGGGGGGAAAGATTCTCTAAGAATTCAAGCTTTTCCCCCTCTGAAGCCACAACCCAAACCTAATCCACCCCAATTCTTCAGTAAGTGCCACAACCCAGCCAAAAGGGCAAACTGCTCCACACCGAGCCACCTGTCCCTTGCTCATAGGAACATCTGGGCTGTACCGATCAAAGATCTCTCAAACAGCGGAAGCAAACCCAGCACATGGGAGGTGGCTGTCCTCAAGCCCCCGCTCTTCTCTGGCTTCACTCTCCCCCTCATGGTAGTGAGGGGTTCTGATGAAACAGGGCACCATGTTCTAAAGAGCCAGGTCGCTTCCTCGTGTGATCAGATGCCCACGCACCACCGAGGTAAGGGAGCTGAATGGCCCTACTGTGAGGAGGCAGAGCCTGGGAGGACTTTGGACTATGTGCAGCATGAAGGATTTTGCACTGGACTTTCCTTTGTTTGCCCATAGCTCACTTACAGGATGCCAGAAAGTTCTCGCCATAGACGTGCTTGACCTCCGAGCTGGCCTTATCCCACATCCTCTTTAAGCCCAGTGATAGTGTGTCAGAATTGGTCACAGCGGTCTTGAAATAGCCAGGCTCTATGATAGCCACCTTCACTCCAAAATAGGAGAGCTCTCTCCTGTGAGGCAGACAGGCGGAGGTCAAGGATTTCAGAGGGAAAAAAAAAAAAAATCACATGATAAATAGTACAGTAACATACCAAAACAAGATTGAGATAAGAAATGTTCCTGTGTTAGTTTGATTCAGGTGTCCCCCATAAACTTACATGTTTTGAATACTAGGTTCCCAGCTGATGGAGATTTGGGAATTAACACATCTCAGAGGCAGTGTATTGTTGGGGGTGGGCTTATGGGTGTTATAGCCAGTTTCCCCTTGCCAGTGCTTGACACAGTCTCTGTCCTGTTGCTCACCTGATGTTGGCCAGGAGGTGATGCCCACCCTCTGCTCATGCCATCATTTTTCTCTGCCATCATGGAGTACCCCCTTGAGTCTGTAAGCCAAAATAAACCCTTGTTTCCCACAAGCTGCTCTGGGGTGATTTCTGGCAGCAATGCAAACCTGACTGCAACACTTGGAAAGCTTGAATCTGGCATGACAGCAGATGGGCTAAAAGTTTTGATAACGGCATTTGCTCTGCACATTTGAACATGGCTCCAAGTATTTGGCATATTCCAGATCACTGATATAAAATGACCTTATGTTCCAATATACCAAGTCAGAGCCATTCCATGTCCTGCACATGCAGTAGATCACTGGACTTTAACGCTGTCACCTCCCTCTCACTCCCAGTGTCCCTCCTGTCCAGGGAAGCTCTCAGGACAGCTCCCACCTGGGCCTCTGTTACAGTCAACTTTGCATTGCTGCCAGAAAACACTTGACCAAGAGCAGCTTGCGGGGAGGAATAAAAGGATTTATTTTCGCTTACAGGCTCAAGGGGAAGCTCCATGATGGCAGGGAAAAAAAATGGCATGAGCAGAAGGTGAACATCACCCCCTGGCCAACATCAGGTAGACAAGAGCAACAGGAGAGTGTGCCAAACACTGGCAAGGGGAAACTGGCTATAAAGCCCATAAGCCCGCCCCCAACAATACACTGCCTCCAGGAGGCATTAATTCCCAAATCTCCATCAGCTGGGAACCTAGCATTTATGGGGCACACCTGAATCAAACCACCACAGCCTGTGTGGGTGTCTTTGGGGAGTAGTCTCAGAACCCACACTCAGAGCCATCCCGCTCCCTACAGCCACCAGGAACCTGGCCAGAGCAGCTCCCCGATTCAACCATTCCAAGGGCTGCCCTGCCACTGGCATGACGTACAAGCCTGCCTAGGGCTCTCACGCCCACCACAAGCCACCAGTGCCCTCCTGTCCAGCCTCCTCCTGTCCAGTCAGGTCTATGCTTTTCCCAGGAGGACCCAGCAGTGAGACACTCATCTGTGCTCACACTGGGCTGCTGGTGTGTTCCCACCAGGATGTCCCTTCTAACCAGGCTGCCACGTCCTCATGTTCACTCTCAGCTCAGACCCCTTCTACAGTACCCTTCCCCGAATATAGTGGCTACCACGGCTGTCTGGTCATGGCCACTCAAAGGGTTGACCACAGTGTTTTTCTTCCCTCACTCTTTTGGCTGCCAGAGTTTTAGGTGAAGGTCTACATTTTTTTGTCATGTCATCCTGAGGTCACTGCACTCTTACAAGAGCACAGTACCCATCTGTTGCATTGAGTAAGAGGCTCAGCTCACATCAAGGACTTTTTTAAGTGAGCCTCATAGATGTCATAGGACTGGACTCAAGACTCTAATCATCCCACTTCCAATGTGGCCTCCAGATAATTTCTAAGTGTAGACCTCCTCCTGGCAGGGCAAGTTTAAATGAACACACACCTGGGTCCTTCCTCTACAAAAGACATGGAAAGTGGGTCCCAGTGAACGCCCACCTAAACCCAGAAACGGGACTGTATGAGAGTTACAAAAGCTAGCCCAGACGCCCCTCTGTGACGGAGTCTTTCAAGCTGGATTCAATAAGCCTTCCAAAGGCTCCCCCAGAGCATCCCATTCCTGTTCCATACCTGAGGGAATCAGAGAAGGCCTCTACACCATACTTGGAGATGCAGTAACCACCTCCAAAGAGCGACACCCTGCCCATGACGCTGGAGACATTGACCACGCGGCCCCTCGCCTTCCTCACTAAGGACAGCATGCTCAGTGTCACCTCGATCACCCCCAACAGGTTGACTTCAAGTATGTTTACAAAGTCCTGTTTGGTCAGCCACTCATTGGGAGCGGTAGGGACGGAGATGCCGGCGTTATTCACCAGGCCCCAGAGTCCTGAGGAGAGGGAAGATGAGAGAGGCGCACTATGTTATGCCTGCACAGTGGGGTCACCACTACGCCTTAATTCACATCCCACCAGGCGAAGAGCAGTCACGCGTCCACCGGACGGGGAGTAGAGGACAGCAAATAAAAATGTGTCTGCAAAGCCGGGCACGGTGGTGCACGCCTTTAATCCCAGCACTCGGGGAGGCAGAGGTAGGAGGATCGCTGAGAGTTCGAGGCCACCCTGAATATACATAGTGAATTCCAGGTCAGCCTGAGCTAGAGTGAGACCCTACCTTAGGGGGAAAAAAAAATGTGTCTGCAGGGCTGGGCTACTGATCCCAGGGCAGCTGGCTGACTTCCCCCTTCCCTTGAGTCTTCACGGGCAGCTCACTACTGGGAACAACAGGAAATCCTTCATATCTGCTAACAGCAAGGACAGATGCTGAAGAGATTCGTGCCTCCGCTTATCTGGAAGCATGGGAGCGGCTGGAGAAGAGCGCTGTCCTCGTAGACATGTGGTTCTTTCACCTGTATTTTCTGGGCAGTTTATGCAGAGTGCTGCCCTCTGTCTCTGCAAGAGCAAAGACAGAGGAGAGAGGGAGGAATACACAGTGAGGGATCGGAGGAAGGGAAGACATGGGGGAAAGGAAGAAAAGGCAAGGTGGAATTTGTTTGGATGGAATCTGGTTGAGAAACAGAGAGCAGATATCTTGGTAGAAGCAGATTTTAGGCTGGAGCTGGAGAGAAGGCTCAGCAGTTAAGGTGCTTGCCTGCAAAACCTTAACAACTTAGGTTCAACTCCCCAGTACTCACGTGAAGCCAGATGCAGAAGTTGGCACACACATATGGAGTTCGTTTGCAGTGGCTAGAGGTCCCGACATACCCATATATATTCTGTCTCGCCCAATCTCTCTCTCTCCTCTCTCTGCTTACAAATAACTAAATAGAAATTATTTTTAAAACAAACAAGCTTCGCATGGTGGCGCATGCCTTTAATCCCAGCACTCAGGAGGCAGAGGTAGGAGGATTGCCATGAGTTCGAGGTCACCTTAAGACTACATAGTAAATTCCAGATCAACCTGGGCTAGAGTGAGACCCTCCCTCGAAAAAAAACGAACAAACTAGCTAACTTTTTAACAACAGTGGGCAGGAAAGATGGCTCAAGGGTTAAAGGCGTAGAAAACAATGCTGTGATGCTTGTGATGTGAAAAGCGCTGGCCTGGAAACCGCCAGCCTCAAGGTTGAGAAACTTTCCTGAGATAAAGCTTGCAAAACCCCAATGGCACCCTCAGGAGGAGGCGATGCTCCCTCTCCACCTACAGCCCAAGCTCCACCCTCTGCCCCAGCATGTGGTGCCCCTTCTGCTCATCCATGGCCCTTCTTCTTCAGCCCTACCGGCATCGAGGTCACTGGTCTTCAGGGAACTGTGATGTAAGTCTAGTCACAGCTGAGGGGTGAACGGCTTTTCTACAGTGCTGACTGCCCCATGCAGTGTGTGCAAGACACAAGGTGATTCAGGGCAAGGGAACACTTGATCTGGACAATTGGCCCAACAAGCCACGGACTCCTTCACCCAAAGCCGTGTCCTGCCCTTGTTGGGATGTATACTTGTTTTTGCTTTGCCCTGCCCCACCCAAGGTAGGGTCGTTCTCTAGCCCCGGCTGATGTGGAATTCACTACGTCGTCTCAGGGTGACCAAACTCACAGAGATCCTCCTACCTCTGTCTGCCAAGTGCTGGGGCTAAAGGTGTGCACCAGCATGCCTGGCTCTTGGTAGGACACTTATAAGTCTGTTTAAGTCTGAGTTTCCCTCTTTTCTTGGTTTTGTCTAGGTAAGGTCTCACTCTAGCCCAGGTTGATCTGGAATTTACTGTGTATTCCCAGGCTGGCCTTGAACTCACAGAGATTCTCCTACCACTACCTTCCAAATGCACCCAGCTCAAGTGATGCATGCTTTTTTAAAATAACATATGTATATATATTTTTTAATTTTTATTTATTTGAGAGCAACAGACACAGAGAGAAAGACAGATAGAGGGAGAGAGAGAGAATGGGCGCGCCAGGGCTTCTAGCCTCTGCAAATGAACTCCAGACGCGTGCGCCCCCTTGTGCATCTGGCTAACGTGGGACCTGGGGAACCGAGCCTCGAACCGGGGTCCTAAGGCTTCACAGGCAAGCGCTTAACCGCTAAGCCATCTCTCCAGCCCAACATATGTATATTTTTATTTACTTGCAAGCAGAGAGAGATAGAAAAGAGAATGGGCACACCGGAGCCTCCAGTCACTGCAAATGAGTCATGCCCCACTTTGTGCATCTGACTTTATGTGGGGAACTGAACCCACGTCATAAATCTTTGCAGACATGTGCCTTAACCACTGAGCCATTTCTCCAGCCTGGAGGCATACTTTTTGACCAAGACATTTTAATTCTCAGAACCCAACCATGAGCATACTTATATAGATGGAAACAAATGTAAGTTTACCAAGACAATGCTTACGGCAATAAATGTAGGAAACAACAGGGCGTAGTAGTGCATGCCTGTATTCTGAGCTAAAATGAGGCTGAGGCAGAAGAGGCATGAGTTCAAAGCCAGCCTGGATTTCATAGCAAGATCCTCAAAAAAGGCATCCTAGAGCCGGGCGTGGTGGTGCACGCCTTTAATCCCAGCACTTGGGTGGCAGAGGAGGAGGATCGCTGTGAGTTTGAGGCCACCCTGAGACTACATAGTGAATTCCAGGTCAGCCTGGACCAGAGTGAGACCCTACCTCAAAAAAACAAACAAACAAAAAAGGCATCCTAAAAAATAAAAAAGACAAAAAGACAACCTAAGCCAAACAAAAATGTATAAAGCAATTCCATTATGCAATCTCTAGGAATACTTAACAGGGTTTTTACTAAAGAGTATTCTAAATCATTGAATTTTATCATTTGAAGAAATTATATTTAGGTGATAAAATGCTTAAGTGAAAAAGTTCATATATGTATTTTTATTATTTATATATATAAATTTATTATTTATTATTTTTTTTTAATTTTTTATTTATTTATTTGAGAGCGACAGACACAGAGAGAAAGACAGATAGAGGGAGAGAGAGAGAATGGGCGCGCCAGGGCTTCCAGCCTCTGCAAACGAACTCCAGACGCTTGCGCCCCCTTGTGCATCTGGCTAACGTGGGACCTGGGGAACCGAGCCTCGAACCGGGGTCCTTAGGCTTCACAGGCAAGCGCTTAACCGCTAAGCCATCTCTCCAGCCCTAAATTTATTATTTATTTGCAAAGAGAGAGAGAATGAGAATTTTACAATAAGACCTTTGCCACTCAAATGAATTCCAGACATATGTGCCACTTTGTGCATCTGGCTTTATGTAGGTACTAGGGAATTGAACCTGGACCAGCAGGCTTTGCCAACAAGTGCCTTTAACCACTGAGTTGTCTCTCCAGCTCAGAAAACTCAACTTTTAATCATATGTAGGTCAAAATATTAGCAATTTTTATCTATTGTGGCTGAGATTATAGGTTACTTTTGTTGTGATTTTACATATTTTAGTATTTCTGATATTTTTGTGGTTATTGTTTTTTGTTTTTTGAAGTAGGGTTTCGCTCTAGCACAGGCTGACCTGGAATCCACTCTGTAGTCTCAGGATGGCCTTGAACTCACAGCAATCCTCCTACCTCTGCCTCATGAGTGCTGAGATTAAAGGTGTGCACTACCATGCCCGGCAGCTGTATTTCTGATTTTTAAATTTCATTATTTCAAACAATAATCATTATTCTTTGACAAATCAATGTTCTTTTCTTCCCCTATTAAAAAAAAAAAAAAAAACCACAGAAAAAACAGTGTATCCAAAGAAAGAAAATGGGACCTATTCCTGGTTTTGAACTTTTCTAAGTCAATCCTTAAACCCATCATGCCCCTGTCTAAACATGTTCCTCCTTCTTGGCATGGAGGATGACAGGTGACAAGTAAGAACAAGTTACTCCGTAGGAGTGTAACATCTGCTGCTGTCTGGCTAAATGTATATACAGTGCTCACCAAACTGCCCAGTAAGCACTTCTCTTAATGTTCATAGGCATATATTAATGCTACTCTCACTTTTGATTAGAGAAGCTTCTCTTTTCAGATGGCAGTGACCTTGGGACAGAGCAGTGCTCCGCACTGAAATTTCCCTATCACACCTTCCATGGCTCAAGGTCCATTGCGGAAGAGGTGGCAGCAGAAAGAATGTAAGAGCCAAAGGAAGGGCAGGACTCCTTACAACGTGCTCCTCCAGACACAAAATGGCCTGGGTATCCATGACCTCACAGTGCCTGACACTACCTACACAAGACCATCATAAGAGGAGGAAAAGATCATGACATCAAAATAAAAGAGACTGATTGAGAGGGGGAGGGGATATGATGGAGAGTGGAGTGTCAAAGGGGAAAGTGGGGGGAGGGAGGGAGGGAATTACCGTGGGATATTGTTAACAATCATGGAAGTTGTCACAAAAGAAGAAAAGAAGAAGGAGGAGGAGGAAGAAGAAGAGGAGGAAGAAGGAGGAGGAGGAGGAGGTGAAGGAGGAGGAAGAAGAAGAAGGAGGAGGAGGAGGAGGAGGTGAAGGAGAAAAACAGCAAGTTACAGAGCTGAGACAGCAGAGCCACTCCATCATGGTCCCAGCCACCTTGCACACTGCAGCCCAGGAACCCAGTCCTGTCTCCTCCCCCAGTGAGAGTCATTTGGGAGGGCAAATCCTCAACCAGGGCAGCTTCTTCTCACCAAGCCTAAAAAGCTCCCAGTACAGGAGACAAAGGATAGCGAGAGAAGGGGTTGGGCTGCTGGGTATATTGGGACACTGTGTTGCTTAAAGACCCCAGAGCATCTTCAGGGATCTTTCCAGGGAGCAGGAGGGGAGTGGAAGGAGACAGGAGGTGTCCTCCTCACACACAGAGAAAAGCAACAGATACAGACAGGAATGTGGGTGATACCTCTGTCTCCCACGCGTTCCTTCACCCACTGGGCAGCTGCAGCGACGCTCTCTGTCTTGGTGACGTCCAGGATCACCGTCTCCAGCCGGTCGGACGTCTTGCTCCTCAGCTGCTCAGCCCCCTTCTCCGTCAGACAGGCAGCCAGCACCCTCAAGCCTCGCAAGTCCAGCCGTCTGGCCAGCAGGTTCCCAAAGCCCGAGTCACACCCCGTGATGAAGACATACTTGTCTTGCAGGTGGCTCACCACCTGCCTCTCACGGTACCAACGCAGGAGGTACCATAAGCCCATCAGGGCTGCCAGGTAGAGCCACATGGCTGGCAAAGGGCAAGCAGGGTGCACTGGGTGAAAGCGACCCTGGCTTTGGCTCTCGAAGGAAGGAGTAGGGACACAGAGGCCTGAGGTAGGCACAGCCTGCAGGTTTCTGGAATGGAGAGCTCCCTCTCCTGTGTGATCACTGTCTTTCAGTAAGTGTTTGTAATCTTGCCTCACCTCTGAGCTCTTCAGACTACTTCTCCATGCTGATATACAAATGTCTGTGGTATGCAATCTCTTGCTCAATACCTCCTTAACCTATTGATTCCTCTCTTCCCACACAAGAATCCATACCATACATGCCACATAACGCATGATCCCACTGGTCATGCCAGACTCAGGCTACGTCTATGGTAATACTTCTGGACCGGGGACGTTTTATACATAGGTAGGTGCTCTTGGGAATCTACACTTGGAATGAGAACACATTTATAAGGAAATCTGTCCCTGAACCCAGATTCCCTCACTGGTCTCAGCACCCACAATCATGCCTCAGAAAACTGACTCAATATCATTCCCTCTAACACTACAAGAAAAGGCTTAAGGAAAGAACAGGAAGTCTTTAGTGCCTTCCTGGTATCGTAGCCTAGAAAGCTACCAGGAAATCCCAAACAGGGCATCTTATCACAGAAGCATACAACGCATAAAAAGAAAGGAGCACAGCATGGTGGCACATACCTTTAATGCCAGTGCTCAGGAGGCAGAGGTGGGAGGATTGCTATGAGTTCGAGGCCAGCCAGAGGCTACATAGTGAATTCCAGGCTAGCCAGTGCTACATGGAAACCCTACCTCGAAAAAGACAAAAAGAGAGAAGGAGAGGAGGGAGAAAGGAAAAAGGGAATAAGAATTATGAACATTCAGGAATAAAAAAAACTCCCAGGTCTAATATTGGAAAGAACAGAATGACTTGCATAAAGCCAATATAATGGGAGCTGGAGAGATGGCTCAGCGGATAAGGCGCTTAACCTACTGGCCTGATTCAGGAGCTTAGTTCCCCAGTACCAACATAAAGCCAGGTGCACAAAGTGGTGCATGCATCTGGACTTATTAGCAGATGGAGGTTCTGGCACACCCATTCTCTCTGTCTTCTGTCTCTCTCTGCTTGAAAATAAATAAATAATTTTTTTTTAAATTAAAAGCCAATATAATGGTACAAACTATCACCACCTCAAGATGCACTTGCACCTGCTGTACCGACGCAGCCAGGCACGACCGGAGCACCTTGAGTTGTAGTTACCAGCACTACTCCGAGCGAACCTGAGCCAGTTTTTCCCGAATCATTTTCCAGTAAAGCAGACACAACCTCCAGGGTGGTTTGTGGAGCTCGGCCACCTGTTCCGGGCTCCAGGGGTGCGCCTGGCTCTGATTCCAGCTCACGTATCTTCCAGCTCAGACCGAGTCATGCTCACACCAACTCGCATTCATGGCCTTCTTTCTGAGACTAATTGCAAGGGATCTATCTTCTCTCATTGCTGCCTAGGACCAGGCTTCTGGCATTAAATCCCTTTATTAATTTTCTCATTGCTGTGACAAAATACCTGATCAATGCGACTTAAGGAACAAAGGCCTCTTCTGGCTCAGTGTGAGGGCATGGTCCATCATGACCAAGTGCACGAAAGGGCTGGTCATACTGCATTTACAGTCAAGAAGAGGAGAAAGATGAATACTGATGCCTCTCTCCTCTCTCTCTCCCTCTCTCTGCAGTTTTGAAGCTGGGTCTGCTCTAGCCCTGGCTGAGTTGGAACTCATTCTATAGCCCCAGGCTGGCCTTGAACTCACAGCAATCCTCCTATCTCTTCTTCTCTCTCTTCCCAGCTGCCTTCTCATTTTTAAAAATATTCTTAATTAATTTATTTATTTGCCAGCAGAGAGAGAATAGGCATACCAGGGTTTCCAACTGCTGCAAATGAACTCCAGACACATGTGCCGCTTTGTGCATTGCCTTTATGTAGGTACTGGGGAATCAAACCCAGGTTGTTAGACTTTGCAGGCAAACTGCTGAGTGGTCTCTCCAGCCCCTGCCTGCTTGTTTATAAAATATTCATTTTATTTTATTTTTATTTATTTATTGAGAAAGAGAGAGACAGAGAAAACGGGCATGCCAGGACCTCTAGCCAAATGAACTCCAGACGCATGCGCCACCTTGTGTATCTGGCTTATGCGGGTTCTGGGGAGTTGAGCCTGGGTCCTTAGGCTTCACAGGCAAATGTCTTAACCATTAAGCCATCTCTCCAGGCCTTGCCTTCTCATTTTTATTTAGTCCAGGACACCAACCTGGGATGCAGTGGTGCTATTCACATTCAGAGTGAGAGCTCCATCTTTAGTCAAACCTGACTAGAAACACTCCCACAAACATACCCAAAGATTTGTCTCCTACATGATCCTAAATCTTTGCAAGCTGACAAGATTAACTATCATAGTCCCCAACAAACTGCACTCTTGTGATTTGAATCCAAAATTCCCTCAGAAGTTTATGTTTGGATTGCTGCTTTGAGGAAGCTGTGGAACATTTAGGACGTGAGAGGCGGGGACTGAAGAAGTTGGGCTACTAGGAGTGGCCCTTTGGATGTGATAGCCCAGCCCTGGGTTCCGATCCTGCTCCAACGGAGTCCCAATGCCATACACTCCTTCCAGCAGGGACGGAGTTATTATTTATTTATTTATTTTTGTCTTTCAAGGCAGGGTCTCACTGTAGCCCAGGCTGACCTGGAATTCACTATGGAGTCTCAGGGTGGCTTCAAACACATGGCGATCCTCCTACCTCTGCCTCCGGAGTGCTGGGATTAAGGTGTGTGTCAGCATGCCTGGTTTATTTCCTTATTTGAAAGAGAATGGGCACACCAGGGCCTTCAGCCACTGCAAATGAGCTCCAGATGCATGCGCCACCTTGTGCATCCACCTTCATGTGGGTCCTGGGGAATCAAGCCTGGGTCCTTTGGCTTTGCTAGTAAGTGCCTTACCTGCTAAGCCCCCCTTCCTCTTTTAAGTTGTTTCTGTTGGGCATTTTGGTCATAGTATCACATGGGGTGGGGCATCACAAAGGTCCAGGGGACCCTGGGGCCTGAGGAGATCATCAGACTTCCTTGTCCACCTGCTCCTTGAGGAACCAAATGCAAGGCCAGGCCATTGAACTGCAGCTGCTGTTGGACTCCTGCACAGCATTCAGGGTCTGTGTCCATCAGGAAGAGACTCACAGCTCACTTCCCTGACACTCTTGGGAAGGACTCACACCTCTGCAACACCAGTGTCATTCTCAAAGAAGAAAATAAGGCTAACTCTCAGGCTGAAGAGATGGCAAGGTACTTAAGGTGCTTGCCTGCAAAGCCAAAGGACCCAGGTTTGATTTCCTAGGACCTACGTAAGCCAGATGCAAAAGGTGGCACATGCACCTGGAGTTCATTTGCAGTGGCTGGATGCCCTGGTGTGCTCTTTCTCTCTCTCTTTCTGTCTCTCTTTCCCTCTTTCTCTCTCAAATAAATAAATAAAAGTAAAAAAAAAATTTTTTTTAATGCTAGCTCACAGCCAGGCATGGTGGTGCACACCTTTAATCCCAGCATTCGGGAGGCAAAGGTAGGAGGAGCACCATGAGTTCAAGGCCATCCTAAGATTTCATTTAAGCCCAAGGTGATGATTTCATCTGAACAAAGCATCATGGATTGTGTCTTGAGGGTGCCAACCACTAGAGCTTTGATGGACACGGAGCCCCTGAGGACAGGACGGGCTGTTGAGGTAGAAAGCCCTGTACCATCTGGCTTTGCCCTTGATTTGCACTTGTATTTCACATACTGTCTGACAGTATGACAGTCCCTAAAGCCTCCATCTTTGTAATGAAGGAGGAGAATTAGGATGGTTTTGCAAGTCCTTCCAACTCTAACCTTTGCGGAATCTTACTATATGTTTTTATCAAAATGGTGGAAACTGGCATTGAAGGCCACAGGAAGCACTGGAGAATTCACGAGAAAATCCTGTCCAACACACATCATGTGCCCAACACAAGTTAGCAGGAACTGAAGAAGTCTAGAGTCAGCAAGGGACTGTCACCACACCCACAGAGATGGTGGGGGAGGCAAAAGATTCAGGAGGTGGGCGAAGTGGACAGAGACAAGAGCTGGGGAGGGACAGGAAACCAAAGGAGAGCACAAGAATGGAGCCTTCGGGAGCTTTCTGAGTGCTATTGTGAGGAAGGGAGCCTTTTTAGTCTGTTATCAGTCTTTCTAAGCTTTCTCTTCCTCAGGCTGAGGTGGCTCCTTCCTTTCCCACTCAGGAAGTCAAGTAAACAGTTGTCCTTCATCAGGTTCCCTTCTCAAGCCTCTCCCCAGACCATGTCACTAACCCTCAGGTAGCTGTGAACATTCCCCAGAATTCCCAGGCTGAGACATATCCAGAAGCAGATACCCAACGCTGCCTTTTTGTCCTTGCTGCTTCTATGAGAAGCTCTTCAAAGGCAGTCCTTTATAACACTTTTGGACATTGTGGAGACTCTAAAGTCTCATAAAATGCTCATTGTCAGAAGACAAAATTTACGTACTTTGTAAGGGTTTGTGCTTAAAATCATTAAGTGCAAGGAATCCTGGGTAAGAACCCATGTAAGTTCATTGGACCCCTAGCAGCGTGACCTGTGCAAGCTAGGTAGCACCTCTGCATTTGTTTGCTCGTGTTTATGATAGCATTCTTCTTGTAAGGGTTCAGTGAGAACAGCCTTTACAACTTTGTCTCAAAATTGGTGGAGAAGCCGGGCGTGGTGGCGCATGCCTTTAATCCCAGCACTCGGGAGGCAGAGGTAGGAGGATCGCCGAGAGTTCGAGGCCATCCTGAGACTACATAGTGAATTCCAGGTCAGCCTGAGCCAGAGTGAGACCCTACCTCGAAAAACCAAAAAAAAAAAAAAAAAAAAAAAAAATTGGTGGAGAGCCGGGCGTGGTGGCGCACGCCTTTAATCCCAGCACTCGGGAGGCAGAGGTAGAAGGATCCCTGACAGTTCGAGGCCACCCTGAGACTACATGTGAATTCCAGGTCAGCCTGCACTAGAGTGAAACCCTACCTTGAAAAAAAAATAAAAAGAAAAAAAATTGGTGAAGACCAGGTGTGGTGGCGCACACCTTTAATCCCAGCACTCGGGAGGCAGAGGTATGAGGATCACTATGAGTTCAAGGCCACTCTGAGACTACATAGTGAACTCTAGGACAGCCTAGGCTAGAGTGAGACTCTGACCCGAACAAAAAAAAAAAAAAAAAGAAAAGAAAAGAAAAAAGAAAGAAAGAAAAGAAAGAGGAAAAAACTGGTGAATACGGACTAGAGAGATGGCTCAGCAGTTAAACTGTTGCCTCCAGAACCTAACAACCAGGGTTCAACTTCCCCAGCGCCCACATAAACCAGACGCACAAAGTGGCACATGTATCTAGAGTCTGTGGTGTCTGGAGGTCTTGACACCCCCATATTCTCTGTGTGTGTACGTGTGTGTGTTTCTCTCTCACACACACTTTATCTCTGTTTGCAAACAAATAAATGAAATATTAATATGTAAAAAAATCTTTTAGGCCGGGCGTGGTGGCGCACGCCTTTCATCCCAGCACTCGGGAGGCAGAGGTAGGAGGATCGCCGTGAGTTCAAGGCCACACCGAGACTCCATAATGAATTCCAGGTCAGCCTGGACCAGAGTGAGACCCTACCTCGAAAAACAAACAAAAAAACAAAAACAAAAAAAATCTTTTAGGCTGAGTGGTAGCACACACCTTTAATCTCAGCACTCGGGAGGCAGAGGTAGGAGGATTGCTGTGAGTTTGAGGCCACCCTAAGACTACATAGTGAATTCTAGGTCAGCCTGGGCTACAGCGAGACCCTACTTTGGGGCGGAGGGGGGAGTAAACAACTTTAAAAAAATGGTGAATATTCAAGTAATATTAGCTGTCATTATGACTACATTCCTTCTATGGTGACTTATAGTAGCATTTGGGGATGTTTCCACCTTTGTGTATAAGAAGTACAACCCCAGACAACTAAATAAAAGAGGAAGTTGGTATTGATGTAATTTAGAGAAAAGTGGTTGGTGACAGAGGCAGGATTGGAGAGCGGACTCTCCAAGCTCATGCCAAGTGTTTTTCATTTCCTATCCCATGCATTTACTTCTGTAAGAGAAGCATCATCATCCTCTCCTTCCATATAAACAGACTCTGAGAGCTGAAGTGACCTGCACAACGCCGCAGGGCTACTCAGAGGTGGTGCAAAGTGACAAAACCAGCTCTGATCCCCAAACTAGTGTCTCCTGAAAAGTCAATGGGCAGAAAGAGCTGAGCACAAAGAGCCCAGGACGAGGACACACCAATCTTTGAGGAGCAGGAGGGCAGAGTAACGTCCACGGTCACTTAGCTTATCTACTCAGTGACCCGCTAAAAGTTCATGCTGGCAGAAGGGAGTACAATCATTGCCAAACCCCTCAGCCTTGGCCTTTCTGCTGTCCACCTGCCCCACAGGCCAGGCAAGTCAAGGAAGTCCCGGGACAGCTTGTCTCGGCCTTTTTCCAGGGTCAAAGTCCAAGCTTCTTGCTTAGCCCCAACTCTGGAGAGCTGCTTCACTTTATCTCTGCTTCTCAATATCTCTTTCCCCCACCTTCCTTCCTTTCCAATTGTTGATCATACTGCCTTGTCTACAGTTTTGGAGGAAAGAACGTGCTGTGGGGGAAGGAGAAGGTAAATTTCCAGGAATTGTTTCAAGGCAATGGCTCCTGCTGCCCAGAGTAAAACTGTGTGCCCCATGCTTGCCCAGACTGGCAAAGGATCCCAGCCTCCTGCCCTTCCCTCTTTTTTATTTATTTTTTTCCTGCCAGTCCTTGTCATTTCAGCTGCCCACACAAAGGAGAGAAGGAAAAAAAACACACAAAAAACTAGAGGTAGGAGGATCACTGTGAGTTCAAGGCCAGCCTGAGACTATATAGTGAACTCCAGGTCAGCCTGCTGGGGTCTGTGGTGTTGCATACCTTTAATCCCAGCCGTCAGGAGGCAGAGGTAGGTGGATCGCCATGAGTTCAAGGTCAGCCTGAGCCTACATAGTGAATTCCAGGTCAGCCTAGGCTAAAGGGAAACACTACCTTGCGGGGTGGGGGGAGCGGGGAACTGACAGAAAAAGTGCAGATTCTTACTCATTTCTTACTGAGGGAGCAGCTGTCCTGGGTGTCTGCCAAAAGGAACTACCTCCTGCTACACATGGGTGAGAGGCAGAAGTAGGGTTAAAGCAGGCAGAGGCGAGGCTGCCACAAGTGATGTCTCCAGGTGAGAGGAGAGTCAGAGATCTAGGAGACAAGAGCCACTAAGATAGCACATTGAAAGGAACGATTGGTCAGAGGTGTGTGGTCCACGCAGAACCAGAGCAAGGGTCTTCCTTCAGGGAAGTTTGGTCTAGCAGAGGCTCCCACCAGTGCGGCTCAAAGGTATGGACAGGAAAGTGAAAATTCTCAGATGCCTCCTCCATGCAAAATAAAACACCAATGCGAAAGAAATCAGACAGAAAATACCAAACTGTGTGACAAATAAATAGCCACATTTCACATTCTCACAGCTCATGGTAGGTTTTTTTTGACCTAGATATGGTCTTATAGGTAAAGAGCGGGTCTATAAAAACTACAACATTAGGACTAGGCACGGTGGCTCATACCTATAATCCCAGCATTAGGGAAGCAGAGGCAGGAGGATCAAAAGTACAAGGCCAGGGCTGGAGAGATGGCTTAGTGGTTAAGGCAGCTGCCTTCAAAGCCAAAGGACCCAGGTTCGGTTCCCAAGGACCTATGTAAACCAGATGTACAAGGCAGTGTATGTGTCTGGAGTTCATTTGCAGCTGCTGAAGGCCCTGGCACACCCATTCTGTCTATATATATCTGCCTCTTCCTTGCTCTCTCAAAGAAATAAAATTTATAATAAAATAACAGATAGGTTAATTTAAAAAGAGTTCAGGGGCTCTGGGTGGGGCCTGGCCAGGGACCAAAGGGATGCTTTAGGCTGTGGGGTGTGGGGTGTGGCTGGTCAGCGCCTTGGTTGAGCTGCGGCGCCGGTACCACGAGGTGCTGGTATTGAAGAGATTATGACATCTAAAGCCAACAATGTTAACTAACTGGACTCTGGTACTAACACTGAGGATCATTCCATTGATCTTCCTAGGAAAGGGATCTCTAATTTCACTAACAAGAACATGAAGGAGGTTAAGAAATCTCCAAAACGGTTGGCTGCTTGCACAAGAAGGACATCTGGGCAAGTCGTGAAAAGCCCAGATAAAGTACGCGAGGTGATCGTCGCAGAAAGAAAGGTCATCACCCATTTCTTAGTGCCTGTTACAGAAACAAACAGCCCTCTAAAATGGGGACCGTGACATGGCAAATAAAGAAAATGAACTGGCTTGTGCACACCATGATAGGTGAGCAGTTTGGGTTAACTCTTGTGATTCTGGTTCTTCACAAACAGAAAGCCCATCATCAGAATATAGCAGCTTTTTTCTCCTGAGGTTTCTCGGGATCATGAAACAATGGCCCAGGTTTTATTCAGCAGGAATTTGAGATTAAATGAAGCTTTAGCTTTCTGGAGAAGAAGAAATATAAATGAACTTGTTGCCTGTCTGGTGAGGACGGAAGATCTTGGGGTTGTGATAGATTGCCTTCCTGTTCTAATAGTTTGCAAGAAGAAAAGCAGGATGTCTCACTGGGCTGTGTAGATTTGTTGCCTCTGGTAAAGTCATTACTAAAAAGCAAATTTGAAGAATATGTAATAGTTGGGTTTAAACTGACTTCAAGCAGTAATAAAAAGGTGGTGGTCAGAACTATCATACAAAACAGAAATTATAAATAGAAATATTAAAATTTTGAAGCAACGGTGGAAACAGGAACACCATCTTACTTTGGCTCCAGGACATACTGGTAATATAGCTAAGGATCTAGATGCTTATTTATTACAGATGCATTGAGAAATTTCATCTACTACAGAGCTTTTGGCTATTGAAAACATCACCAGATTAAATGATTTCCAAAAGTGGGTCTCTTCTGGGAACTGCGGACTATGGGAGAAATCAAATCTTTTTTTTTTTTCTTTTAAAAGCCACATGGTGAAACTACTAATGAAGCCCTAACAACCTACTTCACAGTGAAGTGGAAAGACAGCCAAAAGGAGCAGCTTCTGTCCCACCGAGCTGACCACGCACAGGAGGCCGTTCACTTTTGCTGTGTATCAGTTTTACGTGGCTCTGTGCAGCGTGACGTGAGAACTGCTGGGTCTTCATGCAGTCCTGCGTGAGACTGCAATTTATGCTATGAGGGAAAATAAGACGGGACTTACTACTAGGAACTACAAACACACACACACACACACACACACACACACATATATATATTTTTTTTCCAAGGTAGGGTCTCACTCTAGCTGAGGCTGACCTGCAATTCACTATGTAGTCTCAGGGTGGCTTTGAACTCACGGTGATCCTCCTACCTCTGCCTCCTGAGTGCTGGGATTAAAGGCGTGCACCACCACACCCAGTTTTCCAATCATTAATTTTATTGTGTGTTTTTTTTTAAAGACATTTCAATGTCTGTAGGCACTTCTGTTGAAAGACTTTGAAAGTTTAAAGCATAAAGTAAATAATCAGTATAAAATTGTTTTAGTCCACACTGGCACTGTGTATACAAAATGCCTTAATTATTAACAAGCCAATGTATTTATTATACCAGTATCTCTTTTTAAAAAAATAAGAAGCCGGGCACTTGGGAGGCAGAAGTAGGAGGATCTCTATGAGTTCAAGGTTACCCTGAGACTACATAGTGAGTTCCAGATCAGCCTGGGCTAGAGTGAGACCCTACCTTGAAAAATAAATAAATTAATTAATTAAATAAATAAAAAATAAGAAGACCTAATGCTTCTGGCATAATAAAATCATGGAATTAAATCAAGGATTTAACATTCATAAAGGATGTTATTGAAATATATCCCACACCAGTTTTTAAACTTGAGAATATTTTTAGTGGCTGTTTCTTTTTTCCCAGAATCTTCATATTATATTTGTATGTTTGTTGTATCCTTATATAAAGATAAAAGGTTACTATGTATTTGTATGAATGTTTAACTGGAAATATCCATGGATTTGGCTAATTTATATTCACTTATTATATATAGATTTCTAATACTTTTCATTTCTGTAATATTTAAACTTCTTTCATTTCAGTAAATTTGCTAATTAGTTCTATTTTTTCTTTTTTAATTGATTTTATATAAATTCTGATGCTTTTTCACTACATGGGCTTTTTAAGATTATCTACAATGCTTCAGAATCATTCACAGTATTCTGATGTATTTTAAGTTCTGACACATTAAATTACTGCCTCCTCTAATAGTATAAAATTCCAGCAATTGTATATACTTTTTGTTTTGTTTTTAATACCACTGTAGTGTCAGTGAAACCAGTTTGAGAATGCTTTAACAGCTCTGGATTGGGGTTTAATACCACTGTTGGTTCATCCATCCTTTCTTGAATAACCTTAGTAGATCTCTGCACAAAGATAATCAAATTACTCTTCATACCACAGTGAACATTAACATTTACCTACTTAGTGACAAATCATCAAGATGGGATGTTTTGAATCCTAAACCGGTGATATCTCTGTGAAACCTTAAGGTGATGAAATACAACCTTTTTTCTTTCTTTAAAAAGAGAGAGAGAAAGAGAGAAAGGTAACCTTGGAATAAGCCTAACCAAGGAAGTGAAGGATCTCTACAACGAAAACTTTAACACACTTAAGCGATAAATTGCAGAAGACTCTAGGAAATGGAAAGACACCCTTTGTTCTTGTATTAGAAGAACCAATATTGTGAAAACGTCAATCTTACCAAAAGCAATCTAATTCCAGGTCAGCCTGGGCTAAAGTGAGACCCTACCTCAAAAACTCAAAAAACAGGGCTGGATAGATGGCTTAGTGGTTAAACACTTGCCTGTGAAGCCTAAGGATCCCGGTTCGGGGTTCCGTTCCCCAGGACCCATGTTGGCCAGATGCACAAGGGGGAGCACGTGTCTGGAGTTCGTTTGCAGTGGCTGGAGGCCCTGGCGCGCCTATTCTTTCTCTCTCTCTCTCTCTGCCTCTTTCTCTCTCTCTGTCACTCTCAAATAAATAAATTAAAATAAACAAAAAAAATTTTAATCAAAAAACAAAAAAACAAAAAGTAGGTTCACAAGGTCACCTGTTCTGTGGTTCCATTTACAGTCAACGTCCACATGGATGAATAACAGAGGCCAAGAGCAGATTGGCAATGTCCACACTGGGTAAATAAACAGAGGCCATGAGCAGACTGGCAATGGCCAGTTCACTCAGCCATGCTCAAGATCACACCCTCCAAGTGGCCTTGGGACCTGTGAGCAGAGGAAGTTCTGTTACACCCATAAGGGAAGTGCCACAAGGACACCACACACAGGGCCATTGACTTCCCCAAGACTCCGCACTAAGGGCACAGGGAAGAGCGGTGGGAATAAGAAGGAAATGGAAGACAGGCGTGGTGGCGCACGCCTTTATTCCCAGCACTCGGGAGGCAGAGGTAGGAGGATCACTGTGAGTTCAAGGCCACCCTGAGACTCCATAGTGAATTCCAGGTTAGCCTGGGCTAGAGTGAGACCCTACCTGGAAAAACCAAAAAACAAACAAACAAACAAACAAGAAAAGTGGCCTGGAGAAATCGCTAGTGGATAAAGCACTTGTCCACAACTCTAGGCACCTGAGATCAGATGCCCAGCACCCATGTGGAACTTGCAAGCTGTAGCGTCACTCCTGTAATCCCAGTGTGCCCACAACAAAAGGGGAGATGGAGACAGAAAAATTTTCCAGAAGTTTGTAAATAGTGTGATTAACTAGTATGTAAAGAAGCTCAAACACACTGGGGCTAGAGAGATGGCTTAGTGGTTAAGGCACTCACCTGCAAAGCCCAACATCCCAGGTTTGATTCCCCAGTACCCATGTAAGCCACATGCACAAGGCACGTGTGTCTGGAGTTCATTTGCGTTGGCTGGAGGCCCAGGCACACCCATTCTCTCTCTATCTGCCTCTTTCTCTGTCTCTCTCAAATAAATAAATACAATTAATTTAAAAAAAAGAAGTCCAAACACAGTAGAAGGTGAGGGTTGACCTGAGAGTCATTCTCCGATTTCCACATATGCTGTAGCATGCACATGCACACACAAAATAAACAATAAATAAATAACATTTTACAGTCTTTCTTTAGTTGAGAGAAATAGAGGGGGAAGGAAAGAATGGGTGTGCCAGGGCCTCCTGAACTGCAAATGCACTCCAGATGCAGGTACTGAGGACTTGAACCTGGGCTACCAGGCTTTGCAAGCAAGTACCTTTAGCCACTGAACCATCTCTCCAGCCCCATAAATAAATATTTTAAAGAGAGAGAGAAAGAGGCTGAAACAATAGGGAGTGACTTACTGAGTGCAAGGATTTTCTTTTAGGGTGACGAAAATGATCAGGACCTAGACACAGGTTGGCACTACACAACAATATGCAAATACTAGATGTCACCAGATTATACACTTTATTCTTTTTTTATTTTTATTTTTTGGGTTTTGCAAGGTAGGGTCTCAGTTAGCCCAGGCTAACCTGGACTTCACTATGTAGTCTCAGGCTGGCCTCAAATTCATGGTGATCCTCCTACCTCTGCCACCCGGGTGCTGAGACTAAAGGTGTGTACCACCATGCCCAGCTGTACATTTTTTTTTTTTTTTCCTGAGGTAGGGTCACTCTAGTCCAGGCTGACCTGGAATTCACTCAGTAGTCTCAGGGTGGCCTTAAACTCAAAGCAATCCTCCTACCTCTACCTCCCAAGTGCTAGGATTAAATGTATGCACCACCATGCCCAGCTCAAACTGCACACTCTAAATGAAAAGGTGGCTTAGGGGTTAAGATGCTTGCCTGCAAAGCCAAAAGACCCAGATTCAATTCCCCAGGACCCACAAGGTGGCTCATGCATCTGCAGTTCATTTGCAGTGGCTAGATGCCCTGATACACCATTCTCTCTCTCTCTCTGTCTCTCCCTCCCTCCCTCACCCTCACTCTGCCTTTCTCTCTCTCAAATAAATTAATTAATTTAATGGCTAATTTTGAGGCTGGAGAGCTAACTCAGTGGTCAAAGGTGCTTGCTGACAAACCCTGTTGACCCAAGTTCAATTCCCCAGCACCCATAAATGCAAAGTGGCACATGCATCTGTAATCCCAATGCACCTATAACAATAGGAGGTGGAGCTAGGAATCCAATGCTCAAGGGGCTCAAGGGCTCAAGGCCAATTAAGCTATTGGTGTTTTGTTTTTGTTTTTGCTTTTTTGTTTTGTTTTGTTTTTTTTAGGTAAGGTCTCACTCCAGCACAGGCTGACCTGGAATTCAGTTTTTTGGTTTTATTGAGGTAGGGTCTCACTCTAGTCCAGGCTGACCTGGAATTCACTATGTAGTGTCAAGGTGGCCTTGAACTCACTGCAATCCTCCTACCTCTGCCTCCCAAGTTCTGGGATTAAAGGTGTGCGCCACCACGCCGGCTTGTTATTGGTGTTCTTTTGCAGCAGTAAGAGACCCAGTCTCAAAGGAGGTGAAAAAGAGCAGACACCTGAGATTGTCTTCAGACCTCCACATGTGCACCTTGCCATGCACACACATGCAGATAAATAGATAAAATTTAAAAATAATAAAGTGGGTAATTATTTTAAATTTAATTTATTTATTTATTTGAAAGAAAAAGAGGGAGATGGACAGAATGGGTGTGCCAGGGCTTCCCGCTGCTACATACAAATTCCAGATGCATGCGCCACCTTGTGCATCTGGTTTTATGTTATTACTAGGGAATTGAACCTGGGTCCTTTGGCTTTGCTGGCAAGCATTTTAAGCACTACTCCATCTCTCCAGCCCTATCATTATTTTTAATATTTTTTTAAAATTTTTGTTCAATTTTTATTTATTTGAGAGTGACAGAGAGAGAAAGGCAGATAGAGAGAGAGAATGGGCATGCCAGGGCCTCCAGCCACTGCAAACAAACTCCAGATGCATGCGCCCCCTTGTGCATCTGGCTAACGTGGGTCCTGGGGAATCAAACCTCAAACCGGGGTCCTTAGGCTTCACAGGCAAGCGCTTAACTGCTAAGTCATCTCTCCAGCCCAATATTTATTTATTTTTATTTGATAGAGAAAGAATGGGTGCAATAGGACCTCCTGCCACTGCAACTGAACACCAAATGCATGTGTCACTTTGTGTATCTGGCTTTACATGGGAACTGGGAAACACAGCTCAGGCATGAGGCTTTGCAAGCAAGCACCTTTAGCCCCTCTCCAGCCCCACTGACTCTATCTTTACTTCCTTCCTGCTAACATACAGCATCCTTGGCCCCACATCTTGCAAAACATGAGTCCATGTTCAGACAGCTCTGCCATGTGTACAGTGTGACTTGTGTAAGACAGACAATCTTGAGCCCCAAAGGGTGTAAAGTAGTTCATCCTTCCCAAAGAAATGTCTACAGGATCAATGGAGATAGCTGAGGTAGGTCCTTGGCTCTGATCACAAAATGGAACCCCCTGGAGTGTGATGGGGGTAGTGACTGAACCCAGCAGGGATGCCACAAATCATTGAAAGTGACTTTCGGATGTGGTTTAGCCCTGACTCCCTGTCCCCTAGTTCTACTTGAGGAAGAATCAAGACAGACAGGGGAAGTGAATCTCCAAGCCGCTGGGAAAGGAGCGCTCCATTTGTGTGCTCACGGGAGCCATTTGCCATGGCGGGGCCTGTGAGGAACATTTTGTCTTCAAGGCCCATTTAGATCTTACAACACGACTTCTACTAGATATTATGGTTACCCCTATTTTGCACAGGCAAGAGCTAAGGCTTAAAGAGGCCAACTCATACAGCTGTGTTTGGGGCGGGGTGGATGGCGCAGTGGTTGATTAAAGGCACTTGCTGACAAAACCTAAAGGGCTGGGTTCAATTCCCCAGTATCCACATAAAGCCAGACACATGAAGTGTTACATATGCCTGGAGCTTATTTGCAAGAGGCCCTGGCACACCCATTTCCTCTCTCCCTCTTTCTCTGCTTGCAAATAAAGAGATAAAAATATTTTTTAAAAAGAAGTCTGTGTTTCAATGCTTGCAGCCTGACCTCCCACCTCTGGTCTTTTACTGGGACATCCCCCCTAAGTGGATTGGAAGAATGCAGGAAGAACTCCAGCCCTTTCCCACAGAGCCTCAGCCAGTGACAGCTACTTCCCGGAGGCAAGGCAACCAGAAGCTAACAGCAAAGCCAGCCCCTCGGTCACAGTCCTTGTGGCCTCCGCGGCAGCTGAAGGTCCCTACCTGCAGGCTCTCCAGGAGGAGAGGTATTTTTTTCAAAGGAGATCTACGTGAGTTCTGCCCTTTCCCTGGGAAGACAGGAGTGTTGGGTTGGGTTTGAAGACAAGTGGCTTTCTTATAGGAGCATCAGATTCTCCCAGGTGGCAAATGAGATGGGGAGGGATGTATATGCGCATGTGCACCCCATACCTGTGACCAAATAGGAAGACACAGCATGAAGTGGAGGTTGGAGACCATCTAGGGCTGGAGGCCGGGTGGGACTAGCCAGGGCTAGGAAAAAACCTTGTGGGGTTACAAACAGCACTGAAATTCTTTAACCGGGAATGTCTCTGCTCTTGGATCAAAGCGAAGCCACGGTTTGAAATGCTAAACATCCCTTTCTTGTTCCTTCAGCCCCAGAATCCATCCCAAAGCTCCCAGTCCCTGTGCTTTTTACTGGGCGGGAGGGGGGGGTACATAGGCCACCTCTGAGGTCTCCTTTCTCTTCTTCCCAATCCTCCCTTCTTGCCAACAGGCATAAGTTGTCCCTCATGTCAGTCAAACCCAGCCCTGGGCCGAGCCCCACTACAGCGTCTGACCATAATTTTGGGGAGATCCACAACTTGACAGAGCTGCTCCACTTCTTTAACCTTACCTTCTCTGAGTGCCATCTGGAACTCAGCGAGGAAATCAAGCAAGTGGTCCTCTTTGTCCTCTACCTGGCCATCTTCGTGGTGGGGCTGGTGGAGAACCTCCTGGTGATATGCGTCAACTGGCGCCACCGCCGCTCGGGCCACATGGGGCTACTGAACCTCTACATCCTCAACATGGCCATCGCGGACCTGGGCATGATCCTGTCCCTGCCCGTGTGGATGCTGGAGGTCATGCTGGACTACACCTGGCTCTGGGGCAGCTTCTCCTGCCGCTTCACTCACTACTTCTACCTTGTGAACATGCACAGCAGTATCTTCTTCCTCACCTGCCTCAGCGTTGACCGCTACGTCACTCTCTCCAGTGCCTCCCCATCCTGGCAGCGCCAGCAGCACCGAGCGAGGAGGGCCCTCTGCGCAGGCGTGTGGGTCCTCTCGGTCATCATCCCACTGCCCGAGGTGGTGCACATGCAGCTGGTGGACGTCTCCGAGCCCATGTGTATCTTCCTGGCACCTTTTGAAACATACAGCATGTGGGCCATGGTGGTCTCCCTGGCCACCGTCATCCTGGGCTTCCTGGTGCCCTTCCCGCTCATCCTCGTCTTCAACGTGCTCACAGCCTGCAGGCTCCGGAGGCAAGGGCAGCGGGACGGCAGGCGCCACTGCCTGCTGATGGGCGCCTACGTAGCCGTCTTCATCGTCTGCTGGCTGCCGTACCATCTGACTCTGCTGCTGTTCACCCTGAGCTCAACACACATCTCCATGCACTGCAACCTAACCAACCTGCTCTACTTCTTCTATGAAATCATTGACTGTTTCTCCATGCTGCACTGTGTAGCCAACCCAATCCTATACAATTTTCTCAGCCCAAGCTTCCGGGGCCGGCTGCTGAGCATTGTGGTCCGTTACCTTCCCAAGGACCAGGCCAGGGCTGGCGACCGGGCTTCCTCTTCCTCCTCCACCCAGCACTCCATCGTCATTACCAAGGAGGGCGGCCTGCCCGCTGCACCAGACCCCCATCCCCAACCCAACCTGAACTCCCGGACACCCTCTCCGCCTCCAAACACTGCGTCTTCACTCGGCAGTCCAACAGCCAGCTAAGGTAGACGGACTCCAAGCTTCTTCCGCCAGCAACGCTAAGGGTCAGAGGGGGAAGTGAGTGATACGGGAATGGGGGAATCTAAGGGATCGCTGAGGACACCTCAAGATTAGCTTACTGGGCTTTGTGTATGATTGTTGATTATGTCATTTCAGATGTGTACATTACACCTCAAAAGGTTGCACTGGGGAGAAGGAAAGGGAACGGGAGGGATACAGGTCCTTGGTATTTTGTTTTAGTCATTGTGCCCAAGATCTGCACAGAAAAAAAAAAAAAAGTGAAATAAAGACAGCCACGCTCTGAATGTGAGGGCTGTGCACTTCCGTCGGCACTGAGGAAAGCAGCTGAGGCGAAGGGATGCTCTGCAGAGGGAACTAGACACCCTCATTTCATAAATCACCCTGGCTGGAAAGAATGAGCCCGCAGGAACCTTGCAGCTCTCATGTTTGTGCTTGCTGATCTTCCAGCTCACTGCACAGGTTGTGGGGACAAGAGACCAGAGGTCAAGGGACCAGGCTTGAGCAGCGCGATCCCTGTGTATCCTCTGCGCTGTGATAAGTGGAGGGGATGGGAGGTGGAGGGAAAGCTGGGTTTGAGGCAGGCACCCTGCAGCTGGGTCAGCAGGATGGTCTCCCCACCCAGCCAACCAGGAAACGGCTTCACTTCCTTGCAGATATTCTCCCTCCCCCTCCCCCTCCCACAGGCACTGTCCCAGTCAAGGCTCCTCCCTCACAGATGACCTTCCAGCTTTTGGATGTAGCACACACTGTCTCTAAGGAGTCTAGTTGGGGACAGCCTTTATCCCTTGCCAGGGATGGGTAAGGCCCAAGTGAAACTCCCATTTCCAGAGCTCTGGCAACTGTGTTTATTAACGTTTACTCTACAGATGGGGCAACATGTCCTGTTAAAGTCAGTCTAGAGAGCCAAGTACATGAACCCTGGTTTAAAAATGTCACAATAGGCCCTAGTTTCTGCCCTCCAATCCCATGCACTTGGCCTGCAGAAATCCCGCTGGTAGAGAGCCAAGGTCTTACAGGTGCATTCACCAGTCTCTGAATCTCAGTTCTGCTCACTGGCAGTCCCTAGGGAACTACCACCTACCTAGAGACCATCTTTCTTAGAAATCTCAACCTAGCCATTTGCCACATGCTGCAACACATGCAGACTAGGTTTATCAGGCCTATAGAGGTAAATCACTGGGCTCACTGGGCCCCAAAACAGCTACACAGCCAAAAGCTTTTTAGACAGGGAGTCTGGGTTGTGGCTCAGGGGCACCATGAAGCCTTAACTGGACAATGCACTTTCCTCCCTTGTCCCCACTTAGAAAAAACCTACCTGGGCAGTATGAACCACTGTAGGACCCTTCCAGCCACAGGGGATGGGTGGGTGGGAATTAGCTATGGTGGCTACAACATGGCTGTTCTGCTCAGCAAACACTTAACCAAGGACAGGTGACAGCCAGCCCTGGACCAAATTACCCCTCCCCACTACTGGCTTGTCCTCTGCGGGAATACAAAATGCCAAACCGCTGCCTCTCTCCACTAACATACTTAACCCACAGCACCGATGGCAAGATATGTGGCCAGATCCCTCCTGGCCTAATGTTGGAATGAGAAATCTATAGATCCCTGTTTGCTCTGGGCTGCCAGAAGACACCCTTCGGTGATGTCCCCATGAAGAGCTTGAACCTTTGACTTGACATCCCACTAAAAACTGAGCATATGCACCCAGGAGGCAGGAGTAGGCGGGTCACTGTGAGTTCGGGGACAGCCTGGACTAGAGTGAATTCCAGGTCAGCTTGGACTAGAGCAAGACCCTACATCAAAAAAGTAAAAACAGAGCCAGGCATGGTGGCGCACACCTTTAATCCCAGCACTCGGGAGGCGGAGGTAGAAGGATCACCATGAGTTCGAGGCCACCCTGAGACTAGAGTTAATTCCAGGTCAGCCTGGACCAAAGTGAAAACCTACCTTGAAAAATCCAAAAAAAAAAAGTAAAAACAGGGCTGGAGGGATGGGTTAGTAATTAAGGCATTTGCCTGCAAAGCCAAAGGACCCAAGTTGGATTCCCCAGGACCCACATTAGCCAGATGCGCAAGGTGGCAAATGCATATGGAGCTTGTTTGCAGTGGCTGAAGGCCCTGGCACACACCCATTTTCTCTCTCCCTCTCTGTCAAATAAAATTTTTTTTTAAGCTTAGTGGTTAAGGCATTTGCCTGCAAAGCCGAAGGACCTTAGTTCGATTTTCAGGACCCACATCAGCCAGATGCACAAGGGGGTGCATGTGTCTGGAGTTGGTTTGCAGTGGCTGGAGGCCCTGGTGTGCCCATTCACTCTCTCTCTCTCCATCTTTCTCTGTCAAATAAATAAATAATATATATGTATTTTAAGTAAAAATTTTAAAAAGCATACTAATTGAGCATATGGAAGGAAACCAAGTTATCCTGGGGAATTCCAGCTACAGGAAAGAAAAATGTGTTGCCTGAAATAATTTTGGCCAAAATATGCTACTGAAAGGCCAAGTCCAGATGTTTCAGACTCTATGAACACATGTGCACATGACATAGGAAAACAAGTCCCATTTCAATTTTTTTTATTCTAAATAAAAACCACACTTTTTGCTGAACAATGGAATATAAAAGAATCAGATGTACAACGATTTTAGACATCTACTATTTGGAGAAAAAAAGGTTTACAAAATATACAAAACTTTACAGCAATAGATAGTAAACACTTAAATATTCAGAGGTCAGTACTTCTTAATTTAATGGAAGGAGTTAGACAGCAACAACTCTTCTTTGCTTCATAATAGACTTTAGCTACTAGAGACAGGGCAGGCTGGGGAGACTGACAGGTGTTAAACATCAAAGTCAAAGGTTTCATTTTCATTCTGATGTTTACACACAGCCACACTGAAGCTAATGCCCTGCTTCCTGACTCACTTGGTACAGGATTTAGGGGAAAGGATATGGGGACTTCCAAGTGGGCAGAGACCACTCCATACAGCTAACGCCCATGCCAACAAATTCAGTGTCCATCTATAAAGAGATTTAAATTCAAAGTCAAGTAGTCTGAGGTCTGAAAAAAAGAACACAGCAGGAAGCCAGAAAAGGAAGAAAGTTATCAGTAGCCAAGTCCCGACTGGGTCAAAGGTACGAAGCCCAAGCCCAAGCCCAAGCCCAAGGCTTCATCTTGAAGATGCAGTTGCCAATAGGTACCTGACCCATTTCTGGTTCTTACAGTTACCTGGGCCCAACCTCTACCTTGCCTCCTTTCTTTCTGACCAGCCATGAACTATAGGGACTCCATGGAGTCTTAAAATCTAGGAACGAAAACTAGGGTACAGCAGAACTTCCAGCACGTCTGTGGTATCAGTAAGTGGACAGGGGTCACCAGCATGACAGGACACATAGGTCCTGTGGCCACAAAAAAGCACTGTCATTCCCCCTTGGGAACAAGCTGGGAGTGGTCTGAGTTCAGCTTCATGCTATACGAAGAGCCACCTGGAAATGCCTAATGGTTTGTGAGCATTAGATAGCTTGTGGGTTAAACAACTCCAGGACAACACAGCGGGGTACAGTGCTAAAACGGGGCTCCAAGAAAGAAGAGGCAACAGATGAAAATGCAGTATCTTCCACAGGTGTCTTGGAGGGCAGTGCCACCAACCACATAGTGTTTTAAGTAACCCAGCTCAAACAGCCAGTGGCAGAAACAGCACACAGGGAAGGGTGGGTCGCGCGTGACCGTGAGACCACTCACACGGGACAGGGCTTGGTCACTGACCCTCATGAGCTACGGATTCTGCTTGCTATGTACGTGTCTGACTAGGACCAACTGAGCCTCCCTGATTGACTACTTAGCCTTGGGGGTCGGAGGGTACAGTTCTTTTGTTTATAGTGTCTTGGGGCAAAACTCAAAGGTCTATTTTTTTGGTTTACTGGCAAAAAAAAAAAAAAAGGGAAAACTTCACAGTTTCAGGGTAAGAAGACTTACCACCTAGCATCCAAGATGCCATCTTTTATGGAGAAGTTTCTCAGGTACCTGACCTGACTGACTGGGTTCCAGTAGGTACCATCTCCAGAAACCAGCACCCAACATTCACTCCTCGCCAAGAGTCTAGGGAGGGTTCCCCTGCCTGGAAAGCTCGGCAGATACTTAACTAGTCTATCATACATTCCCTTCTCAGATTCCTAATGGTCAGTGTAGCCAAGTGGGCAGTCAGGAATGTAGCCTCAGCACTGACTTCCTATTGACAATGTCACAAATTGGGTTTAGATGGTGAAAGGAAGCCTTCAACTGAGCACTCACTCTGAGTCCCGTTACTTGAACCCACCAGTGCGTACAATGCGCCAGCTCCAGGCTTTCGCAATCTAGGGCTGGGGAGAGGTGTCAAACCAAACAGGGATGGCACTTTGGTTTACCTGTGTCTTAAGAATGAGGATTTCCCAAGTTAGAAGGATGAAAACTGCAAAAGGGTCCTTCAAGTGGCTTGATTCCCCCCCCTCAACTCGGTCTCCCTTCTACTCCATCACAGGATGGCAAAGCCATCAATGAAAGGGGCGGGAACTCAAAACTGTTCCAATTCTTAGAATTCACACCCACTGCCTAAAGGGCCTCTGGATTTACTCTGCTAGACGACCTGGTGAGAATGAAATGTACTTGCTTAAAAGACTTGACAGTCTCCCGTAGTTATACTCCTCTTCCTCAAATCCATGGCCACAACCATCCCTTAGAATATGGCTATTTGACAGGGAGAAATTAATTTTCCTGAACTCTTACCCACGAGAGATGCTGGGTAATACATATACAAAAAAAATAAATATTAATGTCTAAAAAGGCTTTTGAGTTTAACAACTTGCTTATTAAACAGCCCAGGGTGTTGCTGAGTCCCACCAGGTGTAATATTTTGCAGCTGGGCCCACGGCCAGGGACTCCTATAGCTCACCTGAGCAGGGTGAGGTAGTAAGAGCTACTGAGGTGCCACCTTTTAAGTATGCAAGGTCAAGGGCCCTCTCCTCCAGCCTTCTTTGGGCAAGACACCTTCAAAGACCAACTAAAAAAGGAGCCTGACAGTCACATGGAGACCTGAAACCAGATGCCATTCAAGAGCGCCCCCTGGAGGCGATGCAGCAACAGACCAGGTTCAATTCCAGGAGGTCAAAGATGAGCTGGTGAAAGCTTCTGCACTGTTACCACAGGGTAAATAGGTTACCCAGCTGGACAGTCTGAATGCATACCCTGCTACACACCACCAGTTTCTCAGGTCCCTTTGATCCTGAAAGGCTCACGTCCAGCTACTCCACAAAGTCTTATCTATACTATCAGCCAAACCCTCCAGGAGTGAGACAGGATGTAAATTAAGGCAAGGCTATGCTGTCAGAGACATCCCCTCCTCCACCAGGAAACTCAAGGTTACTGAAGGTGGCTAGAATGACAAATTACCATGTCAAAGCAGCTTCCGGTCCTCTCTGCCCTGGAGCGGGGAGGCCTGATATCCCGGGCCATTACTCTACAAAATCATGTCTCTTTGGAAATGAGGAGAAAAAGAGGAGCCTTTTCTGTCCATCCCAGTTGCCCCATCTAGTGGCACCATGGAACAACCAAAGCTTTCTGACCTAAACCGAATCCTCGGTCCCCAGTTTGGTCCTAGCTGCCTAAAGGTTTTCACTGTCCAATCGGATTAGGGCTTCAGCAGTCCCCCATGACCCAAGACCCTGTCCCTGCTGTGGAGCAGGTATGGGAACTGGAGGTGAGCTGCCCGGCTGACTAGCCTAGTCATTTCAGACCACATTCACCATCCTCTCATAGCCGTTGCCCCAGCTGGAGATTTGGCAGTTAACACACCCACAGTGAAAACCCCTCTCCGCCTGCCTCCTCCATCCAGTGAGGCTGTTGACTGGATTCTTAGCAGCATAAAACCCATCAGTAAACTAAAACTAGAGAGGCTGAGGAAGGGGATCTAGGTGACAGAACTGCTGCTCTAGATCCTAAAACCAGCCTTGAAGGAATCAAGAATGCAGCCCTTCACGGGCAAGAATAGGTATGGAGGTAAATGCAATAGGGCTGTTGCTTCTCAAAAACAGTAACAGCTTATGTGCTATTTCTTCTTTCAACACAACACAAGAGTAGAATTCCTAAGCAAGGCAAAACTGCAGCTTCAGCCATGGAGGAACCAATAGCCTTTAGAAAAAAAAAAAAATCACCCTCCTGGCTATCACCTGGGGGCTCCTCCGGGCTATGCTGAGACCCAGTCAGCTGTCCGGGTTCTTGTCGGCCTCTTTGGAATGGATAATGTACATGAAGGTCTGCTCGATGGTGAAGTCAGGTGGGAGACTGCCTTTGTGCACGCCGACGTGTTTGCTCATGAGGTTGAGGGTAGAACTGTAGTGGCCACAGACTGTGCAGCGGTACATGAGCGCCCCCGAGTGAGTCTTGAGGTGGCACTTGATGGTCGAACGGCCTCGGAAGAACTTGTGACATACCTTACACTGGTAAGGTTTCTCACCTGTGTGGATCCGCCGGTGGTAGTTGAACTCACTTGTGTGGGCAAACCTTTTGCCACAGACCTTGCAGCTGTACTTGCTATTGCCAGGCTGGCCCTGCACAGCCAGCTCGTCGCTCAGAAACTCCTCTGCTGGCAGCTTCCGCTTCTGGAGGGACAGGTGCTGTAGCCCCAAACCAGGCCGTGCGTCAAGGCCACTGTTGCACTTGTGCTGGCTGACATGGTAGCGATAGGCGGCTTCAGACCTGAAGCTTTGGCTGCACAAATGGCAGCGGAAAGGGGCATCCTCCAGGCTTTGGTGCACAGCCATGTGCTTTTCTAGGAGATGCCAGTCCACAAAGCTGCTGGCACAGACAGAACAGGAGAAGACTGAAATGCCCAGATGAGAGAGCGTGTGCCACATGAGGCTGCAAAGGTTGAGGTGGCGCTGGTCACAGACACTGCAGGCCTGGCCCTTCAAGTTCAGATGGTCAAGGATGTGACCTCGAACCACATGGAAATCTTTGGCCAATGCTTTCCCACAAGCAGCACATTTCAACTCTGGAGAGACTGCCCCTGGAAAGAGACCCAGTTTCCCAGGCAGCGGCTCACTGGGGTGGACAATGACATTATTCTCAAATATTCCATCCCTTCGATGCAGGGTTAACTGCCACTGGGTAAAGAACTTCGTTTCACACATATCACAGGAGAAGAGGAAAATGCCAATGTGTGACAGGACATGAGTCACCCGGGAGTTTCGGTCCTGGAAGTGGGTCTCACACACCTTGCAGTTGCCCGTCAGCAGGTCCACATGGTCCCTAGCATGCTGCCGAATCAGCTGAATGTTGGGTTCCAGAACTTTCTTGCAGACCTGGCAGGGCATGGCCTTATTCTCCCGGTTATCATTCTCTCCAAAGGCCAGCTCATCCTCACTGTCATCGCTCAGCTCAATCACCTCCTCAGCGGTTCCAATCTCCTCACTGGGGTCTTCAAACTGCAAGTCTTCGTCTCCCAGGTCCTCCAGCTGGAGTTCATCCATCTGCCCGAAGCCCGGGTCTTTGGAGTGGTCACTATTGCTCAGACAGGAGTTGGTCCCAGTAGTGATGTCTATGGCACTGTCAGAGGTGAAGAAGCTGTTTTTACTGAAGTCTCCATTGCTTTGGACTTTGTATGGCTGGCAAGAGCTTGTGCTTGTCTGGATGCCCATACTGGCAGTGCCTGGGACTGGCTGGGTCGTCATACTAGGAACAGAGGTGAACGGAACAGGAGCCTCCTGGTCTTCTATCTTTGGAAGCGGTGGCGGCTGCGGCAGAGGCAGCGGCAGGCTGTGATTAGTGTCACTGGTAACACTCCTCTCTTCCTCTTTATAGCATCCTCCCGCATCACCAGGCAATACATAGCTTCTATCAGGAGCAAAGTGGTCCCCACCACCCCGGAGTTCTCCGAGGGGATGCGCAGGATCTGCCGAAGGACAACTCTGGGTGGCAGAGTGGCTGTCACTGGTGCTGGTCAGGGGCTTAGCCACGGCAGTACTCTCTAGGTCAGGAAAGGTGGAGTGACAAGCCTGGAGAAGGTCCTCCATTCCCAGACGCTCAGCCACCTCGTAGATGACCCCGACATTGATCAGGTCTGTGAAGAGCTCCGAAGTATAGACAAAGCTCAGGATCTTCTCAAAGTTGGCAGGGGTGATGAAGTCCACCACGTAAGTCCTCGCGGCATCAAGGCCAGTATTCAGGAAGAGGTTCTGGAAGTAGCCAGCCGCACAGGCCAGCACAGCCTTGTGGGCGGGGAATGAGCGGCTCCCCACCACAATAGTGACATCGCACATGGTCTCCGAGAGCCGGCACTTGTTGAGTTCCTTGAGCAGGTTGTTGGGGTGGTTGGTGCTTTGTAGTTTGATCCTCATGCCCATCTTAGCAGCTCCTGTGAAGCAGCCTCAATAGCAAGGTCGATCTGTAGACGGTAAGAGAACACCGATGTACAGCTCCACAGGAGAAAGTATCACCAAATTCTGAGCCCGCCCAAGCCCATGGACTGGGTGAAGAGAGGAGACCTGGGGCCAAAGATAACAATGGGAAAGAATGGCCTTCCCCCTGCATATACCACCTACAGTAGCCACTACAAAAATCCAGAAGGATGCACCTTCTTTTTTTTTTTGCTTTTTCGAAGCAGGGTCTCACTCTAGCTCAGACTGTCCTGGAATTCACTATGTAGTCTCAGGGTGGCCTTTAACACATGGTGATGATCCTCCTACCTCTGCCTCGGAAGTGCTGGGATTAAAGGCATGCGCCACCACACCCAGCCAAAAGGATACACCTTGAATCCCAGCACTCGGGAGGCACAGGTAGGAGGACTGCTGTGAGTTTGAAGTGAACTCCAGGTGAAGGTGCTTGCCTGTGAATCCTAAGGACCCAGGTTCCATTCCCCAGCACCCATGGTTAAGCCAAATGCACAATGTGTCTGGAGTTCCTTTGCAGACACTGGAGGCCCTGGTGTACCCATTCTCTCTGACTCTTCCTTGCTCTCCAATCAATGCAATTTTTAAAAAACTAAAATAAATAAATCAAAATAAATTAGCCTTAAAAGTCCATTAGAGATGGGTACTTAGGCTTCTCAGACAAGCACCCCAACTGCTAAGCCATCTTTCCAGCCCTAAATGGGGATTTTTAATTGGATGTAAGAAATGAAGAGTGAATTTCAAACACCCATCCTGAACGTAGAGACTGAAAGTATTTATAAGCCTTATACAGAGCATTTCTAAGGGATCCATAGAATAAACTATCTTCATAAAGAAAAAAAAAAGTCAGTTAAAAAGCTGGGTATTGTGGCACATGCCTTTAATCCCAGCACTCAGGAGGCAGAGGTAGGAGGATCTCCCCGTGTACAAGGACACCCTCAGACTACATAGTGAATCCTAGAATTCCATGTCACAGCCTAGGCTAGAGCAAGACCCTACCTCAAAAAAAAAAAAAGTCAGGGCTGGAGAGATGGCTTAGTGGTTAAGGCGTTTGCCTGCAAAGCCAAAGGATCCTGGTTCGATTCCCCAGGACCCATGTAAACCACATGCACCTAGAGGATGCATGTACCTGGAGAGTTTGTTTACAGTACCTGGAGGCCCTGGCATGCCCATTCTCTCCTCTCTCCCTCTCTCTCATAAACAAATAAAATATATTTTTTAAATGTCACTAAGAGAGCTGGAGAGAAGGCTTAGCAGTTAAGATGCTTGCCTGAAAAGCCTAAAGACCCAGGTATGATTCCCCAGCACCCATATAAAGGCAGATGCACAAGGTGATCATGTGTCTGGAGTTTGTTTGCAAGGTCAAGATGCCCTGGTACACCTATACTCAACTCCCTCTGCTCACAAATAGAAATAATTTAAGTCCGTGTGGTTGTACACACCTTTAACCCCAACCCTTGGGAAGCTGAGGTAGGAGGATCACTTAAGTTATGGCTTCAGAAAGAATTTCAGGTCGGTGAGCAATCAAGGGGAGGAGAGGTGCCAGGCCAGGTGTGGTAACACTAGCTCTTGTTCATTTTAATTTTTGAAGTATTTGAGAGGCAGGCAGAGAGTATTGGCTCACCAGGGCCTCCTGCCACTGCAAAGTAATGTTATGTGCTACCTTGTGCATTTGCCTTTAACTGGGTACTACTGGGCCATCTCTGTAGCCCACACCACTAAATTCTGCCTAGCAGTTAGTGGTCAAACAAGGCAGGAGCTATCCAGAGGGTCCAGGCCAACAAGACTCTCTAAAAACAACAGGTTCTACAACTTTTTTTATTTTTATTTTTATTTTTCAAGGTAGGGTCTCACTCTGGCTCAGGCTGACCTGGAATTCACTGTGTAATCTCAGGGTGGCCTCGAACTCTTGGCAATCCTCCTACCTCTGCCTCCCGAGTGCTGGGATTAAAGGCGTGCGCCCCCACGCACGGCTAACAACAGGTTCTAGATAGACCTCAAGCTACAGGCTTCAAAAGTGGAAGGCATTCCATTAATCACAATCCTCTACATTACCCGATCAACTGGCTCAAATTCCTCCATTCACTTCCTAAATTCATGCTCTCTGGTCTCACTGTCTCTTCTCTTCCTTTAGGAGGTATGACGTACTTGAACACCGGCAAAGCTCAAAGCTCCCGTAAGTACTGAGGAACAGCTACCACTGCTACCCTTAAGCTCCTAATCTCCCCAAGTAAAATCGCACTCTTGAATCCCCGCCCCGTCTCTGTACCCAGACTGTCTGCCATTCTGAATGCCCCATATTCTTGTGGGGCAGTGAAAACATTCAGAACCAAAGAAAGCAAAAGTAAAATAACCGTGGTATTTAATGTTACTTTTCTTTTTGAGCCTTAGATGCTGACTTGCTACTAATAAAACTGGGGCATAGTTAGACATATATGTCAACAGGCTTGTTCACGATCACTTTTCCCCTTTCCAGTCCTGCACACCTCAGCTGTATGCATGTCCCCTCGCACAACTAAGTCCTAGGCAGCACAGGCCCTCCTTTCTCCATCTCGCCAGGTTCTACAACTTTTCTTCTGAGGCCCAGCAAAAGCTACAGAGTCTTGCGGGACTTAATCATCCACGCATCTGCAGGTCCCCTCATCCTCGGTGGGTGGGTCAGAGCTCTGGGTAGCCGCAATGAGGGGTGGCAGGGGATGGGTTGGGAACTTCCGGGGAGTACACCCCAACAATCAGGTGGCGCCGGTCTGCCCTCCGCAGGGTGGGATCCGCGGGGGCAGGGCTCGGGATCAGGCTGGGGCACTCCACTGCGGGAGGGCCACCCCCCACCTCGGTCCCCATCAAAACGGCGCGGGGCTCCTCCGTGCGACCCCGGGAGCAAGGTCGGAGGTGCGCCGGAAAGGGGGGGGGGGGACGGACGGCCGGTCGGGCCCGGCGCCGCGCGGCGCGGAGGAAGAAGAGGCCGGCGGACGAGCGCCGGCGGGGGCGGCCCGAGCGGGAGCCACGGGATCGCCGGGACGGGGTCGGGCTCGGCCAGGGGCAGCGCTTACCCGGCTCCGCGGGACCCGAGCACCATCGCCGCCGCCGGCTCACACAAAGGCCCCGGCCCGCCGTGCCCGGCCCGACGAGGAGGCGGCGCCGCCGGCCGCGGCCAGACTCTCCATCCGCCGTGCCGCTCGCCGCGCCGGCCCGGCCCGCCCCCGCCGCCCGGCCCGCAGCGCCCCCCGCCGTCCCGGAGGAGGCAGCGCCCCCCGCAGCACGCAAGCCGACAGCGCCCCCCCACGGCGGGGACCGGCTCCGGCCAGGCCTGCGCGCAGCCCGCCAGCAGCAGGAGGGGTGCGCAGGCGGCCGGCGCTCGCTCACCGCCCGGTTGTACCTCGGCTCCAAAGCTCCCCGCCCCCCCGCCACGCCCCGGAACACCACCCACCCGACGAAGCGTTACCAAAAAGTTGTCAGCTTGTCTGGTTAGCTCGGGTCCTCCTCGGCGAGCCTCGTCAAGGCGTGGATCCAAGGTTTTGCAAAACCAACGGACACTGCAGAGACCCCAGATAGGGCATCATTGACAACGACTCCCTAACAAAGTCTATCTTGGTGTGGATGATCCTACCCCTCAAACCCCCCCGCAAAGCAGCTGCAACCCAGAAACTCACCCCTGCATGGGGAAATGGCTTGTCAAGTGTCGCTTTAGTTTACCTTGCACTCAATATAGTAACATTTCCAGAGGCCACAAACCACTTGGGCAGGATTATATGCAGTTGGAAAGAAGGTATAGGAGGGGGGGAAATCTCATGGGAAGACATAACAGTCCTCCACAGCTCTCCTGCTATGAGGAAAGATCAAAAGGCCCCAATTTGTGGGCCGTTTAAAAAAAAAAAAAAAAAAAAAAAAAGATCTGCAAGGAAATCGAGACAGAGTGGGCACGTGCCAGGGCCTCTAGCCACTGCAAACGAACTCCAGGTGCATGCGCCACCTTGTGCAACCGGCTTTACATGGGGTATCAAGCACCAGTTGTTAGGCTTTGCAGATAAGTACCTTAATCGCTGAGCCATCTCTCCAGCCCTTGTGGGCCTTTTTCAAATAGACATTGCTGCTCTGATGAAAACGGCAATAGTTGGACTGGAGGGAGACTTAGCAGTTAAGGTGTTTGCCTGCAAAGCTAAAGGAACCAGGTTCCATTCCCCAGGACCCACGTCAGCCAGATGCACAAGGGGGCGCACGCATCTGGAGTTCGTTTGCAGTGGCTGCAGGCCCTGGGGCACCCATTCTCTCTCTCCCACTTTCTCTATCAGATAAATAAAATACTTAATTTTTGGCTAACTTTTTTTATTTATTTGCGAGCTACAGACAAAGAAAGAGGCTATATGTATCTTTGTTTGCACTTCCAACCTGGTTGTTGACCGGTTAACTTTTCCTGGAAGCCCCATACAAACATCTGTTCATCCTCAGGGTAGACAAGAGAATCAAGAAAGCAATACCACCCCAAGCCTAGCACTGGGGTTGCTTACCGGGATATAGAAGACCTTTTCAAAGGTAACTGCCTCACAGAAAGGCCAACGCCCGTCCCAGAAACTGTACCTCTAGGGTCTCTACAATGCAGACTTGCAGGCAGTCCCGAAGTGTCTTTTCAAGTAGGTCTTACTTATAGGACCTTAGGGTGGGGTCTTGGCAGTCTTGTAGGTTTCAGGAACTTCCTGAGGCTTGTGAGGTGTTTACATCCTGAGCCTTGTTTACTTCCTGAGATTTAAGACCTTTAGAACGTCCTGAATCCTAACAGCCTCTGGCTTCTAGTTGGAACTTTCTAACTAGCCTCCTGTCAGGATAAAATGTTTCATTTTGCAGGAAATTGCTATTCAACTAAGTGTTTTGTTTTTTATTTGTACAAGAGCAGCTTGTGGAAGGAAAAGGTTTATTTTAGCTTACAGATTGGAGGGGATGCTCCATGATCACAAGGGAAAAACGGTGGCAGGAGCAGAGGGTGGACATCGCTTCCTGGCCATCATTAGATGGACAACAGCAGCAGGAGAGTGTGCCAAGCACTGGCAAGGGGAAGCTGGCTATAACACCCATAAGCCCACCCCAATCACATCCAGAAGGCTCAAATTGCCCCCAGCAGAAGACCTAGCATTCAGAACACATAAGTTTGGAGGAGGGGGCACACTTGAACCGTAAACCACCTCAGGCCTCTTGCCGCTATAAAAGACAACTAAAACACGCGTGGCCCACCTTTTGCATCTAACTTACCTGGGTGGCTTGGGAATTGAACCTCTGACAGGCAGAGTGTATAAGCAAGTGTCTTTAATCTCTAAGCCATCTTCCCAGCCCCCTAGATGTTTAAGAAAGCCTGTTTAAACAAACAAAAGAATGACTAGAGTGCTAGAGACTAGACCCCTGGAGGGTGCTGTTGACAATCTACTGCAGTCCCTCCTTCCACCTAGATGGCCAGAGGAGGGAAGTCACAGGATCCACTGTGCCTTGATAACCCAGGCTAGTCCTCTTTAAAAAAAAAAATTATGGGGGGCTAGAGAGATGGCCTAGCGGTTAAGCGCTTGCCTGTGAAGCCTAAGGACCCTGGTTCTAGGCTCCATTCCCCAGGACCCACGTCAGCCAGATGCACAAGGGGGCGCACGCATCTGGAGTGAGTTTGCAGTGGCTGGAGGCCCTGGCGTGCCCATTCTCTCTCTCCTCCCCCCCTCTCTCTCTCTCTCTGTCACTTTCAAATAAATAAATAAAAATAAACCAAACACTTAAAAAAAAATTATGGGGCTGGAGAGATGGCTTAGCAGTTAAGCGCTTGCCTGTGAAGCCCAAGGACCACGGTTCCAGGCTCAATTCCCCAGGACCCACATTAGCCAGATGCACAAGGGTGCACACACGTCTGGAGTTTGTTTGCAATGACTGGAAGCCCTGGCACACCCATTCTCTGCCTCTCTCTGTCTCTTTCTCTCTCTGTCTGTCTGTTGCTCTCAAATAAATAAATAAATAAATAAATAAATAAATAGAAATAGTGTTTTTTTTAAATTATGTATTTATTTAAGAGGAAAGAGAAGAGAGAGAAAATGGGTACACCAAGACATCCAGCCACTGCAAAGGTACTCCAGATGCATGTGCCTTGTGCAGTTGGCTTAATGGGTCCTGGGGAATTGTACCTGGCTCCTTTGGCTTTGCAGGAAAGTGCCTTAGCCCCTTAAGCCATCTCTCCAGGCCCCAGGCTAGTTCTTGAACCCAGTCCTCCCTAAGGCTTTCTAGAACTCCATCACTTGGCCTCCTCACCATTCCTCAGAATCGTCTCATCAAATGTTCCTTCCCAAGAATAGTCAACAAACCAAAACTATCTACCCTGCCCGCAACCTCCCCACCACCAAAGACAATAGAAGTCTTGTGTGGAAGGTTCATTAGAAAGTCCTCGTGAACAGTGTCTTCTGGGGCATAATACTGTTGTTTCCCCTCCCCCCTTTTTATTGAGGTATGGTCTCTGTCAAGCCTAGACCACCTGGAATTCATTATGTAGTCTCAGGCTGGCCTGGAATTGGCAGCAATCCTTCTACCTCTGCCTCCTGAGTGCTAGGGCTAGAAGGATGCATCAACAGAGGAAAAATAGGAGCACCCGGGCCTCTAGCCACTGCAAATGAACTCCAGATGCATATGCCACCCTGTGGATCTGGCTTTACATGGGTACTGGGGAATCGAGCTCTGGTCAGGGGCTTGGCAGGTGTAGAAGCCAGCCTCACGTTGCTGGGATGAACTTCCAAACCAGGCACAGTTATGGAGGAAATGATATTTATTGAAGCTTACAGATCCAGGGAAGTTCCATAATGGCAGGAGAAGCTAGCCTGTTTTCACAGATCCAAGCAGAGAGAGAAGAGCCACAAGCCAGAACCCCAAAACCACACCACACAGCACATTGAGGAATTCCAGGCAAAGCTCAGGCACTTCACCTATCTTTAGATGGGAATTCCAAATTTACCTCTACACCTTAGGACTAGAACCTAGGATCCACCCACAATGACACCACCTCCAGCCAGGTGGCTGCAGATCTAAATTACAAACTTTTAATAAAATCCTAAATATATTGGGGGCCATCCATTCAAACTACCATAGCAGGCAAGAAACTTTACTGCTAAACCATCTCTCCAGCCCACTGTTGCTCTCTTGAATTGTCAGTAGCTGTGACTACTAACACCAAACTGCACACGATTGGACCCACTGATGATCCCTCATGGGGGGAGGGGATCACAAGACTGTATAGACAGGTAGGGTTGCTAGGCAGAGTACTCAGGGGGCATCACCCCTCCCCAGGATATATAGGCAATTAACAGTTGGGAGGGGCCTTAGGAAGCCCTGTGCCCTCTCTGAGGATATGTAAGAAGTTAATGATTGCTGGGAAAGAGACATTTTCTGTAATGACACATGTGGAAATGATCTATAAAAACAAGCTGGGAATGAACTATGTGAAATACGGGAAAGAACTGTGGGGAGCTGAAGAGAAGGCTCAGCAGTTAAGGCACTTGCTTGCAAAGCCTAACAACCTGGGTTCAGTTCCCCAGGACCCACTTAAAACCAGATGCACAAAGAGGCACAGGTATCTGGAGTTCATTTACAGCTGCTGGAGGCCCTGGTACACCCATTGTCTCTGTCCTTCTCTTCTCTCTCTGTCTCCTAGCAAATAAATAAAATTCTTTTTTAAAGAACTGGGAATATTTCTTATGGACCTTACAAGTAGCTTTTGTGGTATTATTGCTATGAGATTGAAAATTCCTTACTTGTAACTTACTTTAAAGTGAATCTTACGGGCTGGAGAGATGGCTTAGTGGTTAAGCGCTTGCCTATGAAGCCCAAGGACCACGGTTCCAGGCTCGATTCCCCAGGACCCACGTTAGCCAGATGCACAAGGGGGCGCATGTGTCTGGAGTTTGTTTGCAGTGGCTGGAGACCCTGGCATGCCCATTCTCTCTCTCTCTCTGCCTGTTGCTCTCAAATAAATAAATAAAAATAAATAAAAAAAAAACTTTTAAAGAATGAAAAATAAATAAAGTGACTCTTACAACTGTGGAGTCCACCTGCTTAAAGCAATGACACGAGGTTTCCTCTGCCTTTGTGGACCTTTGGCGTGAGCAATACAGATGACCAATATTGACAAGCGATGTGTAGACATGCTGACTGATCTTAATATATGCTGTATGCTCCTTTCCTCACAGACATGGTCAGACTCTCAACACAGAACAAACACACATGTGTAAGAAGTGCTAATTATAAGGAGGACAATGAGATCAGTAACTAAGGGCCCACAGATCTGATGAAGGCAACAGGTGGACTTAATGTGATTGCTCTTGTGATCAGATTGTATATGTGTTTTGGATCAGAAGGAGTCCAGCAGGTCATTTCCCTAAATCCCTCCCTTTAACAAATGTTGAAGGATTATCCAAGGTCAAAAGTTCCTTCCCCTTGCAGGGCGGGTGTGATGGCGCACGCCTTTAATCCCAGCACTTGGGAGGCAGAGGTAGGAGAATCGCCATGAGTTCAAGGCCACTCTGAGACTACAGAGTGAATTCTAGGTCAGCCTGAGCCAGAGTGAGACCCTACCTTGGGAAAAAAAAAAAAAGTTCCTTACCCTTTGCCCATACAATATACTACTTGCTCACATATTACTGGTGTAACAGACAGCTTCAGGTCACTAAGATGAGCTTCCAGACCAGGCACAGAAATGGAGGAAAGGATTTATTGAAGATAGAGAGAAAGTTCCATAATGGCAGAAAAAGTTTGCCCTCTTTCACAGGACCAAGCAGAGAGAGAGAGAGAGAGAGAGAGAAACCGTCACTAAAAAGCAAGCAAGCACACCACAGGAGCTCCAGGCTGCCCTCCAGCGCTTTGCTTATCTATAGACTGAAATTCCAAATCCACCACCACATCTTAGGGCTGGACCCTAAGACTCGCCCAGTGACACCTCCTCCAGGCAGGTGGTTGCAGATCTAAATTACAAACTTTAATACAATCTTGGCTATATCGGGGGCCATCCATTCAGACTACCACAACTAGTTTTCGTCTGTTCAATAAAAGTGCCAATGAGTGCCTGTATGCAGGAAAGAGGGAGCCACAGCCCCAGTGATATCGGAGCAGTGGCGAGAGCAGACGCAGCAGGTTTACAAATGGCTTCACCTGCACTTCTCGTCAGTTTCCTTTTATCCTGAGGCAGCCAGCCCACTCCTGAGACAGGGTACGATAGATTAGCTCTCATACCTCTCAGGCTCTGTTCCTAGAAGCAGTCTGCCCCCTTCTAGGTAGGAAAGTTCCAGAAGTTAGTCTTCTCTAAATTCATGGCCTGTGTCCCCCAAAATAGGGTAGATACAGTCACCCACAGGCTGCTATGCTCCTGTAAGTAACCCCTCACCTATGCTCCCTGTACGTAATCCTAATTAAACTCATTGGTTCACCAAGCTAGACTTGGATGAAATTGTTTCTTTGAGCTGTTATTGTATTGAAGAAATACCATAGATACAATATTTCTAGCTTATATTAGTTTAGATGTAATATAATCAATGTATCTATAAGAAACATAAAGCCGAGTGTGGTGGCTCACACCTTTAATCCCAGCACTCAGGAGGCAGAGGTAGGAGGATCACCATGAGTTCGAGGCCACCCTGAGACTCCATAGTGAATTCCAGGTTAGCCTGGGCTACAGTGAGACCCTACCTTGAAACACCCCCCCCCAAAAAAAAAGAAATATAAATGCTCCTAGGACTTACTTTCAGTGAAGCAATAGATGTTGCACTTCCCCCCTCTGAAACTGCAGTTGGGGAGAGTCCTCTGATGGTAACTAACAAGAATTCTGTGAGCCTGACCCCTGTGGACAATATATAACTACCTTATCTCAGAAGACAGCTGCCTGTACTTAATCTTAGTTGACAGAACCCTACACTTAAGGACGTAAATCTCCCCCCGCCCCAAGCATGGGAGAATTCAGACAAAGGATTGTAAAAGGTATATAAGTCTAGCACAATCTGAGTTCAGAGCCTCTGTCGGTTTTGGCATTTGCCTGTAGAGGTTCCCCGCATGCATAAAGGCTCTCTCCTCTCTGAAGTGGATTTTGCCTGATTATTCTTATTGACTCATTAATTCCTATAACATAGCTGGTGCGTTGGCCAGGAAACTAAGTCACAAGAGTCTTGCACACAAACTCCTGGCTCTTTGAGCCACTGGCACAGGCATCAGAGCGGCTGTTGGCGGTGGGGGGGGGGGGTGCCTCTGAGCAACTTGGAAAGCATGCTCCCTGGTGGTTTCCAGGGTCCAAACTCAGATCACAGCTCTGCCTTCCCATGGTGCTTGAGCTCCTGACCAGACTCGGAAGAGAAGATAGACAAAGCCATCAAACAACCAAGGTAGGTTCTGGGGGGACCAGAAAGCAGACTGAGATAGAGCCTGATCAGCTCTAGAGCCATTCCAAGTAGACCCCATGTGTGTATTGGGGGCAAAACAGTGGCTGACAGGAAGCTCCATGTGTGTTCAGAGCTGAAAGGGTTGCTCCATGTGTGTTCGGAGCTGAAGGTTAAGGCTTTACAGGGGCCCAACAGGGGGGCATTTACAGAGCCAATAGCCAGGGAATTCCTATAAGGGAGGAGGGAATTTAACCTCTTGTGAATGTGTGAGTGAATGGGCGATCAAGTTTGCTTGCACTCGGAGTTTGAGTTTGTAGTCCTACAGCTGGGCATCCTTAAGATCCCCCACTATAGCCACAGGATTCCAGTGGGCATGCTCTGCAGTACAGTGGCAAGGGCAGAAGGTTTCATGGCAGGATTGGAGTAGTATCCAAGTCACACGTCACAAGCTGAACCCACCACAGCCAAGTGCTGCTGAAGGTCCTCGGGAACACTGCCAGATGAGCTTCTGAATGGCTTCCTCCCGAGGTGACAGCTCCATCCCTTGTCTGTCATGCATCACTGAATCCAAGAAGGGAACACAAGAAAGGGGGGGGGGACTGTGATGCCTCTTTGTGTATGTGAATGTGAGAACCCTGAACCCTCTCTTTCCCTGCGGGGAAGGGGAGAAGCACTGTGTTGTCTCCTAATGTGTACTTGTGCAAGTATGTGTGTGTGTGTGTGTGTCGGTGTCTGAGGCTGTGAATGATTCTGCCTAGGGTCTCTGCTCCCTGAGCAGAGCCTGGAAAAGACATGAGATTTCAGGCCAAGTCTGACAGACCTGGGAACCTATGAACGTCACAGAGGGTGCATCCTGTACTCAAGTCTCTTGGGAAGGGACGGGGAGACCGGCTTTGGCCCAGCTTGTGCCAACGCTACTGGACCCCTGATCCTTGCTGTTTCCCTGGGGCTGGAAGTTGACCGGAAAAAGTTGGGTACCAGGGCGGGTCCCAAGCAATTACACATTTCCTTGCAGACTCAAGGGGAACTTCTTATAGAAATTGTGACAGAATTTGCTGTAGCTGTTGCAGTTCCCTTTGTCTCCCTTGGCCTGTACAAATGGACAAGTGGGGGTGCTGGGAGAAGGAGGCAGATCTCACTGGGGGAGGGGATGCTATCTCACTGTGCTCCCCAGTGGCTGGGGCGCATCAGAAGAAGTTAAATACTAGGGCTGTGAGGGGGGCCATTGAAGTTTCTAGCTTGCCAGAGCAGTCCAAGATGGGGGAGGAGGGTTGAAGGATAAAGATGAAATTAAACTTAAGGCTATTTACTTTTCCTTGGGAGTGGATAATGGGAAGATAAAGACTTTTCCTTTTGTTTACTGATTGTCTGTTGACAGAGAATTAAGGCTGTTCCCTAGGTGGCCTGAAAACTCCAAGGTCAAGTCTGACTGTGAGCTTGTAAATTTTATAGTCCAAAATAATTTTTCCATGGAGGTCAGTAGTTCATAAGTCCTTCAGTCATGTTGAAGTCTTATGATAAGGTGGTAAGGAATATCCTAAGACATTGTTCCCCCACAGAGACTGACTAATGCATTCATGACCCCACTGAGTAAATACAGGGAAAAAACCAGAAAAGGTAAGTAAACAGAGATAGATTTTCAGAAGACTTGAGAGGAAAATAAAATACTATCAAACATCAGCTACATTAGGGTTGATTAGGAAAGGGAAATTGTTGCGGAATTTAAAACTGGAAAATATATGCTCATGAGAAGAGACATTGTTAAACCAAGCATGGTGACTCACATCTTTAATCCCAGCACTCGGGAGGAGAGGTAGGAGGATTGCCATGAGTTTGAGGTCACCCTGAGATTACATAGTGAACTCCAGGTCAGCCTGGGCTACAGTGAAACCCTACCTGGAAAAAGAGAGAGAGAGAGAGAGAGAGAGAGAGAGACATTAACTAGATAAAGTTAATTAAAATTAAGAGACTAATAATTAAGTAAAAGTACTTTAATTATTTAATTATTTGGTATAGGCAAAAGTTTTAGAGATACAAAAAGATGTCAAACTGAAAAAACTAAAGGGGGCTATAGAAGATAGCTTATTAGTTAAGGCACTTGCCTGCCAAGCCAAAGGACCCCAGTTCAATTCCCCAGGTCCCATGTAAGCCAGATACACAAGGTGTCACATGCATCTGGAGTTTGTTTGCAATGGGTGGAGGCCCTGACACACCCATTCTCTCTCTCTCTCTCACAAATAAATAAATAAAATATATAAAAATAAATAAATAAAAATAGAAAGACTAAAGGTTTGATTATTTTTGTCAAATTTTATATAACCATAAAATTATGAGCTTTGTATCATTGGGCCTAATGTTGTCTGTTGAAATGAATTTCCTATTAGATTTTTTTTTCCTAACAGGAATAATATGAGATCAAAATTATATACATATATCTATATATGTATATATGTATAGAGAGAGGGGGGGGGATTTGTGTATTGTATCAAAACAGTTTGTTCATTGGGAAAACATGCAAGTTTCACATTCAGGCATAACTCTAAGTAGGGCTTACCAAAGGTTTCCATTGAAAAGGATAATAATATTTTAAAAGGAAGAAATCTTGTTGTTATAAACAAAAGAACATACAATCAGGGACTAATTAATAAAAAATATAAATCTAAAGTTCTTTTTATAAACATCAATAGAAGTATAGCAATATCTAGGAGTAAACTTGGATTTGCTAAGACTTGAATTTTGGTTATGGGAGTTTAATATTCCCTAATAACAATACCCTCTAATAATGTAATTTAACCAGTTCAATATCTTTTAACTTAGAGGTACCTGGGACCAGTCCTGTGGTTAGAAGAAAATGGTTCTTTTTAAAAAATTTTTTTTGTTTATTATTTATTTATTTGAGAGTGACAGACAGAGAAAGAGGGAGAGAGAGAGAGAGAGAGGGAGAGAGGGAGAGAGAGAGAGAGAGAATGGGAGCGCCAGGGCTTCCAGCTACTGCAAACGAACTCCAGATGCATGCGCCCTCTTGTGCATCTGGCTAACGTGGGTCCTGGGGAATCGAGCCTTGAACCTAGGTCCTTAGCCTTCACAGGCAAGCCATCTCTCCAGCCCGAAAATGGTTCTTTTTAATATTAATAAAGTTGGGTCAGTTTTTGTTGGCCTTTGAGCCTAACTGGTATTTCTATATCATCCCTTCTAAGAGTTAGAACCACCGGGTGTGGTGGCACATGCCTTTAATCCCAGCACTAGGGAGGCAGAGATAGGAGAATCGCCATGAGTTCGAGGCCACCCTGAGACTACATAGTGAATTCCAGTTTAGCCTGGGCTAGAGTGAGATCCTACCTCGAAAAAAATAAAAATGCGGGAGAGATGGCTTAGCAGTTAAGGTGCTTGCCTGTGAAGCCTAAGAACTTACGTTTGACTCTCCAGGTCCCATGTAAGCCAGACACACAGTGACACAAGCATGCAATGTTACATATGTGGGCAAGGGGACACACAAATCTTGAGTTCCTTTGCAGGCTCTGGTATGCCTATTTTCTCTCTCTCTCTCTTTCTCTCTGCCTGTTTCTCTCTCTTAAATAAATAAATAAATAAAATTTTAAAATGTTAATGGTTTAAATGTGTGGGCCCATAAAGTCTTAAATCTTGTCTCCAATGGATGGAGCCCCACCAAGAAAAAAGGTGTGTTTGGAATAACTCTGGAGCCTAGCCCTAAGATTTAAAAATACTAGTGATGTTCATTGTTTGATGGTGTTCCCTTGGACTTTGTAACACAAGGAGACCCACTTACTTCTAGGAGACTGAACACACCCCCACCAGCCTAGGGATATGATCTAAACAAAAGACTGGAAGAAGGAGCCTCTCCAGCCAGTTTGGATCAGCGCCGTACTATAATTCGCTACTTAACTGCTGTTAAAGTTACAGGTGCCACTGCATGGATTCATCGCATTCGGATAAGAAGGCCCACGCAGCTGAAGGGAACGCGTCTTGGACGGCACAATGATGTCCAGACCAGCCAGTGAATCACCCAATCCGCAGCTCTGCTCTGACCGCACCCAGAAGCTGGTCAGTCTAAGCGCAGCTGAAGCTTGAGGATCCCCAGGCCTGCACCAATGGCTCAGCCGGGAGCTGAGTGGCCCATGTGCACCAGAAGCTTGAGGAAGTCTCTGGGCGACACCTCTGGACCATGATCACAATGCCACTCCATCCAACTCAGTCTGGCAGTGGTACTGTTACTAGTACTGGACCCACAGAATTAAAATTTGGAGGAAAGAATAGCTATAGCCCTATTCTACATACTGACAAAAAACACGATCAGAAGGGCTGTTTTTTGTAACACTGTGCCATATCAAGCCATACAGTGCTGGGAACTAAAAGTGAAAAAAAAAAAAAAAAGCCAGGTGTGGTGGAGCAATGCCTTTAATCCCAGCACTCAGGAAGCAGAGGTAGGAAGATCGCCATGAGTTTGAGGCCACTCTGAGACTACAGAGTGAAATCCAGTCAGCCTGGACTAGAGCGAGACCCTACCTTGAAAAACCAAAAAAATAAAAAAGGGAAAAAAAATAGGAGTCTCTATACACTTTTTAAATACCTTGTCTGCTAAACTCACGGATCATGTACACCAAATAGCCAAGTCATTGGTAGACCTACAAAAGCAGCTGAATTCCCTGGCCAGTGGGGCCTGACTCTTCTTACAGCTCTTATAGGGGGACTGTACTTATTTTATTTTATTTTATTTTTAAAAATATTTTATTTATTTGTTTATTTATGCATTCATTTGAGAGAGAGAGAGAGAGAATGGGCACACCAGGACCTCGAGCCACTGCAAGCAAACTCCAGATGCATGTGCCACTTTGTGCATCTGGCTTATCTGCATACTGAGGAATTGAACCTGGGTCCTTAGACTTCTCAGGCAAGTGCCTTAACTACTAAGCCATCTCTTCAGCCCTATGCTTATTTTAAATAAGGAATGCTACCTTATACAAACAAATCTGGAAGTGGTATGAATAGGGTCCAGAGATTTAAAGCAAGCAGGACTAAAGGAGAGAAAACTGACAAACTCTTAGCTGTCATGGGACAGGTATTGGCCGTGGGCTAACTGGTCTATGCCCTTGATCAGACCACTAACAGTGATCCTCTTACGATATTATTTGGGCCTTGCATCTTGGACCTCCTAACTAAACATATCACAACTAGATGCTCTCAGCCTTGTTATGGTCCAATGAAACAAGTAGACTCAGATTTATAAGGGTTGGAGTCTTTTATATAAAATAGACAAGACAGGAGGTGGACATGGTGGCACACGCCTTTAATCCCAGCACTGGGGAGGCAGACGTAAGAGGATCGCCATGAGTTCAAGGCCACCCTGAGACTACATAGTGAATTCCAGGTCAGTCTGGGATAGAATGACACACTACCTTGAAAAAAAAAAAAAAAAAAAAAAAGACAGCCAGGCATGGTAGCGCATGCCTTCAATCCCAGCACTCAGGAGGCAGAGGTAGGAGGATTGCCATGAGTTCAAGGCCACCCTGAAACTACATAGTGAATTCCAGGTCAGCCTGAGCTACAGCAAAACTCTACCTCAGAAAAAAAAAAAAAAAAGACCAGACTTCCAAAGGGGAGAAATTATTGAAGGAATATCATATATTTAATGTTTCTGGCTTATAGTAGTTTAGATGGAATATAATCAATGTATCTATAAGAAATATAAATACGTACATGTACCTAGGACTTTCAGTGACGCAATCGATGTTGCACTTCCCTCTTCTGAATCTGCAGCGGGGGGAGAGTCCTCTGATGGTAGCTAACAAGAATTCTGTGACTCTGAGCCTGACCCCTTCGGACAATGTACAACTACCTTCTCTCAGGAGACAGCTGCCAGTACTTAATCTTATTTGACAGAACACTACACTCATGGATGTGAATCTCTCCCCTCTCCACGCATGGGAGAATTCAGACAAAAGAATATAAGAGGTACATAAGTCCAGCACAATCTGAGTTCGGGGCCTCTGTCGGTATTGGCGTTAGCCAGCGAGGTCTGTGAGTGAATAAAGATTCTCCTTCTCTCTGAAGCGGATTTTGCTGATTCTTCTTACTGATTCCCTAATTCCTATGACAACCGATGCCCTATCTGGGGTGAGTAGAGGTTTGCATGTCTCCCCAGGAAAACGTCACACAGCACTGAGTGAAGCGTGACAGAGCCCAAGAGGAGTCTGGGAAGAGCTTGTGGGATCTGTGCTGAGGGTGATGGGACATGTGAGTGACCCTAGGCTGTCTGGGGGTGAGGCTTCCACAGGGCAATCCCAGCATGGCCTCCCTTCCCGTGTGGAATGAAAGGGCGTGCCTAGGCTCTGCTGCAGTTGCATTGTCCTTGCTCTGGGTAGAAGACACGCAACCATAGCCATTCCGTGTAAAGGTGCAGAGCTCACGGGGGCACTCCCAGCTTGCCCATATTCCTCTGTGTGGTATGCAGCGGCAAGCCACATCAATGAATGGGATCGACCGCTGGATTACAGGGTAGTTTGAATCTATGTCCCCCTATAGATTCAGGTATTATTAAAATTGAGTTTGAGCCGGGCGTGGTGGCGCACACCTTTAATCCCAGCACTCGGGAGGCAGAGGTAGGAGGATCGCCGAGAGTTCGAGGCCACCCTGAGACTACAGAGTGAATTTCAGGTCAGCCTGAGCCAGAGTGAGACCCTACCTTGAAAAAAAAAAAAATAAATAAAATTGAGTTGCAGCTTCTGCCCCAATAGCAGGCTGACTCCTGCTGGGGGGAGAGGGAGGGTGTCATTAGGGCTGGGTCTGAATTCCAGCCTGGTGGGCAGAGTGGGCTCTGCCAGGGTCCCTGTGGGTTTTCTATTTGTTGGCGGTGCTGACTGGTTGGTAGTGGTTTTTCCCTCTTTGTGAATCTGGTAAAGGGAACCAGCTTCTGCTATTATGGATCCTCCCCTGGATCTGTAAGTGTGAAATAAATTCCATTCCTCCTATAAACCATGTCTGGTTTGGAGGTTCATCCCAATCAGTGTGGAACTGACTACAACACAGGGATACCCCCTAAGGGGGCCCCCCAGACTAGCCGGTATATCACAGTCCCTAAAAGCCGACTGTGGTATCGGTTACATAACCCTTGCTCTGGGCAATAAGATGTACAACTGGGGGAGGGTAAGGTGTCCATGTCAGAGATAAATTGCAGTGAGAAAAATGCTATCTTCTATGTTAGCCTTTCAATTGATAAGAAAAGTGAAACGCACACACACCCCACACAAGAGAATGAGATAGAGTTGCAGGTCAGGGTTGCCTAAAGGGCAGAGTACAAATGAAACCATGGCCTGGGGATGTGGCTTAGTTGATTGAGTGCTTCCTGATGTGCATATCACCCTCTCTCTCTAACGCACACACACTTAGATCGTTGCTACATAGCTCTCTTGGGATCCCAAAACTTGGAACCCATGGAAAAAATCAGTCAGTGAAAGGCAGAAAATAAGGTAGAAGTGACAGAGGACATCCCTCAGGTCCAACTTTTGTTGTTGTTGTTTGAAGTAGGGCCGCACTCTGGTCCAGGCTGACCTGGAATTCACTATGTAATCCCAGACTGCCCTCAATCTTTGTAACAATCCTCTACCTCAGTCTCCTAAATCCAGTCCAACCCTTTTTGTTGCTGTTGTTTTATTTTTTTTATTAACAACTTCCATGATTATAAACAATATCCCATGGTAATACCCTCCCTCCCCCCACTTTCCCCTCTGAAACTCCATCCTCCATCATATCCCCTCCCCATCTCAACCACTCTCTTTTACTTTGATGACATCATCTTTTCCTTCTATTATGATGGTCTTGTGTAGGTAGTGTCAGGCACTGTGAAGTCATGGATGTCCAGGCCATGTTGTAAAGAGTTCTGCCCTTCCTTTGGCTCTTACATTCTTTCTGCCACCTCTTCCGCATTAGACCCTGAGCCTTGGAAGGTGTGATAGAGATATTGCAGTGCTGAGCATTTCTCTGTCACTTCTTCCCAGCACCATGATGCCTTCTGAGTCATCCCAAGGTCACTGCCATCTGAAAAGAGAAGGTTCGCTACCAAAAGTGAGAGTAGCATTAATATATGGGTAAAACATAAAGAGAAGTGCTTACTGGGAAGTTTGATAAGCACAGTGTATACATTTAGCCAGACAGCAGCAGACGTTACACCCCTAGGGCTCATGGCTACCCCTGTTCTAAGTTTTCAGTATCAGGGATGTGTTCCCTCCCATGGAGCAGGCCTCCAGTCCAATTAGAGGGCAGTTGGTTTTCACCATGACAGATGTGCCACTATTGCACCCATTGGCTCATTTGGCCTGGCTGGCCAAATATAAGACTTGCAGTGTCCACTGTTGAGTATCTTCACTGGTGATTTCTCTCTCTCCCATTGAACTGCATGCAGAATGATTGCTTCCAGCTTTCTGTCAGCTGGTCTACATGGAGGAGGTTATCAGCTTAGTCCCAGCAAGATTTCTCAGTGGCCTTGCAGCCCAAGTATGTGGAGTCTTCAGCAATAGTGCCTTACCATCTATTCCTGGTAGGAAACCAAAAACCTTGCAATGGCCTGTAATGTTTTGGGGGCATCGGGGACCTCCCTTGCCAAAGACTCACTGGAAGGTATTCCATCCCTGGCACTGAAAATTTTCTAGCAATAATCTATGGTTCCTGAGTGTTGTGTTGTCCAAAAAAGTAGGTTTCCATATGATTTATTTGTATCCTCTTAGATTTTGATTAGCCCTCCCTCCACCTTTCCTTTACTCAATCTCTTCCCCTGACCTCACTTGAGTCTTTTCACCCCCATTAATCTATTCATTTAAAAAAAAAATTTTTTGTTCATTTTTATTTACTTATTTGAGAGTGACAGAGAGAGAGGCAGATAGAGAGAGAGAGAATGGGCACACCAGGGCTTCCAGCCACTGCAAATGAACTCCAGATGTGTGCGCCCCCCTGTGCATTTGGCTAATGTGGGTTCTGGGGAGTCAGGCTTCAAACCTGGGTCCTTAGGTTTCACAGGCAAGCACTTAACCACTAAGCCATCTCTCCAGCCCTGGTTTTTTTTTTTTTTTTTTTTTTTTTTGAGGTAGGGTCTCATTCATGCCCAGGTTGACCTGGAATTCTGCTGGGCTCCTTCCCGGGCAGGTAGGTGGCGCTGTGGAAGGACCAGGCCTGCTGGTTCCTCCCTAGGGGTTGAGGAGGAAGATGAGCGTCGCCCGACTCAGAAGCCTCTCCTGGCCACCGGAGAAAAACCACACTGAGTCGGGAGTCTTTTTGAAGCAGGAACTCACAGAAAAAACTCGCTTTATTGCTATGAGCAGTTGCCTATATCATGTTGGGGACAAGGTGAGGATTTTAGGATGGGGGAAGAGGTAAGGGCCACTAGTAAACTGTAACTATTGAAATGGTAATTACAATTGCCACAAGGAGGTGGCAGGCCAGAAGCCGTTAGGTGTCTTGCTGAGTCCCAGCTGGCCAGAGACAGGTCCCCAAACTTTAGCTAGGCTCAGGAAGTTCCACTAGACCTCACTCCTGGGCCTTTCAGCACCCAACAGAATTCACTCTGTGGTCCCAGGCTGGTCTCGAACTGACAGTGATCCTCCAACCTCTGCCTCCAGAGTGCTGAGATTAAAGGCGTGTGCCACCATGCCCTGCCAGGTCCAAGTTTTCATATAGATAGCAAAAGGGAAAATTCATGGTACAGCATGCAAATGGGGTCTTAATAGTGGCCAAGCATAGGAAACTTTGATAGTCAGGGAATACTCTGTCTTTCAACTGGGAAAAAAAGAAAAAAACTAAATGTTATTTTAAAAATATTTTTTAAATTAATTTTTGTTTATTGATTTGAGAGAGAGAGAGAGGCAGATAGAAAGAGAGAATGGACACCCAGCTCCTCCAGCCACTGCAAATGACCTCCAGACACATGCATCACTTTTTGTGCATCTGGTTTACTTGGGTTCTGGGCAATCAAACATGAGTCCTTAGGCTTCACAGGCAAGCATCTTAACCGCTAAGCCATCTCTCCAGCTCTTCATTTATTTATTTATTTGAGGAGAGAGAGAGACAGAGAGAAAGAGGCAGGCAGAAAGAGTGTGAGTTTGGGCATGCCAGGGCCTCCTGCCATTGCAAAGAACTCCAGACGCCTGTGTCACTTTGTGTATCTGGCTTTACGCAGGTACTGAGGAACTGAAAGTCAGGCTTTACAAGCAAGCGCCTTTACCCACTGAGCAATCTCTACAGCTTGGCAGAAAAATTTAAGCAAGAAATGAGAGCAACTCTCACAGCCTAGTTCATAAGGCTGTGGGACATGGGGGTAGATGGGTAGTCTGAGTGTGGAAGCAGGGAAATGGAGTACTGGAAGTACTCCTCCACCCCTTACGACAAAGGCTGTGTAACCTGAGGCAAAGAGAAGGAAGTCAGTCCCTAATGGACTGGTTCATGTGAGCCATTAGGGATACTTGATTATTGCTGGCTGAGGTTCCCATGAATATCAGTCACTGGAGGACAATAGAGGAGGGACAGGTGTTACTAAGGGAACTAGGAAGCTGGGCGTTGTGGTGCACGTCTTTAATCCCAGCACTCGGGAGGCAGAGGTAGGAGGATTGCTGTGAGTTCGAGGCCACCCTGAGACTACATAGTGAATTCCAGGTCAGCCTGGGCTAGAGTGAGACCCTACCTCAAAAAATAAAAAAAAAGAAAAAAAAAAGAAAAGAAAACTAGAGAATGATAAAAGAAAACACACAGGTGTGGAGTACATGCTTTTAATCCCAGCACTAGGGAGGCTAAGGTAGGAGGGTCACTGTGAGTTAGAGGCCAGCATGGGGCTCTATGGTGAGTTCCAGGTCAGCCTCAGCTAGAGTGATATTCTGCCTTTAAAACAAAAGCAAACAAACAAACAAACAAACAAAAAATGGGGCTGAAGAAATGGCTAACCGGTTAAAACCAAAGGACCCAGGTTCAGTTGCCTAGAACCCACATAAAGCCAGATGCACAAGGTGGCACATGTGTCTGAAGTTTGTTTGAAGTGGCTAGAGCCCTGATGTGTCTATTCTCTTTCTCTATCTGCCTTTGTCTCTCTCTCTTTCTATCCCTTGTCAAGTAAATAAATAAAATATTTTTAAAGATGACACATGATGTCAACCTCTGGCCTCCACATGCATACATACATGTTCACATAAACACACACACACATATCCCATGCCCCATGATGGGACATAGTCTTTATGGGGCAGGAGAGGCTTTGGAAGATGTGGTGATTGGACTGTCATGTAAATCAGGCTCCTGAGGGCTGGAGGGATGGATGGCTTAGCGGTTAAGTGCTTGCCTATGAAGCCTAAGGACCCTGTTCAAGGCTCGATTCCCTGGGACCCATTTTAGCCAGATGCACAAGGGGGTGCACACATCTGGAGTTTCTTTGCAATGTCTGGAGACCCTTGAGCGCCCCCATTCTCCCTCCCTCCCTCTCTCTCTCTCTCTCTCTCTGCCTCTTTCTCGCTCTATCGCTCTCAATTAAATAAATAAAAATGAACAAAAAAAATTTTTTTTAGTCAGGCTCCTGAAGTACTAATGCAATCAAGAGTGATGAGGCAAAGAAAAGGCAGACCAAAGGGCCTGTCTGGAAACCCCCGAGTCACAGAAACAGCTGAGCACCATGTTCTTAGAGGTTGGGGTGCAGAATTCCACTGTGCTCTGTGATGAAACTGATGCAACGTCCACCCCCACAGCCCCTCAACCAGCAGCCCAGAGCTCTGGCATGGCTCTAGAGACCTGAGCCAAAGAACTTGCAAGAACCTTATCTGTTCAACCTTTGACCAACTGCCATAGCCAACTGAGGGGTGTGGATCCCAGTAAACTTCACCAGCCAACAAACCTCCTGGAAGGTGTAGATGAAAATTTATACTGTTTATATGAAGTCTTTTATTTATTTATTTATTCATTGTTTTGCTTTTTCTAGGTAGGGTCTTGCTCAAGCCCAGGCTGACCTGGAATTCACTATGTAGTCTCTGGGTGACCTGGAACTGAAAGCAATCTGCCTGTCTCTGCCTCCTGATGCTGGGATTAAAGGCATGATGCACCACCACACCCAGCTTCCTTCCTTTCTTTCTTTTTTTTTTTTTTTTTTTTTCCGAGGTAAAGTCTTACTCTAGCCCAGGCTGACCTGGAATTCCCTATGTAGTCTCGAACTCACGGTGATCCTCCTACCTCTGCCTCCTGAGGGCTGGAATTAGAGTTAGTGTGTACCACCATGCCCGGCCCTCTTTATTTCTTTTTCTGTTTTTGTTTGTTTGTTTGTTTTGTTTTTTAAGGTAGGGTCTGGCTCTAGCCCAGGCTGACCTGGAATTCCCTATGTAGTGTCAGGGTGGGCTGGAACTCTCACTGATCCTCCTACCTCTGCCTTCTGAGTGCTGGGATTAAAGATGTGTGCCACAACGCCCGGCCCATATGAAGTCTTAAAGTAAGTCACCTCACATCACAGTGACACACACAAAGCTAAGTGAGGAAGACAGCACCAGGGCTCCTTCAGAGTCTTTACTCAGGAAGGTCCTGCTGATCCCTCCACACTTCTCTCAAGGATCGGAGAAAATGGCTGTAGTCACCAGCATTTAGGAGGCTGAGGAAGCATATACCTATAATCGTAACATTTAGGAAGCTGAGTGGCAGGAAGATCTCAGGAGTTTGAGACTGGCCTGGGCTACATAGCAAATTCTAGGCCAGCTTGAGCTACATTGCATAGTGAAACCCTGTGGTTGGGAGAAAGGGTTGAAAAAGAGAGAGGTAGCAGAGAGAAAGGGAAAAATCTGATTTAATTTTTTTTTTTTCCTCCTAGGATCCTCAGAGTATTGTAATTTCTGCCAGCCCCACCAGAGAGCAACCTTTCTGCATTTATATCCTTCTTGGCAGGCAATGGTCTTGTCTCAGTTCAGCATACGTGTCTGACTCAAATCTGAGCTGAACTTACTCTTCAAATTTTCATAATATGATGGAGAATGGAATTTCAAAGGGGAAAGTGTGGGGGTGGGGAGGGAGGGAATTACCATGGGATATTTTTTTATAATCATGGAAAATGTTAATAAAAATTTAAAAATAAAAAAAAAATTTTAAAAATTAAAAAAAAATTTTCATGACCCAACTAACGGTTTCCCAGAATTCCCACCCTACAGATAGCTAATTTGAAAGGATAAAGAGATGACTCCTGGACACAGGCTGGCACCTGGAGTGGGGGTGTTCTTTTACCACTGGCTGTGAAGCTCTCTCCTTTGGCTACCCTTTTTGTGTGGCTGTCAGTCCACTGTGGCCCCAGTTAGGCACTGGACAAATGGAACTTTCCCTGAGGTGAAAGAACTGCAGGACATGGCCTCCAGCCTTGTCCAAAGCCCTGTCCCAACAGTGCTCAGCAAGGACTGGGTATCCCAGCAGTTGGTTAGATCGGAGCCGGGCTCAGAACCCACTGGGGCGCTGTGAACAAGAGGAAACCAGAGCTCACCGGCTATAGGCTGCTTTATTGGGGTCAACAGGGAGGGACTGCGAGACCTCTTCTCGGGCTTGAGGCTGCAGTGGAGTGTTTACAGCTGAGCAGACTTTTATATAAAATGAGGGGTGAGAAGATTGTAAGCAAGGCTGTGGACTGGGGAAAACAAGATCGAAACAAGGCCATTTCCCTTGTCCACGAGACAGTTACAACTTTTAGAACTAAACTGTACTGTCTTTAGGTATGTTAGTGTGTTTTTAGAATCATGGCTTTACATGGAATGGGTGTCTCTGTTTCTTTTTTATTTCCATATTTTTTGTTTATTTTTATTTATTTATTTGAGAGCAATAGACAAAGAGAGAGATAGAGCCATATTTTTTATTTTTATTTATTTATTAGAGACAGAGAAAGGGAGAAGGAAAGGGAGAAGGAAAGAGAGTGAGAATGGCCACACCAGGGCCTCCAGCCCCTGGAAACAAACTCCAGACGCATGTGCCACCATGTGCATCTGGCTTATGTGGGACCTGGAGGATCGAACCTGGGTCCTTAGGCTTCACAGGCATGTGCCTTAACCACTAAGCCATCTCTCCAGCCTCTCCATTTTTTAAATTTTTTATTTATTTATTTTATTTATTTGAGAGAGAGAGAGAGAAAGAAAGAGGCAGGTAGGGAGAGGGAATGAGCACACCAGGGTCTTCAGCCACTGCAAATGAACTCCAGAAGCATGCACCACCTCATGCGTCTGGCTTACATGGGTCCTGGAGAATCGAACCTGGGTCCTTAGGCTTTGCAGGCTAGCACCTTAACTGCTAAGCAATCCCTATAGCCCATGTTTTTTTAAATTAGTTTTATTTATTTATTCGAAAGTGACAGAGAGATAAAGAGGCAGATAGAGACAGAGAGAATGGGCGTACCAGGGCCTCCAGCCACTGAAAACGAACTCCAGATGCGTGCACCCCCTTGTGCATCTGTCTAACCTGGGTCCTGGGGAGTCGAGCCTCGAACCCGGGTCCTTAGGCTTCACAGGCAAGCGCTTAACTGCTAAGCCATCCCTCCAGCCCTAGCCCATGTTTTTGTTTCTTTTTTCAGCCCAAGGTCTAGGGAGTGTTTTTCTTACCAAGAAATGTGGCATTCATTCCCAAGCCTCTGTTTTAGGGCCAGCTTGTCTCAACAACGTTAAAACGTTACTAACCCTTCAAGCAACTTTAGGGCCTCATTAACTCTTCACAGTTCAAGAGCACCAACAGGCCCCAGCACCAGGCCGAGACTGGGAGCTCAAGGATTTCCCAAGCTGCCCCATTGGAATACAAAACTCCCTTGGGGATCAGTGGGCTGTGATCACAGAAACACCGGGTTAATAAAAAAATAATAAATTTATTATAAATCAATACATTCATATATGACTGATATTTACACAAATTAATAAATTAATAAAATTCTAGGGACTACTAGGCCAGTGTTGAAGGGGCTGGTAACAGGCACATTATAGAGGAAGGATTGTAAATAAATGCTTTCCTTTTATGTGACTAAGACAGGCAGTTAGCAGTGAAGATCATGCTCTTCTCTTTCTCGGCCTCCTCTGTAGTAACTACCCTGTCTGCTCACGGCATCAAGCCGTGTTTGTCCACAGCCTTACTGCGTATATGGGTGTGGGACTTTTCCTGAGTGTGTGTGTGTGTGTGTGTGGTGGGGATGAGGAGGTTTATTTCTATTTACCTCACATCAAAGAAACAAGGCCAGCTGGGTGAGCCAACACATTTATAGGTGTAATCACAGGAGCAGGGGCAAGTTTGTTGGCAGCAGATCCGCCACTGAAAGCCCACCCCAGCTCGTGACAGGTTCACGAAGGCTGCGTCACTGGGGTTCCCTGGGGAACTACTCCACAGAAAGGTCTCCCCCACTCCCTATTGTTTACCACTTATACCTCCCCGGGGAGGGGCGGGGGCTTCCTGAGCTTTCCCTCTCCTTTCCTATGGGAATGTTAATGGCAGACTTCATGAGCGCCTCGTGGGGGGCAAACAGATTCTCTGATTCAGACAGCGATAATCTGAAAGTAGTCAAGCAACCTGGAGGAAACAGTCATATGACAATGGGTGTCCATCTTGTCCCCAGGATCTGTCAGAATCATTACTCGAGATTTGAAGGAAGAAAAAAAAAAAAGTCCTCCCCTCTGGCAGGTCTTTACTCAGCCTTTCTTTCTTCTTCTTCTTCTTTTTTTAATATTCTCTTTTTATTTATTGATTTGACATAGAGAAGTGGGAGAGAGAATGAGCAAGCCAGGGCCTCCTCACTGCAAATGAACTCCAGACATATGCGCCCCCTTGTGCATCTGGCTAACGTGGGTCCTGGGGAATCGAAATCTGGGTCCTTTGGCTTTGCAGGCAAATGCCTTAACCACTAAGCCATCCCTCCAGCCCTCTTTAAAAAATGTTTATTTTTTGTTTATTTATTTATTAGAGACACACAGAGAGAGAGAATGGGCACGCCAGAGCCTCTAGCCACTGTAAACGAACTCCAGATGCAAGTGCCACCTTGTGCATCTGGCTTACATGGGATCTGGAGGATCGAACCTGGATCCTTAGATTTCTCACGCCTTAACTGCTAAGCCATCTCTCCAGCCCCAGCCTTCTTTCAGCCTTTCTGAGCAGTATCATATTTTTGAGCAGGTCTCCAGGCCCATTCTAGAAATATGAGCAAGTCTTTCAGAATATCTGGGGGTCTTTTCCCTCTCTCTCTCTCTCTCTCTCTCTCTCTCTCTCTCTCTCTCTCTCTCTCTCTCCTCATTTGAAACTGGTCTGTGAAGGTCTTTGGTTGTTTGAAACTATCTTCCAAAGCCGTGAGTTTTTATCCCTTTTTTTTTTTTTTTTTAGTGAAAAATGTATTTGATTTGAAGAGAAACCAGAGCCCTTTCTTTTTTATTTGTTTAGTTTTTGTTCATCTTTATTATTTATTTGAGAGTAACAGAGAGAGAGAGAGAGAGAGAGAGAGAGAGAGAGAGAGAATGGATGCACCAGGGCTTCCAGCCACTGCAAACAAACTCCAGACATGTGGGCCCCCTTGTCCATCTGGCTAATGTGGGTCCTGGAGAATCGAGCCTCAAACTGGGGCCCTTAGGCTTCACAGGCAAGCACTTACCGCTAAACCATCTCTCCAGCCTGAGTCTTTTCTTTTTTAAAAAAGTATTTTTATTTATTTGCAAGTAGAGAGAAGAAACACAGACAGAATGGGCATGTCAGATCCTCCAGCCATTGCAAACAAACTCCAGATGTATGTAACACTTTGTGCATCTGGCGTTATGTGGGTACTGGGGACTTGAACCCAGGTCATTACGCTTTGCAGGAAAGCACCTTAACCACTGAGCAATAACTCCAGGTCCAGATTTTTTTTTTTTTTTTTTTTTGGTTTTTTTGAGGTAGGGTCTTGTTCTAGCCTAGGCTAACCTGGAATTCACTATGTAGTCTCAGGGTGGTCTCAAATTCATGGTGATTCTTCTATCTCTGCCTCCTGAGTGCTGTGATTAAAGGCATGCATCACCACACCTGGAAATTTTTTCTTCTTTAAAAATATTTTTGGCGGGCTGGAGAGATGGCTTAGTGGTTAAGTGCTTGCCTGTAAAGCCTAAGGACCCCGGTTCGAGGCTCGGTTCCCCAGGTCCCACATTAGCCAGATGTACAAGGGGGCGCACGCGTCTGGAGTTTGTTTGCAGTGGCTGGAAGCCCTGGCGCACCCATTCTCTCTCCCTCTCTCTCTCTCTCTCTCTCTGTCACTCTCAAATAAATAAATAAAAATAAAAATAAAAACTACTTAAAAATATTTTTTGCATGGTGGCTCACGCCTTTAATCCCAGTATTGAGGAGGCAGAGGCAGGAGGATTTCTGTGAGTTCAAGGCCAGCCTGAGACTATATAGTTAATTCCAGATCAGCCTGAGCTAGAATGAGACCCTACCTTGAAAAAACAAATTATATATAAACATACTTTATTTATTAATTTGCAAGGAAGGAGAGCGAGAATAGACATATCAGGGCCTCTTTCCTCTGCAAATGAACTTCAGATATATACACCACTTTATGCACCTGGCTTTATATGGGAATCAAGTCCAGGCTGCATCAGGCTTTGTAAGTAAGCACCTTTAACCACTGACCCATCTTCTCAGCCCTTAGATTTCTTTTTCCTTTTTCTTTTCTTTTTTTTTTTTAAGGTAGGGTCTCACTCTAGCCCAGGTTGACCTGGAATTCACTGTGTAGTCTCAAGCCGGCCTTAAACTCACAATGATCCTTCTACCTCTGCCTCCCAGGTGCTGGGGCTAAAGGCATGCACCACTAAACACGGGCATTTTTTTCTTCTTGACAAGGTCTCTGTCTGTAACCCAGGCTGGTCTCAAACTCAAGATCTTCATGCCTCGATTTCTAGAGAGCTGATATTGCAGGTATGTGCATGAATTTGTTCCTTTGATCACTACATCTGACACTAACTGTGTAATGCACTTTTAGGGCAATTGATGTGTATGAAATTAAGATACTTCCATATGTTTATTTATTTATTTATTGGTTTTTCAAGGTAGGGTCACACTGTAGGTCAAGCTGACCTGGAATTCACTGTGAAGTCTCAGGGTGGCCTTGAACTCACAATGCTCCTCCTACCTCTGCCTCTAGTGCTGGGATTAAAGGTCTGCGCCACCACCCCTGACCAAAATACTTCCTTTTAAATATCATTTATGTATAACATTTTTATGTATTCATGTATGTAGTTATGATATAGCTGTAAGAATCGAGGGGAAAAAAAACCCACTCACCAACAAACCAACTGAATTATCCATCCCATCACTCGTATGTAAAAATTATTTATTGTTAGGAGAAGGGGGGGAATGACATTTTTAATGCAGAACACTACAGAAATCGTAGGTAACCTGTAGACTCTACAGTAAGTGCCCATGGGAATTGAGGCTATTCACTATGCTGTTTCTATGCTGGAGCTGGAGAGGGGATCAAAACAAGAATATTTCAAGCATAAGGAAAGAGAAAAGGAAGTAGGTGAGCATGCATGTGGGATTGGGATAGGGGTCAGCGTCTTCATGATGCAGCCCAGGGGTCCAGAAGTAGGGTGCTGAGGACAAAAAATAAATAAGTAAATAAATAAATAAGATTTAAATATAATCGAATTCCCAATGAGCCACCCACTGGGGAAGCAGGGGCGGGGCATTTGGTGGGCAGGGAAGTCTTAACTTTGATTGTCCCTGCAGTCCTTGGGCTGGAGGATGGACTCCTGGTGCAGGAGGGCCGCCCCATACAACTCCCGTGCTTATCAGGCTAAGCACTGCAGCCTGGTCTACGGGGCCCATGCAGAAAGGCGCAGTGACCAACATCATATCACCCAGGACCCCCAGAAGCCCAGCACAGACACAGCCCATCCACAGCCGCCTGGGGCTGATGCTCCGCCTCCCTGTCTCAGGAACCTCCCAAGGGAAGAATAAGCTTTGAATGACTGCCTTTTTCAATAGCTTTTTACAAAATACTTTTATTTATTTATTTGAGAGAGAGAGAGAGGCAGATAGAGAATGCGCGCACCAGGGCCTCCAGCCACTGCAAATGAATTCCAGACACACGCGTCGCCTTGCACATCTGGCTTACGTGGCTCCTGGGGAATTGAACCTGGGCCCTTTGGCTTGGCAGGCAAGCGCGCCTTAACCGCTAAGCCACCACTCCAGCCCTTTTTTCAATAGCTCTATGTGAATGAAATAAGATCATCTGTGTTGATCCACCTCTTCTAATCTCCTTTAGATGCTCTCCCCCAGGGACCCCTGCATCCCATTCTGCCTGCCACCTAGCAGGTTGAGAACATTCCCTGAGTGGTGAGATTAGATTATGAAGACTGCAATTACGAGCTTGGTCCCTCTGAAAGAACTTGGATTCACCAGCAAACATTGGAAGTAAATTTCCACAATGCACTCATTTTTACCATTTGTATAAAATCCTATGGCAAAACCGCACTGTAATTATCTTTATGGCCAGTGCATAACGCCAGAGGAGACTATGTCATCCAGATATAGCCACTGGTATAATTATCTGGCTGTTGGTAGGACTGAAATAACCACTTAATGAGAGCAAAATGATATGGTAAGTACCATGTAATAAGCGAGTTACAGTTATTAGAGCTCTTTGTGCCCTCTCACCCGATAGTGAACGGGGGGGCCAGACCCAGACTCTGGTCTTAAGGAGTCAGGCAAAGGTGGTATCAAGAGCCAACTTTTTGGGTCACAGGCTTGCCATCCTAAGACCTGTGGGGGAGGGGCCCAGGAGCAAGAGGAGCACGGCAGGAGGATGCGCATGGTTTCAGAGGCTCCCCAATCTCCCCCCACACCCTCTTCAACACTCTGTGTCTTTAGAAACCAGTGAAAAGGAAGCTGTCAGGTGAATTGCTATTGCCATGTGTGGGGAGATGATGTCAGGGCAGAAGATTCTGTGTTTTGATTAGATACTTCCCCAGGGAGCTGACAATGGTGGACAAGTGAGGAATCGCTCAGCCCATGCTGGGCTGGATGGCTCTTGGCAGGCAGGCTACAGCCAGCCAGGACACACAGGAGGATGTCCCCACCCCCGCCAGGCTTCCAAGCCAGAAGAGCCGTGATGCAGATGACTTGCTGCGCTGTACCCGGCACCATTCTGAACATTTTAATCTATATCCCATCAGCCCTGGGGGCTAGAGAGATGGCTTAGCGGTTAAGCGTTTGCCTGTGAAGCCTAAGGACCCCGGTTCGAGGCTCCATTCCCCAGGACCCCCATAAGCCAGATGCACAAGGTGGTGCATGCATCTGGAGTTCGTTTGCAGTGGCCGAGGCCCTGGTGTGCCCATTCTGTCACTCTCTGCCTCTTTCTTTCTCTCTCTGTCCCTCTCAAATAAATAAATAAATAAATAAGATGTATTTTCATTTAAAAAACAAAACAAAACAAAAAACAGCCCTGGGGAGAGCCTATCACCACCCTCACGTCCCAGACGAGGAAACCGAGGCGCAGGGTGTCATGTAACTTGGCCAAGGAGGCCCAGCTAGAGAATGGCAGATCCAGAACTCAGACTCGGGTCATGCTCAAACCCACTTCCCTGTGCTGAGAGGTGAGGGTGTGGCTTCCAGCTATTCCCAGCGACGTCAGCAGCCTTTGTGTTTCTCCCTAAATCACTACCATACCAAACTGTGCTCTGGGCTGTCATGCAGCACTCTGGGCCAGAAGGCTCATCAACTAAATACTTCACTTGTGAGTTGGACATAGTGCCTGTCACGACTGGATAATGATCTCACTGTCTGCACAAGATCACACGAGAACAAAGCCCAAACACCAGAAGCTACCTGTCAGGGGAGCTTCCAAAGAAACCCCCTCTCCTTGCTCCCATCACTCACTCAGAAAGAGTGCATGCGCATGCACACAGGCCACACGTGTTGACCCACAGTATGCTGGGTGCCACAATGTATTTGTGTATTTTGGGGTTCAATCAGCCTGAGTGTCTGCAGCATCTGAGAAAATGCACAACTGGTAGACTCCCACCCCCCACAACCGGGCCAACCCTTCTCTCCAGCCCACAGCACTTACCTCACTCTGCGCTGGGGGCATGCTTGAGGGTGCCAAAGCTGGGGATGTGCTCGTCACTCACAGCAGTAGGGGTGTCTGGGATGAAATACACAGTGCAGTTAGGGTTCTTCCGAACTCATGAAGGGCCGGTTGTAAGGCACAGCATTGGAAGACAGAGCTAGGAGAATGGGGAGGAAGCAGAGCCTCCTGTCCCTTTTCCAAGCTACCACAGGACTGTCTTAGAAAGGTCCCCTACTCTGGGCTCAGGGAAGCCACTGATCCTGACTGTAGATCAAAGCTGAGCAGGAAGAAGGGGTCATGGGACACTCACTACAACTGAGAAAAGTTCTATCTTCCCCTCTGGGAGGTGCCTCTGACGTATCCTTACTAGTCCTCCAAACCCTTCCACTGGGACCCCCCCCCACACCCACACATAGACACACATACTCCTACCTGGCTGGCTGTTCCTCTTGCCCATAAGTCCCACAAAGAAATCATGCATATCACCTGCAGAAAAAGGCCAACACTCTCAGTATACCTGCATCCTGACTTCTGAGACTGGATTTTTAGTTCATTTTCTCTTCCCCCACCCAGGGTCTTCCTATGTAACCTATGCTGGCCTGAAGTTGCCTTGTAGGCCAGGCTAGCCTTGAACCCTTGATTAAGTTTCCTGTGTAGCTTCTTGAGTTTCTGGAATTATGGGCATGTGCCATAGTGCCTGGTGAGTCTTATCTTGCCACAGCCTAAACCCCATGATCAGAGGCACATTGTCTCTGCCCACCTTCTCTATTCATTTACCCCTCCTCCAACATTTCAGCCATTCTATACCCCAGCTGGTGCCTGGCTTAGAATCTTTACTGCCACCCGGAGATCGTCTTGGCTCCCAGTGACCCACCAGTAGAGGACAGTCCCCCATGCCTCTTACACCTGCTTCTCTCTGGTTCCCGGGTGGCCTCTGCCATTGCAGCTGGCATACTGTCTTTTCCAGCTGAGACGAGGCCAGCCCAAACGGCCCATTGGCTCTGTGACCGAAACTCTGGGCAAGTGGTAAGCACGCGTGGGGGAAAAGCTACTCACGTTTCTGTGGAAGTGGCGATTCCTTGGAATCTGCAAAACCGTGAGCAAGCGTGAAAGTGGGGACGGAATGTAGAATGGGTGACTAGAGGTGGAGTTAGGATTACAGCCCTCACCAATTCCCTAAGCTTTCCCCATCTCCCTTCCACCTAAGAGGGTTTCTCAGGCCTATCTAGTCTTCAGAATCGTGCCCCTTGTCCCCTCCCTCTCCAGGACCACCTCCTCACCCATGCTAGCTTTGCTCAGCACTTTTAGCAGTCCTTCCAGAGAGACTGAGTGGCTGTCATAGAGTCTCCGCAGCAGGGATTGGGGAAGCTGGTAGAGGTCCGAGTCCTTATGGAAGAAAGGAACGAACAGCAAAAGCTCACTTCCCCTTCTCTTGCTCTCTTCCCGCACAAGACAGCTTCACCTCAGGCACATCACAACACCTTGCTTCGTCCAGTATTTTCTTTGGTTTACCGTGGAAGAGAAATGGGAGCTCACAGCACTTGTCTGCAGACCAGCAGCACCACCACTGGGCGCTTATTAGAGAGGCAGAATTCTACTGGATTCTGAGACGAACTTGTAAACTGGGCCTCCTAGGTGCTCATCTATACAGTGAAATTTGAAAAGCCTGGTGCAATCTATAGGCCAGACCACCCTCAAGTGCCCAGTCTCATCTGATCTTGGAAGCTTAAGCAGGGTCTGGTTCGTATTTGGATGGGAGAAGCTTGGTGGAGGCATTCCTGCAGGCTGGGATACAGAACTCCTCCACCTGGGACATTAATCATGTTATCTCCCGAGCCCAAGGCTGGGGTTGTCCTCATCCTATCTCCTGCCACTAGGTGATTCTCTCCCAACCAGCTTGCTCAAGGATATGGTTGCCCCACTGAGTGAGCTATTCATTCCAGACTCCAAAGAAAGGCCGGTCACGCAGAGCAGATGTCCTCCAGCTGGGCTCTGTAACTGAGCTACAGACGGATTCCATCCTGAGGTTGTGGGCTGTGAGCAGCCAGAACTCACCTGCGAACCTGAAAGTCCTTACTACACGCTCTCTTCGTGGGGGCTTCTTCACAGCTCCGCGATCGCTCTTCCCCCTTCCACCACTTGGATCTGCGCGCTCTCCCCTTTTCACCCCAGACGGACAACTTCCGGAAGGCTACCTGCTCAGAATGGCATCTCTTGTGCCCCCTCCCACCCCAGCTTCTGGAACTTTAGGGACTCTCAATTGTCTTATGAGTTTCTTCTCTGGTAAGCCACAGCAGGGTGGTGGGTACATGCCAAGCACGTACCCTAAGTGTGCCCCATACGCATCAGCCCAGGTACCTAAGCGTGCATGTGTTCTCCTCTCCCTGACCCAACTTCTCTCAGCTTCACAGATCCTAGGGGGAGAGGTGGTCTCTTTCCTTGGCCAAGAGGAACAGAGGGATCATCTCACTGTCTAAGCACTGTCCAAGCAGGTTTCTCTCTGAAGAATTCATTACCCAAAGCCGGGACTCTGCAGAGTCCAGCTCATACTTGGCACTTCCTGGACATTTTAATCAGTTTTGGTCGTTTGGATCTGACGCGATTGCTGTCATCTGCAAAGCTGCTCTGGCGAGCGCTCTCTCTCCCTCCCTCCCTCTCTCTCTCTCTCTCTCTCTCTCTCTCTCTCTCTCTCTCTCTCTCTCTCTCTCTCGGCCCAGCACACAGCTTCCCAGAGCCACTTTTCCCAAATTGTTGGAATCTTCTGCCCACCACCTATAATGAGATGCTAAACAGACTGGAGCTGGAGAGGCAGTTAGACTTCACAGACTGAATTTGTAATAAGTCCCACCTGTAATCATCTTAAAAGCATTTGTACCAATGTAATTGCTGTCATCTCAAATCCTGAAAAGACTTCCTCCCTGCACTCCCCGGCACCCAACCCTGACAAGTCCTGTTCTTTTTCTTAGGGAGCTTTGGAAATCAGGACTTAACCTGGCTTTTGTTTTTGTTTTTGAAGGTTTTTTGTTTGTTTGTTTGTTTGTTTTTAAACTAATCTGCCTAAGCAGAGGCTAGAAGGGGCAAAGAAGAAGGAGAGAGAGGGGAAGGGAGGCAAGCAGAGGATAAGTTTTTTTTTTTTTGTATCTTGGAAATAAAAGAACACACATAACTGATAGACAAAATAGCGTGCAAATGACTGCTTGGGAGAGAGGAAATCCTGACTGTGTTTCATAACATCCAGGGATAGAGGAGATCTGTCCCCTACCAAGGGACAGGCTCTGAACTAGACCACAGAGAACCTCAGAGTGCCCTTGTTCACCCCTCACAGCACCATTCACTCACCAAGTCACCAATCAACCAGACAACAATTTGTTGTTGTTGTTGTTTGTCTGTTTTGAGATAGGGTTTCACTCTAGCCGAGGCGGACCCAAACACACGACATATTTTTAAAGCACCTTTTATGTACAAGGCGTTCAAGACGCAGAGAAAAAAAACCCACAGACTTCCTGGAGATGGTGGGAACATGAGAAATGCAGAGACAATGTCCAACCCCTCCAGTCTGTCCTCTTCCCTCTAACTAGCCAGATAGACACATCCCCAAGCCCCCATGATGTCCTGAGCTCTGTCAGGGGGTGCCTTACCTTACTGTGGCTCCTGTTGGGCACCACCTGCTCCTGTGATTCCTCACAGACAGCCCCGAAGCTCCAGGCCAGGCTGAGGGCCAGGACAGTGGCAAACAGCAGGTTGCTCCTCATGGTGCTTAGGAGGCAAAGGGAGGAGGGAGAACACAGCTTGGTGGGAACACAGGAGGTCTTCCTGACCAATAGCTGGGCTCCACCTTGCTTTCCCAGTCCCCAACTCTCTCACCCAAGCCCTGATCTGAAAAGAGAGTGGGCTGAAGCGGGTGTGGAGGTGCACGCCTTTAATCCTGCACTCAGGAGGCAGAGGTAGGAGGAATGCTGTGAGTTCAAGGCCAGCTTGAGACTACATAGTGAATTCCAGGTCATTTTGGGCAAGAGCAAGACCCTACCTTGAAAACCCGAAGGAGACGGTGTGTGTGGCGGGGGGGGGGGGGGGGGGGAGAGAAAGGGAGGGAGAAAAAGAGAGAGAAAGAGGGAGAGCTGTATCTCTGAGAAGGGAGGGTACATTTTTTTTAAAGCTCAGGTTCCAAGATCCCCCAGTAAAAATCTCCCCGGACACCTCTTGCTTCTAAGAACTATAATAGATTCGTAGGACATGCACTCATTTGTTACTTAGCTAGCTTGAGAAGGGGCCTGGGATGCTGTTTTATAATGCTAGATCAACCCAACACTTAGGCAAAAAACTTTCTGGTAGGGAAGAATCAGTCCGAACCCCCAGATTCCAAACACTTTCTGGTCGTCTTCTCACTGCCCTGCTTGTCTGTTAAAGCCTGTACTCTGCTTTGTTGCCTCCTGATCCTCTGTGTGGGCTTCGGCACCCCAACCCTCTCCCCCTGGAGCCTACCTGTGGAGCTGCCGAGCTTGGCAGGACGGATGGCGGGCGCGATCGGGGAGCCGGCTGGGAGAACTCCCCGCTCGGAACACACTGGTGCTGCTGTGAAGAGAACAGAGGAGAGGCTCTGGCAGGTGGCAGGAACCCGGTCCCAGCTGTCTGATAAAGGCTCTGGGAGGGTCTGGGGGAGCCTAGGGGAGGGGCTGAGAGTCACCAATCCCAGGGTGCCTGGAGGGGAGGGGGGGAGACTGATAGGAAAGAAGATGCAGACTGCAGCCACAGTCCAGACACACACGGGCATCCACACGAACGCACACGCACACATGCATACCCCAGACCCAGCAGGAAGCTAGAGTTGCCCAACAACCTACTTTCCAAAGGCTCCCAAGGCAGGCACTCTAGAGAATGCTGCTGTATGTGATTTGTCACAGAATTGCCAAGCAGGGCTAGCTCAGTACGCCTGTCCCCGGGGCTTCTTGCCCTCAGCGTCCACTCCCCAGCTCCTCACCCTTTAAAACCTGCAAGCTTGGCAGCCAGGCTGGAGCAGCTCAGGAGAGTGCATCTCTGTACCTGCCACTGAGGAGACAGCCAGCCTGAGGCGCCTAGCTGAGAACTGGGGAGAATCTGGTGTCCCCTCTAGTCCTCACTCTCCATCTATCATCCTTCCCATGAGAGCTGCCCCATCATTCCGGTGCTCTCACACCAAAGAGGGCCAGTGCTTCTCAGCCTGACTCCCTCTCCTCCTGATCCTGAATCAGCTGGCTTGGGACATCCTGCTAGAGTTCTGCTTCTAACACCCCTCTCTCTCCCTCTCTCTTTTTCCAAGGTAGGCTGACCTGGAATTCACTATGTAGTCTCAGGCTGGCCTCGAACTCTCAGCGATCCTCCTACTTCTGCCTCCCAAATGCTGGGATTAAGAGCATGCACCGGGCTGGAGAGATGGCTTAGCGGTTAAGCGCTTGCCTGTGAAGCCTAAGGACCCCGGTTCGAGGCTCAGTTCCCCAGGTCCCGCGTTAGCCAGATGCACAAGGGGGTGCACGCGTCTGGAGTTCGTTTGCAGAGGCTGGAAGCCCTGGCGCGCCCATTCTCTCTCTCTCCCTCTATCTGTCTTTCTCTGTGTCTGTCGCTCTCAAATAAATAAATAAATAAAGTTTAAAAAAAAAAAAAAGAGCATGCGCCACCATGCCCTGCTGCTCCTGCCCCTTCTGATGTATCTGAGAGGAGGAACCAACACCGTGGATAAGCCCTTTCCCATCCCCTCCTCTGCTCTGCGCGGCAGCATTGATAGCTCAGCTGCCCTTTTCCCTCACTAACGCATTTTCCCCACTCTGCCTCTCTAAAGCCCAGGCATTTTCTCCTCTAGCCCTTCTGGCTCTGTTTACATCTCACACTTGAGAGGCTCTTTCCAGTATAGTTGTCGCCCAAGGAGAGAGCACTAGGGACATTGTTCAGATCAGAGACTCAGAGAAGGACCACGAGGCTGAAGAAGTAAAGGAGATGCAGCTTGTGAAACGCAGGGTGGGAATTCTCACCAGGGGCTTGGGCATGGAGTGATCCATATGATTTCCCTCACTTTGACCATTCAGGAAGGCAATATGCCTGTTTTTCCTATTAGGAAATAACCCTAGCAGATTCAGTGACTTACTCGATCATACACAGCTGCCAATTCGTGAAGAAGAGCTATAAACCCAGGCTTTTCTCACTCCAAATGCCTCATTCCTTTTCTTTGTTTTGTTTTTCGAGGTAGGGGTTTGCTCTAGCCCAGGCTGACCTGCAATTCACTATGTAGTCAGTCTCAGGGTGGCCTCGAACTCCTGGCAATCCTCCTAGCTCTGTCTCCCAAATGCTGGGATTAAAGGTGTGTGCTACCACGCCTGGCCCAGGCCCATTCCTTTTATTGCATTGGCACATTGACATGTGAGGAACAGTTCACTTTTCCCTTGGACTCAGAAGGCTATCGCTCTGAGTTTTAGAGGTATAGAATCTCTTACTCTTCTTCATCTTGGGATGAGTAGTGGAGTAATTACTACAGACTCCTGCTTAACAAGGTCTCCCCCAGCTACCCTATTCAAAATTATCACCCATAGTCAGGGGTGATGGTGCACACACCTTTAATCCCTGCACTAGGGAGGCAGAAGTAGGAGGATCTCTGTGAGTTCGAGGCCATCCTGAGACTACATAGTGAATTCCAGGTCAGTGTGGACTAGAGTAAGAACAAACCTTGAAAAAGAAAAAAAATATCACTCTGGAATTCACCTATCCCCCTCTTGTTTTCTCTTTGTGCATTTATTACATACATTATGCTAATATTTCATCTATTCTCTCGGTCACACACATCAACCCCCACAAAACATCTCAAAGGCAAGAATGTTTGTTGTCATTGTTTCCCTCACCATATAGTATTTGGCATGTAACATGTACTCAGTAAAGTTTTATAAATGCAAAGGCAAGCTACAGCCAAGCTCTCTCCCCCCCTCCCCCCCCAGGTAGGGTCTCATTCTAGCCCAGACTGACCTGTACGTGACTCGCTATGTAGCCCCAGGAGGCTGGCCTCGAACTCATGGTGATCCTCCTACCTCAGTCTCCCCAGAGTGCTGGGGTTAAAAGCATGTACCACCATCCAAGTTTTTTTTCTTTTTTTTTTTTTTTCCTTTTTTTGTTTGTTTTTTTTGAGGTGGGGTGGGGATCTCACTCTAGCTCAGGCTGACCTGGATTTCACTATGTAGTCTCAGGGTGGCCTTAAACTCATGGCAGTTCTCCTACCTCTGCCACTTGAGTGCCATCCCGCCTGGCAGGTTTTTTTTGTTTTTTAATTTTTTCTTTTTTAATCTCTACTCCCAAACATGGAGCCTCTCAAATACTGATGAAACCTGAAATCCTTTCTCCCCACTCCACTCTCCATGGGACTTGGGCCATACTGACAGAAGTCACCCTGGTTGCACAGGGTCCCATGGTTACCCCAGAGTGAGGGCAGCAGCTGGGTATCGGAGGCCTCTTTATGATGTGAGAGGCTAATGGGGCCTCATTAAAAGCTTCTCATTACCCAGCTAATTGCAGGGCTGTGTAGCCAAAGAGCATGGGCCAGGACCCAGGGCTGGGAGCATGTGTTGGAATGAGGAATAGAAGAGGAAGGGCCGCTATATGAAAATGGTATTGCTCGTTCATTCCTCCGGGGAGCCCGGGTGTTATTCCTCATTGGACCTTCCCTAGGTGGCTCCCTCTCCCTTCCACCCCTACTAATTTGGAGACAGAAGAGCTAGACAGGCCAAGGGGGGGGGGGGGTTGGCTGTGCAGGAGGAGGTGTGAGTATAAAAACTGAGGACCTAAAGCCTTGTGGGCCTCATCTCTGTCAGCCTCTCCCCAGCCAGCCCGTCCCCAAGCCTCTGCACCAGGGAAGCAGGGCTTCAGCAAAGGTCCGCCATGAATAATGTCCTTTGATGATGCGGGAGTCTCTCAGAGGATGGTGGGATCCGAGGCTGATGGGAGCAGGGAGAGCCATCACCTCTTGATCTCTGGGATTAGCAAAGACTTGAAAGAGCTGCTGCTGACCCGTTAGAAGGGTGATGAGGGAGGGATTGGAGAGCTGAGCAGGTAGCTTCATTTTGCCCACAAATCATGTGCAAATGACATGCAAGGTGTCTGCTGCAGAGCTGGAGCACCTAGAGGGGCTTGTCCTCCTTTGAATATCTATTCTTGATTTGAGATGCCATCACCAGCCTAGAGGAAAAAGTACTAAGAGCACAAGGACTATAGCCCCACGCTCCCTGGCAGCTTTGTTGGTGATAAGGCTGGGAAAGGTATGCTTAGTTGTGTGGAGGGGGAGAGGTTAGGCAGGGGTTCTTTGAGGGGTATAAAGGGAGGCGAACCCAGCATGTGTTTGTGCCCACAAGATGACCTGCGCATGTGCACACCACATGCTCAACCTTAAGCTCCCTCAACGTCTTGGAGAGATGATGGGGGGGAGGGGGAGGGGGGCTGCTCTGGGGGAGACAGGGGTGGAGAGACCAGGGAAGAATGAAGAATGGTGTTTCCTGTGATCTGCTGTGTCTGCCAGCTGGAAGATAGCTCACAAAGTGGGGAAGAAGTGGGGAGAGACCCCCAGAGCCTGGGGAAGAAACGGATGGAGCCAGGACTATGCCAGAGCCGAGTCAAACTGTGGGGGAGTGGGGGGAGTTGAAGGGTTTCTTCAGGGGGTGAGGGCAGTCTGGGATGGCTTGTGGCCCTCAGAGATATTGAGAGTACTGGCTGGGTTAAGGAGAAGGCTGAGAAAGGAGAACTGATGGCAGGATTCCCTCATACATAGCCCACGGTGAGGAAGCCAATGCCAGCCATTTACCACAGGTGGAAAATAGAACCATAGTGGCTTCAGATCCCCCCGGGCTCCCAAGAAAGGAAAGAGGAGAAAAAAGGAGGTAGAGGTGGGGAGAAGCCCCATCCATCCCTGAACTAGCCTCCACGCACATGGCTGGCCTTGAACTGATAACTACCCACATGGCTAAGGCCAGGAGGCCAGAGGGGTAGTCTTCCCCATGTCCCCCAACTTCTTCCTCCCACCCTCGGCCAAGGGAGCTGGTGATGCCCTCAGCCCTGGGGAAAGAAAAGCAGGATAAGGAGCAGCAGCTGCATTTTCTCCTGAAATTGCTTCTGAAAATGACCAGGCACTTCAATGGGAAAGTGACGACAATTTGGGCCCTGGGGAACAGGAGATGAGGCAGAGAGCGGGGGCGATCAGGCTCAGGTCACACTCCCCAGCCCTGGCCAGAGAGGATCTTCTTGGCCTGATTCTAAGAAGTCAAGGTTGCGGGGAGTTGTCAAGGCAGTGGGAAACTAGCCAAAGCCTGAGCTACCCCTTCCCTGGACACATCCCCCCAGAACAGACCTCCAGCCTCTCTCCATTTGAGACCCATCGCAGCCCAGAGCCGGGTATGCCGTAGCGAGGGGCTTGGCTGGCCTCAGAGTGCAAGACTAATCTGCAGGCAGGAAAGGAAGTTAATCAGATCTTCCCGCCAGCATGATTACCTGTGTCGTGAGCTGCCTGCCGATGGAGACAGCCGGGGACCCCACGGCCTCAAGGCTCAGAGAGCTCTGAGCTCAGTGGAGGAGGCAGGACTTCTAAGGACCAGAAAGGCTGCAGCCCTTTGCAAGCTATTGCAGAGCACGGAGCTACATTTTACTGCTATGAGCAGCATGTTCCCCAAAGGCAGACAGGATGGTGAGACAAGATAGAGTCTGTGGAAAAATAAATATGCAGGCCATTCAGAGACGATACAAGGCATTCTATAAAATATTACGTATTCATATTAGTCAGAGCACACACAAATGAAGAAATGAGATGGCATAATACAGTTGGAGGCCAAGAAAGATAATGACAAGGACACAGAGAACAAAAGGAAGACAGTAGGAAAGGGGACAGTTGTGGGCATGAGACAGTCTAGGTGGGAGAGTCTTCCCCTGTCAAGTGCCACCAGGTTCGGAATCCAGCTGCAGGTCAGTGATTGGCAGAGGTTTGGCATCCCAGGGCATAAAGAGGAAGGGTTTGTCTGAGAGGCAAGTGTGACGCAGTGCTGAGCTGGGGGGCAGAGGGGTGATATATCTCTTGGGTGCAGGGTACCCTGTGTTCGTACCCCAGATCACCTCAGCTTATATGAACATTCCATCCTTGGGTCTCTTTCAGGCTAAATCTTCAAAAGACCCTAGTCTCCAAGACAGGGATCCTCCCCTCTTCCCTCCAGGGACACACTTAATGAATCAGCCCATTGGCCACCTGCGACCTGAGGCCCTATCCCTGACTCCTGCACCCCCACCCCAGTCTCTCTAAACCCTGCCAGAGCTCAGCCGGTCAAGGAGCCCAGAGACAATTTCCCTTCCTTTTCCTTCTTATTATCTGTAGTAGTAGCTGGCTCACAGGAGCCTGAGGGATAGGAAAGGGTATGGGGGAGGACAGTCCAGATGCAACTGGGTAAAAACAACAACAATAAAAAGAAAAAAAAAATCAAAGAGTCAGATTCAAAATAAAAGTAAATGCAACTGGGTGAGGAGACAGGAGAACAGGAACCCACAACACTGCCCAGAGCTTTCAGAACCACATGATTTATTAGTGGGCAACAAGGCTAAAGCCAGAAGCATGCTACATCTGGAGGCAAGTTCTGGAAAAGTCAGGGAATACAAAGGCCCTCTTTGAGGGTTCTTCATCTCCAAGCCCCACCTCATGACCACAGGGGCTAGACCTGAAGTCCACGCTCCCCCAAAACCACGAGGCAAGGTAGAGAGAGTTAGTTCTGGTCGGGGAGAAGCAGCAGTGTCTCTGGAAGGTTTCCTCCTCTTCAAGGCACAGTTACCTCCAGGGAATGACTTCCCTTCTTCTTGCAAATCAGCTTGTTGTTCTCACCACCCTGGGGGCCCTGAATGACCTTGACAGCCACGCTGCTGTCCTTGAACCTCACTGAGAACCTGGAGGGAAAACACAACATCCAAAGCTCCATCCTCTCAGCCCTGCTCCCTCATGTCCATGCCGGCCCCTCCCTGAGGCAAGCTCACTACACCCCCACCCATCGGATGACTCAAAGCCCCAGAGAACTTGGGGAGACTAACCAACTCCTACAAGCCCTGCCTTGACACAGCATGCCTCACTTCTGATTGCACAAATTTCCCGGTCACAATGACCACCAGTCCGGTCATCTGTCCCAAGCTGTCCCTCACCCTCAGCTCATGGCCTTACTTCTCAGTCACAGTGACAGAAAGCTGCCTCTGTGTGGCATCCAGCACAGCCTGATACATTTTTGCCAGCAGTTCTACCACGTGGTCACTGACCAACAGGATGTCCCCCTTAGAGCCCACTGATGACATCTTAGGAGAGAAGAAAACAGTCGGGATGAATTTTTATCCTCAGGAGCAGCTGGAGGGACATGAAGGTCCGGTCGCAGCATCTCCAGCCCACCCCAGGCCCAGGGTGGCCACCCCAGAGGCCTGTCCCATGTGGCTGTGACACCTCACTCAGATGTAAGCTGAAGAGCCCATCCTGGAAGCTAGTGACCGACACCCCAGCCACACTCTCCAGCCCAATGACAGTTTGGGCCTGGGACTTCTTTGTGTCTGTGAGAATCACGTGCCCCGTGGTCAGGAGAAGAATCCGAGCCGAGGTCTAAGGAGGGGACAGGAAAGAGTGACGGCAGCTAGGATCAGTCCACCCACAGGGAAAAGCGTACGAGCCGGCCCAAGGCTGGCTCCTGCCGCGGGTAGGGGTAGCCCTGACCTTGCCATTGCCACGGTTGACTTTCTTCACGGTCTCTGCCACCAGGACAGGCCCTTCCTCCCGGCCCTTCAGTTTCTGCAGCTTGGGGTTCCCTTGCAGTCCAATGTAGTCACCACGGAATGGAATGGGGACACTGGGGACGCATGGGAAGTGTGCACTGAGAACAAGGCCTGCACCCCGCCTTCCCGTGGGCCTGCCCCTCCCTCTACGGGTCTCAGTGGTTCACAGATGGGGGTCCAAGACCAACGCATAGTATCAGTACCATTTGGGATCCCCCCCAAAAAACCCTGCTGAGTCTTAAGAGGGGCACAGCAGCTGGGTGTCCCCTGTCCTGCCAGGCCGAGGTGAGCTCAAGCTTGAGAAGCACCGTGTGACGGAACTGGCTCCAAAAGGTTTGGGGGCCCTCACCTCTGGGGGTAGGAAGCCTTCCTGCCCTTGAACAGCTCACTGGCACAGAGCTTTTCCCTCAGCACCTGCACCTGCCTTGGGGACAGCTGATCGCGGAACCTCTTGCACTGCGAGGAAGGAGGGGCGGGCGTTAGGATCACGGAGCTGGAAGGCAGAGCTGGGGAGAGAGGTGACTGAAAGGGACTAAAGGACACCAAGGGAAAGGACAGAAACTAAACGCTCCCGCTCCCCGCTCCTGGAGAGAGGACTGGAGGACTAATGGGGGTGGGAGGGCAGAGGGAACTGAGGGGTGCTGGAGAGGAAATGGAAATAGCAAGTATTGGCCCCATGAGAACACATGCCCAGCACACTGGACACTGTTTAGCCAAACAGTGGTCCACAGTATTTCCTGAACGAAAGAACAGATGACATTAGTATGTGAAGTGACATAAGTCAGAAATAAAAATACCAATACTGGCTGGTGGGGAGTGGTGCACGCCTTTAATCCCAGCACTGGGGAGGCAGAGGCAGATGGATGACCGCGAGTTTGAGGCCACCCTGAGACTACATAGTGAATTCCAGGTCAGCCTGAACTAGAGACCCTACCTTGAAAAACAAAAACAAAATCAACAAAAAAAAGAAAGAAAGAAGGAAAGAAAGAAAGAAAGAAAGAAAGAAAGAAAGAAAGAAAGAAAGAAGAAAAGAAAAGAAAAGAAAAGAAAAGAAAAGAAAAGAAAAGAAAAGAAAAGAAAAGAAAAGAAAAGAAGGAGCCATGAAAAAAAAATGCTCAGCAGTTAAGTGCTTCCTAAGGGCCTGAGGCTGCCTGAGTTTGAATCTCTGGAACCCAAGTAAGCAGCTGGCTGTGCGCACACACAACTGTGATGCTAATCCTGCGGGAGTGGAGCCTGGAGACTCGCTGGCATTCCCAAAGGGTGAGTGTGGGGGTCAGTGAGAGACTCATCACAAAGAAAAACACGGAGGGTAAGTGATGGGGAGGACCTGACGTTTTCCTCTGGCCACTGCAGGCAAGAACAAGGCTGTATCAGGACTTACCTGTGTGCACCACACACACACACACACACACACACACACACACCACTATGCACATGAAAAAAGAAGAAGAAGGCAAATTAGAGGGAGAGAAAAGTAGCAGAAGGCAGAAGAGAGGAGGCTGGCCTCACCTTCCACTGGTGGAAGAGCTGCTGCAGCTCCTGATTAGCTGTCTTGAAGCACCTGTAGGGGGCAGCTGGCCATGAGGTGTCCAAGACCTTGGTGGATGGCAGATTATTCTTCAGATAAAGCAGGAATTTCTGTGCCTGGGTTAAAAACAGGGCACTGGGACTAGAATGGTGAGAAGAGCCACTTCCTAGCAGGCAGGCTCACACCCCCCATCCTGCCAAGAGGAAGGCAAGTGCGAAGCAAGGGCAGAGCTGAAGAAGAGGGCAGGAGCCGCCTCCTGGCTCTCTCTCCGTCGGCGTGCGGGGTGGTTTGGGGCTGGGCGGAAAGAACAGGGATGAAGAGTGGACAGCAAGGGCTGGAGAGATGGCTTAGCGGTTGAGGCGCTTGCCTACAAAGCCAAAGGACCCAGGTTCGATTCTCCAGGACCCACTTAAGCCAGATGCACAAGGTGGCACATGCATCTGGAGTTTGTTAGCAGTGACTGGAGGCCCTGGAGTGCCTATTCTCTCTCTTTCATAAAAATAAATAAATAAATAAATAAAGCTTATAAGTTAAATAGTTACATCCCAGCTCTATCCCAGCCACAGGACCAGTAGCAAGTTAATTATCCTCTAAGCCTTAGGGGCCTTTTGTTTGTTTGTTTGTTTGTTTAACCCGTAAAATGGGGAGAGCCGAGGTTCTACATTGCAGTGTAACCTTAAGAATGTTAAGAATGTAAAGAACAGCCAGGCATGGCGCCTGTCACTATAATTCCAGACCTTGGGAGGCTGAGGTAGAAAGATCCTTGTGAGTTCACAGCCAGCCTGGGCTACAGAGTGAGTTCCAGGTCAGTATGGGCTAGTGAGAGATCCTGCCTCAAAGAAAAAAATAATAATAATAAATAAAAAGAACATTTACAGTGGCTGAAGGCCCTGATGTGCCCATTCTCCTTTCTCTCTCTGCCTCTTGATCTCTCCCTCCTTCTCTCTCTCTTAAATAAATAAAATTAAATTTTAAAAGGAAGAAAAATATAAAAAGCTTAGCACACAGTTTAAGCATTCATAGGTAATGGCACTAGACTTAGAGCCAAGGTCATGGCAAGTGTGAGGAGCTCAGGGTGAATCAACAGCCAGGGCCCTGCATCTTAGTCATTTACTAAAGTCAGCAGCTCCCTGGGTTGACATCCAGCCACTGCCTGACAAAGTACAGGTGAAAGAAAAGTGAAAGAAGGTCCTGTCAAGAGATAAGAGTAAAATCTGATTACAGGTCTCAGGTATGTGGAAGAAGGCATGCACTCTAGGATGCAGGCCAGACACGGTGGAGCCAGCTGGACAGGGAGCAGTCCTGGGAAAAAGAGGAGGGGGCAGCCAAGCCACGAGGAGACCCCAGCTTTAGAATCCCTCCTCCCCAACAAAGCTGTCAACCCCCGCCCCATGACAACGAGAGGCTCCAAAGCTGGGTGTGATGGTACACGCCTTTAATCCCAGCACTCAGGAGGCAGGGGTAGGAGGATCGCCGTGAGTTCGAGGCCACCCTGAGACTCCATAGTGAATTTCAGGTGAGTCTGAGCTAGAGTGAGACCCTACCTTGAAGAAACAAAACAAACAAACAAAAAGCGGCTCCAGGTGAAGGAGTCTCATGTCTGATTGAGCACACTTGGTAAAGGTCCTCACAACTGTGCAAACTCCAGAGGGTGGAGGTGAGGCATTCCTCACTATAGCCCTCCGGCTGAGGCCCCACTGCACCCTCTTCTCTGGCCTCTCCCAAGGCTTCCTTCTGGCACCTCTCAGAGGCACCACTACTACAGGTGTCTCCAGAAATCGCTCTTGTCTGACCCTATTTTTCTCCCTAGAGCCACCCACAGTTTGAACGTTGGGGGCAGGCTGACGTCCTCCTGCCCCCTGCTCCAAATCCTCCAGCACTGGGAGATCCTTCTAGAGGTGTTCCTCCTCACTCGTCTGCTGCCAGTTCAGAGGGGTGAGCAGGGCGATGTAATTTCCCCACCCTCACCCCAAAGCAGCTCGGGGAAGGCTGGACCCTGTGCGTCCTCACTGTGCCTGTTCACACATCAGTTAGCCCTGAGTCCCATCAGTCTGTCCTCCAACCTGCATGTCCACTGGCCAGACAGCGGGTGTGCTAGAACTCCTTCCTGCCACGGAAACCAGCCTCCAGAGCCCGCTGCCCTGGGCAGATGGCGGGGCGGCTCCATCCCAGGAAGAGTGCGAATGGAAGCCCTACAGGAAAACTGGAAGCGCTTTCTTCCTGTCCCGAGCCTTCCCAGGCTCCTCTGCCCCGCTTCTACCACAGCTCCTGGCACTCACCATGCTTCTGTAGATGAAATTTGCCAACGTGAGGGCAGCACCTGATCGGAAGTATTTTCGATAATTTTTGCGAGCCTGGCAGGGACAAAAGAGAAAGAAGCCAAAGTGAAAACAGATTCTAGAGGTTCTGTTAGTTTGTTTTTTTCCAGCCACACAAAGAACAGAGCAAGGTAGACAGCTGAGATGCTTAAGGGGGCAGGACAGGCCTGTAATCCCAGCACTGTGGAGGTGGAGGCATGAGAAGCAGGAGTTTAAGGTCATCCTAAATTACACAGGGAGCTCCAGGCCAGCCTAAGCTACATGAGATTTTGTCTTAAAAAAAATAAAAATTAGGGCTGGAGAGATGGCTTAGCGGTTGGGCGCTTGCCTGTGAAGCCTAAGGACCCCGGTTCAAGGCGCGATTCTCCTGGACCCATGTTAGCCAGATGCACAAGGGGGCGCATGCATCTGGAGTTCGTTTACAGTGGCCAAAAGCCCTGGCACACCCATTCTCTCTCTCTCTCTGCCTCTTTCTCTGTCTGTTGCTTTCAAATAAGTAAAATTAAAAAAATAAACAAAAAATTTTTTAAAAATTAAAATTTTAAAAATATCTAGGGATGGCTTAGTGGTTAAGGTGTCTGCCTGCAAAGTGAAAGGACCCAGGTTTGATTCCCCAGGACCCACGTTAGCCAGATGCACAAGGGGGCACACACATCTGGAGTTCATTTGCAGTGGCTGGAGGCCCTGGTGTGCCCATTCTCTCTCTCTCTCTCTCTCTCTCTCTCTTTCTCTCTCTCTCCCCCTCTTTCTCTGTCAAATAAATAAAAATTAAAAACTAAAAAGAGGGATGAAGAGATGTAGCAGCTAAGGCTCTTGCCTTCTAAGCCTAAGCACCCAGGTTCAATTCTCCAGGTCCCATGTAAGCCAGATGCGCAAGGTGGCACATGCGTCCAGAGTTTTGTTTGCAGTGGCTAGAAGCCCTGGTGTGCCCGTTCTCTGTCTCCCCACCTCTCTCTGTCTCAAGTAAGAATTTAAAAAAAAAAAATAAATCAAATTATGTATGTGTGTGTATATATATATATATATATATATATATATATATATATATATGGAACTGATTCAGGCATGGAAGGTATGAAGTCTTCTATAACCAGGTCTCCTGGATGTGTGCCTCAGCAGGGGAAGGTCCAAATGCTGGCAGAGCTCTAGAGGCTCTTCTTCCCCAGCAGGGGCATGATCAAATAGGAACCATGTGTGTGCACGGATGCCCCACAGCTTCCCATTACCATTACCTTCCATCCTCTCACAAAAGCCTGGATCCGCAGTGTGGATGCCTTTATTTTCCCATAGTGCTTCTTTTGCTGTCGAAAACATAGGCAATGTTAGAAAAACCCACTCTACTAAGGGTGACAGGGATGGGACTTAGGGCGCGATGGCACCTTGTTGCCCCGAAACCAAGCAGAGATGAGGATCTGACTCTTGCGCATGAGCTGGTAGTGTGTGCGGCAGCGCCAGCCTCGGTACGTCTTCTGTATGAGGGTGGCGAGCTGTTGAAGCCTCAGACGCCTCTGCTCCTCCAGGTAGAAAAGCTGGGGGCAAAAGAACGGGGCAAACTGGCGTGGTCGCACACGCTTTTAATCCTAGCACTCTTTGGGAGGCAGAGGTAGGAGGACAGCTGTGAGTTCGAGGCCAGCCTGGGACCAGAGTGAGTTCCAAGTCAGCCTGGGCTAGAGTGAGACCCTACCTCAACAAAACAAACAAACTAATGAAAGAACAAGGGACAAAAGGGAGTTGCTTTCTCCTCCTGCACCCACAGGATAGGGGTCTTCCATGACCCCCCCCCCCCAACGTCTTCAAAGAGCTCTGCTCAGTGAGCTCCAAGTTTCATGTGTGGTAGATGGAACATTCCTTTCTCAGGGTAAAGCCTCCCTCATCCACCAGGTAGTCCAGCTATGTTGCCTTTTTCTCACATTTTTTTCTCAATTTTTATTAACATTTTCCATGATTATAAAAAAAAAAATCCCATGGTAATACCCCCCCCCACTTTCCCCTTTGAAATTCCATTCTCCATCATATCCCCTCCCCATCTCAATCATTCTACTTACATATATACAGTACCATCCTACTAAGTACCCTCCTCCCTTCCACATTTTTTTTTTTTTTTTTTTAGTTTGGTTTAGTTTTTCGAGGTATAGGGTCTCACTCTAGCTCAGGCTGACCTGGAATTCACTCTGCAGTCTCAGGGTGGCCTCAAACTCATGGCGATTCTCCTACCTCTGCCTCCCAAGGGCTGAGATTAAAGGCGTGGGCCACCACACCTGGCTTCACATGGGTTCTTTTATTCCTTCTTCCAAATTTTTATTAACAACTTCTATGATTATAAAAAACACCCCATGGTAATACCCTCCTTACCCCCACTTTCCCCTCTGGAACTCCACTCTCCATCATACCCCTCCCCCCAATCAGTCTCTCTTTTATTTTGATGTCATGATCTTTTCCTCCTGTTATGATGGTCTTGTGTAGGTAGTGTCAGGCACTGTGAGGCCATGGATAGCCAGGCCATTTTATGTCTGGAGGGAGCACGTTGTAAGGAGTCCTACCCTTCCCTTGGCTCTTACATTCTTTCCGCCACCTCTTCCGCATTAGACCCTGAGCCTTGGAAGGTGTGATAGAGATATTGCAGTGCTGAGCACTGCAGTCATTTCTTTCCATCACTCACATGGGTTCTTTTTTTTTTTTTTTTTTTTGTATTTATTTACTTGAGAGTGACAGGCATAGAGAGAAAGAGGCAGATAGAGAGAGAGAGAGAGAATGGGCGCGCCAGGGCCTCCAGCCACTGCAAACGAACTCCAGACACGTGCGCCCTCTTATGCATCTGACTAATGTGGGTCCTGGGGAATCGAGCCTCGAACCGGGGTCCTTAGGCTTCACAGGCAAGCGCTTAACCGCTAAGCCATCTCTCCAGGTCTCGCATGGGTTCTTGACTGCACCTTCCACCCCCATCAAATGCAGTGTACGCCCCAACTCACAGTTTTGGGGCTTCTGATGAAAATCTTGGTCTTCCCAAAGGCCAGCTCTTCTGAGGACACAATCAGTGACTCCAGGACCTTTTCAACGCCCTCCCTACACAGACAGACGGGTGTCTCAGGAAAGTCTTCTTCCGTGTTTCCCCTAAGAGCTTCTAGCCATGGAGAAGGCATCCTTCTTTTTCCCAGGCATCCACCCACCAGCTTCAGTGGCCCTTCCAACTCCCCTGCCCTAGCAGAGTTCCCTGCCGCTCGCTGCTCCCCAGTCTCCCTAACAGTTCTTACCTCGCTGCTCCCCAGTCTCCCTAACAGTTCTTACCGGTCTCCTCCATTCCAGCTAGGCCAGGTGCTCCGGGACAGCAGTCGGTACCTTCCCAGGAAGGCCTTATAGCCCTGGCGGTAGGCGTAGCCAGCCCTGCGAACCCGCACGTTCTCCAGCAGCCCCAGGTACCGCGCCTGGACCGCCACCAGCTCCGAAGAGAACTGGTTTCTCTGCTTCTGCTCGTTAGGCTTTATGCACCTGGGCAGGAAGTGGGGAAGGCCTGGGCGTCAGGAGTGGACACTTTGCCAATAGGACGCATCCTGGTCCCCACACCTTTATCTCCCCAGTCCCCTCAGATGAGAATCTCAGTGGGAGTGGAAGGAGAACCCCCCTGGCCTTCCCAGGTTTACCCTGTCGTCTGATGTCCCTCCTTCAGCTACAGCATACACAGCTCCTCATCTGGCTCTGTTCTCCACGAGGTCGGGACCTCTGGAACCCTATTGCCTTGGCACCCCACAAACCTGCTCTACAGTACACGGACCCTGCACATATCATCACATGTGGGGCGTATTCAGCCTGTCACCTGATGTAGTTGGGGTTCTTGGAATACAGATTCTTCATGAGTACGGCCACAGAACTCTTAAACTGGGCCCCAGCCGTGGGGGGTCGTTTGAGAGATGACTCCTTGGGATTGCCCTCAGGGAACAAGGACCGAAGGAGGGGTTGCTGGGCCTTCCACATGACCTGGGACAGGTCTCGGAAAAGTAGGTCATTATTCTTGTCAATGAAGCTATTCACGTTGTACGTCACCTGTAGAGGAGCAGCTACTGGTTTAGAGACCCCACGGCCTTACTCCAGCATCTGGTCCACCCACTCTGGCATTGGCAGCTGTCACCTCTTGCCAGGTCCTTCCCCACTGCCTTCAGCTTGTGCCGGACACTAGTCGCTTCCCTGCAGCCCTTTGACACATCACCTTGCCCGCATAGTGACAGATGCGGAAGCAGCTGAGGCCCATGCTGTGGTCGTAGTGGTGTTGGGCGTTCTGGGTGACTTTGCTCTCATAGTGGCTGTGTTTGGAGAAGAGCTGGTTCAGCTTTGCTAGGAAAGTGGAGTCGCTGACCACCCCGGGCCTCAGACACTCTTCGTCCAGCATAGCCAGGATGCCTCGCTGATTCTGGGGCGTGGGAACAGATCAGTACAAGACCTGAGCCTTGGCGACGCTGGCATTGGCCCTGCTGCCCCTTGCCCCCCTCCTCATCCCTTGCCTCCCTTCCCCGTCCTCATTAAGTGAGGCAGTGGGGAGGGAGACAGGATGTGCCGGCAGTCTCAAAAGGGAAGTCCCCAAGGGAAGAGAAAGATGACTCACATGCTCAATGAGGTTACAGATGATGCCATTGTCAAAGTAATCCACCTTTGTCCATGGTATGCCCTGGCAAAGAGAGACACTAATTACAGGGACAAGTCTCCAAAGACATCACCAGACCCAGCCTTCCTTTTACCCACCCTACAAAGGAGCAGCGGAAAGGCCCATAGAGCAGAGGTGGGAGGGCCCTTCCTTGGTTTGATTCGATTTCTATCTCACCCCTCCAAGGTTAGTGGATACTTTGTGGAGTGGGTGGAGGGACATGTGGGAAGAAGTAGAGCACCTGGGAGGAGGTGAGACAATGCAAGGAGCTCTGTAGGTGGGACAGGGTGGGAGAGACGTGCCATGTGTTCTGGATGGTGGTTGACAGAGGGTACTCTAGCATGGCTGTGGAGGACCCGTGTATATAGGAATAGCAAGTGGCCACAATACGCTGGCAGTAAACTACAACTTAGCCGGCCTCGGTGACACATGCCTTTATTCACAGCTTTTAGGAGGCTGAGGTAGGAGGATCACTGTGAGTTCGAGGCCAGCCTGGACGACAGTAAGATCCTACCTCGAAAAAGAAACAACAAAAAAAGAAAAGTAAATAAACTATACAATTAGAGTGCATGAGCCAGAGTCTACCCAGTTTTTGTTTGGTTTTCTGAGGTAGGGTCTCGCTCCAGCCCAGGTTGACCTAAAATTCAGTATGTAGTCTCGGTGGCCTTGAACTCAACAGCGAAATCCTACCTCTGCCTCCTGAGTGCTGGAATTTTTATTTATTTATTTGAAATGCACAGTTGAGTCTACTCAGTTTTGAGGCATCTTTAAAGATCTCCATAAGTGATTTTCAGGCTTGACAACATATCATCATGCTAAAACAAGGTGGCTGGGTCCTCTGAACTCCATTCCCAATTCTGCAGGTGTGGCATGGTGCTCAGGAATGTAAACTTCCAACATGTCCCAGGTGGTGCTGGTGCTACTGGTCCACTTCCAGAATCACTGATCTTCGTCACATTATGAACATGTTGGGCCTCCTGCCACTACAAACAAACTCCAGGCACATGCACCACTTCGTGTATCTTGCTTTAAATAGGTAGTAGGGAATCAAACCCTGGGCTAGCAGGCTTTGCGAGCAAACACCTTTAACTGCTAAGCCATCTCCCCAGCCTGGGTATATTTTCAAAAAATCAAAGAAAAAAAAAATAGAAGCTGAGTATGGTGAGGCACATCTTTAATCCCAGCACTCAGTAGGCTGAGAGGTAGGAGGATCTCCATGAGTTCAAGGTCACATAATGAATTCCAGGTCAGCCTGGGCTAGAGGGAGACCCTATTTTGAAACAAAGCAAAACAAAGTAAACAAACAACAACAAAAAAAAAACCCAACCCAGAATATATATGCAAGTGTCTTTATCTACAGAGCTCTCTCTTCAGCTCCATATATATATATTTGGCTTGTATACATGCAAAAGATCTCTGGAAGGATGCCTCCTGTCTTGTCTGCCTCAGATGGGGAGGGGAACTGGGAGTGAGAATCCAAGGGGAAAAGAGACCTTTATTTATACATCTCTTTAAGTTTTTTGAATCCTGAAATACGAAAATGCACTGTCCAGCTGACAATTTAAATAATGAAAACAAAAATGTGTGAAATAACTGAAAAAAGTCTTCCATACATTGTAACTCCATTGCCCAAAACTCTGTCACACAATTCTTGAGAGCTCACAGGGAGCATCCCTGGAAGGGTTTTAATGAGTAAGCTTCTCAAGTCACTCACACCTTGGGGTAGATTAATCAGAGAGCTTTCCTAACACCCAGCCATAGGATGTAGGGGTTTACACTGAATCAGAGGAGTGTGCAAATCTGCTGCCACGGGGCCCTTTTGATGAGGAAGTCTGAAATCAGGGTGCTATGACAAGGAATAGCAACATCACCCAACACCCAGAGAAGACAAAGGATTCTGAGACGTTAGGGAAGGGGATGTGGAGGAATGCGAAGCCCGGGAGAAATGTCCCTTCTAAATTTGGCTCACAGTCTGCCACAGGCAATTGTAGCTGTCACTTCACTCTTGTCAGTCTCGACACACACACACCCTTCCATCATTCTGCCCTCTGCCTGGCCTGGTCGGAGCCAGAGGCTGGGGACCCAGAGGATGGGAAGCAGAACATTAGAGTTATTTACTAACGCGGAATTTTCAGCAGCGCAAGGGAAGCATTGGGTCCTTTGTGTCCCATCCGGGGACAACTTAGAGGACGTCGTGGGTGTGAACAGAAAGGCTGGAAGGTCTGGAAGTGTCTTGAAGTCACGGAGGGGAAAGGAGAGCTTGGCTTACCTCTCTCTTATATTCCTCTTGCTCCTCCTTCAGGGTGAGTTCTATGAACACCTGCTGCAGTTTCTCATTGCAGTAGTTGATCACAAATTGCTCAAAGCTATTATCCTGAGGATTCAAGAGACAGCAGCTCACCTCAGATCCCTGCTCCCTCACGCCCCCCACCCCGTCACACATGCAGGGAGTCTGTGCCCCTAGCTAGGGAAATAGGCCGCTCAGGTTGGGTGACACTCTCTCACCTCCAAGATTTCAAATCCGTAGATATCCAGAACACCCATAACTTTTTTCTTCTCCCCGGTGCCCACCTGAAGAAGAGAGGAGGATAAAGGTGAGGACGAGTGCCTGGCCACCCTAGGCCACGCCCTTCTGGAGCGGATGGCCCTGGAGGTCAAACAGAACTGGAGAGGGACTACAGAGTCACTCTTCTCCCTCCTCCATTCTCTGCAGGACAAGTAAAGGAGGAGGAAGGAGTCGGGAAGGTTCCAGGATGCTGTTCTCATCATATGAAGTAGAAACACTAAAATCACATCAAATGATAGCCGACCCTTATGTTTATGAAAGAAAATCCCATGTCATTTATGACCTTATAAGATGATTCTTCCCACTTTGTAGATAGAAAAAAATATCAAGTTCCCGGGCGTGGTGGCGCAAGCCTTTAATCCCAGCACTTGGGAGGAGGAGGTAGGAGGATTGCATGAGTTCAAGGCCAGCCTAAGAATACATAGTGAATTCCAGGTCAGCCTGGGCTAGAGTGAGACCCTACCTTGAAAAACCAAAAAAAGAAAGAAAGAAAGAAGAAAACATCAAATGTCAGAGGGAAAAGCACTTACCCCAGCCTAGATTACAGTCCCAATTAGCCTCAAGCATTTTAGCAACACATTTCATGTAGATGATGATCGTGTAATAACAGCTTTATTAAGGTTTGTAGGTGGTGGAACATGTGCTTAGCATAACTGAGAACCTAGCTAGATCCCCAGCACCACAAAAGTAAACAAATATTTATTGCAATTTACATGCCATTTATAATTCAGTGGAGTTTTGGGTATTCAAAGGTGCATTTCCACTACCTACCTACCTCCAGATCAGTCTAGAAAAGAAGTCCTGTCCCGTTGGTACTTACTGCCCTGTCCATTTCCTGCCCTTAGTCCTAAGCAATCCTTAATCGGCATCCCATGTCTATGGATTCGTCTAGTCCACACATTTTACGTATAAATAGAATAACACAAGAAATAGTCTTTTTTTTTTTTTTTTGAGGTAGGGTCTCACTCTAGCCCAGGCTGACCTGGAATTCACTATGGAGTCTCAAGGTGGCCGTGAGCTCAAGGCAATCCCCCTACATTTGACCCCTGAGTGCCAGGGTTAAAGGCATGAACCACCATGCCTAGCTAAACTTTTAAAAAATATGTTTTATTTATTTGAGAGAAAAAGCGAGAAGGTGGGTTACGGGTGTGCCAGGTCCTCTTGTCACTGCAAACAAACTCCATGTGCATTGCCACTTTGTGTGTCTGCAGAATCAAACCCAAACCAGAAATCTTGTGTTTTATCTGGGGGGGGGGGGTTGGTTTTTCGAGGCTGACCTGGAATTCACTATGGAGTCTCAGGGTGGCCTTGAGCTCACGGTAATCCTCCTACCTCTGCCTCCCAAGTGCTGGGATTAAAGGTGTGCGCCACCACGCCTGGCTCCAAACAAGAAATCTTTATAAGCAAGCACCTTTAACTGCTGAGCCACCCCTCCAGCCATAAAAACTTTTTATGGATAATTTTTATGCATGCATATGACGTATTTCATCATAATCCCCTCCTATTACCTTCTTCCCATACCCCTTCCACTGAACCTCTTCTTCTTTCCAATCATCCCCTCTATTTTGAGGCATGTTTTCCCTTTATCTTTGTTTGTTTGCTTGTTTGTTTTTAAGGTAAGGACTCAGGGTGACTACCTCTGCCTCTCAAGTGCTGGAATTAAGGGCATGTGCCACCATTCCGGGCTATCATCCATGTTTGATGGGGGGGTTTGTTCTTTTTTACAGCCAAATAATACTCTGCTGCACATTCATCATTTGCTGGCACTTGGGTTGTTTCTACCTTTTAGCTATTATTATTATTATTATTATTATTATTATTATTATTATTTACTTGTGTTCCTGCAGCGTGCATTGTGTATGTGTGTGCCAGTGTTTCTTGCTGCTGCAAACAAATGCCTGCCCAGCTTACTGGGGTGACTGGGGAACTGAACCCAGGCCAGTAGGCTTTGCAAGCAAGTACCTTTAATTACTGAGCCATCTTCCCAGCCCCATTATTGTTTTAGTTCTATTACTGTTTTTAGTTTTGAGAGAGAGAATGAGGCAGAGAGAGGCAGAGAGACAATGGGTACGCCAGGGCCTTTCCGCCACTGTGAACAAATCAGACATGTGCGCCCCCTTGTGTACATGTACGACATTGCATGCTTGCGTGACTGCATCTGGCTACGTGGGACCTGGAGATTCAAGCATGCATTCTTAGGATTCGCAGGCAAGCGCCTTAATTGCTAAGCCATCTCCCCAACCCCCATTATTGGCCTTTGAGATAAGGTCTCATATTGTCCATACTGGCCTTGAACTCACTATGTATCTGAGCCTGGCCTTGAACTTTATGACTCCTTTTTGGATAGTATGAATAATACTTTCTACAAATTTTTTTTTTTAAAGCATGCGCCACCACACCTGGCCCTTGTTTATTTATTTATTTATTTATTTTATTTTATTTTTTGGTTTTTCGAGGTAGGATCTCACTCTGGCCCAGGCTGACCTGGAATTTATTCTGTAGTCTCAAGGTAGTCTTTTTTTAATTTTTATTTTTGTTTTATTTATTTATTTATTTATTTGAGAGCGACAGAGAGAGAGAGAGAGAGAACGCAAGAGAGTCCCCTTGTGCATCTGGCAAATGTGGGTCCTGGGGAATCAAGCCTCGAACCAGGGTCCTTAGGCTTCACAGGCAAGCGCTTAACCACTAAGCCATCTCTCCAGCCCTACAAATGTTTGTGTATATGTGTTCATGAGGTTGTTTTGAGTTCTTTTGGATACAGGCCAAGGAGTGGGATTGCTGAGTTGTATGACAGTCATGTACATTATTTTATCTGATCTCCATTAAACCTTGTGAAGCAAATGGACACTGTTATTTTTTTGGGGGGGAGGGGAGGGGATGACTATTTCCAGATCAGAAAACAGAGACTCAGCAACTCATGAAAATGAAAGGTCACATGGCAGGTAAGCAAATGGATCAGACTCTGGAACTCAAATGCCAGTGATGTTCCCACAACATGCCCCCTCTCATCCACTTCTCCCTACCTTAGAAACCAAGGACCGGGGCTGGTGGCCAGGATGAGAAGGTGAGGCAGGCAGAGGGTGTGGAGGAAGGCAGTCACTCACCTTGATGCTCTCGTTGATACGATTCACTATCCAGTCGAAGAGGCGGCTGTAGATGTTCTTAGCCAGAGCATCCCGAGCATACTGAGCCTGTAGGGGGAAGGGCGCAGCCTGGTTAGCAGTGGCCCCAGGAGAGTCTCAGCGTCAGCTCCAGCAGCCGAGCCTTACCTGAACGACATTCAGGACCGTGACCACCTTTTCTTTGGCTGTCTCCCTGGTCCTCGAGCACAAAGCTCTCTCTAGTTCCTCTGAATTCAAGCCCACCATCTCCCCAATCTCCTGAATATCTAGAGTGATGAGGAAATACAATGTGGCTGGAAAGAGGGCCTTCTCTTGGCCAGGGAGGGGCTGCTAAGCAAAGCTGTCTGGGAGACTGGTGCCTTGGGTCTTGCTGGGGAAGTCGTGAAGAACATGGCCCCAGGGGGATGGGGGTCAAGGAGCAAAGGCAGATCTGGGCACTTTGTGTACACTGTTCACTTTAAGGTGAGGATCTCGTAAAATAGATGAGATTGTCCTCAGATTGTCTCAGCAGAAGACTCCGCTGAGGTTCTGAAAGTCTCTGACAGATCTGTCAAATGTCAGAACCTCATTCCACAGTGCTCAATGAAGCTCTTGGGAAGAGACCTCAGGAATGGGCTGAGGCAAAATACATCAGAGATGGCACCAAACCAGGACTTGAGGTGGGAGATTCAGAGTGGGGTTCCAGCAGGGGGACACAAACCCTTCCTGTCACAGATGCCACTTGCTGGTATCCCATTGGCCTGGAATTCGTCCTTCAGCTCTATGTTTCCCAGCTTCAGCACCAGAGATGTCACCTCCAGCACTTGCTGAATTTCATCCTTTGAGAACCCAATCACTGTCATTGCACTCTTGGGAAGAAAGGAGAAAGCAAGCTGAGCTGGTGGGGACAGTCCACAGTCCCCTGGGCTCAGGTCTAGCCCACCCTGGGTACCTACCTGTACAGCCCTGAAATTGGAGGCGTCATCCATACCATCCACTCTGGACACGTCCCTATTCAGATAAGTATAACCGCTTGTACCTTGCTTGAGCTTCAGGGCCTCTGGGAGGACAAGCATAGGAAAAACCGTTAGTCTCTGAACCCTCTACACCGCCACTCTGACACCTCACTGCCTTGGTCCTCGGTGAACTCATTTTTTTTTTATGTGAAGGAGCTGGGGTTTTTTTGGGGGGAGTTCGCTTTTTGAGGTAGGGTTTCACTCTCGCTCGGGCTGACCTGGAATTCACAAAGTAGTCTCAGGGTGGCCTCAAACTCGCGGTGATCCTCCTACCTCTGCCTTCTGAGTGCTGGGATTAAAGGTGTGCATCACCACAAGGTGGAACTGGGGTTTTTTGTTTGGTTGGTTGGTTTTGATTTTTCTTTTTCATTTTTTTGTTTGTTTATTTTTATTTATTTGAGAGTGACAGACAGAGAGAAGGTGGCAGAGAGCGAGAGAGAGAGAGAGGTTGAGAATGAGCGTGCCAGGAATTCACTATGCAGTCTCAGGGTGGCCTCGAACTCATGGTGATCCTCCTACCTCTGCCTTTTGAATATGGGATTAAAGGCATGCACCACCACGCCTGGCCAGAGATGTTTTCTTATTCTAATATTTTTATTTATTTATTTGCAAGCAGAGAGAGAAGGAGACAGAAGACTAACAGAGAGAATGGGCATGCCAGGGCCTCCAGCAGCTGCAAACAAACTCAAAACTCATGGCCACTTTGTGCATCTGGCTTATGTGGGCACAGGGGAGTTGAATCTGGGTGGTAAGGCTTTGAAGGCAAGCACCTAAACCACTAAGTCATCTCTCTAGCCCTAAAGGAGCTATTTTTGTTTTAGTTTCCTTCCATCTCCTTTGTTTGGGGATAATTAATTTCTATGATCAATTATCTTCCTTTTTTTTTTTTTTCAAGGTGGGGTCTTGCTCTAGCCCAAGCTGAACTGGAATTCACTCTGTGGTCTCAGGCTGGCCTCGAACTCATGAAAATCCTCATACCTCAGCCTCCCAAGTGCTGGAACTAAAGGCGTGTGCCACCATGCTGGCCATCTACTTTTTTTTTTGGGGGGGGGTGCTGGCCTTGAACACACAGCAGTCCTCCTACCTCAGCCTCCCGACTGCTAAAACTAAAGGTGTGCAACACCATGCCCATCCATAAACTATCTTTTAAAGCAGTATTTAGTATTTGGGTAGTCACACCTATTGGAGTTTTCCTCTAACTTTTATGAAAGAAAAGCTTCATGGGTCCTGAGGGTCCTAAGCAATGAAAACAATCAAGTAAACTTTCCATCCTCTTCTGGAAGGGTGAAGTGCAAGGGAAGAAAAGAAGGTGCCTATCTCCCACCCACCCCCAGCCCCAACACCCTCTGCCTGTGTGGCTCATTCCTTATTTGTCCCCAGCTCTAACTCCTCTTCCGAAAGGCTTTCTCCAATGCTGAACGCCGCCGAGCTAAATGACTGTCTTGCGTTGTAAGTTAACAGAAGACAGCCCAGACCATGCAGGATCATGCGAGGGTAGGGTTTGACTTTTTTCTGTCTCTCCCCAAAATGAACAGCCTGTGTGTTGGGACTATTTCTGATCTTTATAGGTTGTGGGTCTAGCTGGCAAGCAGAACTTTTTTTTTTTTTCATTTTAATAAGCAAATCAAGAAAATGTGCAAAGCTTTTTACTTAAGATGGGAGGGACTGGGCTAGCTATGGACTGCCATCTCTTATGCAGATGGCCTGAGAAGCAGGGAGTGAGCCTCAAAGTGACAGCGGCAGCGTCCCCTAGCACACGCATTCTGAGGCACATGCTTGCTAAGGAAGGACAGCCCTAGAAAGACCGAGTCAGAGAACCTAAGAATAATGACCCCAGGGAGACCCTACCCAGACTCAGCTTAAGCCAAGAAGTAGAATCAGCCAGAGCAAGACACTAGTGCCTGTGACTCATACAAACTGAACATCATTGCAGCCATTAAGCCACGAAGGAAGATCAGACCTGTGGTGATTCTTGAACCAGAGAGACCTGAGTGAGGGGAAAGGCGGTTATACGTCGACCCAGCATGAAACAGTAAGAAACCGGAGTCCTGAGGGACCAGAACACCGTGATTCTCACAGCTAGGGGAGACTGGGAAGCAAACCCTGGCAAAGCGAAAGTCCCACCAGACCCTCCCCTACTCTCAGAGCCACCTCTGGCCTGGCCAGCTTTCAGTTTGGCATGGACTCTTCTCCAGGCCAAGGCAAAGGACTTCATGCCTTTTGCTCCTGTAGTTACCTGCTCAGGTTTACGGGCACCAGTCATACTGCATTGCAGTGTATCTGTTCAGACACTTCCATCCCCAGAAGACTGAGTTCTCTGAGGACAAGGTCTCTGTTATACTCAGCTTTGTCACTAGAGGCTAACATATGCTTGAGGGAAGGTGTTCAAGAGATGCTGGAGGGGCTGGAGAGACGGCTGAGCAGTTAAAGCATTTGCCTGCAAAGCCTAAGGACTCAAGTTCAATTCCCCAGTACCTGCATAAGCCAGATGCACAAAGTGGCGCATCCTGGAGTTTGTTTGCAATGGCTAGAGGCCTTGGCACACCCATTCTCTCTGTGTATCTCTTTTCTCTCTCTCTCTCTGCTTCAAATAAATTAATTTTTTAAAAAAGATGTTTGAGGAATGAGTGAACAAATGAATGAATGAATGAAACCTCCACAGAACTTCCATGAAGAGAAAAATCAGGAAAGGTCCTGGGAGAGATTAGATGTATAAACACAGGACAACTGGAGCTCCTTGGATGTTCATGAACAATTATGAAGCATCCTGCCTGCTTCCTTGCTAAACTGTCAATAAATAAAGCCCCTTCAGTTGGAGGAAGGAAGGATGAGTGTTCTGTACATGACACCAGTTTGCGGTAAGAGGAACCAGGTTGACATAAGAATGAGGACAGTGAGGAGGCAAGGAAGGGGCATCCCTGAGAAGCAATCCTAGCAAAACACAAGAACAGGGGTCAGGGGACGTGTTACCAACTGGGTGATGAGGCTCTGGGTAGGGAATGCAACCAGAAGAAGTGTGAGGGGGCTCAGGGGGAGGGCACGGGGGGCTCAAGGTTCTGGGCGTGGAATGGAAGGGAGGCAGGCACGCTTCGGCATGTTTTCAGGGCAGACACGTACTCAGCAGTTGTGCATCTGCTCCAGCCAGCAACTGATAGAAAATGTGGAAGTTCCTTTCTCCTTTGAGCTGCTTCACCACTCGGGATTTCTCAAGCAGATCTGGCAGAGAGTTAGAAAACATCCTCCTGAGGGTCTGCGAGGTAGTACGGCGTCCCTCTGATTCTGCCCTCCCAGGCCCAGTGCTCCCAGTGGGCAGGCAGAAGAGCTGGTGAGGCACATGGAGGAGACACGTACAGTTTGTGATGACGCCACCGAGGGGGGATCCCTTGAAGTCAAACTCAATGTCCATGTACTTTCCCTTCAGAGAGAGAGCAGAGAGAGCTTCGGCCTCCGCCTCTTCTCTCCGCGCGTGTTAGGAGACATCTGGGCTGCACTTCTCCCTCTCAGCCCTCAGCCCTCCCCCACGCTGATGTGCCCACTCACAAATCGCGAGGAGTTGTCATTGCGGATGGTCTTGGCATTGCCAAATGCTGCACAGATAGACAGAGGGGAAGTGAGGTGGCTGGGGGTGAGGGTGAGACCCAGGGAAGGGAAGAAAGTCCTGCAGGAAGGACGCCTGCCAATCCTTCAGCCAATTCCACTCTTTGCCCCCTCAGGCTGAAGGGGAAACGGTGGTTTTGGAAGAGGATCTAGGGATGAAGGGCTCTGGGGGTCCGGGGTGGGGGGACGGAGAGGGAAGAGATCAGAATGCTCACCTTCCAGCACTGGGTTTGACTGAAGCAACTGCTCCTTCACGGAGTTCACCTGTTCCCCTCTCCCACAGACAGCAGCCACGTAGGACATCACCAGCTTGCTAGCCTCTGTGCGTGGGAAACCGTCATGGGCTCCCAGCCAAGGGCTGGCCCACGCATCCCCCTCCTCTCTCAGATTGCCTCATCCCAGCACCTCACACCCCTGGCCATAAGAAAACCTGGAGAGGAAGTACTGGGAGTAGAGAGGGACAGGCCTGGCTTGGAAAGGGACAAGCAGATTCCAGGGGTGACTCTCTCTCTGGCTCCCCCCAGCCAGGTGCCTCACCAGTCTTCCCAGCTCCACTCTCGCCTGTGATGAGGATACACTGGTCTCGGTCCCGATCCCTCAGCGACTGGTAGGCCACATTCGCTAAAGCATAGCTGGCAGGGAAGAAGCAGGACAATGACTAATATGGAGCCAGCCCAAGACACCATCTCTCAATCCCCAAGCCTCAGTCCATCCGCCCTCCCATATGGACCGCACTGGGCAAGACGTGGTAGGCAGTATCGTGATAGGAAGGGGTCTCCAGAGGCAGGATGGGGGTTATCTAGATAACCCTCTCTTGGGGGAAGGGTGGAGGAAATTACAGTGCTCCATGGTCACAAATTTTTGCCATCCTTTCCTCGGGCCTTTTACTCACATATGCGGCTTCAGCTCATAGAAGGTATAGTCCCTGTACTTGGCAATGAACTCTGGGCCGTAAATGGGCAACTGCTGGTAGGGATTCACCGAGATCACCACATTCCCAATGTAGGTCTGGAGCCAAGAACAGAGTGCAGGGGATGAGCTCGGTTGGGGGAGAAGATGCTGGGACTCTCGGGACACTGCCACAGGCAGGTAGATAGGTGCCTGTACTGCACTCACATAAATCTCCTTGTTTTCATAGCGAAGCTTCAGGTTCTTGAGCAGAGAGCCCTCCTCCAGTGGTTCCAGGAGGACAAGGTCCTCCACCCCCACGGAGCCCTCCTGGAAAGACATGTCCGAGGGCCGTGCAGATCCTAGGAGTCAAGGTGGCAATTTGCTGCTGTCTGCTCAGCTTCAGGAGCCAGAAATGAAGCAAGGGGAACAGAGCAGAAGATGGATGGGAATCCTTTCCCCCTGCATAGGAGAGCCTTCTACCAGGGAGGTAGAGGGAACACTTTGCTGGCTGGGCTAGGGGTGAAGTGGGTGCTAGATAGGACCACCTGCGTCTGTCCACCTGGAGAAGGACTACATCAGTAGTCAGCAATAGGGGAACAGGGATGTGATTGAAGGAGAGAAGGCTAAAGAAGTGTGAGCTGGGGACATGGCTTAGTGGTGAAGGCTCTTGCCTACAAAACCAAAGGACCTTGGTTTGATTCCCCAGGGCCCATGTAAGCCAGATGTACAAGGTGGCACATGCATCTGGAGTTAGTTTGCAGTGGCTGGAAGCCCTGGCACACCCATTTTTTTTTTTCTGTCTCTCTCTCTGCCTCTTTCCTTCTCTCAAATAAACAAGTAAAAAATAAAACACTAAAAAAAACACCTTTCATTAAGAAGTGTGAGCCCCATCATGAAAACAAATGATCATAAATGTTGGTGGGGATGTGGAAAAAGAGGAACCCTTCTACACTGCTGGTGGGAATGCAATCTGGTCCAGCCATTGTGGAAATCAGTGTGGAGGTTCCTAAAGCAGCTAGAGATTGATCTACCATATGACCCAGCTATAGCACTCCTAGGCATATATCCTAAGGACTCATCTCATTTCCTTAGAAGTACGTGCTCAACCATGTTTATTGCTGCTCAATTTATAATAGCTGGGAAATGGAACCAGCCTAGATGTCCCTCAACTGATGAGTGGATAATGAAGATGTGGCACATTTATACAACGGAGTTCTTCTACTCAGCGGTAAAGAAAAATGAAGTTATGAAATTTGCAGAAAAATGGATGGACCTGGAAGGTAACCCAGGCCCAGAAAGCCAAGTGCCACATGTTCTCTCTCATATGTGGATCCTAGCTGCTACAGATGATTGGGCTTCTGCGTAAGAAGGAAAATACTTAGCAGAAGAGGCCAGTAAGTTAAAAAGGAGACATAAAGGGAAGAGAAAGGAAGGGAGGAGGGTACTTAATAGGTTGATATTGTATATATGTAAGTACAATGATTGAGATGGGGAGGTAATATGATGGAGAATGGAATTTCAAAGAGGAAAGTGGGGGGGGGAGGGCATTACCATAGGATATTTTTTATAATCATGGAAAATGCTAATAAAAATTTAAAAAATAAAATAAAAATGAAAAAAAAAGAAGTGTGAGCCAAGCTTTATGCCAGTTATTGACATCTCTCTCATTGTACCACCCTTGCCAGTGTCTAGCCTCTGGCTTCTTGCCCTGTGTTCCTGCTTAACCCCCACCTCTCCCAGCCCCTACTGCAGTAACCCCACCCCTCCCCAATGCCCATCTCCAGAGGGCTTGCCTCCCTGCCATTACCATAGTGAGTTTCATTTTTAAACGAGGCTGGACAAGGCAATGAGTTCAAGAACAGAGGCAGGAGACCTCCACAAAAGATATGTAATTCCAAATATTAAAGGGGGGGATAGAGAAAATGGCTTAATGGTTAAGGCATTTGCCTGCAAAGCCCAAGGACCCTGGTTTGCTTCCCCAGGACCCACGTAAGCCAGATGCACAAGGAGGCACATGCATCTGGAGTTTGTTTTCAGTGATTGGAGGCCCTGGCATGCCCTCTCTCTCTCAGATAAATTATGTGTGTGTGTGTGTGTGTGTGTGTGTGTGTGTGTACGCGTGCATGGATAGATAGATAGACAGATAGATAATTCCCCATTAAAAAATGAAAATGGAAGCCTGGTGTGGTGCACATCTTTAATCCCAGCACTTAGGAGGCAGAGGTAGGAGAAGCGCCATGAGTTGGAGGCCACCCTGGAACTACAGAGTGAATTCTAGGTCAGTCTGTGCTAGAGTGAGACCCTATCTTGAAAAAAGAAAAGCTGGGGTTTGCTTCTCCCTAACTCATAAGAAGCTGTCAGGATCTCTAGTTTGTCCTCCTCTCTGTCCTTGTTTGTAAAACTTCCACATTTTACACCCATTCCCGTAAAACTTACGGCATGACCTTCGTCCCGAGGGGCACACCCAGCTTTATGGTAGCTGGTGAGGACAGGCAAGGAGGAGCGCTGAAGGGAAGGTTGTGGGCTGAGCCACACGCACCAGCACCTGGCAAGTGTTTCTATAGGAGACAGAGCAGCCCTCCCCAGCGGAGCTGAGCAGGCGGGGTGACCAGCACAGATCTGGTACAATGGCCAGTACCACTCCCAAGCAGGAATAAAAGAGCCGCATTCCCCCACTGGGCAGGTTCTTTGAACCTGGGTGTGGGGGAGGGGACGCGAGTAGCAGATGGGGCAAGAAATGGGCATAGGCTTCCTTCTCCATCATGTTGCTTTCCCCAGGCTTCAGTAGCTTCCAGAAAGTCACAACTGGGGAAGCAATAAGAATCCTCATAACAGCCCTCTCTAGAAATCATGCAGCACTTACCATGGGCCAGGCAGAGCTTTAAACACTATGTAAACACCAATTCCTTTGATGCTTACAACAGTCCTGTCAAGTAGTTAGTATTATCATACCACGGGCATGGTGGCCCACGCCTATAAGCCCAGCATTCAAGAGGCTGAAGCAGGAGGATGGCTGTAAATTTCAGGCCAACCTGGGCTACATAGCTATTAGTTCCAGAATAGCTTGGGCCTACATAATGAGACCCTGTCTCTAAAAAAGCAAAATAAACAACAACAACAAAAGCCCAGTCTTTGAAGCAACTTGGCAGGGAAGGGGGAGAAGCAGAGGTGGGCAGAAATCTGGATTTGAAGGAGTAAGAACGTGAGGAAAGTTGGGGGGGGGGATGTAGCAGACGTCAGAAGACGCACTCCAAGGTGACAGGTGAAGGCAGGACTTACCCAACCCTGGAACCAGGGTGTAACTTCAGGATCCCTTGGAGAATGAAGGCTGAATCCCAATTTGACAGGAAGGAGCCCCTTGCCTGGGGCGAGGGGCGGTCTAGCTAATGGGAGCTGTCCATGGTGTCAGGGAGGCTGTCTGGGTCCGCTCCTCCGACCGTCCTCTGTGCTCTCTCCTCAAGCCCTGGCTCCCCGCGCCACTCAGGCCAGAGAGCTGCTACTCAGCACAAAGTCCGTTCCTGCTGAGGGTGCGGCTCCCTTAACCCTTCATAGGCCTGGGGCACCCAGTCTCCCTGTGGTTAGGAAAAGGCTGGCTTTGCATGTGCAGATTGAATAGAAGCGAGTTCTTGCTCTAGTGTCCCCAGAATTTGGGGATGAAAGCAGGAGAAATGGAATTCGCAGGCAAGGGAAAGAGTTTCCAAGAAATCAGGATTTTTGACAATGAGGAAAGCAGACTAGGATGTGTTCCTAGCAAAGAAAAAGTATCTCCGTCAAACCTACCTTTCCAATTTTAATGGGAGTCTGAGTATTGAGATTAAATGGGGTACTAAGCAGACAAAATGCCTAAATCTCTGTTCACTTCCCTTCCCCCTATGAATTGTATCTTATCATAGAAATTCAAAGATTGAAGTTGATAGCAATAACACCTCCCATTTGCATGGACACCCCAGTTTCGCTGAACTCCGTATCATCTCACCAAGTAGCCCCACCCTGTGAAGTGCTCCATCCAGGGGGAACATCAGAGGCAAAGCCCAGGCTCACATGTTACATCTGAGCCCTTAGCTCCACAGCACATCGGGAACCAGGTGCAGACTACACTTCCTGCTTCTGTCTGCCGTAGGTTGCAGCCCAAGTTCTGAAGTCCCCAATTTTAATCATTTCTCAGAACTAGGATACTTAATAAGACCCTGAGATGCCATTTCCTGGGCATTAGCCCAGCAGAAAATAGTTTCCCCTGATTAAAAAAAAAAAAAAAAAGCTTATCAAGTTTAATTTCCCAAACACCCCCTTCTCGATCCTGGAGAATTCCTAAATAGCAGGACCCTCTGTCATCCTCTTTCCCAGGCATGCCCAAAGAGCAAACTAGGCCATTACAAACCTTTAACTAACATGGAGATTGGATTTTCCAACTCAAGGACAGCCTCTTGGTTCAAGGTCCAAGCTCTACGGCTCTCACAGAAGTACTGTAAGCCTGATCCATCAGCAGTTCCATTAACCCATCCTTATATAACTGATTGATTTACTGTATCTATTCGAAGGAAGAGAAGCAAGGAAAAGAGAGAGCTAAACAGAAGTGATGTCAAAACGTAATCCCCGGTATAGGTGTGAGTAGTGTCATAGTGTAAGAGGCACAGTGAGTGCAGACCCCACTTCCCAGTGGTGGAAACAGACCTAGAGAGAGAAACACTCTCCCAGGACCACTCCTCTGCAAAGCTGCACAGCTGGGACCAGAAACCATGTCTCACGTTCTCTTGGCCAGGAATCTACACACTTGGGGTTTATCTGTGTCACTCACTTACGTGAGTACCTACTATGTGCTCACAGAGAAATGACTTTGAAACAAGATGGCAACCTTAGGCTTTAAAATAATGATATGGAGAGAAGGCTTAGTGGTCAAGGCGCTTGCATATGAAGCCTAAGGACCCAGGTTCAATTTCCCAGTAACCAAGTAAGCCACATGCACAAGGTGGCGCATGTGTCTAGAGTTCATTTGCAGTGGCGAGGTCCTGGTGCGCCCATTCTCTCCCTCAATCTCTCTCAAAATACATACATATATATATGCACATACATACATACATATGAATGATATATATATTATATATATAACATATTATATATATTACATATATAATATATATAAAGTATATATAATATATATATATAGTATGTATGTATACACACACACACACACACACACATATATATATATAGAGAGAGAGAGAGAAAGAGAGAGAGATGTGGATCTAGGTGTGGTTGCATACTCCTTTAATACCAGCACTCAGGAGACAGAGGTAGGAGGATCATGATGAGTTCAATGCTAGACTGGGTCTACTTAGTACAATCCAGGTCAGCCTGGGCTAGAGTCAGACCTTACCTCCAAAAAAAAAAAAAATTTAAAAATAGAGAATGACATGAGGCTGGGGAAATGGCTCAGCAATTAAAAGTGGTTGTTTGCAGGACTGGAGAGATGGCTTAGTGGTTAAGCATTTGTCTATGAAGCCTGAGGACCCCGGTTCGAGTCTCAATTCCCCAGGACCCGTGTTAGCCAGATGCACAAGGGGGCACTCGCATCTGGGGAGGCCCTGGCACGCCCATTCTCTCTCTATCTGCCTCTATCTCTCTCTGTCGCTCTCAAATAAATAAATAAAAAACAAAAAAAAGACACGGCTGCTTGCAAAGCCCGCCAGGCTGGTTCAAGTACTCAGTACTCGGTAATGCGAGGTGACAAATGCATCTGGAGTTTGTTTGCAGCAGCAAGAGGCCCTGGTGCCTCTCAAATAAACATAAAACATATTTTCAGAAGCCGGGCGCGGTGGCACGCGCCTTTCATCCTAGCACTTGGGTGGCAGAGGTAGGAGGTTCGCCATGAGTTCGAGGCCACCCTGAGGACACAGAGTGACTTGCAGGTCAGCCTGGGCTAGAGTGAGACCCTACCTGAAAAAGAATGACACCACAGTGAGTTCACAACTACCTAGAGGTATCAATGTGCGTGTAAAACTTGGAAGGTCCTGAGTAAGAGGTAATGAATGGGCCATTCTTTTCTTTTTAATATTTTAAATTTTTATTTATTTACTTACTTAAGAGGAGGCAGATAGATAGAGAGAGAATAGATGAGCCAGGGCCTCAAGCTGCTACAAACTCCAGATGCATGCACCAACTTTATATGGGACCTGGGGAATTGAACCTGGGTTCCTTGGCTTTGTGGGAGAGCACCTTAACCACTGAGCTACCTCTTCAGTCCAAGTGGGTCATTCTTTTTTCTTTTTTTTTTGCATGTGTACTTACATTCTGTATTAATAGTGTAACCATAATTCAAGAAGATAATCACAGGACTGAAGTGCTGGTTTAGCCATTATGGTGCTTGTCAGCAAAGCTTAATGACCCCGGTTCGATTCCCCAAGATCCACATAAGCCAGATGCACAAGGTGTTGCACACATCTGGAGTTTGCCGTTGCTGGAGACCCTGGTCCACCAGTTTTCTCTTTCTTTATCTGCCTCTCTCAAACAAATATTTCTTTTTCTTTTAATTTTTATTAGCATTTTCCATGATTATAAAAAAAATCCCATGTTAATTCCCCCCCACACACTTTCTCCTTTGAAATCCCATTCTCCATCATATTACCTCCCCATCACAATCATTGTACTTACATATATACAATATCAACAAGTGGGTCATTCTTAATGTGTATGAAATATTTATCCAAGTCAGCTAGGATTTTATAATGTCAGAACTATTCTTGAGATAGGAAATGGGAGTGGAGTGATGTGGCATCATGATCTTTTCCTGATACATTTGAACAGATGGCGCCTACTAGTTTATTCCTTGACTGACCCCCAAAATCACCTCCATTTTCCCCCAATTTCAATGTCTAGTCCAAGGATGGGAATGTAGCTCAGTGATTGAATGCTTGCCTAGCATATACAATTGTACAGCTAACTCATGAGGGGCTGAGGAGATGGCTCAGTTCAGTCCTTAAAATGCCTCCCACAGAATATGAGGACATGGGCTGGAGGGATGGCTTAGCGGCTAAGGCACTTGCCTGCAAAGCCAAATGACCCAGGTTCAATTCCCCAGGACCCACTTTAGCCAGATGCACAAGAGGGTGCACACATCTGGAGTTCATTTGCAGTGGCTGGAGGCGGCTTTCTCTGTCAGATAAATAAAAATAAAATAAAAAATAATATGAGGATGTGAGTTCAGATCCACAACATCCACATAAAAAGATGGGCATACAGCCTGGACCAGAGTGAGACTCTATCTGAAAAAAAAAAAAAAAAAAAAAGATGGGCATGGGGCCAAGTGTGGTGGTGCACGACTTTAATCCCAGCATTTGGGAGAGGCACAGACAGGAGGATCGCTATGAGTTCGAGGTCACCCTGAAACTACATAGTGAATTTCAGGTCAGCCTGGGCTAGAGCATGACTCAACCTCATAAAAAGGCAGGGGGGGTGGCTGGAGAGATGGCTTAGTGGTTAAGTGCTTGCCTGTGAAGCCTAAGGACCCCAGTTCGAAGTTTGATTCCCCAGGACCCACATAAGCCAGATGCACAAGGTGGTGCATGCGTCTGGAGTTCATTTGCAGTGGCTGGAGGCCCTGGTGCACTCATTCTCTCTGCCTCTTTCTCTGTCTGTCACTCTCAAATAAATAAATAAAAATAAACCAAAAAATTATTAAAAATAAAAATAAATAAATAAAAAGCTGGGCATAGGGGCTGGAGATATAGCTCAGCAGTTAAAGGTGTTGCTGGCTTGCAAAGCCTGCCACCCCATATTCAATAATTACCCAGTACCAACATAAAGCCAGACGCACCAAGAGGCACATGCATCTGAAGTTCATTCACAGCAGCAAGAGGCACACCACATGCATATGATTTCTCAAATAAATAATTTTTAAAATATTTGCCGGTGTGGTGGTGCACGCCTTTAATCCCAGCACTCAGGAGGCAGAGGTAGGAGGAACACCAGTTTGAGGCCAGCCTGGGGCGAGAGTTCCAGGTCAGTCAGAGTCAGAGTAAGATTCTGCCTCGGAAAAAAAACAAACTCAAAATGGGCTTAGCAATACACACTTGCAGTCCTAGTACTGGGGAGGTGGAGAAAGTAGGATCCCTGGGGCTTACTGATCAGATAGTCAAGCCAAATCAATAAGCCCCATCTTCAGTCTCAAAAAGTGATATGGGGGCTAGAGAGATGGCTTAGTTAGGCTTGCCTGTGAAGCCTAAGAATGCAGATTCAAATCTCCAGACGTACAGCGACGCACGCAAGCGCAGTGTCGCACATACGCACGAGGGGGCGCACACGAATGGAGTTTGTCTGCAGTGGCTGAAGGCCCTGGTGCACCCATTCTCTCAAATACATAAAAAAGACATGGAAGAGGCAAAAAGCGACTGAGGAATGTTAAACTCTGGCCTCTACACACATGTACATGCACAAACACATACACACAAAAGAATTATAAATTTTGTTGTATATATAAGGTACATTACAGTAAAGCAGCCTAAAAAGACAATGATGGGCTGGAGAGGTGGCTTAGGTGTTAAGGCATTTGCCTGCAAAGCCAAAGAACCCAGGTTCAACTCCCAAGGACCCATGTAAGCCAGATGCACAAGGGGGCACATGCAGCTGAAGTTTGTTTGCAGTGGCTGGAGGCCCTGAGCACCCATTCTCTATTTGCCTCTTTCTCTCTCCTTCTCTCTCAAATAAATAAATAAAGTAAAAAATTAAATTTAAAAGACAAGGATGAAGAAGCAATTCAAAATCCTTTGGCATTGATTTCTGATAAAGCTGGGAGGGTAGCAATCTGATCAAACCAATTTATTTAACAGTCCTCTCAGAGATAGTAACTTTTAAAAGGGTGTTACCTTTTTATTTATTTCATTTCATCTTTGGCAGGGAGGGGGTTTGAGGTAGGGTCTCACTCTAACCCAGGCTGACCTGGAATTCACTATTGTCTCAGGGTGGCCTTGAACTCATAGCAATCTTCCTATCTCTGACTCCCCAGTGCTGGGATTGAAGGTGTGTGCCACCATGCCCCACTAAATCCTCTTAGGAGCTTGCTTGGTGTTGTAGTTCATGCTTACAACTACAGCATTCAAGAGGCTTAAGTAGGGGAATCACCATGGAGGCCAGCTAGCCTCTACAGTGAATTTCAGTTCAGCCTGGGCTAGAGACTGACCACTAAGGCTGGGGAAATAGTGGAGTCAGCAAAGCGCTTTACTTGCAAGCATGAAGACTTGAGTTCAACCCCAGAACCCCCACAAAAAATGTCTGATGTGGGACTGGAGGGATGGCTTAGCAGTTCTGACGTTTGCCTGCAAAGCCAAAGGACCCATTCCCTAGGGCCCACATTAGCCAGATGCACAAGGGGGCGCACACATTTATTTGCAGTAACTGGAGGTCCTGGAGTGCCCATTCTCCCTTTCTCCCTCTCTCTGTCAAATAAATAAATAACTAAATAATTCTTTCCAGACTAATGAGAAGACCCTGTCTCAAAAAGGGTGGATAGAAGCTGGGCATGGTGGTGCATGCTTTTAAGCCCAGCACTCAGGAGGCAGAGGTAGGAGGATCGCCACGAGTTCCAGGCCACCCTGAGACTACATAGTAAATTCCAGGTCAGCCTGAGCTAGAGTGAGGCCCTGTCTCGAAAAACAAAACAAAACAAAAAAAGGGTGGATAGCATTCCTGCAAAACACTTGAGGTCGATGGCCTCATGAGCACACACATGCACACCCAAGTGCCTTCCCCACATTAAGAGACCATCATAGTCTATAAAACTTTATTAAAATTGAGATTTACAAAGTATATAATAAAATGACATTTTTTCTTACAGAAATGTAAATGAAAACAAGACACATGACAAAAAAGCATCCCAGATAATTTTGTTCTTAAACATTCGTTAACATTAACATCTTTTAAATATATAAAACAAGCTGGGTGTGGTGGCACACGCCAGAGGTAGGAGGGTCATCATGAGTTCAAGGCCACCCTGAGACTACAAAGTGAATTCCAAGACAGCCTTGGCTAAAGCAAGACTCTACCTCAAAACAACAACAAAATTTTATGTCTTTTACTAATACTAAGGCATTATCCACAGGCTAAAACTTACCTAGTAATTTCTTAGCCCTGCTATTTCAGTATCAGCTCCATAAACATGGAAAACTGTGGTAATTGGAGGCTGTAAGTTTTAAAAATTCACATGAAGATAATACTGCTCATGTTATAAGCAAGCTCGAAGAAAGTGATTTCACCATTTTCGTTTTTTATCAAGTATAAAAGAGGAAGCAGGCATGAAGGGACATGCCTGTAATCCCAGCACTCAGAGGCCAAGGCAGGACTCCACACATTCAAGGCCAGCTTCGGCTGAACAGCAGACTCTGTCCCAGCCCCCCCCCCCCAAAAAAATGTGTGGAAGAACATAAAAGTGGGAATGTGAACCCCATGGTTCCTGATCAGGCTGAAGACTGATATTGGCATTTATCTATATTTCCAGTAGGCTCTGGTCCTGCCATGCAAGGCACCAAATACCCTTCTATTTCTTTCTTCATACATTGAAATAAGGATCTCCCTTTGTTACCCATGAAGTTTTCATATTCAAGTGATACTCTCATCCAGCCTCCCAAGTCTGGGGAACTACAGGTGAGCATGACACCATACTCAACCTTCAAGTGATCTTTTTCAAGGTGATAAATATCTAAATTCCAATGAAATAGCAACCTAAACCCATAAATTAAATCACCAAGACACCTCTTAGTTACAACTGCATAGGTTCCCCCTTGAAAACATTTTTTTCTACCACATTTAGAAAAAGCAAAAGGTTTAGGCACAGAAGCTGGGCATGGTGGCACACGCCTTTAATCCTAGCACTTGGGAAGCAGAGGTAGGAGGATCACCATGAGTTCGAGGTCAGCCTGAGACTACACAGTGAATTCCTACCTCGAAAAACAAATGATATATATGTATATGGCAATGACTACTTCATGTATTTATGCCCTAGGTTCAGTGCCTATATAACAAGAGGACACAATCTCCCCAACTGACCTCTCTGTGGTTCAGGTGAAGTTCTTAGCATTTCAACATAGGTTATTAGTGCCTATGTTGGGCCCAAGTCCAAAAGACAAAAAGGACAACCACTGAGCCGGGCGTGGTGGCACACACCTTTAATCCCAGCACTCGGGAGGCAGAGGTAGGAGGATCGCCATGAGTTTGAGGCCACCCTGAGAATAGTGAATTCCAGGTCAGCCTGAGCTAGAGTGAGATCCTACCTCGAACCCCCCCCCCCCAAAAAAAAAGGGACAACTACTTTTCTTTCCTCCTACTTCAACTTTTACCACTCAATTCAGAAGTTAGGGAAGCACAGCTAGGAACCATTTTTATGTAGGCATCCATCTGAACCTATCTCCCCCCAATCCCCCAACAACAAAAATTGAGGGCAAGTACACAATCCATTCCCAAGCCCTTCATGGCTATCACAGCCTGGGGTGCTATCTGGCCTATTTGGGCCCTTTCGTTCATCAAATCACACATGCCAAGTGAGAACTGGGCTAAAGGGAACACAAGTGAAAGAGGGGGCTGGGCCCTACAGTGGAAAATACTATGGAAAAATAGAACAATGGGACCCAAGGAGCTTTCATCAGTAAAATTCCCTTTGTAACTAATATACAACTCAAGAATTAGGGAGAGGGAATAAAGCACTCATTACAAAGGTGTCAAAGCTACTCCATTTTGGGGCTGGAGAGATGACTTAGTGGTTAAGGCACTTGCCTGCAAAGCCAGTGGACCCAGGTTCAATTCCCCAGGACCCATCTAAACCAGATGCACAATGTGGTGCATGCATCTGGAGTTTGTTTGCAGTAGCTAGAGGCCCTGGCACACCCATTCTTTCTCTGTCTCTCTTTCAAATAAATAAAATTAACATATCTTTTTTAAAGTTACTCCATTTTTCTTGGCTTTGGTCATTGTGTTCTGTTGCTTTCATGTGAAAAGGGAGAAGGAAGTTTAGGACAAGTGCCTCTTATATTCTCATTTATGGGAACTATGCTCTACACAACTCAGGTCAGACCGATTTCCAATACTGATGAGACCCCAGCCCTGGAGCCAACTTGTGGCTTGATATTTGCTAAACAAGACGCTGACGTGGCAGCAGACATGGCTCCAGTGTCCAGCTCAGTTATCCCTTCAATCCTTGATGAGATTGCTCTGAGAGATGAGACTATGCTGAAATTGCATGAGCTGTAACTGCCAGAGAAAATTAAAGAGGGGCTTCAAGTAGTGGCTGAGCCGGCAGACTAAGTGGCCAGGAAACAGACAAGCAGTTCCTAAAGAAAGTTATCGGAGTGGAGCAATCTCTGGGCACCTGAGGGCTCTGCGGTATGTGGCAGGCAGGGTAAGGACACACAGCACACCAAAGAGGTCCTTCACTGAGAGCAGCTCTCACACCGCAGGACCAAATCTCACCTCGATTGCTTGCAACTCATTCTCCAACTACCAGTTAGGGAGTAATAAAATTGCTTGGTTTTACTTGCCCCAAATTCAAACTGAAAAAAAAAAACAAAACAAAAAAAACCCATACCTGCCAACTATATTTCACCCAAGTTTACTACACAGGAGAATCATGATCTCACTGAAATAAAGACATGAGCCAGGAAAACTCACCCCGAGGGCAAGCTACCACTTCCAAAAGTGACTTAGGAAAGGCACCAAGTTCTTCTGAGACCATATGTACAGATTGTTTTTTTCAAATCGATTTATATAAATAAGGTTAAAAAATAGTGTTTCAGAGGGCTTTTTTATTGTTGACATTACTAATGGTGGTTTTTGTTCTTGTGATGTCAGGGATCAAACCCAGGGCCTTATGCATGCTGGACAAGGACTGACACTGACCTATGCCCTCAGCCCTTCAGTCTTTAACAGTTCTTTATAGAGGGACTAACTTTACAATGTACAGGATTCACAAAGATAAAAGGGCTTCCCAGTATAAAGTTCCTTGCATTCTGCAACTTTAACCCAGAACATCTGCTCAAATACTAATTTTCCCTTTTATTATCTTTCTGACAACTGAGGTACTTGTCACTTTAGGACAGTTTAGGGTTGTAGGGAATATTGGTTGAAATAATCAACTCATCACCTGGAGGGGAGACCCAGAGCTCACATTCTAGAAATTAATCATGGAGCCCAGAGCCTTTCAAAGTTACATGACAAATGACAGGTTCAAGGAAGTCATAACAGTTTTTTAAGACATCATATTCCTTCTCCAAGATAGCAAAGCTGGTATCAGTGCACGTGTTATGAGTGAATATCTTCCTGGCTGAAGGAATTACAGGCACTGGACACCTTTTCTAAGTGTGATGGTGAAGATCACAATGATAGAATCAGATATTTGACAATTTTCTCCCTCATAAATGACACTGCCAGCTTGTAAGGCTATTTTGCAATGGTAAAAGATCCTGAAGCAAATATCACTGTAGTGAAAGGCAGCATCTGGTCAGAAACAGAACTTTAACCCCAGCACTCGGGAGGCGGAGTTAGGAGGACTGCCATGATTTTAAGGCCACCCTGAGACTCCACAGTGAATTCCAGGTCAGCCTGGGCTAGAGCAAAACCCTATCTCAAAAGGGGCGGGGGGGGGGGGGCTAGAGAGATGGCTTAGCAGTTAAAGCATTTGCCTGTGAAACCTAAGGACCCAGGTTCGATTCCTCAGTACCCACATAAGTCAGATGCACAAGGTGGCACATACGTCTGGAGTTCATTTGTGGTGGCTAGATGCCCTGGTGTACGCCCATTCTCATCTGCTTCTTTCTCTCTCAAATAAATAAATTTAAAAAATGAAATAGATAGAAAAAAAGAACAAATTAGAACTGAGGATATTCAGTAAGTTCAGGGAAAAATGGTTTTGATCCTGATAGCTGAATGAACATCCAGAAGCATGAAGATCACCTAGAAGTCTGCTTCCTGTCATACAAATTGTGCTGCCTACATAGCTACAAACTGTATATGAAGAAACCTAAATAAAGAAATAAAAAAGCTGAGAGTGATGGTACATGCCTTTAATTGTAGCACTTGGGAGGAAGAGGTAGGAGGATCACTCTGATCAGTTTGAGTTTGAGGTCAACCTGGACCCTACCTTGAAAAATCAAAATAATAATAATAGAAGGAAAGAAGAAAGCAAGAGGGAAAGAAAGAAACCTAACAGATGACTTTGGGGCTTAAAAATTCAGACAGATCTGGGAGAGGGCAGGCTAGATGAGTAGACTGGATACATAAAGGAAGAGAAAGGATGAGATAGGTCTTTGTGGTTTTGTGGTGCTGGGAGTGAACCCAGACCTTCCATGCTAAGTTACAAAGTGCTCTTTACAACTGAGTTACATCCCTAGCAGAGATGGTTTCTGGATCCTGGAACAACTCAAAGATAGGTGACCTGATAGGGGGGAGGGAGGGGAAGAGTTAAAGGAATTCTTTCCTCTTAGCTAGCAGGAATAATATAGAAATTAAGGAGAAAGGACTACCAGAAAAGAAATAAAATAAAAAATGAGACACACCTAAAATATTAGCACTGGGAGGCTGAAGTAAAAAGATCAAAAGTTCAAGACCAAATCTAGGCGTGGTGGTGCATACCTTTAATCCCAGCACTTGGGAGGCAGAGAGAGGTAGGAGGATCACCATGTGTTCAAGGCCACCCTGAGACTTCTGAGTGAATTCCAGGTCAGCCTGGGCTAGAGTAAGACCCTACCTCGAAAAAAAAAAAAAAAAAAAACAGAGAGAGAGAACATTCTCAGGACCACCCTAGGCTATATAGCAAGACCTTGACTCAAAAAAATAAAAATTGGGGGATGAGGAAAAAAAATTTAAAAAATTAAGGAAGAAATGGTCAGAAATAAAGGGAACCTGGATGCTAGAGACAAGAAGAAGGGGAAGAGGAAGAAGTGAGATAAAACACTGTTCATAGAAGGAAGCAGACCCCTCCTGGGTAGAAAAAGAAGGTACAGAGGAATGGGGAAAAGAAAAATGCAAATGAATTCTTAGGATGAAATTGAAGGTTGACTACGAAGCTGAGAACCAGAGCCTACAAAAGCATGTTGCCAACTGCAGTGGAGTTCAGTGTCTCAAGTGAGTGAGAACCAACTCAAAGCTCAGCACACCGCCCCTGCAGCTCTCACCCACAACCCACATCAATCCATGTCTAGGAACCAACAGGGCCTGTCACTACAGTACTTACTGGCTCTGGAACAGGAATTTGTTGCATTTAAAAAAATATGTTTATTTAAAAAAAAAAAAAAACAAGATAGACAAAAAAAAAAAAATCCATTTCCTATCTAAACAGTTAAATCAAGGATCTAAAGCCAAATGACAGAAAAGTACACAGACGTGAAGGTGTCTTGTAGATTTCTCTATAGGCCAATGCAGGCTACAGTGTGTACTTCACTTAAACCATACTTACTAGCTGGGGGTTGTGGCTCATGCCTATAAATCCCAGCACTGAGAAGGCTAAGGTAGAGGGGATTCCTGTGAGTTTGAGACCAGCCTGAGCTATAGAATGGGTCCAGGCCAGCGTAGGGTAGAATAAGACCCTGCCTCAAAAAAAAAAAAGAAAGAAAGGAAAAGAAAAATCCACTCACTTTGGAAGGTCAACCAGTGACAGAATTGCCATGATTAATCAACTAACTCTCAAAGAAGAGCTACAACATGCTAGCTGTGGCCATCCACTTTCTTTAGGAACAGAAAAGTGGGCTCATAACCTGTAGGAAGCAAAATGCAAACTCTACTTTCTCTACTCTTTCTCAAGGCCCCCTTGAGGACCACACAGAGCACTGCTCCAAGGAGACCCAGTCAGTCCTTTCATTTCAGTAGGAGAATGTCTGCACTATCTTCAGCCTATTTTAAAGGCCTAGAAAAACTGCACAGCAGTTACAACATGGACCACCAAGGCACCAACAAGCTACGCGAGAATAAATGACTGCTCTCTAGGTCAGGAAGTTGTTCTGTGTGACAGTGGGGTACTGAGAAACTGAGCCCTCCTCCTCAGAGGACAGTTCCTCCTCTTGGGCAATAATGCTCCCTAATCCATACTCCTGTTCATGGACAGAAACTTCATTTGGCGTGAGGTGGAAAGAACCTTCCACAAAGTCAGCAAATCTGGAAAAGAGAGGGATACTCATTAGGAATGTGTCTTCCATCCTTTACAATGGGCTTTCAAAATAAGAACAAATTGAAATGCTCAGCATGCTTGCAGCTCACACTACATTGCGTCTAACTGAAATCCCTGTCCTGGCTCTGACAAGTAAGTAAACTGGAGCAGGAAACAGGCAGGAAATAAGGCATGGATCATAGACTAACATCCCCTACAATTTCTTACTGCTAGACAAGTCCTAGCCTGCCCTTTCTAGTTGTAAAGTGCTAAGGTTCCTTGAGTCAACATATTCCTGATAAGAGATTAAGTCTAAGTTCACTGTGTTTATGGCCTATAAATTTTATGCTAACAGGATTCCAAGTTGAAGCTTTGCATTCTCATTGATCTAATCGCTTCCGCATAAGAGGGAAGGGGATCAACTCAGATGGCAACATTAAGCTTACAGAGGGAAACTTAACAGGGTACTGGAATTGGAAACCATCTCAATGCTGTTAACAAAACAAGGAGAAAGCTCCTTGGAGAAAGTGGAAATAAACTACTGCTTAATACATAATGACACAGATACCTCTTAACCACTCCTACGTTAATTAATAGTAATTAAAGGGCACAAACAGAAACAAACTTATCAAAAGCATGAGCTCTGTAACAAACTTATCAAAAGCATGAGCTCTGTTGGGACTCAAGGTCATAACTACAAATACATGGCTTATCTGGCCAGAGTTTACCTTTTTGGAGACTGGATTCGAGAAACAGTCTTCCAAGCTGGGCAGTCTGGACTGTTACAATATTCTCGGAGCTTCTCTAAAGCCTTGTTGGTCTCCACCTCTCCTTGTATCCGATACTCTTCTTCGGTCAGGAGACGAGGGGGGACAGGCTTTTCTGCTGCCTTACACATCTTTCTGTGCTCACCAAAATAACATCATGAATCATTAATCAGAAATCAATATCCATCTTTACTTCTAGCTCACCTCAGGAGACCAACCATATACCAGACAGCCTAAACCTAAGAGCCATCACTCTCACTTGTCTTCCACACATCTTCCACTATAATGTCTCCGGACCCACCAGACTATGCATGAAAAATCAATCATCAGTTTTTATTCACTAAGGCAAATCAACTCACTTATTTCCAATAAATGGGGAAAAAAATTTAGAGCTGGAGAGATGGCTTAATGGTTAAGGCAGTTACCTGAAAAGCCAAAGGACCCGGGTTCAAGTCCCCAGGATGTAAGCCAGATGCACAAGGTGGCAAATGTATCTGGTGTTCGCTTGCACCAGCTGGAGACCCTGGAATGCCCATTCTCTCTCTATCTGCCTCTCTCTCTCTCTCTCTCTCTCTCAATAAAATACAAAATTTTTTAAATATAATATTATGGTCCATAAACTTGGTTCTTCAAACTAAAGACATCACTTTATCTGCAACAGAACATGATAGACCTCAGAACCCAGGACTATTTAATATTTATCACACAAGTGATAACATGCTGTGAATTACATCCTGAAATAAGGTTAGGAATTCTAAAGCAATCTGAGAGCCAGTGTGAAATTATCTGAAACCAGGTGACCTGAGGCCTGTGGTATTAAAAAAGATATAATTTGCACCACCTAGTGGTAATAGGAACACATGACACTTTACAGAATGCATTTATTTTACATTAATAAAACAAAAAAGACCCCACAAAGAACAACAGCAGATGCACAGTAGAATAACTTCTCATTTACAAAGGCTCCCACAGTAATATCTCTACATTCTTTTGCTGAAAACTACATTCCACATCACACATCATGTCAGTACATAATTACACTGCCTTTTAGTCACCTGTAGGTGATGTACAGCCAATGTATAGGATACTCCAGATTCTTAGTACACAGTGCAATGACGATAAGAGCAAAGGCAATATGTGGTATCTGGATGCTGGAATACATGAACCCCAGGCCCACGAGCTGCAAGGTCCAGGTCAGCAGGTTGATACTCCGTTCGTTCTCCAAGGGCCCATACTTGTAGCACACGGCAAAACTCACGAATCCAACCGTGACAATGTAGCCTAGAAGAATTATCAGAAGACATCCTTTTCATCAACACGTGGCAAAAATAATTTGTGTGGGGAGCAGTAAATTCACTAAAAAGCATCTATTGATCAAAGAAAGTACACAAGATGTTTACCTAATTATTCACAGTTTTCCATTGTTAAAAGATATATAAACTTGGTAGGGTCTCATTCAAGCCCAAACTGATCCGGAATTCACTATATAGTCTCAGGCTGGCCTTGCACTCACAGCAATCCTCCTACCTCAGCCTCCCCGAGTGCTGGGATTACAGATGTGTACCACCACACCCAGAAAAGATTTTTTTTTTTTTTTTTTTTGAGATAGGGTCTCACTGTAGCCCAGGCTGACCTGGAATTCACTATGCATTCTCAGACTGGCCTCCAACTCCTACCTCTGCCTCCTGAGTGCTGGGATTAAAGGTATGTGCTGGTACCATAGCTGCCAGAAAGATAAATTTTATTCATTATTTTTCATTATTAAAAGATATGTGTTGGGCTGGAGAGATGGCTTAGCGGTTAAGCGCTTGCCTGTGAAGCCTAAGGATCCCGGTTCGAGGCTCGGTTCCCCAGGTCCCACGTTAGCCAGATGCACAAGGGGGCGTAAGCGTCTGGAGTTCGTTTGCAGAGGCTGGAAGCCCTGGCGCGCCCATTCTCTCTCTCTACCTCTATCTGTCTTTCTCTCTGTTGCTCTCAAATAAATAAATAAAAATTAAAAAAAAAAAAAAAAAGATATGTGGCCAGGCATGGTGGCACACATCTTTTATATCAGCATTTGGGAGGCAGAGGTAGGAGGATCACCAAGTTTGACGTGATCCTAAGACTACATAGTGAAGTCCAGGTCAGTCTGGGCTAGAATGAGTATCGACCTCAAAAATCACCCTCTCCAAAATAAATAAATAAAATAAAGTCTTCTCCGAACAGCAGCATTTTAATTTAAAGGAAGGTGATTAAGATAATGGCATTAGGAAGAAGTGGAAAACTATGATTTACAAGTTCATCAAATATTACTATTAGCTCCTTGTAAGCAGGCAACATTTTTTCATGACCCAATTAACTAAAACCCTATAAACACACAAAGAAAAGCAAACCCAACAATACTCACTTAGAAGATAGTGCCAGTAACACCTCCAGATCTCTTGTAAATTCTTAAAGACTAGCTGAATGAAGTACAGAGAAAAGGACCAGCCTCCCACCAGGATGACGTAAATGGGACTTTTCTAAGACAGAGTAGAAGTGAAAGCAAAAGTCACAAGACTTTCTATACATAAAAGCAAAATGGGACAATTTTTTTCTTAAAATTCAACCTATTCAAAATGCACGTGCACACACACATACACACACAATTTTCAGCCGGGCATGTTGGTGCCCTTGGGAGGCAGAGGTAGGAGGATCGCTATCAGTTTGAGCCTACCCTGGGAGAGAATTCCAGGTCAGCCTGGGCTACAGCAAGATCCTACCTCAAAAAAAAAAACAAAAACAAACAAACAAAAAAACTCTTTTGAAAAGGTATAGTCTGCAAGGAGTACTAGGAAGATGATATGCTAAATAACTTTAAAACCTGGCAATGCAATAGAAAGCAGAGAGGTGATTTTAAATCCCCAATGAGCAGATGAATTTAAATAGTTTATGGGCCTAGGAAATGGCTCACCAGTTAAAGGCCCTTGCTTGCAAAGTCTGTCAGCCTGGATTTGATTCCCCAGTACCCATGTAAAGCCAAATGCACAAAGCGGCACATGTATCTAGAGTTCATTTGCAATAGCAGGAGGCCCTAGTACACCCATACACACACTCTCCCTCTCAAATAAACAAAAACTTTTTTTTTTTTTAATTTTAAAAGATAGTTTGGGATGCGCTTGGTGGCTCATGCTTTTAATCCCAACACTTGGGAGGCAGAGGTAGGAGGACTGCTGCGAGTTCAAGGCCAACCTGAGAGTACAAAGTGAAGTACAGGTCAGCCTGGGCTAGAGTGAGACCCTACCTTGAAAAACCAAACTAAAATAAAACAAAAATAATTAAATAATAATAATTTGGGGCTGGAGAGATGGCTTAGTGGTTAAGGTGCTTGCTGTGAAGCCTAAGAACTCATGTTCTAATCTCTGGGTCCCATGTAACCAGATGCACAGTGACACAAGCACGCAATGTTGCACATGTGCACAAGGGGACACGTGTGTGTGGAGTTTCTTTGCAATAGCTGAAGGCCCTGGCATGCCCATTCTCTCTCCCTCTTTCCCTCCCTCTTTCTCTCTCTCAAAATAAAATTAATAAAGAAAGATAGCTTGAGCCGGGCGTGGTGGCGCACGCCTTTAAGCCCAGCACTCGGGAGGCAGAGGTAGGAGGATCGCATGAGTTCAAGGCCACCCTGAGACTGCATAGTGAATTCCAGGTCAGTCTGGGCCAGAGTGAGACCCTACCTCGAAAAACCAAAAAAAAAAAAAAAAGAAAGAAAGATAGCTTGCATATAATCAGACTCCAAGTTGTACATGACAAGCTTTTTTGTTTGTTTGTTTGTTTGTTTTTGAGGTAGGGGTCTCACTCTTGTCCAGGCTGACCTGGAATTCACTATGGAGTCTCAGGGTGGCCTTGAACTCTCGGTGATCCTCCTACCTCTGCCTCCCGAGTGCTGGGATTAAAGGCGAGTGCCACCATGCCCGACAACAAGCACTTTTTAAACCACTGAGCCATCTCTCTAGCCCAACAAGTACTTTTCAGAACCAAAGAAAAAGGAAGAGACATGAAGCATCAATGCAAATTTTGAGTGTGCTAAGATTAGCAATAAAAGAAACCCTTCAGCTATTCTAACTGCATGAGGAATTCTACTACTTACCTTGGGCATGAATTTGGATAGTACTAAAATGATGATTAGTAGAGAGGCCACAATTCCCACACTCATTCCAGTGGAATAGAAGAAAATTTGACTCCTGTGAAAAGAGATGTAATTCATAATGATAAGATTATAGTTCATACACATTATTGTTGAAATCAGAACAATCAGGGCTGGGGATATGGCTTAGTAATTAAAGGCACTTGCTTGCAAATCCTGTCTAATTCCCCAGTACCCACATAAAGCCAGATGTGCAAAGTGGCACATGCATCTAGAGTTTGCTTGGAGCAGCAAGAAGCCCTGGTGGCCCATTCTCCCTCTCTCTCTGTTTACAAAGAAACAATTTTTTTAACTTATTTATTTGCAAGCAGATAGAGAATGGGCACACCAGGGCCTCCAGCCACTGTAAACGAACTCCAAATGTATGTGCCCCCTTGTGTATCTGGCTTTCATAAGTACTGAGGAATCAAATCTGGGTCCTGTGGCTGAGGAATCAAATCTGGGTCCTGTGGCTTCAAAGGCAAGCATCTTAACCGCTACGCCAATTCTCCAGCTCCATTATGAAAATTATATATATATATATATATGTATGTATGTATGTATGTTTGTATGTATGTTTGTTTGTTATTTTGTTTTTTTGAGGTAGGGTCTCTCACTCTAGCTCAGGCTGACCCAGAATCCACTCTGTGGACTCAGGGTGGCCTTGAACTCAAGGCATTCCTCCTACCTCTGCCTCCCAAGCGCTGGGATTAAAGGCATGCGACACCTCACCAGGAAAAAAAAATATATTTTTTTAAAGAAGAAAGAAATTAAGGCTGGAGAGATGGTAGCCATTAAGGTGCTTGCCTATAAAGAACTAGGTTCAATTCCCCAGTACCCACATAAGCCAAATGCACAAGGTGGAGCATGCCTCTAGTTTATTTGCAGTGGCTGGAGGCCCTGGCACATCCATTCTCTCTCTCTCACTCTCTGCCTCTTCCTCTCCCTCTCTCTCCCTCTTTCAAATAAATACATAAGTAAATAAATAAAAGATCTTAGGGAAAAAAAAAAAAAAGAATTACCTGGGCATGGTGGTACATGCCATTAATCCTAGCACTTGGGAGGCTGAGGTAGAAGGATCACTGAGAGTTTGAGGCCATTAGGTTTTGCAAGCCAAGTGCCTTTAACCACTGAGCCATCTCTCTAGTCCTCATAAGAATCCTTCTTTTGGGGCTGAAGAGATGACTTAGTAGTTAAGGCACTTGCCTGCAAAGCCAAAGGACCCAGGTTCGATTCCCTAGGACCCACGTAAGCCAGATGCACAGGTGGCACATGCATCTGGAGTTTGTTTTCAGTGGCTGGAGGCCCTGGCATGCCCATTCTCTCTTCCTTTCTTTCAAATAAAAATAAAATATTATTTAAAAATGTTTAAAAGAAAAGAATCCTTATTCTGAAGAACTACATGCCTCTCTGATGGGGAAGAAAGGAGCAAGAAGCAAGCCCAAGTCAGACATGGTGGTGCACACCTTTAATCCCAGCACTCAGAAGGCAGAGGTAGGAGGATCACCATGAGTTTGAGGCCAGCCTGAGACTACACAGTGAATTCCAGGTCAGCCTGGATCACAGTGAGACCCTACCTCAGAAAAACAAGTAACAAAAAATAAAAACAAATTATAAAAAAGAAGCAAGCCCAAGTAAAGACTGAAAAACACAACTGAAGATTATCCAGAAAGGTAAACAGAGCCTTCCATGGACTAGAATGAAGGCCTTACTCCCAAGCCAGGCTCAGCCATTCCTCCCTCAGTGACTTCCTCTGAGGATCTCCAAATTGACGAACTACTTTTCCCAAGCTCAATGCAACTCAACTTCAAATTCCAATTGTTAATCTTTCATTCACAACTCCACAATAGTGTTTACTTTGTATAAACAATATTGATCCTACTTTTATTCAATTCTTCACCTGTTTTCTTTTCACTTGTACATGGCAGTTTCACCTATCTTAGCCAGCAGTTTCATAAAGAAAGGAAATGAGGACTGGACAGATGGCTCAGCAGTTAAGGTGCTTGCCTTCAAAGCCAAAGGACCCAGGTTCAATTCCTCAGTGCCCACATAAAGCCAGATGTACAATATAGCATGTGTATCTGGAGTCTATTTACAGTGATTAGAGGACCTGATGTATCCATCCTCTCTACCTCTTTCTCTCTCAAATAAATAATTTAAAAGGAAAGGAAATAAATAATTAATGTCTATCTCACTATATCAGAACAGCATGAAACTCACCAACACATAATCTGATGGCAACTACAGCATATCAATCTCTACAGTAACACTGCTTCTAACTTGCAGTACTATACAGTACTAGCGCTCATTAACCTAATGATGGAGCTACAAAATGAGAGAATCTAATTATTAACAATACCATCCAAATCAGAAAAAAAAAGATAAATCACAACACATATTAAAATATTTTTAAAATATCCAAGCAGATCAGGGCTGAGGCACTGGCTCAGTTGTAAAGTGCTTATTGCATAAACCTAAAGACCTAAGTTCAGAACCCTAGATCCCATGTAAATGCCTGATATAGCAGCACATGCTTATAATTGTAATTCCGGCACTAGGAAGCAGAGACAGGAGGATCCCGGGGTAAGCCAGACAGCTAGACTACCTGAATCCATGACTGAGTTCAGAAGAAACTTGCCTCAGTAAATAAGGTGGTGAGTGACTAAGGAAGACACCCAGTGCCTGGCCTCCATACGTAAGTACATGCATATCCTAGACATACATGCACCAGCACTTACAAACATTCACGTGCACATACACACACACACATACATACATACATACACACAAAGAAAGAGAGAATATCAAGCAGGCAATGTTAAAGCCACATAAATCCTGGACAGAAGAGCAGTACTTACAAATTTGGGGAGTTTTTGATTTCTTCTTTATAAGACAAGGGTGTACACATCCCAGGCTTGCCTCAAACTTGCTAGGTAGCCAAGGATGACTGCCTCTACCTTCTAAGTACTGGGATTATAAATATGTCCAATTCATGTGGTGTTGGAGAAAGAAAGCTTCATGCATGCTAGGGAAGTGTTCCACAATTGAGCTACATTCCCAGATGCAGAACTCACAGAGTCAAGCAGTGTGATGTGATATGAAAGTGAATGGGACAAAGGAGTATGGTGGGGGCAGGAGGCAGGGAGGGGGAAATCAATCAAAACTAAATACGTAGGGAAATGCCATAAGGAAGTTTTTTATTTAAAAACAATAAAGTCAAGCAATGTGTGTATGAGCCTTGTCATGTGCATACCAGCCTTGAAACATACCTGCTCAGCAAATCTCCACAAAAAAATAGCATGAGTCCAAGAAGGAAAATAAGGAATAGTCTGGGGTCAAATCCTGAAATAATTAAAATGTCTTGCTTAATAAGAGAATCAAACAGTTAAAGGTATTGTAAAAAGCAACAATGAAATTACTGGTCAACTATAATAAAAATAAATGCAAACATCCCATTTAAATGGCACTGTACATTCCACATGAAGCCTGGGCACCTTTCCAAAGAGAACGTACAATGAGGTCTCTGTCTAACCTGTATATCCCTGCAGATCTTATTTTCATTTTATTTACCTGTGTTAAGACTTGAAAGCAGCTTCACTCAGAACCAAGCAACACAGTGCCATCAGCACTTCAAGCAATTGCCCACAAGGGGTCTCTGCCACTCTGGCTTCAGAGCCGTAGGTCACGCATGGGCTGGGAATTAATTTATTTGTCTGAGAACTTCAGGTCAGTACCTCCTAATGCTCTCTGTTTTTTCTTGCCCAACCATACACATACATTTTTCACTACACAGCACTGTGATGGAAAAACCAGCCTGCCAAACACATCTCACTCAAGACTAGGGGCCAGGAGATGTCTGGCATACCAGAGCCTCTTGCAGCTTTTACATTCAAGGGCTGAGACTAGGGAAGGCCCAGTAATACACAAGAAATAGAACAACTAAACAGAAGGAACAAGGAGAGAGGCCAATACCACACAACTGTAGACCCCCTAGGGCAACTGGAAAGGCATGTCCTGTTTTTGTAGCAAAATGTAGAAACAGGTTTATTATTAGTCAGAACACTGTAGGATCTTGGGTGGTAACCAAGTAGAAACCAAGTTAGGATTCATCAGAGGCCACCTCCTCCAAAATTCTGACACCTTCAGAGAAGGAAAACCTTCTCCCAGTCTAGTGACTGAGTCTTAAACAGCAATGGTCTTCATCTTTAGTTAGGCTTCCACAAGCACTCTATTTGTGGAGTCTTCACAAACTGAATACTCAGTTTTTACCACTTACTATTTAACCTTTCATGTCTTCAGATGTCTCCTTTTACACAGTACAACTATCTTTGTCTAGAAGTGTCCAGAGGCATGAACACAACTGTCTGAGTATAACAGCTCAGGCCACTGGCAGTAGTAGGATTGTAAGCCTTCCAAATTCTAGACAGAGAAGTTCTGAGGTAGAGTCTTAATTCTAGGCCTAGCAAGGTTGATATGGGGTGGAATCTTCATAAGCTGTCTGGAGCCATGGCATACTCAGGGTTATAATCAGAACGAAAATGGAGCTGTCTTCGACTGTCTCACTAATTATACCCTCCAAAGTTCTGTCCTGTCTCACTATAGAATCCATCAGAAAAACAGAGGTGAGACTTACTCCGGGTCACAATGACACTGTATTTGGTGTCCTTCTCTATAATCTCAACTTTGAGGCAGGTTTTTGTGCTGTATAGACCCACGTTAACATAGGTGTCATTCAATTTCTCTTTTAAAAAGGAGGAAAAAAAGTTCCAGATACTAAACTGCTCTAGCTCCTTCAGTTTCTCCTCATTGTCCACTTGGGTGACTCGGACCAATTTGGAACTATTTACCCGGATCTGTAACACAAGAAAAATTAGGACAAGAAAGAAGGAGGAATTTAAAAATTTTTTTGTAAATACAATTTTTTTAAAAAACCTTAAAACAGCTAAATAAGTTTAGTACCAGTTTCCAACAAAGCTTACTAGGACAAATACAGCTTACTATACAGATACAGTAGCTAAAACATAATTGGGCAAATAACATTGCACGTGGCACACAGAGGCAGCTGTTAGAATGTCTCCTTGTTAACGTGTTTAGAATCCACTATTTAGCCAGAAAATGGGAAGGAGTGCTTCCAACCTGAAAAAATTATCAATACAGCTATTTATGAGATCATACAAAGCAAGGAAATGTAATATTAAGAAAATTGCCACTCATAAACAGCCCAGAATACTGAAAATGTTTTCCATAATGACAGGCTGAGAAGTTCAACCCATTGTCACAAATCACTGATTATGGATAAATGTTGGTTATAATGTGCCCCAGATAGAGTGTGAGTTTTTTTATCAGACAATAAAAAGAAGGACTTTAAAAACCCCCACAAACCCACTCTTATGTTTTTGATGTGAACAGCAAATATCCTGACCAGTAGGCATCCACAGCAACATCTCCAGAAGGACTCATTTTGTTCAATCACTATTACAGCTAGGCATTCTTGCTTGCCAGGTGACTTAGCAGTCTTATAAAATAAATGAGATCAAAGTCATTCTACCAATGGGAGACTCCAGCTCAGTGTTTATGAAACATCTCATGCAGAATCAAAATAGAGTAGGAACCACAAGACAGAGTTTCCATCCAGACAGCAGGCCAGTTTCCAGCCCAAAGAAGGCATATGGCATTTAAAGAGAAAAAGGCATGCATCTGCACACTCAGAAAGGAAAGCAGTTCCTTTGGGGGAAAGGAAAAAGTAGTTTACTTCAGGGTCATAGTAAAGGAAACTGAGCTATCCCTGGAAGGGGCTTCCAATTACCTGTATCCGTGTCCATATATCATGCCACTTTGGGATAAGCAGATTTTTATAACAGAATTGTTGATCGGTATTCATAACATAAACTTGGGATTCCTGAAGCATGGCCACATTTACACCACTTCCAGCTTTATGAAAAGAAAGGAAACAAGAATTAAGTATAATAGAACAGAACAAGCTATAACTCACTTCATACAAAGAATTCAACTGCCAGGCATGGTGGCGCATGCATCTGGAGTTTGTTTGCAGTGGCTAGAGGCCCTGGCGCTCCCATTCTCATTCTCTCTGTCCTCCTCTCTGTCTCTATAAATAAATAAATAAATCAGAAAAAAATATAGATGAATTAAAAAAAAACATAATACACACACACGCACACACACACATAAATTAAGCCAAGTGTGGTAGCCTGCGCTACAGTGAAACCCTACCTCGAAAAAACAAAAAACAAAAAAAAATTAAAAATTAAAAAAATGGGCTGGAGAGATGGCTTAGCGGTTAAGCGCTTGCCTGTGAAGCCTAAGGACCCCGGTTCAAGGCTCGGTTCCCCAGGTCCCTCGTTAGCCAGATGCACAAGGGGGCGCACGCGTCTGGAGTTCGTTTGCACAGGCTGGAAGCCCTGGCGCGCCCATTCTCTCTCTCTCCCTCTATCTGTCTTTCCCTCTGTGTCTGTCGCTCTCAAATAAATTAATTAATTAATTTAAAAAAATAAGGCAGAATAGTTGAGGAAGACACCTGATGTCCACCTCCTGCCTCCACATGCACACCTGCAATATGCATGAGCACCTGCACACACACACACTCACCACTACACACTCAAAGCAAGCACATATGCACAAATACACAAAGGCCACAAACAAAAAAAATGGGGCAATACAGTTGTGATTCCATTTATATGAAATATCAAGAATAGGCAAGTCACTAACAGGAGATAGATTAGTACTTGTCACAGGCAGAATAAAAAGGGAAGGGAACAGTGGGGAAGTGACTCATAGGTACAAGGTTTCACTTGGATAGTCAACTTCCACAAGTAGACAATGATGATACCAGTACAACAAGTGAAAACACTAAAAGTCACTGAAGGGTGAATGTAAATTAAATCTCAATTTTTTGGGCTGGAGAGATGGCTTAGCGGTTAAGCGCTTGCCTGTGAAGCCTAAGAACCCCGGTTCGAGGCTCGGTTCCCCAGGTCCCACATTAGCCAGACGCACAAGGGGGCGCACGCGTTGGAGTTTGTTTGCAGTGGCTGGAAGCCCTGGCACGCCCATTCTCTCTCTCTCCCTCTATCTGTCTTTCTCTCTATGTCTGTCACTCTCAAATAAATAAATAAAAAATGAACAAAAAAAATTTTTTTTTTAAAAATCTCAATTTTTTTTGGGGGGGAGAGGAGTTTCTAGGTAGGGTCTCACTCTAGCTCAGGCTGACCTGGGATTCACTATGTAGTCTCAGGGTGGCCTCGAATTCACAGCAATCCTTCTACCTCTGCCTCCAGAGTGCTGGGATTAAAGGCGTGCACCACCACACCCAGCTCAGGAAATAGTTTTTTAATTAAAAATATTTATTGGTGGGCTGGAGAGATGGCTTAGTGGTTAAGCGCTTGCCTGTGAAGCCTAAGGACCCCGGTTTGAGGCTCAATTTCCCAGTACCCACATAAGCCAGATGCACAATGGGGTGCATGCACCTGGAGTTCATTTGCAGTGGCTCAAGGCTCTAGTGCGCCCATTCTCTCTCCCTCTCTCTCTGCCTCTTTCTCTGTCACTCTCAAATAAATAAAACAAAATAAATCTTTAAAATAAAACAAAATATTTATTGGACTAGAGAGATGGCTTAGCAGTTTAGGCACTTGCCTGCAAAGCCAAAGGAACTTGGTTTGATTCCCCAGAACCCATGTAAGCCAGATGCACAAGGTGGCGCATGCATCTAGTATTCATTTGCAGTGGCTGGTGGCCCTGGTGTGCCCAATCTCTCCCTCAGCTTCTTTCCCTCTCTCAAATAAGCAAAAATAAAATATTTTGTAAAATATTTATTTACTTATTTGAAAAAAAAAAACTTATTTGAGAGAGAATGGGCATGCCAAGGCCTCCTGCCACTGCAAACAAACTCCAGATGCATGTGCCACTTTGTACATTTTGGCTTTACATGGATACTAAGGAATGAAACCCAGCAGTCAGGTTTTGCAAACAATCAAGCACTTTTAATCACTGAGCCATCTCACCAGCTCAAGAATTTTAAGGAAACAAACTTCAATAGTAACCTCAACAAAAATCAGCATGTTGGCCAGCCACATGCTTGGCAATACATTAAGGCAAAAGATTTACCAATTCACCCTAGGGGATTTTATCTGTGGAAACATCCAGGACTTAAGCTGTAGCTTAAAGGTATGAAAGTACAGAATTAAGCCACATGATTTTAAACATACACATAGTTGTCAAACTGCTTATATCAGTATGAGTATGTGACATCACCTTTCTTCCTTCCTCTCTTCAAAGTTTATTTAACTTTTCCATTTTGAGGTAGGTCTTACTCTAACCCAGGTTTATGAGGAATTCATTACGCAGTTCCAAAGTGACATCGAATTCATAGCAATCCTACCTCAGCCTCCTGAGTGCTGAGATTAAAGGTGTGAATGACAACTTCCATACCACAATCATAATCTCCTGCCGCACCCTCCCTATCTTCAAACGTTATTATCATGTTAAAAAGCAAAATAAAACATTCAGGAAAACACCTTCTTAGAATTTGCTGAATCATAACTGACTTATTGTATTTACCTACAAAGTAGAAATAGCTATTATCTGGGGTTGGGTGACAAAAGCGCATGCCTACAATATTCAAGACTTTGTGCTTAATCCCAACCACCACACACATGCATGCACCCACATGTAAAAAGCTAGTAACTTCATGCTTATTTGCAATCATTATAAACTAACTTTTTACCTACTTCTCAAACAATACTGGTTAGGTAGAAGGTAACGAAAATGATTCATAGTGTAAGAGAATTTGAAGAGACACTAAAAAGTCATTAAAACTTTGGATTTACATGGGTATGGGCATCAAAGCAGGGTCATTAGGCTTTGGAGGCAAGCACTCTATATTCTGGACTATACAGCCTGTTCTTCTGATTCATAAATACCCTTGGGGGCTAGAGAGATGGCTTAGCAGTTAAGGTGCATGCCTGTGAAGCCTAAGGACACAGGTTCAACTCTCCAGGTCCCACATCAGCCAGATGCACATGGTAGCAAATGCATCTGGAGTTCATTTGCAGTGGCTAGAGGCCCTGGCATGCCCACTCTCTCTCTCTCTCCCCCCTCCCTCTCTCTGTCTCTAATAAAGAAATAAATGAAAATAAAATATTTAAAAATAAATAAAGACCCTCTACAATTTATTTCTGTCAAGACATAATCCAGTTCAAACTTGGACCCCCTCCTTAAAAACTACCATGTTAGCTGGGTGTGGTGGTGCACACCTATAATTATAACACTTGGGACACAGAGGTAGGAGGATCACTGTGAGTTCGAGGATACCCTGCAACTACATTATGAAGTCCAGGTCAACCTGGGCTAGAGCAAAACCCTACCTCAGAAAATTTTTTTTAAAAAATGTATGTATGTGTGTGTGCGCACACACACACACACACACACACACATAAATTATGGAAGTTGTCAATAAAAAATAAATTTTAAAAACTAGCATGTAAAATTATGGAGCTTAGTAAAGGACTTTTAAATTAGATGCTGGGACAACTACCCAGTTATGTGGAAATAAAATCTATTTAGATTCTTATCTCACCTTTCACTAAACACCAATATGAATTATAAATTACAAAGTAAACAGAATTGTAGATGTAGTTCAGTAATGGTGATAGGTCCACCAGCACTGCAAAAATAAATGAGTAAGTATTAAATCTGGGCTGGAGAGATGGCTCAGTGGTTATGGAACGTGCCTAAAAAGCCTAATGACCTGTGTTCAATTCCCCAGAACCCATGTAAAACCAGATACACAAAGTGGCACATGCATCTGGATTTTGTCTGCAGCAGTTAGAGGCCCTGGTACACCATATTTTCATTCTCTCTCTGCTTGCAAATACATAAAAGTATGTTTTAATATTAAATTTTACTATTAAAAAATCAGTTCAGGGCCAGAAAGATGATCAGTGATTAAGGCACATACCTGTGAAGCCTAAGGACCCAGGTTTGAGTCTCCAGGTCCTATATAGCCAGATGCACATAGTGGCGCACACATCTGGAGTTTGCAGTGGTTAGAGGCCCTGGCACGTCCATTTTCTCTCTCTCCCCCTCTCTGTCTCTAATAAATAAATAAAAATAAATTTTTTAAAAAATCAATTCAATTTTGGAGATTTCTTAAGTATAAATCTAAAGAATGAAATGAGGGCTGGAGAGATGGCTTAGCAGTTAAGGCACTTGCCTATGAAGCCTAGGGACCCATGTTTAATTCTCCAGATCCTATGAAAGCCAGACACACAAAAGTGAGGCGAGTACAAGGTCACACATGCCCACTAGGTAGTGCAAGTGTCTGGAGTTTGATTGCAGTGGCTGAGGTCCTAGAGCACCAATTCCCTCAAGGAAGGAAGGAAGGGCAGAAGGAAGGATGGAAAGATGGAAGGAAGGAAGGAAGGAAGGGAGGGAGGGAGGGAGGGAAGAGAAAGCAAGCAAGCATGCTGGGGGCATGGTGGCGCACACCTTTAATCCCAGCACTTGGGAAGCAGAGGTAGGAAGATCACTGTGAGTGCAAGACCACCCTGAGAATATACAGAATTCCAGGTCAGCCTGGGCTACAGTGAGACCCTACCTCAAAAAAACATAGAGAGAGAGAGAGAAAGAGAGAGAGAGAGAATGAAATGAATGTCAGCACTGGGGAGGCAGAGGCAGGCAATGAGTTTGAGGCCAGTCTGAAACTACATAGTGAATTCCAGGTCAGCTTAGGCTAAAGTGAGACCCTACTTTGAAAAAAAAAAAAAAAAAAGAAATCAAAGGACTGGAAAAATTGCCCAGTGGTTAAAGGCACTAGCTTACAAAGTTTGCTGGCTCAGGTTCAATTCCCCAGCATCCACACAAAGCTATTCATTTGCAGCACCAAGAGATCCTAGAACACACACAAACACAAACACACACACACACACACACACACACACACACACACACACAATTTTTTTTCTGAGGCTGGAGAGATGGCTTAGCAGTTAAGGTCCTTGCCTGTGAAGCCTAAGGACCCAGGTTCAATTCGATGCACAATGGTGGCACATGCATCTGAAGTTCGTTTGCAGTGGCTAGAGGCCCTGGCATGCCCATTCTCTCTCTCCCTCTCTCTGTCTCTAATAAATAAACAAATAAAAATAAAATCTTAAAAAAAGTTTTTGAAAGAACAAAATCAAGTGACCTCATAAAAAATATCTATCTTCCCAGATGGAGAGATGGGTCAGCAGTTAAGATGTTTTCCTGCAAAGCCTGACAACCTGGATTCGATTCCCCAATACCCACGTAAAACTAGATGCCAAGTAGCACATACATTTGGAGTTCATTTGCATTGGCTGGAGGCCCTGGTATGCCCATACTCTTTGTATCTCTCTGCTTCTAAATAAATAAATAAACAATATACATACATGTATATAGTTGTCCATGTAAAAACAAGGTAAGTAAGTTAAGAAAAAGTTCTGCAGCAGATCAAAATATGTATCTTTGGACTTGGGAAATGGTTCAGTAGTTAAAGACTCTTGCTTGCAAACCCTGCTGGGCTGGATTTGATTCCCCAGTACTCACATGCACAAAGTAGAACAAGCATCTGGGTTTGTTTGCAGTAGCAAGAGGCTCTGGGGCACCCATATTGACTCATTATTGTCTCTGTGTCTCTTGGCTCACAAATACATAAATAAAAATAAAGAACTGAAGACATAGCTTAACAGTTAAGGTGCTTGCCTACAAAGCCTAAGGACCCAGGTTCAATTTCCCAGTACCCACATAAGTCACATGTACATGGTAGCATATGCATCTGGAGTTCATTTGCAATAGCTAGAGGCCCTGGTGTACCCATTCTCTCTCTCTATCTGCCTCTTTCTTTCTCAAATAGATAAAAATAAAAATCAGTTATAAAGGCTGGAGAGATGGCTTAGCAGTTACGGCGCTTGCCTGCAAAGCCAAAAGGACCTTGGTTCGATAGCCCAGAACCCACGTAAGCCAGATACACAAGGTAGTACATGCGTCTGGAGTTCATTTGTAGTGGCTGGAGGCCCTGGCGCACCTGTTCTCCCTCTCTGACTCTCAAATAAATAAAGATAAAAAATAAAAATCTACTACAAAAAAGCTCTCTTGCCAGGTGTGGAGGTGCATGCCTTTAATCCCAGCACTGAGCTAAAGTGAAACCCTACCTCAGAAAGCCAGAAAACAAAACAAAAAAAAAAAACCCTCTCTTTAGTTTACTGACAGGCTATGAATGCATTATTGATTAAAACAAAAGTTAAGCCAGGTGTGGTGCACACACCTATAGTCCTAGCACTTCAGAGGCTGAGCTAAAAGGACTGAGTTTGACCAGCCTGGGCTAAAAAAAATGAATATATACATAACATTTGTAGGCTCAGCATGGTAGAAGGAAGGAAGGAAGGAAGGGAGGGAGGGAGGGAGGGAGGGAGGGAGGGAGGGAGGGAGGGAGGGAGGAAGGAAGGAAGGAAGGAAGGAAGGAAGGAAGGAAGGAAGGAAGGAAGGAAGGAAGGAAGGAAGGAGAAAGCAAGCAAGCAAGCTGGGGCATGGTGGTGCATGCCTTTAATAATCCCAGCACTCGGGAGGCAGAGATAGGAGGATCACCATGAGTTCGAGGCCACCCTGAGACTACACAGTGAATTCCAGGTCAGCCTAGGCTAGAGTGAGACCCTACCTCAAAAAACCAAAAAAAAAGAAAGAGAAAAAGAAAAACATTTGCAGAGCTAGGGCTCTAGCTCAGTGGCTCAGTGGTAGAGGAAACACTGTGCATGAACACAATGCCCTGGGTTCAATCCCCAACACCAAATACTACAAATAAAATTGGGCTGGAGAGATATCTCAGTGACTAAAGGTGCTTTCTTACAAAGCTTGGCAGCCTGGGTTCAATTCCCCAGTGCCCACGTAAAGCCAGATGCACAAAATGGTACATGCATCTGGAGTTTGTAGTGGCAAGTGGCCCATTCTCACTCTCCTTACAAATAAACAAAAAATATTTTTAAAATAAAATACTTTTTTTTTTTTTTTTGGACTGGGTAGATGGCTCAGCAGTTAAAAGTGCTTGCTTACAAAGCCTGTTGGCCAGGGTTCAATGCTCTAGTACCCAGATAAAGTCAGATGCAAAGTGGCATCTAGAGACTCTGGCATGCTCACATACACTCTCTCTCTGCTCACAATAAAAGTGTTTTTAAAAAATAAAAATATGCTGGGCCGGGCATGGTGGCGCACACTTTTAATCCCAGCACTTGGGAGGCAGAGGTAGGAGGATCGCCATGAGTTCGAGGCCACCCTGAGACTACATAGTGAATTCCAGGTCAGCCTGAGCTAGAGTGAGACTCTAACTCAAAAAATAAATAAAAATAAGGGGGCTGGAGAGATGGCTTAGCAGTTAAGGTGTTTGCCTGCAAAACCAAAGGATCCCAGTTCAATTCTCCAGGACCCATTTAAGCCAGATGCACAAGGGGGCACATGCAACTGGAGTTCGTTTGCAGTGGCTGGATGCCCCTGCGTGCCCATTCTCTCTCTTTCTGCCTCTTTCTCGCTCTCAAATAAATAAATAAAATTTAAAAAAAATAATAATAAGGGCTGGAAAGATAGCTTAGTGGTTAAGGCACTTGCCTGCAAAACCAAAGGACCCAGGCTCAATTCTCCAGGACCCACATAAACAAACTGAACAAGATGGCACAGGTGTCTGGAGTTTGTTTGCAGCAGCTGGAGACCCTGATGTACCCATTCTCTATCTGCCTCTTTCTGTCTCATAAATAAATAAATAGTTGCCAATTTTTTTTTTTTTTTTTTTTTTTTTTTTTTGGTTTTGCGAGGTAGGGTCTCACTCTGGTCCAGGCTGACCTGGAATTAACTCTGTAGTCTCAGGGTGGCCTCGAACTCATGGTTATCCTCCTACCTCTGCCTCCCAAGTGCTGGGATTAAAGGCGTGCGCCACCACGCCCAGCTAGTTGCCAATTTTTAATATGTGGAAAAGGCAAGAATGAACTGCACTAAAATGGATTGGCTCTGAATAAAATAAACTGCAAGTGTTTTGCCTATGTTTCATTTTGTTGGGGAGGGGTTTGTTTTGTTTTTCAAGGTAGGGTAAAAGTCTAGCCCAGGCTGACCTAAAATTCCCTATGTACCTCAGGGTGGACTTGAACTCACAGTGATCAAACCTTTGCCTCCTGGGTGCTGGGCAGGATTAAAAGTGTGTGTGACCAGGCCCAGCTTGTGTTTGTTTTTGAGCATCTCACTCTCACCCAGGCAGGAACTTACTTTGTAGCACAGGCTGTCTTTTTTATTTTTCCCTTTTTAACATCTATTTATTTTCAAGCAGAGAATAGGTGTGTCAGGGCCTCTTGCCTCTGCAAGCAAACTCTAGATAGACATACCACTTCGAATTGCATCTGGCTTTATGTGGGTACTAGGTAATCAAGCCGGGTCGGCAGGCATTGCAAACAAGCACCATTAACCTCTGAGCCATCTCACCAGTCCCCGGGCTGGACTTGAACTCATAGTGATACACCTACCTCAGCCTCGTAGCTGAGAGTAAAGGCATGAGCCACTACCTCTTTATACTTAACTGTACTTGTCAAGTAGTCTAAAATAAATACATACTATTTTTATTTTAAAGACAGAATCTCAAGTATCCTATTTTGATCTTACACAAAGAATTATTTGAAGCCGGGCGTGGTGGCGCATGCCTTTAATCCCAGCACTTGGGAGGCAGAGGTAGGAGGATTGTCGTGAGTTCGAGGCCGCACTGAGACTCCATAGTGAATTCCAGGTCAGCCTGGGCTAGAGTGAGACCCTACCTCAAAAAACCAAAAAAAAAAAAAAGAATTATTTGACTTTCTAATCCTTTGCCTCCACTTCCCAAGTGCAGAGATTATGGGCATGCATCACCTACACCCCATTTATAGGGTGCTGGAAACTAAGAGCCTCGTGCATGCTAGGCAAGCACTCTACAATCTGAACTACATCCCCAGACCACATTATTTTTATAATTAATGTTTCCAAGTTTTCCAGTGAGAAGAAACAAACCTTTTTTTAAGTTTGTTAAAATATTTTATTTACTCATTTGAAAAAAAGAGCGTGAATGGGCACACCAGGGCCTCTAGCCACTGCAAACAAACTCCAGATGCATGTGCCACATTGTACATCTGGCTTATGTGGGTACTGGAGAATTGAACCTGGGTCCTTTGGCTTCCCAAGCAAGTGCCTTAACTACGCCATCTCTCCAGCCATAAAACTAACCTTTGAAGTAATACTCCAATGGGTTTGGGCACCTGGCTCTTCGTGTTACATGACTGCTCTTTGCAGCTACCACCCACATATCTACCTTTAATTTTCACTTCTCCAAACCAAGCCTCTGTCCTCCCCTCAACCAAGACACTTCAGAACCCGTATGGTGGTGCAAAACTGCAATCCTGGCACTCAGGAGGATGAGACAAAGGCCTTTAGAGTACCCTAGAAAGAAGATGAGGAAAGAAGGGAAGGGAAGAACATTAAAAAATGAAAAGAGGGATGCAGAGATTGCTCAGTGGCTAACAGTGCTTGCTTGCAAAGCCTGGGTTTAATTCCCCAGTAGGCAGGTAAAGCCAAATGCACAAGGTGGCACATGCTTCTGGAGTTTGCAGTGGCAAGATGACCTAGAGGACCCACACTCAATTCTTCTTTGCCTGCCTCTATCTCTTAAGTAAATAAATAAAATAATTTTTAGAGAGAGAGAGAAAGAAAGGAAGGAAGAAAGAAAGGAAGGAAGGAAGGAAGGAAGAAAGAAAGAAGGAAAGAAGGAAAGAAGGAAGGAAGGAAGGAAGGAAGGAAGGAAGGAAGGAAGGAAGGAAGGAAGGAAGGAAGGAAGGAAGGAAGGAAAGAAAGAAAGAAAGAAGCAAGCAAGCAAGCAAGCAGGGTGTGGTGGCATACACCTTTAATCCCAGCACTCGAGAGGCAGAGGAAGGAGGATCCCTGAGTCTGAGGCCAACCTGAGCCTTGGCTAAAGGAGACTCTACCTTGAAAAAAACAACAAAAAATACATGAAGTTGAGAGGCGGCTTAAGGCCTGCAAAGCCTAATGACCCATGTTCAATTCCCCAGGACCCATGTAAGCCAGATACACAAGGTGGTGCATGCATCTGGAGTTCATCTGTAGTGGCTAAAGGCCCTGGCACGCCATTTTTCTCTCACATTCTCTCTGAAATAAATTTTAAAAATGTTAAAAGAGGATTGGAGGGAGACCTGTGGTGAGGGAAGGGAGAAGAGGGACAGATGGTGAATACTGGGGAGAACCAGGATACGTCAATATATCAAGAATAGAGCCAGGGCTGGAAAGATGGCTTAGTGTTTTAAGGCCCTTGTCTACAAAGCCAAAGGACCCAGGTTCGATTCCCCAGGACCCATGGAAAAGATGCACAAGGTGCTGCATGTGTCTGGAGTTTGTTTGCAGTCCCTAGAGGCCCTGGCATACCCATTCTCTATCTGCCTCTTTCTTTCTCAAATAAATAAAACACATTCAAGCCAGGTGTGATGGCTCCTGCCTTTAACCCTAGCGCTCGGGAGGCTGAGGTAGAACTGCTGTGAATTTGAGGCCACCCTGAGACTAAGCACGCCTCTAATCCCAGCACTTAGGCAGCAAAAGTAGGAGGATCTCCTTGAGTTTGAGGTCACCCTGAGACTGCATAGTGAATTCCAGGTCACACTTGGCTAGAGTGAGACTCTACCTCGAAAAAACAAATACATATACACATACATATGTATGTATATATACATATATACCCCAATAAACAATACAAATTTTAAAAAGAAAAAAATAAGAGAGAATTTTTTTAAAAAAATCAGCTTCCAGATGCATCCCCCAGGAACCTCATAAAGGAAATGCCCCCAAAAAGGAACTGCTAATTGAATGTTTAAATTTTTCTCCTTACTCTCCACGAGCCATTTTAAAAGTTCACTCAAATAACAAATAGATCTTTCAATGTTGTTCTAGGCTTCTAGGCGAAACATCTGGAGAAGTACTTTCCCGTAACCTACTACCCGCTATTTTCCCATCCAGCCCTTCCCCCAAAAAAGTTTTTAGAAGGACGTTTCCCTTTGGAAATAATCTCTGGATGCTTAAGGTCACCGTAAAGCTGTTGCTGAGAGTAGAAGATAGGCTGGGACAGAACACAAGAGTGCATAACACGATACGGTTATCTTTATTCTCCGGAGTTTCAACTCCCTCCAGTGGAGGAGGCTTGGAAATCTCGCTTATTTTCCTATCGTGAATGTAATAAGGTGATGTGAAAAAATTCGATGTCTTACAAAAATAAATAAACAACTTTCCCACCAAGTTCACAACTGACTGTCCACAGGTAAAGGAACAATGAGTAAATTTCCCAAAGAAACCCGATGTTAAATGGCACTCGCATCTTTCCTGGAGACCCGGACCCCAGTGACTCCAGGTCGGTTCTCCTGAGCTGCCAGGGACCAGGTCTGAGCAGACGGGCGTCGGCATCTGGGATCGCTGGACTCTGATGCCCACTGGCTGGACGAAGGGGACGTTCCCCTTCTCCTTCCTTTGACCCTAATGTCAAGGAGCCCCCAGCAGCGCGACGGAGCCCCCAGGACGGGTTCCCAGCCAGCCCGGGCCTCCGTCCCGCTGACCTCGGGGAGCTCCGGGCTCCGGCCCTCTGCGGGCCGCCCCGGCACCGACCTTCCCCCGGGGAAGCGGGCCCGGGCCCTGCCGCAGTCCCCGCCCGCGCCGTGAGCCCCTTCCCTCGGCAGCCGCAGCCCGAGTGGTACCTGAGCCGCAGCCCGAGCACGCAGAGACGATCAAGAGCAGCCACACTGGGCCCCAGCCCCTGGGCCCCCAGCACCGGGACCCCGGAGCAACTGCCGCCGACAGCGCCACTTTCATGCCTCCCGCCATGGTTTCCTCACACCGCCTCCTCCTCACGTGCCTCTCCCAGTAACTAGCTCCAAACGGGCGGGCCCAGCGGCCAATCGGCTACGAGATCCGCCTCTACCGCCCAGCCCGGTGGGCGTGGCTTCGAGCTCGCCTCCTTCCCGGCGCCCCAAGAAGTCCCGCCTCCCAGCAACCGATGAGGGAGGGCGGGAGCACGGCCAGCCTATTAGAGCGCGGGTCCTCGCCCCACCCGCGCAATGGCGGCGCGAAGATCCCACCCTTTACCCAGCATGCTTCTGTCCCCAGTTTATTTACAAGTGCGAGTGATGGGAATTTTAACCAATAGAGTCAAAACAGGCGAGGCCCCCTGTTCTGCCTCAAGCTCCCTCTGTTTTCTTTCTCTTTCCTGTTATCATAGTGGTTTTGCCATGAGAAACCTGTAATACATGACAATATCTTAAGGTAAAACGGCTACAAAGTGTAGTCCTCCAATGTCCTGAATGATTCAAAGCAGAATTTCCAGAAGTATTGTGTGTTGGCAAGGTTTTATAGGAATAAACCCTTCTAAAATGTAGTCAAGCATAGGGCTGGGGTTGTAGCTCTTCGGTAGAGCGCCTTCAGCATGTGCAAGGTGTCCTGGGCTCAATTCCCAGTACTACAAAACAAAACACACGCCGTAGGGGCCTGGGGGAGGGAGCTAACACCAAATCCTAGTCACGAAGCTTTTTAACGTTTCGGCCCATTTTTCTGGAGATGTAGCTCAGTGGTAGATCACTTGCCTAATATGTGCAAGCCTGGTTTCAAAAACCAGCGCCCAAAAATAATCACCAACAGTGCAGTCGCAGAGGTTTTGGGGGAAGAAAACAATGTCAGAATTAAATGATTTATGGGCTGGAGAGATTGCTCACAGGTTCAGGCACTTGCCTGCAAAGCCTAACAACCTAGGTTCAATTCCCCAGTACCTACATAAAGCCAGATACACAAAATGGTGCATGCATCTAGAGTTCGATTGCAGCAGCTGGAGGTCCTGGTATACCTATTCTCTCCCTCTCCCTCTCCCTCTCTCTCTTTCTCTGCTTGCAAATAAATAAATGAAATAATTTTTAAGAAGAAAGAAAAGATTTACTAGTCAGGCATGGTGGCCCACGACTTTAATCCCAGCACTCACTGTGGAGTCAAAGGTAGGAGGATCAGGTAGAAGGATTGCCATGAGTTTCAGGCCACCCTGAGACTACATAGTGAATTCCAGGTCAGCCTGGGCTGAAGTGGGACCCTGCCTAGAGAAAACAAAAACAAAGAAAAGAAAAGGTTTATTGGGCTGGGAAGAAGGTGCTTGCAGAGCCTGTTGGCCCTGGTTCTATTCCCAGTACCCATGTAAAGCTAGATGCAGCAAGAACCTGAGTTTGGATACCCAGCACCCACATGAAAGTCGGGAGTGGTGCCATGTGCCTCTAATCCCATGGCTGGGGAGGTGGACACAAGGATTCCCAAGACTTGCTGGCTAGCTAGACTAGCTGAACCAGTGAGCGCCAGGTTCCATGAGTAATTCTGTCTCAAATAAGGTAGAGAGCTATTGGGGAAGACACTCAACATCAACGTCTGGACTCCAAACATGAAAACACATACACATGCACACATACACACACACCACATATATGCATGCAGACATACATACTATAACAGTTACCTTCCTGTTGTTGGGGCAACACATCCAACCAGAAGCAGCTTGTGGAAGAAAAGAATTTATTTCAATTTAGAGTTTCCAAGGGAAGATTCATCGTGACAGAGAAAACATGGCAAGAACAGACAGCAGGGTGTCACATCTTGTCACATCAGACAGGAGGAAGCAGCAAGAGTGAGCTCCTAGGGCTAAAAAGATGGCTCAGTGGTTAAAGGTGCCTGCTTTTAAAGCTTGCTGGCCCGGGTACGATTCTCCAGTAACCACATATAGCCAGATGCACAAAGTGAGGTATGCATCTGGAGTTCATTTGCAGTGATAAGAGACTGTGGTGTACCCATTCATAATTCATTCTCTGTATGTGTGTGTATTGGTCCTCTATCTCTTGCAAATAAATAAATAATAAATATTTTGGGGGGGTTCTTTGAGGTAGGGTCTCATTCTAGCCCTGGTGACCTGGAATTCACTAAGTAATTTCATGGTGGCCTCAAATTCAGGTTGATCCTCCTACCTCTGCCTCCCAAATGCTGGGATTAAAAGCATGCACCATCATGCTTGGCAATATTTTAAAAAAAGAGTAAGCTCCTAGCACTGGCAAGGGGGCTGGACTATATAATCCCAAGGCCTGCCTCCAGTGACACATCTCCTCCAGCAAGGCTTCACCTCCCAAAACCTAAACCAGCTGGGGCCTAAGAGGCTTAATCACAAGCATGAGACTATGGGGAACATTCTGCAGCTAAACCACCATACATACAAACATTCATTCATACATAAACAAGGCAACCTGCTCAAGATTTCTTTGTTGATCTATGCGTGATTCCACCCAAATTTTACTGATCCCAAAACCCAAGTTCTCCTATACATCAGGCTGTTTCCCATGCATGAGGGCCTGGTAATGTACATTTGATTTCAAGTCCATCCTGAGACTGCATAGTGAATTCCAGGTCAGCCTGGTCTACAGCAACAACCTACCTCAAAAAGAAAAAACAAAAAAAAAAAAAAAAAAAAAAAACAGGGCTGGAGAGATGGCTTAGTGGTTAAGGCACTTGCCTGTGAAGCCCAGGGACTCAAGTTCAATTCCCCAGTACCCACATAAGCCAGATGCATAGGTTGGTGCATGCATCTGGAGTTTTTTGGCAGTAGCTAGAAGCCCTGGTATGCCTATTCTCTCCATCTGCCTCTTTCTCTCATTCTCTCTCTCTCTCTCTCTCTCTCTCTCCCCCTTCCTCCCTCCAATAAATAAAAATTTAAAAATAAATAAAAGCCGGGCTTGGTGGCACACGCCTTTAATCCCAGCACTTGGGAGGCAGAGATAGGAGGATCACCAAGAGTTTGAGGCCACTCTGAGACTACATAGTGAATTCCAGGTCAGCCTGGGCCAGGGTGAGACCCTACCTCAAAAAAATGAATAAATAAATAAATAAATAAATAAATAAAAATGGAATACCTACATATGTATATATGATGTTATATTATATGTATATTACACACACTTTTTTTGTTTTCTTGAGACAGTCTTGCTATGTAGCACTAGCTAGCCTGGAACTTGCTGTGTAGAGCAGAATGGCCTCTAATTTACTGGAGTCCCTCTACCTCTGCCTCTAGAGTGCTAGGATAACAGATGTATGCCACCATGCTTGACACACTTCATGTTTTATATTTCAGTCTTTTCGTTTCTTTTCTTTTTTTTTTTTTTTTTTTTGGTTTTTCGAGATAGGGTCTCACTCTAGCTCAGGCTGACCTGGAATTCACTATAAAGTCTCAGGGTGGCCTCAAACTCACGGTGATCCTCCTACCTCTGCCTCCCAAGTGCTGGGATTAAAGGTGTGCGCCACCACGCCCAGCCAGTCTTCATTTTTAACAAGTTTTTTAGAGACAAGGTCTCATGTATCCCAGAGTGTCCTCAAACTCATTATGTAGTTGAAGATGACCTTGACCTCTTCCTGCCTCCATCCCCCAAGTGGTGGGAATACAGGCTTATGCCCCCACAGCTGTCCAGGCCTTCCGGTGCTCACCATGGAACTTACTCTTTGATTTCTGACTAAGGGTAAAAACAGGTGAACTATTTTTAGGTTTGGGAACTAATTCCAGAAGATCATTGACCACTTGCTATTAAAATGAGTAAATAGGGGCTGGAGAGATGGCTTAGCGGTTAAGCACTTGCCTGTGAAGCCTAAGGACCCCGGTTCGAGGCTCAGTTCCCCAGGTCCCACGTTAGCCAGATGCACAAGGGGGCGCACGCATCTGGAGTTCGTTTGCAGAGGCTGGAAGCCCAGGCGCGCCCATTCTCTCTCTCTCCCTCTATCTGTCTTTCTCTCTGTGTCTGTTGCTCTCAAATAAATAAAAAATATTAAAAAAAAAATGAGTAAATAGGCCTGGCGAGATGGCTTAGCGGTTAAGGTGTTTGCCTGCAAAGCCAAAGAACCTGGGTTCAATTCCCCAGGACCCACATAAGCCAGATGCATAAGGGGGCACACACATCTGGAGTTCATTTGCAGTGGCTAGAGGGCCTGGCATGCCCATTTTCTCGCTCTCTACCTCTCTCTCTCTCTCTCTCTCTCTCTCTCTCTCTCATTATCTCTGTCTCTCTAAAAAACTTAAAAAATAAAACTTGGGCTGGAGGGATGGCTTAGCAGTTAGAGTGTTTGCCTGCAAAGTCAAAGGACCCAGGTTCAATTCCCCAGGACCCACGTTAGCCAGATACACAAGGGGCACACACATCTGGGGTTCGTTTGCAGTGGCTGGAGGCCCTGGCATGCCCATCCTTTCTCTCTCTCTTGTTCTTTCTCTGTCAAATAAATAAATAAATAAAAGTAAAATATTTAAAAAATAAAATAAAACTTAAAATATTTTAAAATGAGTAAATAGGGCTGGAGAGATGACTTAGCAATTAAGGTGCTTGCCTGCAAAGCCTAAAAGCCCAGGTTCAACTCCCCAGAACCCATGTAAGCCAGAAACACATGGTGGTGCATGCTTCTAGAGTTCATTTGCTGTGGCTAGAGGCCCTGGTATGCCCTTTTTCTCTCATAAATATGACATTTGTGTGTGTGCATGCATGCGTGTATGCATGCGTGCATGCGTGTGTGTGTGTGTGTGTGTGTGTGTGTGTGGTTTTTCAAGGTAGGGTCTCACTCTAGCTCAGGCTGACCTGGAATTCACTATGTAGTCTCAGGGTGGCCTTGAACTCATGGTGATCCTCCTACCTCTACCTCCCAAGATCTGGGATTACAGGCATGTGCCACCATGCCTGGCTTAAATATGATATTTAAAAAAATAAAGTATAATGAGGGCTGGAGAGATGGCTTAGTGGGTAAAGCGCTTGCCTGCAAAGCCAAAGGACCCAGGTTCAATTCCCCAGGACCCACGTAAGCCAGATGCATAAGGGGGGCACACATATCTGGAGTTAGTTTGCAGTGGCTGGAGGCCCTGGTGAGCCCATTCTCTCTCTCTCTACCTGACTATTTCTTTTTCTTTTTGGTTTTTCAAGGTAGAGTTTCATTCTAGCCCAGGCTGACCTGGAATTCACTAGGTAGTCTCAGGGTGGCCTCGAACTCACCATGATCCTCCTACCTCTGCCTCCCAAGTGCTGCGATTAAAGGCGTGTGCCATCTACCTGACTATTTCTATATCTCTTTTTCTCTCTAATAAATAAATAAATAATAAAATATTTTAAAAATAAAGTATAATGAGACTAGTTTCCCTAAACACATCACACTTCATCGCCCAAATGAATGCTGTCGCTTTGAGATAATAAATCAGCCAGGCATGGTGGAGCATGCCTTTAATCATAGCACTTGGGAGACTGAATTAGAAGGATAGTTGTGAGTTGAAGGCCAGCCTGAGACCACATAGTGAAGTCCAGGTCAGCCTGGGTTAGAGTGAGACCCTACCTCAAAACAAAACAAAACAAAAAATCAGCCAGGTGTGGTGTGTGGCGGTGCATGCCTTTAATCCCAGGACTCGGAAGGCAGAGGTCGGAGGAACACCATGAGTTCGGGGCCACCCTGACACTACATAGTGAATTCCAGGTCAGCCTGGACTATAGTGAAACCCTACCTCAGAAAACAAAAATAAATAAATAAATAAAAGTAAATCAAGAAGCTTGTATTCGTGCTTTAGTAATGAGGACACTGCTCAGAACACTAAGAATCGACTTCTGAGTCTTACACAGCACACACTGCAATGAATATTTATTACCTGCAGGTGGATCTGATGTATGCAAATAGCTAAAAGAACTTAGGCCAAAGCTGATGAGTAAATAGGGTGAGAAATCTGGATGGTAAATATGTTTCTGAATTGTTTTTTTGAGCTTAGAAAGATAACATGGTGCATATAAACTATAAAAAGCAACAATCCCAATGGCATCTAAGACAGCACTAGTGACTAAACAAATCAATATTTCTGCAGTGATAGATAGGAACAGTGCTACTAGGATAAATGAAAGAGGAATAAATTAAACTATATCTCATGCAAGCTTAGGGAAGCTTCTTTGCCATAAAATGAGTACAGGTCTGTTAGGGATTTTTCTATTATTATTATTTTTATTTTACAGAGAGACAGAAAGAAGAAGGTACTTAGGCAATGGGCATGCCAGGACCTTCGACTGCTGGAAACAAACTCCAGATGCATGGGCCACCTGTCCATCTGGCTAACTTGGGTCCTGGGGAATTGAACCTGGGTCCTTTGGCTTTGCAGGCAAATGCCTTAAACTCTAAGCCATGTCTTCAGTGCCCTTGATTATTATTTTTTTTTTTTTTTTTTTTGAGGGAAGGTCTTTCTCTAGCTCAGCCTGACCTGAAATTCATTCTAGCCTCAGGATGGCCTTGAACTCACAGTGAACCTCCTACATCTGCCTCTTGAGTGCTGGGATTAAAGGTGAGCTGCGCTACCACGTCCAGCATAGGTTGTGCTTTGTTTCTTGTGGCTGTGTGTGTGTGTGTGTGTGTGTGTGTGTGTGTGCGCGTGCATGTGTGTGTGTGTGTTTCAGGACTGGGGACTGAACACAGGAGTTTCTTCATACTAGACAAGTGCTATAGTATAGAGCAACAAACCCTGTACCCAAACTTTTGTTTTGTTTTGTTTTTGAGGCAGGAACTCACTCTAGCCTAGGCTGATCTGGAACTCACTCTGTGGTCCCAGGTTGGTCTCAAACTCATTGCAATCCTCCTACCTCCACCTTCCAAGTGCTAAAAGAAAGTATTTTTTCATAATTTTGTGGATTTAGGAATTATGACAGATTATAGACCATGAATATTTGATGAAGACAATTGAATCAATCAGTAATGTGCAATGACAACTCCAGAAATTAAATGTATTTAGAAAGTTTAATTTCAGCTGGGTGTGGTGGTGTTCACCTTTAATCCCAACACTTGGGAGGCAGAGGTGGGAGGACTACCATGAGTTCAAGGCCACCCTCAGACTACATAGTGAATTCCAGGTCAACCTGGACTAGAGTGAGACCCTACCTTGAAAACCAAAAAAAAAAAACAAAAATAGTTTAATTTCATTTTGACAAGCAAACTTTACACTTACTGAGCCTAATAAAATGAGGGAGGTATTATTTGTGTGTATGCATGTATGGTGGGGGGCCATGCCAGGGTATATTAGTCAGTGTTTTCTAGAGGAACAGAACCGACAGAAGTAACTGTAATAAAGAAATTTAGGGGCAGGAGAGATGGTCCAGTGGTTAAGGTGCTTGCCTGCAAAGCCTACCAACCCAGGTTCAGTTCCCCAGTACCCATAGATGCCCAAAGTAGTGTATACATCTGGAGTTCCTTTGAGTGGCTAGAGGCCCTGGCCTTCCGATTCTCTTTTTCTCTCTAACTGCCTCTTTCTCATAACTAACTAAATAAATATAAAGGGAATTTATTGGATTAGTTTATAGCAGTCCAACAATAACAGTCTGCAGGTGTGAAAGTCAAAGAACATGGTAGCTGCTCAGCTACATAGCTGGAAGTCCCAGCAGTCCCAACCCAGCCCTGAAGGCTTCCTGGAGAGTCTCTGGTCTTCATTACATGCTGGAAGGCTGAGGAGGTTTGGTTCCATGAAAAGGAAGGAAGGATGGCCAAACAGGAAAGATGCGCTTGCAACTCACCAACCGCGGCATCTGCAGCCAGGTGGAAGGAAGGGACTCTTTTTCTTACAGAACCTCCTTCCTTACACAAAGCCCCCTCCAGGAGGGCCGCCCACTCTGGGGAAGCAGCCTCAGAGACCTAACCACGAGCAAGGTCTGTGGATTCCTAAAGGGATCAAGTTGACAACAGAACTTAAACATCACACAGGGTTTCTCTGGCCCCTGCAGATGCCAAGTGCTTGTGCCACTTTTTGCATCTGGCTTTATGTGGGTGCCAAGGAATCAAACCCTCAAAGGCAAACTTTGCAAACAAGTTTCTGATTGTTTGTTTTTTTGTCTTTGGTTTTTTGAGACAGTAGCTCACTGTAGCCCAGACTGACCTAGAACTCGCTCTCTAGCCCCGTTTAGCCTTGAACTCATGGTGATCCTCCTTCCTCAGTTCCTGAGTGTGGAGTCCTATTAACAAACTACAGATACATGCACTACTTTATGCATCTGTTTGACATGGGTACTGGAGAACTAAACCCAGACTGGCAGGCTTTGCAAGAAAATGCCTTTAACCACAGAGCCTATCTTTTCAGCTCATATTTCATTGTTATTATTTATTTATTTGCTTTTCCAAAGTAAGGTCTCACTCTAGCCCAGTCTGACCTGGAGTTCACTATGTAGTTTCAGGTTGGCCTTGATCTCACAGTGATCCTCCCACCTTTGCTTCCTGAGTGCTGGGATTAAAGGAGTGTGCCACCATGCCAGGCCATATTATTACTATTATTATTATTATTATTATTATTATTATTTGTTTTTTGAGGTAGGGTCTCACTCTAGCCCAGGATGACCTGGAATTCACTATGTAGTCTCAGGGTGGCCTTGAACTCATGGTGATCCTCCTACCTCTGCCTCCCAAGTGCTGGAATTAAAGGCATGCACCACCACACCTGGCATGAATATACTTTTATTGCATTTTATAAAAGTATAGACAATAGGGTAGAGTGGCACATGTCTATGATCCTCTACCAGTCTATGAGTTCCTTATGGGAACAGGTTAGGATCATTTTTGAGAGGTGAAGTATTTCTTGTAAAATCACTTAATTGAAAGCCAACACTTCTTAGATGATAAATTCTCACATGATAATGAAGGAGAGAGAGGAAAGAAGACTCAATGCTTTATAGTTACATTTTCCCACTATTACCTTTCATCTTGACAAATTAATTTACCAGACTAATGGATGTTGCAGAATGCCAACAAGCCAGATTTTGAGGACTCATTGGAAAATAAAAAGACATGGGAAAAAACATGTCCATAGTTTTGTCCAGGCTCAGCCTTTTGTGAAGTAAACTATATTAATTGCCTTTTCCAAAGTTGTTTGTGACTGTAAACTAGTACTACCTCATTACAAAAAGCTCACCAACATCAGGTCTGCCCTGAGCTGCCGCAGACTAGCAGCTGGCTACTCCGAAACGGGGTGTGGGTGCAGACGTAAGAGGCCACATACAGGGGAGAGGAGTGCATTCATTTTACAAAATGTTTTTATCTATTTGCAAGGGGGGATGGGCGCACAGAGCCTCTTGCCACTGTAGATGCGTGCACCACTTTGTGCGCCTGACTTTACGTGAGTACTGAGGACTCGCACCTAGGCCAGCAGGCTTTGCAAGCAAACAAGCATCTTTAACCCTTGAGCCATTATCTCCAGCCTGAGAGGAAGTACTGTCTAGAGGCAGGGAGGGGGTCCAGGAAGGTGAGTTTGAGCCAAACCTTGCTGGTTTGAGTCTCACTTGGCAAGCTGAGATAGAGTGGGGGTGCGGTGAGCGGAACAATCTGCTAGAATCCGATGAAAATCTCCACGTGCCGGGAGGGGGCAATCCTGGCATGCAGTATCCTCACTCCTCTTCCACCCACTTTCTCTCCTTTCTTCCCAGTCTTCCCCCCCACCTTTCCCTGGAGAACGAGGACTAGAGATAGTGTCCCTTGCTGTAACAAGAAGAATGTCAACGATAAAAGAACTATCAAACGTTGATTAACTGAGCTCAGTGACTCTGCTCTGTGCTTGTCAGGATGCGGAAGGTGACAGCAGGTGAGCCAAGCAATGATGTGGTCTTGAGGAGAATAGGAGACACTGGGGAGAATGTGGGGGGGTCTATGCAGAAAAAGAAATGCATTTTTTTGTCCCCATTCCCTTTTTGTTACCTTTCCCTTCCCCCCACACCCTAGTAGTTTCTCGTGGTCTTAATCTCTATGGCTCTCCCTTTGCTTAAGGCTGGAAATTGGAAATTCCTTCTTCTCAACGGAAGGGAGTAGGCGGGGCTGTGGGGGTGGTAGCCGTGGGAGGAAAGCGAAGAACAGACGTCTCAGCAGCTCCGGCTGCGGGGGCGCTCTGGGCCTCTGGTGGGGCCTGACAAGTCAATGATTTTAGAAATATATATATATTCTAAAATTCCACACACAGGGGCTGATACAAACCAGAGACAGACACACAGATATACAAGTAAATGTAAGGAAAAAAAAAATGAAAAACCGCTCTGGATACTGTCAAGTGTTCCATCTGCCGAGCATTGCACAATTGAGAGTTTTCACATACTGCCTCTTTCCGAACCTCATGGCCAGTGTTGGAAACAAAGCTATAGACAGACACGCAGTAGTTTCTCTCTCACACACGGGTTTCCATCCGGACACCCCCTGACTCCCCGGGAGTGGACGAGCCCCTTCCCGGGAACTTTCTCCTCTCCTTCCTCCCTCTCTGCTCGAGCGAGGAGCGGAGGCCTCGGAATCCGCTCCGTCCCTCCCTCGTCCTCTTTCCGGGTCCCGGGGACCCAGGCACCCAGTGGGTCGCCGACCCCTCGCTTCCCGCCCGGCTCCCTGCCCCCGAGCCCTCTCCCTCTCCCTCCTGATCCTAGGGTGCAGCGCCGCCCCAGGGGGGCAGTGGGAGGGAGGGGGCCGCCGGGAGCAGAGGCAGCGTGGGCGGAGGATGTGCGTCACGGGGAGCGTGGGCAGGGGGAGGGCGGGGGCACGTGGAAACCCGGGGCCAGTGGCTGGCAGGCCGGACTCCAAAATAACCAAGGGGGGGGAGGGGAGCGGATGGTGCCCGGGAGAGGCGGGCTGCCGGCGCCCTCCACTTGCAGGATGGGGGCTCGAGAGAAGGGGCTCTGTCTGTCCCGTCTTACCACCACCCCCATACTGTTTGGTGTTTAAAGGAAGGCAGACAAGACTCTCCCACCGAAGTCCCTCCTCCCTCACCAAGTGCCCTTCTCTCCACCAGAAAGCAAGGTCCCCTCGCCAGGCCGGAATGCAGAAGCAGCGCCGGCCCCCGCCACCCACGCCTCGCCTGAGCACGCCACTCAGATGTGCAGAGCGGCAGGCACGGCCGAGGTCCCCAATTAGAGGGACCCTCGCCTGGGGCCAGCTCCCCTTACTTCCCACTGCCACCCCCACATTTCCCCGGAGCCTCCAGCCCCCGCCTGCACTCCCCCACCCTCCTAACTGTGGGCGTGTGTAATGGGAACCAGATGGGGCGAGAAGGAACTGGGGGGGGGGGGTTGGGCTAGGCAGGTTGTGGAGGGGACTTAGGATCCTTGAAGGTAGTCCTCTCTGGCTCTTCCGTAGAGTCGCTTCGGATGTCAGGCTCATCTCTCCCAGAAGGTTCCCTAGTAGATGACCCCAGAGAGGGTATCCTCCTCCTCATAGCTTTGCCACCTCCCACCCCCAAGAAGTAAGGTCTTGTCAGCAAGTAGATAATTCAATGATTTCTTAAGTGTATTTTAAAGTCCCCCACATAAGAGCTCTGATACAAACCTAGACAGACAGACACACAGATACAAAAATTGATGTAAAAAACATTCGGAGCCGGACGTGGTGGCGCACCCACCACTCAGGAGGCAGAAGTAGGAGGATCGCTGTGAGTTCGAGGCCACCCTGAACACTACATACAGGTCAGCCTGGGCAGGAGCAAGACACCACCTCAGGGAAAAAACATTAGAAATAAAATTGCAATATTTGGGATAGTCAATAGTCCCAATGATGCCTAGCACTCTACAATCGATTAGATTTATTCAGTTATGAGTAGAGGATGACGGGATGCCCTCCCTTTCCCCACTTCCTAACAAAATTTCGGTAGGCTAAGTGGTGACTTCTGGCACAACCCTCTCCTAAACTTTGGCAACTACAGGCAAGGATGGAGACGGCCTGCGTTTCTTAGCCGCCCCGGCCAAGTACGACATTTAGAGCTAGAGGAGGAAGCTGGGATACCCAAGGGACTCCTGCAGCGCCCCGCGCTCGCCGCCTTGTCTTCAATGCACCCTGGGGAGAAGCACGGGCAGGAGGCACCGCACACCCCAGCCTTCCTCAACTTTTCCCGCTCACTCCCAATGCGAACAGCCCGGGTCCCGACGTGGCAGCGGCGCCCGTCCGCGTCGCGGATTAGACGTGCGCGCGTACGCTCGCTCGGGCGGCTACCTGCGCGCGGTGGAGGAACTGCGCCCCCGCGCACAGGGACGCGGCAGGGGGGAGCAGGAATGTAGCCGCCGGGGCGCTCACGTGGCTCCGTGGGCGCAGAGAGGGCCGGCTGTGCATCCGGCGTGGGCGGCCCGGAGCGACCTCGCCCCGCCCGCCGGGTCCCCAAGCTTCTCCCCCATCCCCCGCCACTACCCGTCCTCGGTCACCTCGGTCCCCAACTCGACGCCCAGGCTCCTGAATCCCCGCCTCCGCCTCGGGCTCCACACCTCCTTTCCCTCCCCCCCAAGTCTCCACCTCTCCGACTCTGCCGCCGCCTCTCGCCGCGGCCCCAGACCCGGGCTCCCGCCCCTCGCCCTCCTCCCCGCCCCCCCCCCCCGTGCCAGCCCCCGGTTCTGCCCACGCCCTCCTCCCCGCCGGCCCAGCAGCAAGCGCAGCTCCGGGCCTCGCTCCCCGTGCGTCCTGCGGGGGCGGAGGCGCGGAGAGGCGGCGAGCGCAGCCGGGGAGGTGGGGGGGGCGGGCCGAGGAGGCACAGACAGAGGCGCGGAGGCTCGGAGAAAGAAGACGTGGAGGGAGGGACGGAGCTCGGACCGCCGTGGAGCCGGCCTCGCGGGCCGGGCGGAGCGCCTCGCACGGGGGGCGCCGAGCGCCGGGCACGGAGAGGGGTGGCCGCTGGTGGTCTCCGGCCGTCCATGCACAAAGCGCCCTCTCCAACAGCCGAACCGCCGCCGGGCGGAGCAGACGCCACCCGCCGGACTCCGCAGCCCAGACTCAAGTTAGTGGGCAAAGGGAGGTGGCGGCGAGTGGCGATGGGTGGAGTTGGACTCGGGAATGGGGTCCAGAGGGTGCAGGTCAAAAAGAGGAGGGAGGGAAACGAGACGGGGGAGGGGGATGGGGTGGAGACTGGTGGGAAAAAAGGGTGAGTCTTGGAATTAGGGGACCCTGGGAGCAAAGATCTGATGAAGCTGGAGACGCTAGAGTACTGTCTCGTTACATTTACTCTGTGGGCATGACCTGGCATGTGAGCCCCTTGCAAAGAATGCAGGGGCCCCCAAGCGTCAGGGAAGTCCAGGAACTCGGGCTAACCACTGGGCGGGGGGCTCTCCGCTGGCTTCAAGCGTCGCTGGCCCGCAGCGCAGGGTTCCCAGGTCCTGGAGAAACAGGCTCCCTGGAGTTACAGGAGCATCAACGGGACTTAAGGAGGCCGGGCGTCCCTTCTCTTGTTTGACCATCAGCAGCGTGGGGAGGGCAGTTTCGGTGTGCAGGCGCCACTCGGCTCCTTTCAAAGATACGGGTGGAAAATAAGGGAGGGAGTAGGCGGGAGCCCCCAGGCGGTTTTCGCCCACAGACGCTGCCACCGTGGGGGTGTGTGGGAGGAACGGCCCCGGCGCAGAACAATCGTGGCGCCCTTTCCCTCCCCCATCTCTTGAACTGAAGAGGCAGGCCTACCGACGTAGTGAGAAAGGCCACACCAAGGGAGGGGACAACTGAGGGGCACTGGACAGCCCGGAAAGTTCTCGCTTATGAAAGAAAGCGAGGCTGCATTCAAACCTAAACCTGGGAAAACTGGAGGGAGAGGAGCCTTGATCCACCTGGCTCACTGAGTGGGAAAGCCAGGGAAAGGGCCACACCTCTCCCGTTCGGCCATCTGGGCGAGGAGCGAAGCTGGCCAGCAGTGGCCCCCAGTACGCTAGCTACCTTCGCCTCGGTGTGGGAGGTCACACTGTGTGTTGTTGAGGTTGCTGAGTTTGGGGTAGGAGATAAAGACTTCCGTGGAAGAGGAGGGCGGGGGGCCTCTCCATCTCGGGTGTGCTGGTGGACCTTGGCGCTGCAGGTCGTGTGGCCCAAGCCTGCAAGACCGAAGCTGAGATGGGATAGCGTCTTTGCTGCAGACGGGCCACTGGCTTTGGGTGCTCCTGGCTAGACTGGGATGGCACTGGCACAGTCATACTTTAAGTAGTGCTCAGTTCTTGGTGTGTTCAGTCTTGGGCGCTGGACAGAGAGCATTCAAAAGAAGGAGGGGGCAAGGAGGCGGCAGGAAAGAGCGGACATTTGTTAGTGTGGGTTGGTACCCAGCAGGGACACTTGTATTCACTGCCTCTCTTGTGTCCTTCCTTCTCAGGGTCAGTGCCCCAGCCATGGCACTGCCTCGGACACTGGGTGAGCTTCAACTGTATCGGGTCTTGCAGCGTGCCAACCTCCTTTCCTACTACGAGACCTTCATCCAACAGGGAGGGGACGACGTGCAGCAGCTGTGTGAGGCGGGTGAGGAGGAGTTTCTGGAAATCATGGCACTTGTGGGTATGGCCACCAAGCCCCTCCATGTCCGGCGCCTGCAGAAGGCTCTAAGAGAATGGGCCACCAATCCAGGGCTCTTCAGCCAACCAGTGCCTGCTGTGCCTGTCTCCAGCATCCCTCTTTTCAAGATCTCTGAGACTGCAGGGACCCGAAAAGGAAGCATGAGCAATGGGCACGGCAGCCCAGGGGAAAAGGCAGGCAGCACACGCAGTTTTAGCCCTAAGAGTCCCCTCGAACTTGGAGAGAAGCTGTCACCACTGCCTGGAGGACCTGGGGCAGGGGACCCCCGGATCTGGCCAGGACAAAGCACTCCAGAGTCGGACGTTGGCGCCGGAGGAGAAGAGGAGGCTGGGTCACCCCCCTTCTCCCCCCCTGCAGGAGGCGGAGTCCCTGAAGGAACGGGGGCTGGGGGCGTGGCCACAGGTGGGACTGGGAGTGGTCCAGACCGCCTGGAGCCGGAGATGGTGCGCATGGTGGTGGAGAGCGTGGAGAGGATCTTCCGGAGCTTCCCCCGGGGTGACGCTGGGGAGGTCACGTCTCTGCTGAAGCTGAATAAGAAGCTGGCACGGAGTGTAGGGCACATCTTTGAAATGGACGATAATGACAGCCAGAAGGAAGAGGAGATCCGGAAGTACAGCATCATCTATGGCCGCTTCGACTCCAAACGGCGGGAGGGCAAGCAGCTCAGCTTGCATGAGGTGAGGACCTGAGTCCTGTCCGGACTGCCTCAGGTCCATGTGCCTCGAGAATGCTTGCCTTCTCCAACTCTCTTTGGCCCTTGACGGGGACCCTAGTTCCTGGCCAGCGTCCCCCACCCAGCCCTCTCCCCACCCACATGCGTGCAGTACGCAGCCCCCGGTGCTACCGTGATTCCCATCAACTGAAGGGGAGCCGAGATACAGGGGAGAGCCTGGCCGTGTTGGTCAGGTCCCCAGAGGAGTAAAGGAGTCTCTGGGCATCCGTAGAAAACTGGCTGCCAACCTCTGTCTTCCTCCCACAGAAAAATCCTATGTGTTGTCTAAATTAAAGTCAGCCTCCTATGGTTGGGCCATGCTTGGTTTGAAAGCGAGAGGCGGGGGAGGGGGGATCAGAATTCTGACTGGCTGTCCTCTTGCTACAGCTGACCATCAATGAGGCTGCTGCTCAGTTCTGCATGAGGGACAACACCCTCCTACTTCGGAGGGTAGAGCTCTTCTCTCTGTCCCGCCAAGTAGCCCGAGAGAGCACCTACCTATCGTCCTTGAAAGGCTCCAGGTGAGACCCCGTTTCCAGATCCATCCTAGATTGGAATTCCGCTAAGAGCTGGGTCCTGGCCTCACGCCCAGCCCGGGAGGCCATAGGCCGGCTTCGATGAGGTCTACACTTCGCTCCTAGTGACTGGGCTGAACCCTTCTACTCAGCCGGCTTCTTTTGCAGAGTTCTTAAGCAATGCATGCTTTTGGTCAGATTGTGAGCCCTGCCCATCCTGGGGTGCTCTCCAATCTCACCCCCTTACTCCTCTCTATCCTTGTAGGCTCCACTCTGAAGAACTAGGGGGCCCACCACTAAAGAAACTGAAACAAGAGGTATGTTTTCCAGGGTGCTGTGGATGTGGGACAGCCTGCCCCGACCCCTACCCTTGCCAGGTCTTCATTTCCCAATTCGGGGCATCTGCAGGTTGGAGAACAGAGTCATCCTGAAATCCAGCAGCCTCCTCCAGGCCCCGAGTCCTATGCACCCCCGTACCGCCCCAGCTTGGAGGAGGACAGCGCCAGCCTTTCTGGGGAGAGCCTAGATGGACACTTGCAGGGTCAGTGTGTGTTAAAGCGCTTTTCCTTGAGCGGAGGTGGGAATGGGAGGGCGGGCCGCGGGAGTGAGCCAGGAGTCACTGCCTGGAACAGGGTAGGGAGGCCTGGCTGGATGGGGACTGAGGACCTGTGGGTCTGGCTGTGCTGCTGAGGGTGGGGTTCCCTTGGCTGCAGCCCCTGACCTGACCAGTGCCCATGCCCACAGCTGTGGGGTCATGCCCAAGGCTGACGCCGCCCCCTGCTGACCTGCCCCTGGCATTGCCAGCCCATGGGCTATGGAGCCGCCACATCCTGCAGCAGACACTGATGGACGAGGGGCTGCGGCTCGCCCGCCTCGTCTCCCACGACCGCGTGGGCCGCCTTAGCCCCTGTGTGCCTGCAAAGCCGCCTCTCGCAGGTGAGGCAGCCAGCAGAGCTGTCCCCAACACCCCAGCCACGCAGGCCCACACATCTTTCCTGGTTTCTGGGATGGGGGGCGGGGGATGAGGATGTATACAGTTGCCACGGAGGGTGGCAGGGAGGGACTCCAGCCACTAGCCAGACCGCGAGGCGAAGAGGCCACTTCTGGACCGTGGCCCTTGGGGGAGGGTCTGGGAGAGGGAGGTTGGAAGGCTAGCGGGAGAGTCCGCAGTGAGGGAAGCCTGGCCCGAACTTCCCAGTGCCGGGGGAGTGGGTGGAGCCAGCTGGGAGTTGTGGGAATAGGGTTTCCAGCTTGGAAGCAGAGGAGCCCAAAGTGGGGTGCTTTGTGTGTGGATGGGAAGGAGTGGGCCGGCGGAGGGCTGGGCAGCCGCTGGGCTGAGTGTGACGCAGCAGACAAAGCCACCAACCCTAGCTTGGTATTTTTAAACTGGGCGTGGGTGGGAAGTGGGGGTGGGGACTGGAAGGGGGCCTCTTCTTGAAGGAGCCCGGAGTCTAGCTTCCTGTGTAACTCCCTGATTTGGCTAGCCAAAAACTTGGGGAGGGTACTTACAGGGCAGGTGGGGCCTGGGAGGGGGGGCAAAGATGAGTGGGGGTGGCTGAGCCTGGGAAGGGGGGAGGGGGAGAGGTCAGAGCCAAGCCTCCCCCGCAGCTCCTGACAGAACCAGAAATTCCAGCAGAGCAGAGGCGGGGAGACAGAGAAAGAGAGACACACAACAGAGACAGAGAGCTACACATTAGACAGAAGGAGAGGGGGGCCGCACGCACTTGGCTTTGGAACCCCCTATACACACTCAGTGGCAGAGGGCATTTACGCAGTAAATTGGGGTTGTCACATCTTTCTCTGCCCTGCCTCTCTTCACAGCCACCTCTGGGCAGCTTCTATATGGTCTTCTCCTAACCTAACCTAAACCTTTTGTACCTGCAGAGTTCGAGGAAGGGCTTCTGGACCGATGCCCCGCCGCAGGACCACACCCTGCTCTGGTGGAGGGTCGCCGGAGCAGTGTGAAAGTGGAGGCCGAGGCCAGCCGGCAGTGAGGATGAACCGGTGTCCTCAGACCCAGCGCACAGACCCCCACACTCTGTCCCCGCAATCCAGTCACCATCCTAGAAGGATCCTTTGGCTGCCCATCTCCTGGCTCCCCATCTGCTCCATGGGCACAGGACTATGGAGCTTCAAGCAATAACGAGCAAGGGCCTGGAGAGGACACAAAGAGGGTGCGTGGTGCACCCCCACCCTGTTCAGGGGCAAGGACTCTGCCTCCTGGACACTGGGGCTCTCCCTCCCCCCACACCACATACTTCCATGCTCCCGGTGTGAACACCTGTGGTGTGAGCAAGATGGCTCAGCTTGGACTTGGGGGAAGGAGGACTTATCCCGGGAAGGTCCAGCAGCTAAAGAGGACATTTCTCCTCAGACGGGGAGCCTACCAACACTGGACCTCTCCTCCCCTTCTCCTCCCTCCTCAGTTCTGTGCTTTTAGTTTCTTTAACTTGACAAGTGCTGCCTTGTGCCCACCTAGCCCATCGTCTTCCCTGCTCTCTCCAGTTCTCTGCACCAACTCCTGGGAGGCCTGTGTTGGACTCTGGATCGACCCAGCGGGCTGGACCGCAGCACTTGTCTAAGCAGTCAGACCGTCTTTCTTTTCAGATTGTGTACAGTAGATTATTTATTTTGTTATTTTGGAATAAAATTTATTTTATGGTTTAGGATCCATGACCCCCACACAAGGAAAAAAAAAAAGGGGGGGTGGGCTGAGAGTGGAGAGAAGCTGACAGTGGCTGCAGTAGAAGAGAAGCGACAGTTGGGCCCCTGACCGGAGGCTGCAAGGCCTCAGCACCCTAGCTCTGGGCAGGAGTCGGCACCCTGGCTATAGCTGCATATACACTTCACGGGAACGTAGACCCACAGTCACATTCAAAAGTGGCAGCAGGTAGCCTATCGGACCAACACACACGAGTGTCTTCCGCAGTGTCTCAGCCTTTCAAATATGTGTTGGTGCACAGGCAAAAGCAGAAATACATGGATGTGGCCATACAGTGAACGTGTGACACGGGTTAACATGTCTCAGCTACACATGAAGCTAGGTTGTTATAATGTGCAATCTCTTCCCTGTACCTAAAACACCCGTTTCTCAAGAATTTGGAGCTTTGAGAGATTCTGGTTTTTTTTTAATGTAGGCAAAGTCCATACCAACAACCATGTGTCTAGATCCTTCCTGTCCTCCCTCCCAGGATCTCCTAAACCACTTCTTTGTGTCCCCAATTCTGGGATTTGGGCCTGTTCCTCTATCTCTGGCCTCGTGCCAATTTGTGTGTGTGTGTGTTTCTGTATCTGTCTCACGCCCTGATCCTGGGTGAGCAGAGAGAGCCCCAGTGCCCTAACCTGTGCTCCTGCCCAGCCCCCTCTGCTCAGGTGGTCCCGGTTCTAGCTGAGATGTGTGTGTGTTCTGCGGTGCAGGCATGCTGGGACAAAACTCACTTTGCAGCCTGCACTTCCCTCAGTGCTGGAAGAGGGTAGACTGGCATATTGTAGGAAGGAAAGGGTGGGATGGTTCTCCACATGGTGCAGGTGCGTTCTGGCAAATTCCTCCTGCTCAAGGAGCAGTGGGACTGTGAGGCACCTGCGTAGGCAAGTGTCAGGGCAGGTCCAGGGAGACAGCGCAGGGGCTGTCGCTGGGCTCCTCCAGCTGGGATCACCAACTGGGGTTGGTCCTTAGGTCCAGGTGAGAAATCGAGATCCCAGACTGCCCATAGGGGGAGGGCTGCAGGACAGGCTGAGCTCCTAAGGACCCTCCGCCTGCTTCCCCTTGGCCCTCCAGGAGAAGCTTAGTGAGGTCTTGTTCAGTGGGAGGCATCAGGGGAGGGAACATGTCTTCACCAACCCTGCAAGGAGAAGATGGAATTAGAGGAGTAGGCACAGTGCCAACCTCCACCCCCCCCCACCCAGCTACCACTCACCAGGTGCCCTGGGGGAACCCTCCCACTTGTTGAGTCAGGCAGCTGTCTTCTGTCATGGGCACATCTGAGCAGAGCAAGCCTTCAGGGCTGGACACGGTATGCTCCGGAGGCTGACACGGCCGTAGGCCCCTGCCAGGGACCAGAGAAGGGAATGAGGGGGGTAGAGGAAGACAAGGAAAAAACGGGGAGCATGGGTAAGGAGAGGCTTCGTCACTCACTGGGGGTGAGGCTGGTCAAAGGGCAGGCTCATCTGGCTCAGGGTAGGGGGCATCTGCATGTGAGGCCTGGAAGCAGGAGGAAGGCGGCAGTCAGGAAGGGGGGTGTGCACAGGGAGGGTATGAGAAAGTCAAGACTTGACATCAAGCTAGAAGACGAGCCATGAGGCCGGATCCTGACAGCTGCTCGCTCAATGGCACAGCCCTGCACAAGCCATTTCTGTTCTCTAAGTTCACCCCCCCACCCCCCGTAAAATGGGAGTGAAGGAAACAAGCCACTTTCTTTTTCCATTTTTGATTTTTTGAGACAGGGTCTCATGCTAGCCTAGGTTAACCTGGAACTCACTCTTTAGCCCCAGGCTGGCCTTGAACTCATAGCGACCCTCCTACCTCAGCCTCTTGAGTGCTGGGACTCAAGGTGTGTGCCACCACACTCAGCTTGAATTAGCCAATCTCTCTCTCTCTCTCTCTTTTTTAAAATTTATTTATTTGAAAGAAAGAGGCAGAAAGAGATTGGGCACCCCAGGGCTTCCAGCCACTGCAAACAAACTATATGCAATACGCCACCTGTGTATCTGGCTTACATGGGTTCTGAGGAATCAAATACGGGTCCTTAGCCTTCACAGGCAAGCATCTTAACTGCTAAGCCATCTTTTCAGCCCTTGAGTTAGCCAACTTCTAGTGTTTGATTAGACTCTGAACCTCAGTGATTCTCAGGCCCCATCCCCACATCAACTCCTGGGAGAATAGATAGGTTTTGCCTAAGAAGAATAGCAAGCACCTTGGGAGATGAAAAAACAGCTAGGCCATTTCAAGGCTAAACCATATGAATGAATAAAAATACAGCAAACTGGGCACAGTGGCGCACGCCTTTGATCCCTGCAATCGGGAGGCAGAGGTAAGAGGATCGCCATGAGTTTGAGGCCACCCTAAGACTACATAGTGAATTCCAGGTCAGCCTGGGCTACAGTAAGACCCTACCTGCGGGATGCGGGGGGAACAGCATCTGGGGTGCAGCTCTGTGGTGGAACATAAGATTATCATGTGTGAAGCCCTTGGTTCAATCCCCAGCATTGTGATAATCAATAAATAGTAAATAAATAAGTAGATTTCACAGGCAAGAACAAAACTACTAACGGCTTGTTGTGAGCCAGGCACTTTGCTAAGCTCTACACATGTTATGAATTCATTTAACCTTCATACTAATCCTGAGTGGCAATAGTTATTATCATTATCCCCTGCCTTACAGATGACGCACTGGAGGTTAAGTAACCTGCCCAGAGTTAAATGACAGAGCTGGAACTCAAACCCTGGCAATATGGATCTTATGCAGCCCTGTCCCATCCCTTGAGTGTGTACAGGATGGAGGTCAGCTGCTGCCCTTCCCACAGCAGCCTCCCCTTCCCCAGCAAACAGCAGGCTGCTGCGGGATGCTGTTCCACCCCACCTTCCAAAGGCCGTGACTTACTCCTGGAAGGCTGGCGGCACACTGATGGATTCTTCTAGAGGGAGGCCTTGATATGAGGGGATGGAGTGGGACTGTGGCAGGTACCTGGGGAAAGAATGTAGGTCCTCTGATGCCTGCCCTGAACACCCACACCCTGCCTGAGAGAAGGAATCCCCCTTTCATGGGAAGGAAAATTCCCTGCTTCAGCCTGCAATGCCAGTTCTCCTGGCCGGCTGCCCATGATGAAGCTTGTCTGCACAAATCACTCCCCTTCCTGACTCTCAAGCTCCTTACACCATATCTGAGCTGAGCTGCATGGAGGGATCAGGAGCCATTCCAAGATCATAAGAGGGCACCATGGCAGGCATCTTAGGCTCTGGAGTGGGAAGGGGCTGGTCCCTAGGGGAGAGAGGGAGGTACATGTGACTGACTAAAGCCACTCTTTCTTGCATGTAGGTTGAGCCCTCAAGTTCCACCTACAATCCACACCACCATACTCACCTTTCCACTGTCATCTTGATGATAGCTGGGACATAACCCCTCCCATCTTTCCCCATCTGTTCAGCTGCAGTAGGAAGGAAAGGAGAGCCATGGAGTGCTCCGGTATTAGGAAGGTGGGAAGTGGGGAGGCTGATAGGCAGGTAGAAGTGGGGCTACAAAAATGAGAAGTTGGGGATGACACACAACAGGCAGTGAGCGGGGGGAGGGGGGGTAGTAGGTGACAGGAAGCAATCAGAGCTGCCAGCTCACGCTTGTAATGGCTCCGGAAGGCCTCATCCTTGGGTTTCTTGGGGTACAGGTTTTTGAGCTGAGCAAGATCCCGAATTCGGTCCCCCAGTGAGCGAATGGACAGATCTTTGGCAGAGAATGGCTGAATATTCTCTATCTGTGAAGAGCCTGTGAGAAGAATGACACCCTAGGTCTCCTCTGTCCACTCTCCCTTCTCCAGCTCCCACCACAGGACTCACTGCCAATCCACCAGCACAGGGGAGAGCAGAAGTAGTGGGGGGGGGGGTGTTGTGCAGGAGAGAGACCCACTGGTTTCCACTGCCATGAGTCCCCAGTGAGAAATGCAAGTTTGGACCATAAGAGAAGGAAGGGCAGTTGGACTTAAGGAAGAACTTGCTGAAATCGGGTGGATATATCATGAATGCCAAGGATAATTCCTACTCATAAGAAACCTCAGACAGCACAGATGCAGAAGCTAGGGGTTTTCTTGGTGATCTCACCATCCTGACCCCGGATGACATGGGCAATAGTGATGCCCCCGATTTCCGAGTCACTAAAGCGGAGGAGGAAGGTCCCATCTGGTTCATTGAGGAGAAGACTGGTGACGTACTGTTTGCTAATGAAGCCAATGATCAGCCTGGTCAAGAAGAAGGAGAGGACTGGGTGTGGTCTCTGGGTGTGGAAAGGGAGCCACAGGGACAGCCTGTTGAGGCAAGGACTCACTGGTCTGACCAGTAGCTGCGGAGACAGCGTTTGGTGAGGTCTAGGACGCCATCAAACCATTGCCAAAAGGTGAAGCCACGGCCCAACAGGATCTCCTAAGGGGTGGAGGAGAACACAGGTGAGTAGGAGCGGACCCAAACTGCAGTCTGCTTAGGAAGCAGGTGCATGGTTATGAGTCTCCACGCAGAATGTCAAAGGCTAAGGACCAAACTGGACCTGAACTCATCAATGACAACAGCCCACATTCACAATGACCACATGTTGAACACTACTCTAGGCATTTTTATGTTACTTGATCTTTACAGGTATTCAAGGAAGTACTAGAACAATCCTAGGAAGTACTATAACAATCCTATCGTACAGAGGATGAAATAGAAGCCTAGGCAGACGCAATAGCACACACCTTTAATCCCAGCACTTGGGAGGCAGAGGTAGGAGGATCATTGTGAGTTCGAGGCCAGCCTGGGACTACAGAATGAGTTCCAGGTCAGCCTGGGCTAGAGTGAGACCCTACCTTGAAAACACACAAACAAACAAAAAGAAGAAGAAGAAGAAGTTCAGACAGGTCAAATAACTTCTTCAGGTCCACATGGCTGGTGCAAGGCAGAGCCCGAATTTAAGCCCAGGAAGTCTGGCATGGGAGTCCCCCATAATCACTGGGCTAAACCTGGTCCCAGATGAGGCCTGGCAGCAGTACATCACAGAAGAAGGTGGCTGCTGGCTGTCACTGTCCTGTTTCCTTTGTTAACACATCCTCTGGTCACGTGGCTTCTCTTGTTGTATTTAACAGAAGGCAGTACATGGCTGTGTTCACTCAGTTGGGTGTCAAGCAAGGTATGAGATCACCTTTTTTTCCCTGTTCTTGTAAGTGATCCAGTCCCGAGCCACCCCATTTTGGAGGCAGTAAAATACAGTAGCTAAAAGAAAGAGTCAGAAACACAGAGCTCCAACCAGGCGGGCATGGTGGCTGTAACATTGCACTCAGGGAACGGAGGTGGAGGACTTAAGTTCATGGCCAGCCTTGGCTAATATAGTGGGATATTAAGTTCAAAGCCAGCCTGGGCTACGTGAAAAGACCTTGTCTTAAAAGAAAAAGAAATCTAGGCCGGGCGTGGTGGCGCGCGCCTCTAATCTCAGCGCTCCGGAGGCAGAGGTAGGAGGGTCAACATGAGTTTGAGGCCACCCTGAGACTACATAGTGAATTCCAGGTCAGCCTGGGCTAGAGTGAAACCCTACTTTGAAAAAAAAAGAAAGGAAGGAAGGAAGGAAGGAACAAACCTAGGATTCCATCCCAGCCGTTCCACTCACCTGCTCTGGGACCTTGGACTGTCTATGGAACCTCTCTAAGCAAAGGCTCCATATTTGTATAATACAGATGCTGTGATTGCGTGGTGGTTAGTACTCTGCATTGTCTTAACGGAAAGAAAAGCAAGAACCTACCAGAAAGAGATGTCAGGGGAATTTTGTGAAATAACACGCAAGAAGTGTGAAACACTGCCTGGCATTTGACAAACAGTGATCACATTGAAGCAGTATTATCTTACATGGCTCTTGGGATTTCAGCCACAGTTTGCAATAGGAGCTATTTTTCTAATGGGTGAAAATCATTTTTTTAATCAAAGCCCTGTCTGCACACAATATGTGTGAATCGTGCAAGTCATTGGTAAAGAGGAAGGACAGACAGCCCCACATCAGAACCCCAGGCATGCCAGAAAGTGCAATGCTGAGATGGTCCTCAGGGTGGAGGGCTTTCCCTGCTGGGGCATGACAGTGTAAAGATCCTGACAGTTTGTCCCTGGGCAGAGGCTAGGGAGGCCTTGAGTGGCCCAAAGGGAGAGAAGATCTTGAGGCAGGAAGTCCAAAGAGTACGGGAATGACCTTGTTGAACTGTGACCAAGACACAAAGCGGTGCTGGAAGGCCTCCATGCTAAGACTGTTGTCATTGAAGATCTTCTGGGCCAGGAATAGAAAGTGCTCTGGTAGGAGTCCCCGGTTGGTCCCCACCTCAGCCATGAACTTGAGGTTCAGAGTTTCACACATCTTCTCCCAGGGCACTCGCTCAGCGACCACAAAGGGAACCCGGTCCTGGGGCAGAGGAGGAGGAAGGGAGAGAGTATCATGGGTTATGTAGCCAGTCTCTCTGGTGGCCTTCATCCTCCTTACCTCCCTGACCTGCCTCTCTTGCCATCGTCCTCTAAGCTGGCTCACAAACACAGTGTTTTTTAGTAGTGGTTTCTGGTACCACAGCATGACAGTTGTTAGGAATGGCATGAAAAGACGTCAGAAGCCTAAAAGCAGGCCCACAATGAGTTAAAAATGACAGCATTTGAACGTGTCTGCCACCCACTAACTGGCACAGCCCCTTGCTAGAAGCCACCCTGTCCCTCCTCCACACTTCGGGTCTTTCCTCACCATCTCAGAGAAAGCATTGTCCCACAGGATGGTGGCTTTGGCGTTGTTGTCCTGGTTTCCATGGACGATGACCACCAAAGGCAAAGACAGGGCCTGAGGGGTGAGGAGGGGAGTTTCTCCTTAGTGGATCTTAACATGTCCTGGGGAGCCGCTGCTTTGAGCATGCAGGCAAGTCACAGACTCACATGACAGAGTTAAAGGCTGATAGCATGGCACTAAGCCCTTTCTGGAGCTCAGTGAATGCTTCACTGTAGAGAAGGGGCTTTGAGTCAATGCTATGCAGCTGGACTTCCAGCTCGCAAATAACAGTCCCAACACCTGGTAGCTATGTGACCTGGGCAAATTACTGAAACTGTATCCCAGTGTCTTTATCTGTAAAATGAGGCTAGTACCTTCCTTATTATGTTATCCTGGAAACCAAATGTGTGTTTGTATATCACTTAAAACAATGCCCTGGTCTATCAACTATAAAAAGTTCTCTTGTTCTCTCCCTCCCACCCCCACCCCAAGGATTTCACTCCAGCCCAAGCTGACCTGGAACTCACCCTGTAGCCCCATGCTGGCCTTTAATTCACAGCGATCTTCTTACCTTAGTCTTCCAAATGCTGGATCTAAAGGTGTGTGCCACCTTGTCTGGCTATAAAAAGTTCTTGATGTTTGTGTATAAGTCTGTGTGTGTGTGTGTGTGTGTGTGTGTGCGCGCGCGCGCGCGCGCGCATGCGCACGTACGTGACTTAAAACAGTCTCTATGTACAGATAGTATTTGACAGGAGTTAGTCAGGCATGGTGACTCAGGACTGTAATCCCAGCATTCAGGAGGCTGAGGGCAAGAGAATCTCTAGAGTTTGATGCCTGCCAGGGCTACAGAGTAATAGAGTAAGACCTTGTCTCAAAGAAAAAAAAAAAAATGCTGGGCGTGGTGACACACGCCTTTAATCCCCGCACTGAGGGGCGGGGGGACTGAGGTAGGAGGATCCCTGACGTTTCAAGGCCACCCTGAGACTACATAGTGAATTCCAGGTCAGCCTGAGCTAGCGTGAGACCCAACTTTGGGGGAAAAAAAAAAACTTGGACTACATAATGAAACCCCATAGAAAACATGACCAAAAAGCAAAACCAAAAAACTGAGTTGCCGTACACATAATAGTGTATGCTTGGATGTGTCCTTCTGGTCTTGCTCCTCCCCTTTCCCCTGGCCCCCAGATCCCTGGGTTATAAGTCAGTCAGCAGGGGGGATCCAGAGTCCCAGTGTGTGGCATGGAGGAAGACAAAGGGTCCTGGACCATGATGAGGCTGGGGTCAGAGTTCACCTGGAGCTGGATGGGAAGCTTGTTGGGGCCGAGCAGGAAGCTTGTGGAGAAGAGCACAGCACACTTCTCTTCGGTGACAGACTCGGTGCCCTTCCGCTCACAGCGTTTGATTTTCTTCAGGAGCTGCCAGGGTGAGGGTGAGGGAGATGAAGGGTCAGGGTGGAAGCCCCACCCCGAGGGGAGTCACACAGCATGAGAAAGGCAGCCTCCTCTCCCACCCAGCACCCTGCAGCCCCTCACCAGGTTCTTGAACAGGGCCGAGCAGCAGTTCCCAGGGATGCTGTTCTCCAGAGACACCGTGTTGTTCATGATCTCACCAGTGCTCTCCCTGCAAGGGGTCGGAAGGAATGAGCTCCTCTGGCTGGGCCAGCTGTGGTGAGGATCCATGGGGAATGGGCAGTCACCGGCCTTGCATCTCCAAGGCCCTACCTGAGTTTCGTTTCTTCTTTTCTTCCCCTTCCTTTCATTTTTAAGTGTGTGTGTGTGTGTGTGTGTGTGTGTGTGGTTTATGCACATGTGTGTACAGATGTGCATGCCCCCTGTGTATAAGTACAAAGGAAGACGTGGGATTTTCTTCTATCACTCTTCTACTTACTTCCCTAGCACACAGTCTCTCCCTGAGTCTGGAGCTCCTGTCTTTCATTTAGGCTGACCAGGGAGCTCCTGTAGATCCTTCTGTCTCCAGCTCCCTCAGCCCTTGGGTTACAGGCAGGCACGACCATGCCCAGCTTCTTATGTGGGTGCTGGGGATCAAACTCAGGTCCTCATGTTTGCACAGCAAGCACTCTGGGTATTTTTTGTTGTTGTTGTTTGCTTTACTTTGCAATTTTTTCAAGGTAGGGTCTCAATCTAGCCTAGGCTGGCCTGGAACTCATGGTGATTCTCCTACCTCTGCCTCTCCAATGCTGGGATTAAAGGCATGTGCCACCATACCTGGCTTGTCTTTCCTTCCTTCCTTTCTTCTTTCCTTCCTTCCTTTCTTCTTTGCATTTTTTTTAAATTTTCTTATGAGAGAAAGCAAGAAAATTGGTGCACCAGGATCTCTAGCCACTGCAATTGAACTCCTGACTCATGCGCTACCTTGTGCGCATGCATAACTTTGCATACGTGCCACCTTGTGCCTCTGGCTTACGTGGAATCTGGCTTATGGGGAGTAGAACATGGATCCTTAGGCTTCGCAAGCAAGCACCTTAACTGCTAAGCTACCTCTCCAGCTCTTGTTCTTGTTCTTTTTATTTTTTGTTCACTCTAGCCCAGGCTGACCTGAAAGTCACCATGTAGTCTCAAGGTAGCCCTGAACTCATGGTGATCCTCCTACCTCTGCCTCCCAAGTGCTGGGATTAAAGGTGTGCACCACTATGCCCAGGTTTCTTGTTCTTTCTTTAAAAATATTTTTATTTACTTATTTATTTACAAGCAGTGGGAAATAGAAGAGGGACAGAGAGATAGACAGAATGTGCTTGCCAAGGCCTCCAGCCGCTTGCAAGGGAACTCCAGATGCACCACCTTGTGCATCTGGCTTATGAGAGTACTGGGACTCAAACCTGGGTCCTTAGGCTTCACAGGCAAATACCTTAACCTCTAAGCCATCTTTCCAGCCCCCTTGTTCTTTTTATTTACTTATTTATTATTTTTATTCATTTATTTATTTATTTTGGTTTTTCGAGGTAGGGTCTCACTATAGTCCAGGCTGACCTAGAATTCACTATGTAGTCTCAGGGTAGCCTTGAACTCAAGGTGATCCTCCTGCCTCTACCTCCCAAGTGCTGGGACTAAAGGCCGCACCCAGCCTTTATTTTTTATTTATTTAAGAGAGAGAGAGGGAAAGTATGGGTGCATTAGGGCCTCCGGCAACTACAAACGATTTCCAAATTCATGTACCACTTTGTGCATCTGACTTTATGTGGGCACTGGGGAATCAAACCCAGGCCTTGAGGCTTTGCAAGGAAGCACATTTAACCATGGAGCCATCTCCTCAGTCGCCACAAATTGTTCGTCATATCTGTTGAGCCATCTCCCCAGCTAGCTTGCTTTCTTAAATTCTTTCTTTCACTTTCTCTTCTTTTGTTCTCTCTCTCTCTCCTGTTTTGTTTTTGCTTTTGGAGGTAGGGTTTCACTCTAGCTCAGGCTGACCCGGAATTCACTATGCAGTGTCTGGGCGGCCTTGAACTCACAGCAGTCCTTCTACTTCTGCCTCTCCTAAATGCTGGGATTAAAGGTGTGGGCCACCATGACCCACTCTCTTTCCTGCTCTGAGTGTGTTAGCCTGGAGCGGCTGGAGAGGAACCTCGAGTGTCCCACTCTATCATTGTTCTTACTGATCCCTGAGCTTGCCTTTTCCTCAGGTCTCTGCTCCCTACAAGACTGGGGTTACAAATGTGTGTGGGTCCTGGAGATGGAGCTTGAGCAGTTTTTCAGGCCATTTCAAGCCCTCATGCTTGCCCAGAAAGTAAGTGTTTTTAACCCCTGTGCTATCTCTCCAGCCTCACCCCCTCTTCTCTCTCTTTGTGTGTACATGTGCTAGTATCAAACCCAGGGCCTCAGGTGTAATGAGCACATGCTCTACCTGTGAGCCACACCCCGGCCCCTGCTTGGGTTCTTCTGAGAGGAAATCCCCGTCTTGTCCAAATCCTGATAGTTTCCTCTCTACAAATGGGTCTCTCCCCGTCCTCTCTCTTGACCATTCAGCATCTCCCCACTCCAAAGGCTTCCTTCCCCATGCTTCTGTCTTTGCCAGCACCCAAGCTCCTCCTGTCTCCATCGCCCTACTAAGCCTTCTCCAGACCTGCGACAAGAGTCACTTACGTTCCAGCACCGGGCCCCTGGGGCAGGCTTAGCTCTCTGGCTTGCTTCTCAGTCACCACATCAGCCCTGACCAGAGGAGGCTTGGCTGAAGCTCCTAGGAACCTCAAGCCTAGCAGGAATCGAACTCCAGCCTGGAACTTCGTCTGAGTCTTCAGAACCTGGGGGGGCTGCTTCTCTACCAGGAAGGAGCTGAGGGGAGTGAGGAGGACGCAGAGAAGTTAGGGCCAGGATCCCTCCAGGTTCTTATATCTCTAATCCATTCTTTCTCTGAAGTCCGCTCCCAGCCAGGCTGTGGCTCATGAGACATACCTGGTCACAAGACTTCGGAGGACTTCATCCAGCCGACTGATCAGTGATGCCCGGGTCTTGGGCTCAAGCTCCCCACCAGCTGCCCCTACTTCCTGCTGGAGCTGGGAATAAATGTCTACCAGGCTTTCACACCTGGGACCAAAACAGTAGTCAGGGGGGACAGGGTATCTTCTGTAGCCAAGATTCCTTTCACCAAACCCAGGTAGAAGGCTGGTCAGTGTGCGGGCAGAAATGGGGAGGGCAGTAGATGTGGGTACAAGGCACCTGGGCTGGAGGGGTTCTGAGACCAGCTTTGCTTCTTGGCTGGGAGGCACCCATACCCACTAGAGTCCCTGTCGCAATCCAGCTGCCTCTTCCCAGGGTTCTGGTGCCCAGGGCAGCTGTCAGGGCTGAGATAGTGGAAGGTAGGTGCCATCACCCAACAGACCAAGTGGAAGAAAGGATTCCTAGGCCAGGAGTAGATGGCTCATGCCTATAAATCTAGAACTTGGGGGACCGAGGCAGGAGGAAGGCAGTGAGTCCATGGCTAGCTGGGTCACTTAGTTCTAAGATATCCTAGGATACAGAATGAGTCTCAAAAGAAAAATAGGAAGAATAAATAAAGAAAGGAAGGAAGGAAGGAAGAAGCCAGGCGTGGTGGCACACACCTTGAATTCCAGCATTCTGGAGACTGAGTTAGGATGATCACAGTGAGTTCGAGGCCACCCTGACACTACATAGTAAATTTCAGGTCAGCCTGAAGGTGAAACCCTATCTTGAAATACCAAAAAAAAGAAAGAAAGAAAGAAAGAAAGAAAGAAAGAAAGAAAGAAAGAAGGAAGGAAGGAAGGAAGGAAGGAAGGAAGGAAGGAAGGAAGGAAGGGGAAGGGAAGGGAAGGGAAGGAAGGAAGGAAGGAAGGAAGGAAGGAAGGGAAGGAAGGAAGGAAGGAAGGAAGGAAGGAAGGAAGGAAAGAAAAGAAAAGAAAAGAAAAGAAAAGAAAAGAAAAGAAAAGAAAAGAAAAGAAAAGAAAAGAAAAGAAAAGAAAAGAAAAGAAAAGAAAAAGAAAGGAAGGAAGGAAGAAAGAAAAGAAGGAAGGAAAAAGAGAAAGAGAGAAGGATAAAGGCCCATCGTCATCCTCTGGGCACAGGCTTAAAGAGAGACACTCGGGTCGGATGAGGCTCCACTGATGCTCGGAGAGGATGCAACCTAACAGCTGTGCTCAGCCCTGCGGGGACTGGCCGCTCTGCGTCTCTGCCCTTGCTCCCGCACTGTGTATTCTCCAGCAGCGACAGCAGCCACCCTCCAGCACGCTCCCCTTTCCCATCAGCCCCGCTCTAACCTTTCCTGCAGTGCTGCCAGGCTCTCCTCAAAGGGCGCTCCATTCCCTGCCAGCTGCTGCTGCCGTTTCCAAATCTGGATTCTCTTTAGCACCAGAACCCGGGCTGCCTCCAGCTCCCCAACAGTGTCTTGCAGCACTGTGGCCAGCGCCTGAGGGCAGGAAGGGGCCTGAGCCAGGGCCACACATTGCTTCCTCCCTCAGCCCCTAGGGACAGATCTCTCACCTCCCTGTCACTTCTTTCCCCCAACTTAGTCTGTGTCTTCCTGTGTCCCCTCCATCCTTCTAGCTGCACCTGGAGTTAAGCCTCCACCTCTCGGTCCATTACTCACCTCATGCGGACCGGTTCCGTTGGCAGGAGTGTCTATCAAGCTGTGCAGAGACACTGAGGATGACGACAGAAATCAAGGGTGCAAAGAGAATGGAGGTTCAGCCAAGGCTAACGCCCAAGAGGGATCACTCCCACACCCTCTGGAGTTCAGGTGCCAGCGCCCACCTTGACCAGCCTTAGTCCCCTGTTGCAGGGTTTCTCGGAGAAGTCGGATCTCCCCTACATGGTGTTGTAGTCTCTGAAGGGCTGTTTTAAATTTCAGCTCTTCCTGCTTCCAATGGAAGGGCATTGGCAGGTGTCGGAACTGCACAGGAGGGACAGGCACCGGAATGTGAGGCACACTGCACATTCTTGTATACCTGCTTCCACTATGCTCTGCGGAAAAGGCTCCCCTTCTCCCCTTTGATAATTCTTCCAGGCCTTCTTGGATCCCCTTGGGGATAAAACCTTTCACCCCAACAGAACCAGTTCCTTGCCAGTTCGTTCTGTCCAAAGCCTCCCTGAATTTGCCTTGGGATTCATTCTGACCCCACAAACTTCCTTTAGTCATCCATAACCTAGACGGCTAAGTTTTCCCCAAGATTCAAATTCTTTCTAGTTTTTCATGGCTCAGGCTAACACCCAGAAAGTTGAGTTAGGATAGCAAGCAGGGTATCACAATACCTGTTCCATAATAGCTTTCTTCTCCCCTTGAAGTATTTGTCTGACAGTTGCCACCAGCTTCAAGGGGTCCCTCTGGTATATGCTCTATGGACATGAAGGTGATCAGCAGTGACCCTGGTTCTCACCCATGTCCCCCTCCGGCTCCCAGGCTCCCCTTCACACATACACTGAACGAGAGTACAACTATAGACTCTGAAGGTTTGTGTTTTGTTTTGTTTTTCAAAGTGGGGTTTTGCTCTGGTCCAGGCTGACCTGGAATTCACTATGGAGTCTCAGGATGGCCTTGAACTCACAGTGGTCCTCCTACCTCTGCCTCCCGAGTGCTGGGATTAAAGGCATGCGCCACCATGCCCGGCACATTTGCATATTTTAAAAGTCCAGTTTCCACACTAGCTAGCAGCTCACCATAGGAATACTGTTTTGCTTTCAACACCCTCTGCCATCCAACCATTTACTTCCAGTGTCCAGTGCTCACCCCAGCTCTACTTCCACCCCAGCCCAACCTTTTCTTGTCCCCTCCTGCCTCACCTCCAGGGTGCTGATGTGCTGCAAGATGGTGCTTCCCTTCCCCTGCTCTCCTGCCGAGGCCTGCAGATGCTGCACAGTGGCTGCAAGCAGGGTGCTAGCCATGTTGCAGCAGAAGGCATCAGAGCCACCCAGGAATTCCCTGTGGGAACATCAGGATGAAACTGTCTCGTGCCAGGGCTTCCAAGAGCTCAGTGGTTCCTTCCCTTCTTCTCCAGCTGCATGCTCTGCAGCCTCCAGCCATGGACCCCTGCTCCCCAACCTTACAGCTGTTGGAAGTGCCTCCACCCCAGCCCTGACCTCCATCTTCCTTGACTCTGCCTCCTAAGAGGTAGGATATCTATGTCAACATTCACAACCTAGCTCAACGGGGACTTTGGACTAATGGGTCCCCAGTTCTGAAATCTGTAGGCAGGAAGACACTAAAGAGAGAGAGAAAGGGGAGCTACATAAGGAAGGACAAGGGGCCACGGCACTCACCAAGGCTGGTTCTCCAGCCAGTCGCCCAGGAGGTGCCGCAGGTGTTGGGGAAAGTCAACATAGAGCTGTTGCAGTTTTTCTGGGGACATCTTAGAAACCAGACCCCACAGAGACATGATCTAGGGTTTGGAGGGTGCCTGGAAAAATAGGAGGAAGACCACTCTGAGAAGTGCCCAAGACACTTGGAGTAGTGTTGGGGGCAGATCCAGCCCTCTTTTTCAGATGGCCCTCCCAGAGGTCTCAGCCTAGCATTCCACTGTTAGGCTGCCTCAAGCCATGGGTTCCCTTAGGCATTGCTTGAAGCAAGGCAATATCGCCAGTGTATACATGGGTGATCAGGGTTGTAAGAGCTAAACTGAAGTCAGAGGAGTGGGGTTACAAGAAGACAAGCATACTAGGAAAAGAACACCCTTAGAGAAGCCATAGGTTGTAGACTCCAGGTTAAAGGTACTTGCTTGCAAAGCCTTCCAGGCAGGGTTCAAGCACCCACTACTCATGCAAAGCCGGATGTAAAAACTGGCATCTGTTTGCAGTGGCAAGAGGCCTTAGAGTACGCATACACATACATGCAACTAAATATATTTTTTTAAAAAACACACAAAGGTCGAGCGTGGTGGTGCACACCTTTAATCCCAGCAGAGATAGGTGGATCGCTATGAGTTCGAGGCCACCCTGAGACTCCATAGTGAATTCCAGGTCAGCCTGGGCTAGAGTGAGACCCTGCCTCGAAAATCTAAAACTTAACTAACTAAATAAATAAATAAAGTGAAGGATGGATAAATGGGGAACTTTCTAAACCTTTTTATCTTAGATGATCTTGCTATATTGCTCAGGCTGGTTTTGAACTCCTGAATTTAAGTGATCTTTCCCAACTAGTGGCATTAAAGGTATGGGACGTCACATCCTTGCTCTTTCTAAACTTTTTTACTAAATGCATTCATGTGTGTGCACATATGTTTATGTGTGAATGCATATGCACATGAAGGCCAGAAGACAACCTCAGGTGTTATTCCTCAGGAAAACTGTCCACGGTTTTCTCTTTAAAAAAAAAAATATATATTTTTGTTTATTTTTATTTATTTGAGAGTGACAGAGAGAGAAAGAGGCAGAGAGAGAGAGACAGAATGGGCGCGCCATGGCCTCCAGCCACTGCAAACGAACTCCAGATGCGTGCTCCCTCTTGTTTATCTGGCTAACGTGAGTCCTGGGGAATCGAGTCTCAAACTGGGGTCCTTAGGCTTCACAGGCAAGTGCTTAACTGCTAAGCCATCTCTCCATCCTGGTTTTTTTCTTTTGTTTGTTAGTTTTGGTTTTTTAAGGTTTTTTTTTTTTGTTTTTTTTTTTTTTCCTTTTAAAGGTAGGGTTTCACTCTAGCCCAGGCTGACCTGGAATGCACTATGTAGTCTCAGGGTGGCCTCAAACTCATGGCGATCCTCCTGCCTCTGCCTCCCCCAAGTGCTGGGATTAAAGGTGTGCGCCACCACTCCTGGCATGTTTGCTTTTCAAAGTAGGATCTCACTCTAGCTCAGACTGACCTGGAACTCAGCTATAGTCCCAGGTTGGCCTTGAACTCACAGTAATCTTTCTACCTCTGTCTCCCTCAAGTGCTGAGATCAATGGTGTGTGTCACCACTCCCAGCTTGTCCACCTTCTTTTGAGACAGGGTCACTCATTGTCTTGGAGCTCACCAATTAGACTGGAAACAAGCCCCAGGAACCCTGCTTTGCTTCCCCGGCGCTCACGTGGCATTTTTATGTGGGTACCAGGAACCAAACTCAGGCCCTTATGCTTGCGAGGCAAACTCTTTACAGACTAAGCTATCGTTCTAGTTCCTTTAAACTTTTTTTTTTTTAAATTTTTTCAAAGTAAGGTCTCACTCTAGCTTAGGCTAACCTGGACCCCATTTTGGAGACCCAGGCTGGCCTTGAACTCACAGCAATTTTCCTGGTGCATCCATTCTCCCCCCCAATAAATAAAATGTTTTTTTAAAGTTTACATTGTTTAAATTTCATGAATTACTCTTTTTCACGTTTGCTTTTTTTCAAGGGAAGGTCTCACTGTAACCCAGGCTGACCTGGAACTTGCTCTTTAGTCTCAGGCTGGATTCAGACTCACAGGGATCCTCCTACCTCTGCTTCCTGAGTGCTGGGATTAAAAGCATGCACCACCATGACCAGCTATAAATTGCTTTTATCTGGTATTCTTCCTTTAATATTTTCAGGGTCTGGTTTACTGCAAGCAACTGAACCCATAGAAAGCAAAAGCACAGGGGGTGGGGAGAGGCTACTGTATAAATAGGGGCAAAGCTGGAGGCGCTCTTTGGAAGGCAAGAGTGGGCAGCGGGACCTCCTTTCACTTTCCCCACCTCTTGACCCCAAGGTGTTCTTTGAACAAGCTCTCGCAATTCTAAGGCTCCAAGAGGTTATTTGAAAGGACCAGGGCAAGGATGGGAATGTAGCTCAGTGGTAGAGCTCTGGCCTAGCTTTTGTAAGGCTCTGGGTACAATGCCCAGCACTTCAACTAGGCTAGATGATGGAGATGACAGAGTGATAACAGCTACGATTTCCTATATACTTACTCAACAGGATGTACCTCACTCAGTTTATTATCTCATTGGAAGTGTGTGCGTGTGCAAGTGCGTTGGTGAGGATGGAACCTGGAGCCTAGGCAAGGGCTTTATCACTGAGCTACATCCTGGTCCCTTCACAACAGTTTTATTTTTTTGCGGGGGGGGCATTGAGGTAGGATCTCGCTCTAGTCCAAGCTGACCTGGAATTTACTATGCAGTCTCAGGGTGGCCTCAAACTCTTACTCCTTGAACTGACACTGTGTAGCCTCAGGGTGGCGATCCCCCTACTTCGGCCACCTGAATGCTGGGATTAAAGGCATGTGCCACCAAGCATGGCTCTTCACAGCAATTTTACATATATAATTATTTTCTTCATAGATGAAGAAATTAAGGCTCAAAGAGGTTCTCTAACATGCTAAGGCCACTGGACAAGTGACAATTTGTCTTTGACTTTGCATGGGGATTATTAACCACTAAAGCATGCTGCTAGCATCCTTTCCAGTTCCAAATCCCACAACAGAGAGAGAGGGGGGGGGGGAGGGAGGGAGGGAGGGAGAGAGAGGGAGGGGGAGGAAGAGGGGAGAGAGGGAGAGAGAGGGGGGAGGGGAATAGAAAAAAAAGGGAACATAGAGAGATGGAAGAAAAAGGCACACCAAAGAAACAATGGGATTAGTGCTTGGACTGAGGAACCAGAAGCCTGGAAAGGCAGCAAGAGGGTCAGAGGCCAAGGGAAGGTGGCAGTGGGGGTGCAGGGGAGAGGGGTGGCTCCCCACCTACAGGAGCTGTAGGGAAGGCTGTGCACACCAGTGGTTTTACAGGGGTCTCTTGGTTCATGTTTCTCATACTGTCCCTCTCCCAGAAAAAAGAGGGAAGGGGACTTGGAAACTCCCTGGGTCTTTCTCAGTCCAGGAACCCCAAGCCCTCCTGATCTTTGAGTATCTCAGCATTCTCAGGACTTCCACAGGGATAGAAAAGAAGCTTCTTTCCAGGACATTCCTACCCAAAACTCTCTCGTCCCCCTCTCTCAGGCCCCCCCTCTCTCAGGCCCCGTGCTCTTTTCTCTCACAGGCCGAGCCTTTGCCTGTCTATCACTCAGGGTCCTCCATCAGCCCTTGCTCTTAAACATCCACTCCTTGGGGTGAAGAACTATGGAGTCACGTTGTGTTTTCAAATCCAAGGGAGGACTCTCTTCTCTTTTTGTCCCAGTCTCTAGAGTGCTCATTTTGGGACATTTGATCAAATCCCTACCCTACTGGAGGACTGGGGAGACCTCCAAGCCATACTCTATTTCTTCCACATCCTGTGTTGTGTGACTTAAAAGTCCCATTCTTGGGCTGGAGAGATGGCTTTAGCTGTTAAGGCCCATGCCTGCAAAGCCCAAGGACCCCGATTCAATTCCTTAGGTCCCACGTAAGCCAGATGCACATGGTGGGCACATGCGTCTGGAGTTCGTTGGCAGTGGCTAGAGGACCTGGTATGCCCATTCTCAGTCTCTCTCTCCTCTTAAAAACAAAAAAAAAGATCCCATTCTCGTTCCTCCCCCCTGCCCACACACACCAGGAGGGCACATTTCTCCCCTCCCCACTACATATTGAAGCTGTGTCCTAGGGTCTGGCCTGGACAGACACATCTTTTGCTGTAAGTTCCCTTAGGAGGGAAGAAGGGAAGAAGGGAAGGAGGGAAGGAGGGAAGGAGGGAAGGAGGGAAGGAGGGAAGGAGGGAAGGAGGGAGGAGGAGCCTCGGCGAGAGGGGCGGGGCCGGCGTTCCCTCCCAGACCCCCGCCCCCCCGCACCGGGTACACCCGACGGCGCAGATAGATGCTTCTGGGCGCGTTTGGGGGCCTAAGGGTGGCCCATCACCTCCGCGCTGATACTGCGAACCCGCTGGCCGTCGGGCACGCGCTCGAAAGCCCTGCTCGGAGTTGCCTAATGTGTGGATGTGGCGGTGGGGGCGGGGAGCGGCGGGGAGGCGGGGCCGGGCCAGCACGAGGAGGGTTAACCCCCCGCGGCCCGCGGGCCGGGAAATCTCGGCGTCTGCTGCCGACCGAGGGGGAAAGTCCCCCTTTTCTGGGGCACCATGAGGTCTACCGGGCTGGGCTCGTGTGCCCTCCAGCCACACCCTGAACAGGAACCTGTAGCAGGCGGCAGAATTGGGGCTGGACAGACCCACAGCCCTCGGGCATCAATCTTCCAGGGAGGGGCTGTCCCTTTACCCCCACCCCGAGGGAACTGGGCCCTCCTTCCCATTCGCCCCCCCCACCCCCGCCTCGTCTTTCCATACCCCAGGAGGTGGGCTGTGGGTAGGAGGGAGTGACCCGCCCAGACAGGAGAGGGCAGAGGTCGGTACCCACCCGGGAGTCCTCCGACAGTCGGAAACTGCCAAAACCCTGAGCCACCAGCTACCAGCACCAGCAGAAACAATTTGCGGGGAACCCACCGCCCCGCCCAGGGGAGGATCCCGAGAGGCCCCGCTAATCCATTCCTCACACTTAAGTCAGAAGAGAGGCCCCCACCCTCCCCTACTTATAGGCATCCCCTCACCTTGGCACCCCCTCTGCCGTCTTCTCCCTCTCTCAGCGGGCACTGCCAGGCCCCATGGGTCTGTAGCTCTGTCCAGCGAGTGCGGGGCAGGCCTTGCTAGCACTCGATCCACCACCAGCAGCAGAAAGAAACACACACATACACACACACACACACACACACACACACACTCACTTACTCCTCTCTAAACCCTGGCTGCCCTAGCTTGCTGTTTCCGGCTTCTCGGTCTACCCAGGTCCCTCCCTGGAGCTCTGACGACACAGAGAAGAGAAAGTGGGCTGGAGGAGGAAGAGGAAGGAACTGGGGTGAATGTGTGTGCCTCCTTTGCTGCGTGGGGAAGCACGTAGTGGGTAGGGTTGGGCTTGGGCTCCCCGGAGCCAAGCTAGAGGGAGGCTGACCCACACATATACTTTAAGCCCCCTCAAAAGTGATCCACTTCTCTCCAAAGTCAACTAATATCAAACAGAGGTGAGTCACCCCCAAACTGCCTGGTTCCCACAGAAACTTTTTCAGGGCCAAGGATGGGGTCCCAAGGGACTTGACTTTATGGGCCTCTGAAGCAAATCCCACAGGCTTGTGCGCTCCCTCCAGTGGAGGAGGACCCTGAAAAGATACAGGGAGCTTGAGGCCCTGGAACTCCTCGGTTTACCTCCCTCCTCGGCAGCACCGCCTTAAGCAGGTCACTGATAGGAGGAGGGGAACCCTCGGTTCAGAATTCTGCAAGACTCCAGGAGTCCCTGGGAGGGTACCACTGCTCAGACTCAAAGGCAGCCAGCGCCAGCCCATGGCTGCCAGCAGAGTCCCAAGGGACAAGCTTGAATACTAATCTGCTGCGCAGCCCTGGCAAAGGTCCTATCTATTTCTGGGGTAAACACTGAGACACGCCCAGAAACAAACACATGTAGAACTTCCCCAGCCACAAGACGACACACATGTCGGCGCTCCACCGCTTCCGACCACAGCGCCACCCAGCGGCGGCGCGCGCACACTGCCGGACCCGCTTCGGAGTGAGTCATCGTGTAACCCGCGGATTGTTCTGCGCAGGGTTTTGTTTTTTTGCTGGGGGAGGAGTTGGAGGATAGCAAGGGACCTAGAGAGAGGCACGTACGCCCCCAAACCTCGTAGCCAGGGAGTGTAGGGACAGATGATATCTAGAGGCTCGCAGTGGCAGGTTGGAGGAATTTTCTGCTCTCACCAGCTCTTTCCTTTTTTTTTTTTTTTTTTTTTTTTTTTTTTAGGGCTGGGCTGGAGGGTCATAGCTAGGCCTGTGCTGCCCTCTGGTGCCTGAGCTGACTCCTCCCTGGAGGTTAGTCGGTCTGTGTGCATCAGAGTACTTGTGTGGCATCGACCAGTCCGTAGACGGAAGGAGCAAGGTGCAGGGCACAGCAAACAGAGCTTGAACTCTGGACAAGGGCTGTTTGAGTTCAAGTCCTGAGAGTCGGCTTCCTTATCTTTAAAACGGAGCACGCAAGGACCCTTAGTCGATAAGGTTGTGAGGGTAAAATGTGCTGATACGTGTGAAGGATTAGAACAGTGCTGGCACATAGTCATAGTATCAAGGGCTTTCTTTCTTTCTTTCTTTTTTTTAATGTTGTTGTTATTTTGGTGTTTCTAGCCCGGGCTGACCTGGAATTCCCTATGTAGTCTCAGGCTGGCCTCAAGCTCAGCGATTCTTCTACCTCTAGCCTCCCAAGTGCTGGGATTAAAGGCATGTGCCATCACACTCGGCGCTTTTCCTTTTTTAACTTTTTATTAACAACTTCCACAAATATAAACAATATACCATGTTCATAATCCCCTCTCACCACCCTGCCTTTTCCCCCTCCTAAATCTCCTCTCCGATGAATCCTTTCTTTCCAATTAGTCTCTCTTCCTATTTTTTTAAAATTTTTATTAACATTTTCCATGATTATAAAATATATCCCATGGTAATTCCCTCCCTTCCCACCCCCACACTTTCCCATTTGAAATTCCATTCTCCTCTCTTCCTATTTTTTAAAAATATTTTATTTGGGCTGGAGAGATGGCTTAGCGGTTAAGGTGTTTGCCTGCAAAGCCAAAGGATTTGATTCCTCAGGACCCATGTAAGTCAGATGCACAAGGTGGCGCATGCATCTGGAGTTCGTTTGCAGTGGCCAGAGGTCCTGGTGTACCCATTCTCTCCCTCACCCTCTTTCCTGTCAAATAAATAAATAAAAATTTTAAAAATATTTTATTCATTTATTTGAAAGAGGAAGAAAATGGGCATGCCAGGACCTCTAGCCACTGCAAACGAACACCAGATGCATGCACTACCTTGTACATCCGGCTTATGTGGGTACTGGAAAATAGAATCTGGGTCCTTAGATTTTGCAGCTCCATAACCACTAAGCTATCACTCTATTCTCTCTTCTATTTTGACATCACCATTGATTTCCTCCTGCTATGCAGGTTTTGTGTAGGTAGCATCAGGCATTGTGAAGTCATGACTATCAAGGCCACTTTGTGTCTGGAGGACAGTATTATAAGTACTCCTTCCCTTCCTTTGGCTCTTATATTCTTTCTGCCACCTCTTCCACAATGGTTCCTGAGCCTTAGAGGGTGTGATTGAGATGTCTCAGTGCTGAGCACTCCATTGTCACTTCTCAGCACATTAGTAAGTTTTGAGTCACTCCAGTAGTAACCACCATCTGAAAAACAAGACTAGCATTAACATATGGGTATGAACATAAATATTTAGAGGGCAGTTTGGTGGGCATAATATATCCATTTAGCCAGACAACAGTAGTAGTTTCCCCCTCTAGGGCTTATGACCTCCTCAGCAATAGGTTTTTTTTGTTAAGTTTTCAGTACCAAATAGGAATTCCCTCCTGTGGATTGGGTCTCAAGCCCAATCACAGGGAAGTTGGTTTCAGCCATAACAGACATGCCACCATTGCACCAGTTGGTACATTTGGCCTGGCTTGGCCAGCCCTAAAGCTTGTAGGGTCCACTACTGGTTAAGACTGTTGATGACTTTTTGCTCCCAACAGGATATGTAGCTCTTCCAACATCATGACAGCAAGTTGACAGGAAAGAGGCTTCCAGCTCAGCAACAGCTTGATTTCTCAGTGACTTGAAGCCCAAGCATGTGAAATCTTCTTTTACTGGCAAATTCCTTAATTGTAGATAATAAACCATGATAATTCCCTCCCCCATTTTTCCCATTATAAATACACTATCATATCCCTTCCCCCACTCAAATAGTTTCTCTTTTATTTTGATGTCATCATCTTTTCCTCCTTTTATGAGGGTTTTGTGTAGGTAGTACTAGGTACTGCAAGGTCATGGATACCCAGGTCATTTTGTGTCTGAATAATTGCATTGAAAGCAGTCCTACCCTTTTTTTTTGGCTTACATTTTTTCTGCCACCTCTTCCACAATGGACCTTGAGCCTTGGAAGGTATGATAGAAATGTTTCAGTGCAGAGCACTCCTCTGTCACTTCTTCTCAGCACCATGGTGCCTTTTGAGTCATCGCCATCTGAAAAGAAAAGCTGCTCTAACCAAAAATGAGAGTAACATTAATATATGGGTATGAACATTAAGAGAAATGCTTACTGGACAGTTTGGTGAGCATAAAATATGCATTTAGCCAGACACCAGCAGGCGTTACACACCTAGGACTCATGACCTCCCCCATCATAGGCTTTAAGTACCAGACATGTATTTCTGCCTATGAAGTGGGCCTCCAGTCCAATTAGAGAGTGGTTGGTTTCCCCCATAACAGACATGCCACTATTACACCTGTTGGCTCATTTGGCCTGGCTGGCCAAAATTAAGACTTACAGTGTCCACTGTTGTTTATTTCCACTGATGACTTCTCTCCCATGGAGCTGCATGCAGTGTAGCTTTCTCCAGCTTTCTGTCAGCTGGTGTACAGGGAAGAGGATTGCAACTCAGCCCCAGCTTGATTTTTCAGTGACCTTGCAGCCCAAGCTTGTGGAGTCTTTAGCAATAGGGTCTTACCATCTATTCCTGGTGGGAAACCAAGAGCCTTGACAATGGCCTGTAATATTTTGAGGGCATCAGGAACCTCCCTGGCCAAAAAAAAAAAAAAAAAAAAAAAAAATCACTGGAAGGTATCCCATCCCTGGCACTGAAATTTTTCTAGTAACAGTATATGGCTTCTGGTTGTGCCATTGTCCAAAAAGGTAGATTTCCATGTGGCTTATTCAAACCCTTTTAGATTTTGATTAACCCTCCCCCTACCCTTGCTTTACTCAACCTCTTCCCCTGACCTCACTTAGGCCATTCAACCCCTGGTAATTGGTTCCTCTACTTACTTATATCCAATACTATCCCTTCAAGTCCTCCCCTCTCCTCCCTCCCTTATAGCCCTTTCTAGCTTACTGGCCTCTGCTACCAATTTTTACTCCAACTCACATATAAATTTAAACATTTGTAGCTAGGATCCACATATGAGAGAGCACATGAGGCACTTGGCTTTCTGGGCCTGAGTTGTCTTTCCAGATCCATCCATTTCCCTGAAAATTTTATTTATCTTTACTGCTAAATAGAACTTATTGTATAAATGTATTACATCTTCATTATACATTCATAAGCTGAGGGCCATTTAGACTGGTTCCATCTCCTAGCTATTGAGAATAGCAATAAACATGGATGTGCAAGTATCTCTAAGGTAATGAGATGAGTCCTTAGGATATATGCCTAAGAGTGGTATAGCTGGGTCATATGGTAAATCTAGTTTTAGCTGTCTCAGGAACCTCCACACTGATTTTCACAATGCTGTACATTCCTACCAACAAAGTAGAAGGGCTCCTCTGTTTGCACATTCTCACCAGCATTTATTTTCATTTGTTTTCTTAATAATAGCCATTCTAACAGGAGTGATGGCTAAGGATGTAGAATATTTTTTCTATTTTTTAATTCTAGCACTTTGGAGACAGAGGTAGGATCACGGTGAGTTCAAGGCCATACTGAGACTAAGTGAATTCCAGATCAGCCTGGGCTAGAATGAAACACTACCTTGAAAAAAACAAACAAAAACAAACTTGTTTTTTATTTATTTGCAAGTGGAAAGAGATAGAAGAGAGACAAAGAGAATGGGTGCACCAGGACCTCTAGTCACTGCAAATGTATTCCAGATATATGTGCTGCTTTGTGCATCTGGCTTTACATGGGTTCTGGGGAATAAAACTTGGGTCCTTAGGCTCTGAAGGCAAGCACCTTAACTGCTGAGCCATCTCTCCAGCCCTAGAATATTGTTTTAGATGTTTATAGATCATCCATATTTCTTCTTTTGAGAACTCTCTATTTAATTCCATAGCCCATTTTTTCACATTTTTTTTGTTTTTGTTTTTTATCAATTTTTATTAACATTTTCCATGATTTTTAAAAAATATCCCATGGTAATTCCCCTCCCCCCCCCACTTTCCCCTTTGAAATTCCATTCTCCTTCATATTATCTCCCCATCTCAATCATTCTACTTACATATATACAATACCAACCTATTAAGTACCCTCCTCCCTTCCTTTCTCTTCCCTTTATCTCCTTTTTAACTTACTGGCCTCTGCTACTGAGTTTTTTCCTTCTCACACAGAAGCCCAATCATCTGTAGCTAGGATCCACATATGAGGGAGAACATGTGGCGCTTGGCTTTCTGGGCCTGGGTTACCTCACTTAGTATAATCCTTTCCAGATCCATCCATTTTTCTGCAAATTTCATATCTTCATTTTCCTTTACCGCTGAGTATAACTCCATTGTATAAATGTGCCATATCTTCATTATCCACTCATCAGTTGAGGGACATCTAGGCTGGTTCCGTTTCCCAGCTACTATAAATTGAGCAGCAATAAACATGGTTGAGCATGTACTTCTAAGGAAATGAGATGAGTCCTTAGGATATATGCCTAGGAGTGCTATAGCTGGGTCATATGGTTGATCAATCTTTAGCTGTTTTAGGAACCTCCATACTGATTTCCACAATGGCTGGACCAGATTGCATTCCCACCAACAGTGTAGAAGGGTTCCTCTTTTTCCACATCCCCGCCAACATTTATGATCATTTGTTTTCATGATGGTGGCCAATCTGACAGGAGTGAGATGGAATCTCAATGTAGTTTTAATCTGCATTTCCCTGATGACTAGTGACATAGTACATCTTTTTAGATGCTTATATGCCATTCATATTTCTTCCTTTGAGAATGCTCTATTTAGCTCCATAGCCCATTTTTTTTGACTGGCTTGTTTGATTCCTTATTAGTTAACTTTTTAAGTTCTTTGTATATCCTAGATATTAATCCTCTATCAGATATATAGCTGGTGAAGATTTTTTTCCCATTCTGTAGGTTGCCTCTTTGCTTTATTCACAGTGTCCTTTGCAGTGCAAAATCTTTGTAATTTCATGAGGTCCCAGTGATTAATCTGTGGTTTCATTGTCTGAGGAATTGGGGTTGTATTCAGAAAGTCTTTGCCAAGACCAATATGTTGAAGGGTTTCCCCTACTTTTTCCTCTAGCGTTTTTAGAGTTTCTGGTCTGATGTTAAGGTCTTTAATCCATTTGGACTTAATTCTTGTGCATGGAGAGATAGAAGGATCTATTTTCATCCTTCTACAGATATATATCCAGTTTTCCCAACACCATTTGCTGAAGAGGCTGTCTCTTCTCCAATGAGTATTTTTGGCATTTTTATTGAATATCAGGTGGCTATAGCTACCTGGACTTACATCTGGGTCCTCTGTTCTGTTCCATTGATCTACATGTCTGCTTTTGTGCCAGTACCACAGTGTTTTTGTTACTATGGCTCTGTAGGTTAAAATCAGGTATGGTGATACCACCAGCTTCTTTTTTGTTGCTCAGTATTATTTTAGATATTTGAGGTTTTTTGTGATTAAAAATTAATTTTTGGATTGTTTTTTCTATTTCCATGAAGAATGCCTTTGGAACTTTGATGGGGATTGCATTAAATGTGTAGATTGCTTTTGGTAAGATTGCCATTTTCACAATATTGATTCTTCCAATCCAGGAACAAGGGATGTTTTTCCACTTCCTAGTGTCTTCTGCAATTTCTTGCTTGAGTGTTTTAAAGTTCTCATTGTTGAGATTCTTTATTTCCTTCATAACCCATTTTTTAATTGGGTTGTTTGATTTATTATTTAGGGTGTTTTTTTTTGAGTTCTTTGTAGATCTTGGATATTAATCTTCTGTCAGATGTATAGCTGGTAAAGATTTACTTCCATTCTGCAGGTTGCCTCTTTTGCTATACAAAAGCTTTTTAATTTCATGAGGTCCCAGTGGTTGATTAATGGTTTTATCTGCTGAGCAACTGGGGTTATAACCAGAAAGTCACTGCCTATGCCAATATATTGAATAATTTCCCCTGCTTTTTCCTCTAACAGTTTCAGAGTTTCAGGTCTGATTTTAAGGTCTTTGATCCATTTGGACTTGATCGTTGTACATGGAGAGATATGTGGATCTATTTTCATCCTTCTGCATATAGACATCCAGTTTTCCCAACACCATTTGTTAAAGGGGCTGTCTTTTCTCCAATTAATAATTTTGGCTTTTTTGCCAAAAATCAGATGGCTGTAGCTGCCTGGATTTACATCAGGATCCTCTCTTCTGTTCCATTGATCTATATGACTGTTTTTGTGCCGGTACCATGCTGTTTTTGTTAGTATGTCTCTCTAATATAGCTGAAAATCAGGTATGGTGGTACCACCAGCCTTATCTTTGTTACTTAAAATTGTTTTGACTATTTAGCCAGGCATGGTGGTGCACACCTTTAATTCCAGCACTTGGGAGGCAGAGGTAGGAGGATCACAGTGAGTTCAAGGCAACCCTGAGACTACTGAGTGAATTCCAGGTCAGCCTGGGCTAAAGTAAAACACTACCATAAAAAATAAATAAATAAAAGAACCAACTTCTTAGCTGGCATAGTGGCACATGCCTTGAATCCCAGCACTTGGGGAGGGAGGCAGAGGTAGGAGTATCACTATGAGTTCAAGGCCACCCTGAGACTACATACTGAATTTCAGGCGCCATCACACCTGATCATGTTTTTTTTTTTTTTTTTTTTTGGTTTTTCGAGGTAGGGTCTCACTCTGGTCCAGGCTGACCTAGAATTAACTCTGTAGTCTCAGGGTGGCCTTGAACTCATGGCGATCCTCCTACCTCTGCCTCCCGAGTGCTGGGATTAAAGGCGTGCGCCACCACGCCCGGCTTCTGATCATGTTTTTGTTTTGTTTTGTTTGTATTTCATTATTTGTACCCTAATCTTTATTATTTCTTCCCATCTACTGACTTTTGGTTTGCCTTGTTCTTTTTCCAAGGCCTTAAGGTGAAGCATTAAGTTGTTTACTTGTGACCTTTCTAATTTAGTTTTTTTAAGATTTATTTATTTATTTATTAGAGACAGAGGGGTGGAGGAAGAGAGTGAGAGTAATAATGGGTGTGCCAGGGCTTCCTGCTACTGCAAACAAATTCCCGATGAATTCATGACCATGTGCGTCTGGCTTATGTGGGACCTGGAGAATCGAACTTGGGTCCTCAGGCTTCAAAGGCATGTGCCTTAACTGCTAAGCCATCTCTCCAGCCCCTAACCTCTTAATATAGGTGCTTCCCTCTTAGGACTGCCTTCACTGTGTCCCAAAGATTTTGGTTTGTTGTGTTTTCGTCATTTGATTCTATGAGTTTTTTGATTTCTTTCTTGATTTCTTCATGTACCCATTCATTATTTAGTAGTATATTGTTTCCATGATTTTGTGTATGCTCTATAGCTTTTCTTGCTGTTGATTTGTAGTTTAATTCCATTGTGATCAGATAGAGCACAAGGAATTATTTTAGGTTTTCTATATTTGTTAAGATTTGCTTTGTGTTATAATATATGGTCTATTTTAGAGAATGTTCCAAGTGCTGTTCACAAGAATGTGTATTCTGTAGCATTTGGATGGAATGTTCTGTAGATATCTGTTGGATCCATTTGTTCTATGACCTCATTTATTCCAGATGCTTCTCTGTTTTTTTTTTTTTTGTTTGTTTGTTTGTTTTTTGCTGGGATGATCTATCAATTGATGAGAGTGGGGAATTGAAGTCACCCACTACAATTGTGTTTGGTGTTATTGGTGACCTTAAGTCTATTAGTGTTTGTTGATGAAGCTGGAATTCCCCATGTTAGGGGCATATATATTCAGAATTGTAATGTTTCCTGTTGAATTGCTCCTTTAATCACCATAAAGTAACCTTCTTTGTCTTTCCTCACTAATGTTGGTTTTAAATCTCCCCTATTAAATATTAGAATAGCAACACTTGCTTATTTCTTAGGCCCATTTTCTTGAAATACCACTTTCCATCCTTAGGGACAGGTAAGTTTCTTGGAGGCAGCAAACAGAAGGGCCCTGCCTTTTAACCCAGTCTGCAAGCCTGTGTCTTTTGGTTGGAACATTGAGGCCATTTATATGAAGAGTTATTATTGAAAGGTGTTTTTTTATTCTTGCCATTTTTCTTGTTTTGTAGTTGTTCTGCTTTTTCCTTTACTACTTGTATTAACTATTATTTGAGTATGGTTTCTTTTTTTTTCCTATTTCCTTGTGTGTGTGCTTTTCTTTCTCTTCAGCATGAAGGATCCCTTCAAGTATTTTCTGTAGATCTGGTTTAATAGTCATATATTCCTTTAGCCTGTTTTTCTTGTGGAATGTCCTTATTTCTCTGTCCATTTGACTGGAGAGCTTCACAGGATAAAGTAATCTTGGTTGATAGTTGTATCTTTCAGAGCTTGAAATACATTATTCCAAGCCCTCTGGCTTTTAAAGTCTTTGTTGAGTAATCTGCTGTGATCCTGATAGACTTGTCTTTATAAGTGACTTGATTTTTATCTCTAACTGCTTTCTCTCTCTCTCTCTCTCTCTCTCTCTCTCTCTCTCTCTCCACACACACACACACACACACACACACACACACACACACACACACACATATATATATATATATATATATATATATATATATATATATATATATATATATATATATATATATAGGTCTATGTGTTTAGTAGTTTAATTATAATATGGCAGTGAGAGTTTCTTTCATGATTTTGTCTGTTTGGAGTTCTAAAGGCTTCTTGTATCTGTATTGGCATGTCTTTCCCTATTTGTGGGAAATTTTCTTCTCTGATTTTGTTGAAAATACCTGCTATGCCTTTGGAGCGAAATTCTTCTCCTTATATTATACCTTGAATTCTTTTTTGTTTGTTTTTGTTTTTTTGAAGTAGGGTATTACTCTAGCCCAGGCTGACCGGAATTCACTATGTAGTCTCAGGGAACTCCCAAGTGCCGGGATTCAAGGCATGTACCACCACACCTGGCTTATACCCTGAATTCTTACGTTTGATCTCTTCATAGTGTCCTGAATGTCTTGAAATTTCCATTCATGCCTTCATATTAGTTTGTCTTCCTCAATGTTACACTGTACTAGATCTGTAACCTGGTCTTCTAGCTTAGATATTCTGTCCTGGGGGTGGAGAGATGGCTTCGCAGTTGAGGTGTTTGCCTGCAAAGCCAAAGGATCCCAGTTTGACTCTCTCTAGGATCTATGTAAGCCAGATGCACAAGATGGTGCACGCATCTGTAGTTCATTTGCAGTGGCTGGAGGCCCTGGCGTGCCCATTCTCTTATTCTCTCTCTCTCTCTCTTTCTCTCTGCCTCTTTCTGTCTCTTAAATAAATAAATACATATTCTGTCCTCTCCTTGATCCATTCTACTGGTGAGTCTTTCTACAGAGTTTTCTATTTGACTTTGTTTATCATTTCTAATATTTCTTACTAGCATTTTTTCATTATTTCTATTTCTTACTCATGTCTTATATTGGCCTCCCTATTTCCTTAAGTTGGCTTCCTGTGTTCTCTTGGGATTTGTTCAGCAGTTTTTTTTCTTCTTTGATTCCTTTGATTTATTCAAACATAGATATAATCATTTTTTTAAAATTTTTTAGCTGGGAGTGGTGGTGCACACCTTTAATCCCAGCACTTAGGAGGCAGAAGTAGGAGGATCACCATGAGTTCAAGGCCACCCTGAGACTACATAGTTAATTCCAGGTCAGCCTAGACTAGAGTGAGACCCTACCTTGAAAAACCAAAAAAAAATTATCTTATTTTTTATTACTTGAGAGAGAGAGGCAGATAGACAGAGATATATATAGAAAGAGGGAATGGGCATGCCAGGACCTCTAGCCACTACAAATGAACTGCAGATGCATGTGCCACCTTGTGCATCTGGCTTATGTGAGTACTGGTGAGTTGATCCTGAGCCCTTAGGTTTCACAGGTGAGTATCTTAACCACCAAGCCATCTTTCCAGCCCAATTTTTTAGTATAATATCACATATATATATATATGTATATATATATATATATATGTATGTATATGTATGTATGTATGTTTGTTTGTTTGTTTTTGTTTTTGTTTTTGTTTTTCAAGGTAGGGTCTCTTTCTGGTCCAGGGTGACCTGGAATTAACTATGTAGCCTCAGGGTGGCCTCGAACTCTCGGCGATCCTCCTACCTCTGCCTCTGGAGTGCTGGGATTAAAGACGTACGCCACCACGACCAGCTCCAACCCAATTTTTAAAATACTATTTGTCAGGCATTTCATCTAAGTCAGTCACACTGCAGGGCATTTCTGATGGATTTATAATTTTTAGTGGAATTGTATTTTCTTGATTTTTTATGTGTTTTTTTGTATTGTAATGTAGAGATTTTTGCATCTTGAGTAAATTTGATGCTTGGGTTTTCTAACTATCTGCAGTATTCTTAGACATGTAAATCTGACTTTATATGACTTCAGGGTAGGAGTTTAAGGTGCCAGGTGTGGCTCTTATATTACTCCCAGAGTACCAGCAGAAGTGACCCTAGGTGATGAGTTTGCCTGCTATGCAAGTATTCTAGTAGATGGGGCAGAGCAAACTACTGGCAAATTCTAAAACTCAACTTAGCAATATACACATTCGATCATAACCAGCAGGGAGTATTTATGCAAGAGTGGGGATTAAAATAAACAGGTAATCTAATAAAGCCAAAGTCCCTAAGGTTGAGTGTTGCCCCACATGGGGAAGCTGAGATTTCTGATGCGAAATGGATTCCAGGTCAGCCTGGGGCTGAGTGAACTCCTGCTTCCAATAATGACAGAAGAAAAGACAAAGGCCTTATAAATCAGGCAACATCAAAAGCAACAACAGTCAACACCAAAATACAGCTTATTTGAGAATGGTAAAGCCAATGAGGAATACATCAATCCAATCTAACACATAACCTGCCCTGACATGGAAGGTGAGATTAGCACTTCCATGGCAGGCCTACATACCTGGCTTTCTACACGTAGGCCCTGTGACCTTGTGGGATGACTTCCAATCTCACTAAGCTGAGTGTCCACCTTGGTCCCTCTCTGCTGCACTGTGTGCTTGGTTAGGTTGCTTGGGATATTCTTATTGGCTGTGCTAGATGTGTGGCTGGGCGATGGTATTTTAGTGGTTTTGGGCTCTGGCGGTGGGGGAAGGGAGGCTTCGCAGGGTCTCTGGAGCTGCTCAGCGGGTCCTCTTCGTGTTCTCCTACGGTAGCTGCTCAGCTGGCCCCTCTGTCTTTCCCTTCAGGTTTCTTGACTTTGTAAGGAGACTGGTGTGAGTGGAAAATTCCTTCGTCCTGCTTCTATTGTGGCTTATGAGGAGCTGGGCAGCCAGGTGCTGCTGTGGGAGCAAATTCCGGCTGGTTGTGAGCTCGCTAGAAGCTCTGGGTCGCTCCTGCTTCTCTGCTGAGGTTGATAATTCCTTATATACCTTCACTTTTCAGTAGAAGAGAGTATTTTGAGCCAGGTGTGGTGGCCCATGCCTTTAATCTCAGCACTCAGGAGACAGAGGCAAGAAGATTGCAGAAAGTTCAGGGCCACCCTGAGACTAGTGAATTCCAGGTCAGCCAGACCTTCAGTGAGACCCTACCTTGAAAAGAGAGAAAGAAAGAGAGAAAGCGAGAGAGACAGAGTATTTTGCTATTTTTCTGCTTATTTCCCACCCCCAGGCTGCTTTGGCATGGATACGACATCACCATCTTATCCAGAAGTCGCATGTGAAATCTTTAGCAATAGAGTCTTTTTTATTTATTGATTTTGAAAGAGAGAGTGAAAGGCAGATAGAAAGAGAGAGAACGGGCATACCAGGGCCTCCAGCCACTGCAAACGAACTCCAGATGCATGCACCACCATGTGCATCTGATTTATGTGGGACCTGGAGAATAGAACTTGGGTCCTTAGGCTTTGTAGGCAAGTGCCTTAACCACTAAGCCATCTCTCCAGTCCTTGTTTACTTTTTATTTACTTTTATCATTTACTTTTGATGGGTAACCAGCAGCCTTGGACATAGCCTCTAATGTTTTGGGGGCATCAGAGGCTTCCCTGACCAAAAATTCACTGGAAGGTATTCCACTGAGGCACTGAAAACTTTCTATTAACAATCTTTGGCTTCTGGGTACACAATTATCCACCTCCACAGGATACTTCTACCCAAAATCTCTTTTTAAAATTTTTTTTTGTTTATTTTTATTTATTTATTTGAGAGCGACAGACAGAGAGAGAAAGAGGCATATATATATATAGAGAGAGAATGGGCGCGCCAGGGCCTCCAGTCACTGCAAACGAACTCCAGACGCCTGCACCCCCTTGTGCATCTGGCTAATGTGGGTCCTGGGGAACTGACCCTCGAACCGGGGTCTTTAAGCTTCACAGGCAAGCACTTAACTGCTAAGCCATCTCTCCAGCCCCCAAAATCTCTTTTTTTATTTTATTTTATTTTTAAATTTTTATTAACATTTCCCATGATTATAAAATATATCCCATGGTAATTCCCTCCCTCCCCACCCCCACACTTTCCCCTTTGAAATTCCATTCTCCATCATATTACCTCCCCATTACAATCATTGTAATTACATATATACAATATCAACCTATTAAGCCAAAATCTCTTTTTTAACATACATATTATTAGCTAACAAAGAAGTAGGTTTCCATATGGTTTATTCATAACATCTTTAATTTGATTAACCTTCCTTTCACCCCTTCTCTTCTCTATCCCCTCCCCTTAGACTATTTACCCCAAGTATTCTGCCCCTCTACTTATCTATCTATATGCCCTCCTGTTAGGCCCTCATTTCTCCTCCCTCCCTCCTAGCTCCTTTCTAGCTTCTTGGTCTCTACTTTTATTCACTTCTTAAATTTATTTATAAGGGACAGAGAGAGAATGGGTGCACCAGGGCCTCTAGCCACTGCAAACAAACTCCAGATGCATGCACCACCCTGTGAGTCTGGTGTATGTGGGACCTGGAGAATCAAACCTGTGTCCTTAGGCTTCGTAGGCAAGTGCCTTAACCACTAAGCCATCTCTCGAGCCCTACTACTGACTTTTATTCCAACTCACATACAAGTCTAAACATTTGTAGCTAGGATCCACATATGAGAATATATGGGGTTTGACTTTCTGAGCCTGTGTTACGACTGTTTTGGGGTCTGGTGTCACACAAGTAAGACCATTGACTCACAGAATGTGAGGCAAGGTTTTATTGGGTAAAAAAGAAAAAGAAAAAAGAAAGAAACTGTTGCACTAGGACTGCACCCCAGAGGTTGGGATCTCAGGGTGCAGCCCAGAACTGCTGGGGGTCATTACAAAACAGTCACCAGGTATTCATTACATAGGTCATGTAGGCAGAACTGAGGCAAGAAACATTCTATGCTATGTAAACACAAAGGAAGTTAGAAACAGAGAGGTACAGGAAGGTCATGGTACATTGCACAGAGAGGGTCATCCCATTTGTTAGATAACAGAAAACACCTGCATTTTGCAATAAGGCCTGTGATAATGATTCCTGGAACTTCTTTATCTGCCAGGAAGATCAACTTGGGTGGTGACCTCCATTATGTGTGCCTAAAGGCCAGGGCTGCACAGGAGGATGTTTAACCAGGTCTGTGGTGTCCCTTTACATGCCATTTACCAAAGGCACTTAGTATAATCTTCCAGATCCATCCATTTCCCTGAAAATTTCACAATTTCCTTTTGTTTTCTGTTTGTCTTTTGAGGAAGGGTCTCACTCTAGTCCAGGCTGATTTAGAATTTACTATGTAATCTCAGGGTACCTCAAGGTAATCCTCCTACCTCTGCCTCCCAAATGCTGGGATTAAAGGTGTGCGCCATCACACCTGGCTCATTTTTCTTTACAGCTGAATAGAACTCCATTGTGTAAATATACCACATCTTCATTATCCATTCATCAGTGGAGGGACATCTAGGCTGGTTCCATTTCCTAGCTATTGTGAATCAAATAGAAGTAAACATGGATGAGCAAGTATCTCTCTGAGTAAAATCCATAGGATGTATGCTAAGGAGTGTTATAGATGGGTCATATGGTAAAATTTTTTAATATTTTTATTTATTTATTTATTTATCTGAGACAGAAAATAAGAAGATATATAGAGAGAATGGGTATGCCAGAGCCTGTAGTCACTGTAAACAAACTCCAGACATGTGTGCCATCTCGTGCATCTGGCTTCTATGTGTACTGGGGAATTGAACCTGGTTCCTTAGGCTTCACAGGCAACTGCCTTAACCACTAAGCAATCTCTCCAGCCCTAGTAAGTTTATTTTTAACTGTTCCAGGAACTTCCACACTGATTTCCACTTTGGCTATTCCAATTTACAATCCTACCAACAATGGAGAGTTACCTTCTTTCCCCACACCCTTGATAGCATTTATTGTCATTTGAATTCTTGAGTTTTGTTGTTGTTTTGTTTTTAGTTTTTCGAGGCAGGGTCTCACTGTAGCCCAGGCTGACCTGGAATTCACTAAGGGCTGTCAAGCTGCCCTCAAAAGCGCAACTCACAGTGATCCTCCTACCTCTGCCTCACAGAGTGCTAGAATTAATGGCATGTACTACCACCACACCTGACCTTACTTGAATTCCTGTTGATTAGCCATTCCAACAGGAGTGAGATGGAATCTCAAAATAATTTTAATTTTCATTTCCCTGATGGCTAAGGATGTAGAACATGGTTTGTAGTTGTTTATTGGCCATTTGTATATCTTCTTTAGAGAACTTGCTATTCATTTCTATAGCCTTTTATTTTGTTTTGTTTTGTTTTTCGAGGTAGGGTCTCACTCTAGCTCAGGCTGTCCTGGAATTCACTATGTAGTCTTAGGGTGGCTTTGAACTCATGGTGACCCTCCTACCTCTGTTTCCTTAGTGCTGGGATTAAAGGCATGTGCCACCACACCTGGCTCTATAGCTTATTATTTGATTAGGTTGTTTGAGTTCTTTGTATATTTTCAATACTAATCCTTTGTCAGATGTATAACTGGCACAGATCTTTTTCCCATTCTACAGGTTGCCTCTTTGCTCTATCCACAGTGCCCTTTGCTGTACAAAAGCTTTTACTTTCATGAGGTACACATGGTTGGTTGTCTTCGTCCCTGAGTGACTGAGATTCTATTCAGAAAGTTCTTGCCTATGCCTATGCCTATATTTTGATCTGTCATTGTTTCTGTTTGCAGTAGTGGAGAGACTGTGATGTCATAGAGAGAATCTGGGATTTATAGATATATCTGCCTTTAATCTGACTCCACTTTAGAGCTCTGTGACTGTCAGCTCCTCAAAGGAGGATGAGGACAGCAGTCACACCTGCTTCATTGAAGCTAGAATACAGTGAGTTGCCTAAGGCACAAAATTTCACTAAGCATTCATCTTCAGATTCAATTGCAGAGTCAGCAGGACTTTATTAATGACACTCCACTTGTTTGGCATTTCATTGCCTTGCCTTCCTCCAGGCCTTGCCATCCCACCAAGTGGGTGTAAAGATTACAGGGGGAGAAAAAAAAATAAAAACAGCCAGGTGTTGAGTGCCATGAGTTCAAGACCAGCCAGAGACTATAGGTCAGCCTGAGTTAGAGTGAAACCCTACTTCAAAAACAACAAAAAGATTACAGGAGAGAAGGCACTTGGGGAAAAATAACTTTATGGTGTGAGACCTGAAGGCTGCAACCCAATAATGAGTCACAAAATCAATTTTTTACTTTTATTTATTCGCGGTAAGGTCTTGCTTATAGGACAGTTTGGTGGGCATAATATAATAAATGCATTTACCCAGATAACAGCAGGTGTTATTCCCCTAGGGCTTATGATCCCCCCCGACACACACAGGCTTTTTTGTTTTAATTTGTTTTGTTTTTGTTTTTTCAAGGTAGGGTCTCACTCAAGCTCAGGCTGACCTAGAATTCACTATGAGTCTCAGGGTGGCCTCAGACTCATGGCAAACCTCCTGCCTCTGCCTCCCAAGTGCTGGGATTAAAGGTATGTGCCACCATGCCTGGCTCCATAGGCTTTAAAAAAAATTTTTTTTTAAATTATTTATTTATTTATTTGAGAGCGACAGACACAGAGAGAAAGACAGATAGAGGGAGAGAGAGAGAATGGGCGCGCCAGGGCTTCCAGCCTCTGCAAATGAACTCCAGACGCGTGCGCCCTCTTGTGCATCTGGCTAACGTGGGACCTGGGGAACTGAGCCTCGAACCGGGGTCCTTAGGCTTCACAGGCAAGCGCTTAACCGCTAAGCCATCTCTCCAGCCCCAAAAAAATTTTTTAAAATATTTACTTATTTAAGAGAGAAATAGGCAGAGAGAGAGAGAGAGAGAGAATTGGCACTCCAGGGCCTCCAGCCACTGCAAATAAACTCTATATGCATGTGCCCCCTTGTGCATCTGGCTTACGTGAGTCCTGGGGGGAACTGAACTTGGGTCCTTTGTCTTTGAAGGCAAATGCCTTAACTGCTAAGCCATCTTTCCAGCCCTTTTGTTGTTGTTGTTGTTGTTTGTTTTTTTGAGGTAGGGTCTCACTCTAGCCCAGACTGACCTGGAATTCACTATGTAGTCTCAGGGTGGCCTCAAACTTCTGCTTCTGAGTGTTGGGATAAAAGGCATATGTCATCACACCTGGCCTTGCATTGCTTTGCTTTTAAAAAAAAATTATTTGGGCTGGAGAGATGGCTTAGTGGTTAAGCGCTTGCCTGTGAAGCCTAAGGACCCCGGTTCGAGGCTCGGTTCCCCAGGTCCCACGTTAGCCAGATGCACAAGGGGGCGCACACGTCTGGAGTTCGTTTGCAGTGGCTGGAAGCCCTGGCGCGCCCATTCTCTCTCTCTCCCTCTATCTGTCTTTCTCTCTGTGTCTGTCGCTCCCAAATAAATAAATAAATAAAAAATTTTTAAAAATTTAAAAAAAAATTATTTGTAGGCTGGAGAAATGGCTTAGCAGTGAAGGCTCTTGCCTACAAAGCCCAAGAACCCATTTTGACTCTCCAGATCCCACATAAGCTAGACGCACAAAGGTGAGGCTAGCACAAAGTTGCACATGCCCAGTAGGTGGTGTAAGTGTCTGGAGTGAAGTGGCTGAGGCCCTGGCATGCCAATTCTCTCTCTCTCAAATAAAAAAATAGATAAAATAAATATAAATATATATAACAAAATAAATAAGCCAGGCATGGTGGCTCACACCTTTAATCCCAGCATTCAGGAGGCAGAGGTGGGAAAATTGCCGTGAGTTCAAGGCTACCCTGAGAGTACAGAGTGAATTCCAGGTCAGCCTGAGCTAGCGTGAGACCCTTGAAAAACCAGAAAGCTGTGAGTACAGTCGGGTGGGGGGGAAGCACTCAAACTCATCCCCCTGACCCTCCATTAAACTTTTCAATGGATTGATTTCTGAAACTGAGTTATTTCACAGACAAGATAGCTCGAGTGGATAGTGACCTAGATTTGTTACCAGTTGAAGGATGAGAGGAAGAAGTCACAGAAGCATGAGAAGTTGCTCAGGTCTCTTGCTAGCGCTTACTCCTAGGGCTTTACCTTTTGCCCCAAATTGCCATAAACTTTGACACCAATTCACCAATTATGTTAGAGGAAACAGAAGCCATCATTTAGAAACTCCCCCAATTTCCTATCTGGTTTATTTTAATTTATTTATTTGAGAGCGACAGACAGAGAAAGAGGCAGACAGAGAGAGAGAATGGGAGCGCCAGGGCTTCCAGCCACAGCAGACGAATTTCAGATGCGTGCACCCCCTTGTGCATCTGACTAATGTGGGTCCTGGGGAATTGAGTCTCGAACCGGGGTCCTTAGGCTTCACAGGCAAGTGCTTAACCGCTAAGCCATCTCTCCAGCTCCAATTTCCTATCTGTTTCCTGTCAGTGGGCATACACATATATTAGCTAGCACCTACATGCTCAGAGGGACAGACCCTCTCCTGCCTAAGGAGTTTCTCTACCTGTGCTCAAGGGCCCTTTTTTAAAAAATTATATGTATTTATTTGCAAGAAGAGTGAGAGGGAGAGGGAGAGAGAGTGAGTATGGGCATACCAGGGCCTCCTGCCACTGCAGATGAACTCCAGATGCATGCACTACTTTGTGCATCTGGTTTTACATGGGTATTAAGGAATCAAACCCAGGTCTCAAGCTTTGCAAACAAGTGCCTTTAACTGCTGGGCCATCTTTCCAGCCCTTTCTTTCTTTTTCTTGTTGTGTTGATTTTGAAACAAAGTTTTGCTGTGTAGCCCAGGCTAGCCTTCAATTTACAGTCCTCCTGCCTCAACATCCAGAGTCCACGAACTACAGATGTGTGCCACTGCCACACCCAGCTTTCTGCCTTTTTAGTCTCTTGTTCACTTTGTGATCCCATAGTCTACCTCACCTCCAACTTCTTTCTAATTATTGCAGCATGTAATATGTTCAAAGTCTTCCCACTTTCAGAAAAAGAAAATCAAATTGATATCACACAAGCAAATCCAGTTCTCTCAGAATCTTTATCTAGTGGAATTCAACAAACTGAAATATCTCAATCACACCTTCCAAGGCTCAGGGTCCATTGCAGAAGAGGTGGCAGAAAAAAATGTAAGACCAAAAGGAAGGGTAGGACTGCTTACAATGCGCTCTTCCAGATACAGAATGACCTGGATGCTGGGCATGGCATAGCATGCCTTTAATCCCAGCACTTGGGAGGCAGAGGTAGGAGGATTGCCATGAGTTCGAGGCCACCCTGAGACTCCATACTTAATTCCAGATTAGCCTGGGCCAGAGTGAAACTCTACCTCACAAAACAAAACATAAAAACAGCCTGGACATTCATGACCCAGCAATACCTGGTGCTACCTACACAGAACCGTTTTATAATAGGAAGAAAAGATGATGACATCAAAATAAGGGAGACTAATTGAGAGGGGGAGGGGATATGATGCAGAGTGAATTTGTGAAGGGGAACATGGGAGAAGGGAGGAATTGTCATGGTCTATTGTCTACAATTATAGAAGTTGCCAATAAGAAAGTTCAAAAAATAAAATGTTGGGCCGGAGGGATGGCTTAGTGGTTAAAGTGTTTGCCTGCAAAGCCAAAGGACCCAGGTTCGATTCCCCAGGACCCACATAAGCCAGATGCACAAGGGGGCACATGTGTCTAGAGTTCGTTTGCAGTGGCTGGTGACCCTGGAGTGCCCATTTTCTCACTTTCTCCCTCTTTCTATGTCAAATAAATAAATTAACTTAATTTAATAAATATTTTAAAAAATTAAATGTTAAAAATGAAAAATAGCCAGGAGTGGTGACCCACGCCTTTAATTCTAGCACTTGGGAGGCATAGGTAGAAGAGGCCAGCCTGAGACTACTTAGTAGATTCCAGGTCAACCTGGGCTAGAGTGAAACCCTACTTCAAAAAAAAAAAATTAAAAATAGCCAGGTATGGTAGTACACATCTTTAATCCCACCACTCAGGAAGCAGAGGTGGGAGGATCACCATGAGTTTGAGGCCACCCTGAGACTACATAGTGAATTCCAGGTCAGCCTGGGCTAGAGCAAGACCATACCTTGAATAAACAAAAGGTAAAAATAACTGGACTTGGCAGGGCGTGGTGATCCCAGCACTCGGGAGGCAGAGGTAGGAGGATTGCCAAGAGTTTGAGGCCAACCTGAGACTACTTAGTGAATTCCAGGTCAGCCTGAGCTACAGCGAGACCCTACCTCGAAAACAAACAAAAAAGAAAAGAAAAGAAAAAAGAAATTAAATAAAAAATAATTGAGGAGCTGGGTATGGTACTACATGCCTTTAATCCCAGTACTTAGGAGGCAGAGAGACAGAGGTAGGAGGGTTGTCATGATTTTGAGGCCAGTCTGGAATTACAGAGTGAGTGCCAAGTTAACCGGGGCTACAGTGAGATCCTACCTAAAACAAAACAAAACAAAACAAAAAAACAAAAAAAAAACAGAAAACAAACAAATAAACAAATAAATGAGGGAAATTGGGTGTGGTGGTACATACCTTTAATCCCAGCACGTTCTGACCTGAGGTAGGAGCATTGCCATGAGTTTAAGGCCAGTCTGGGCTACAGAAGGAGTTCAAGGTCAGCCTGAGACCCTGCCTAAAGAAATAAGTAATAATAAATAAATAATAAAGGGACTGGGAAGATTGCTCAGTGGTTAAAGCAGTTGCTACATAAATCACATGCAAGAAGTAGCACAAGAGCTGGGCATGCATGGGATATTGTTTACAATTATGGAAGTTGTCAACAAAAAAAAGAAAAGAAAAGAAAAGCCGGGCGTGGTGGCACATGCCTTTAATCCCATCACTCGGGAGGCAGAGGTAGGAGTATTGCTGTGAGTTCGAGGCCACCCTGAGACTACAGAGTGAATTTTAGGTCAGCCTGTGCCAGAATGAGACCCTATTTCAACCCCCTCCCCAAAAGTGGCACAAGCATTTGGTGTTTATTTGCAGTGGCAAGAGGCCCTGGTAAGCACACATGCACATGCAAATAGATAAATAAAAGAATCTGGAGGAAAAGATCATGACATCAAAATTAAAGAGAGACTGATTGAGATGGGGAGGGGATATAAATAAAAAAAATGTTTTTTAAAGAATTTGGATAAATAAGTAAATGAAATTAACTAACAATATGTGAGACTTTCTGTGTTATTTCAGTTCCTACTTAAAAGTCTGAGCATTGAACATTTGATTCTATAATCATCCCATAGATCATTATAGATTATTATTATCATCCTATAAAACTGTGCTCAATAAAGTAATATGGCTATTTTAATTGAAAAATTTAAATCCTTAGGTGCATTAATTAGGTAGGCTAGTAACTACCAAACTAACAGGCATGGGCCATTTCTGATCATCACAGAAAGGTTCACTGTGTGGTGGTTTGAATAGATGGCCCCCAATATATTCAGTTGTTTATTTGTTTGTATTTTGCATCTATTGCCACCTGGCTGGAGGCAGTGTCACTGGGTGGATCTTAAGGTGTGGTGGTGAGTTTCAGACTTCAATCTAACGATATGCAAAGTGTGCCTAGCTGGAGTCCCTGAAGTGTGCTGTGGCTTTTGACCTTTAGGCTTGTGCTTTTCTCTCTCTCTGCTTGGTCCTGTGAAGGCAGGCCAGCTTCTTCTGCCATTTACGGAACTTCCCCTGGATCTGTAAGCGTCAATAAATATCCCTTCCTCCATAACTGTGCCTGGTCTGGAAGTTTTATCTCAGCGAACCTGAAGCTGTCTGCTACACACTGAATAGCACTGATAGCCCTCATCTTATAACCAAGAAAACAGTGACATGGAAAGTTTAAGCAACTTGCTCAAGGCCACAGCCAGGAAGCTGGAAGGAACCTGGTTAGTCTGGTGTCAGAACCATTGCCCTTAAGCAGTGCGTCCCACAATTTCTCAAGGGCAGGTGAAAATAGCTGACTGGTGCAGGCAGAGACTTTTATAGGACCAGTGGGGCCAGAGCTAATGGTGCCTGCTCAGCAGCCAAGCCCTTCCCCTGGCTAGCAAAGTTCAGACTTTATTCACGTGTTCTCCTCCCATGTGCTCAGGGGATGAATCTAACTGGTCTAGGCAATCATTGTATTTTTATCCTTCCAGTCAGTGACCCAGTCCTGGCCAAGAGGGCTTAGGAGTCTCCTTCTTCTCTTCCTCCTCCTCCTTTCTTCTTCTCTTTCTACTCCTTCTTTTTCTACTTCTTATCTTTCTCCTCCTCCTCCTGCTCCTCCTTCTCCTTCTCCTTCTTCTTGGTAGGGTTTCGCTCTAGCCCAGGCTGACCTGGAATTCACTACGTAGTCTCAGGGTGGCCTTGAACTCACAGTGATCCTCCTACCTTTGCCTTCTGAGTGCTGGGATTAAAGGCCTGTGTCACCACACCCAGTTGTGCATTTTTATCAAATATTTTTTTATTTGCGAGGAGAGAGAAAGAAAGAGAGAGAATGGGCATGCCAGGATCTCTTGCCACTGCAAATGAACTCCAGACTCATGTGCTACCTTGCGCATCTGACTCTTTGGGTACTAGGGATTCAAAGCCAGGCCGTCGGGCTTTACAGGCAAGCACCTTAACCACTGAGCCATCCCTCCAGCCTGGGAGTTTGTTCATCTTTAGTGCCCACTGTGACACAGCAGCTGCAACCATATTGCAGCTGTGAGGAGACAACTCAGCAGCCAGTGCGGATAGAGTGTGAGCGTGAAGAGGTGGGAAACCCTGGATAAATCAAGCAGCCCTGGACCTGCTTTGGAACATTGCTCAGTCTGCTTTAACTGGGTCTTCTGTTCCTTGCTGCCACATGCGTCACTAACAGACCTGATGGCACTTCAGTGGCTATAGAAGTGGGGAGCTCAGATCAGGCTGTCTGTCCATGTCTCCACTGTCTTGTGCTTAGATACATGGGCTCTCTCTAAAGGAAGGGTATCCTCGGAGAAGAACCAGGTTTCAGACAAGCAAAGAGAGACAGGGACAAATATGAGATGAGGGTGACCTAGAGCTTCGCGCAGGAGGGACATGGGGTGCCCTACACAGTGGTTAGGAAGAGGAAGCTCTGAGCTTAATGCAGAAGGGTGGACACCCATCCGGGCCTGCCAGGGGTGACAGGATGTGAGCAATTGTGGAGTCAGCTGATCTCAAGGCTCCAAAAGTAGCCCTTAGGCTGTGAAAGGCTTACTGTGGCCAGCCGACTTTCACCCCACAGAAGGACAAGTAGCCGCCCTGGTGGGTGGGCAAAGCCAAGTATCTCTGGATAGAGTCAGCTGTGGTCAGGATTGTGAGCCTCTGAAAGGAAATTCCCGCCCTCTAATTAGTGTTTTGCCTTCCTCTCTTCCCTTGTGCAGTCAAGCTTCTTGGGAAAGTTATTCACATTCCTTGTCTTCCTGCCTCACCTCCTCATTACACCACCAGCTGCCTGCTGCTCCCACCAATCCAGTGACAGTGTTCTGGTCCTTGTCACATATGCCCTTCTATGTGTAAAGAACAATGGTGTTCGCCCATCTGTCTTGAAGGATCTCTGAATATTCAACAGTTAGTCACTGTGGTGGTTTGAATAAGATGTGCCCCATTTATTCACATGTTCTGTCTGAATGCTTAGTCTCCAGCTGGTGGCAGTTTGGGAGGCGGAACCTTCCAGGAGGAGGTGTGTTCCTATGGATGCTCTGAGGTATCATAGAAAGCTCCCCTTTGCTAGAGATTGGCTCACTCTCCTACTGTTGTTTTCCACCTGCTGTAGCAGAAGTGATGTCCAGCCTCTGCTGGACAAGCCATAGTTTCCCCTCCCATCATGAAGCTCTAGACTCTGAGCCAAGATAAACCCTTTCCTCCAATCAGCTGCTTTGTCGTTATGTTCAAGGTAGGGTCTCACACCAGCCCAAGCTGACTTGAAACTCACTCAGCTAGCCTTGAACTCAACAGTGATCCTCTTACCTCTGCCTCCCAAATGCTGAGATTAAAGGTTTGCACCACCATGCCTTACACTTAACACACACATCTCAGTTTTGACCAGTCACATTTCAAGTGTAGCCGGCTGCTGCATTAGACAGGACAGAGTTAGATAATTGTCTTCTCACTTTATTTATTTGAGACAGAAAGAGACATGGGAGAGAGAGAGAGAGAGAGAGAGATGGATAGGGCATGCCAGGGCCTCCTGATGCTGCTAAACCAGTACCAGACTCATGTGCCATTTTGTGCATCTGGCTTTGCATGGGTACTGGGTAATCAAACCTGTGCCATAGGTAGGGTCACACTCTAGCCCAGGCTGACCTGGATCTCACTATGTAATCTCAGGGTAGCCTCGAACTCATGGTGTTCCACCTACCTCTGCCTCCCAAGTGCTGGGATTAAAGGCGTGCGCCACCACACCTGGCTTCCACAAATTTTTTAAAAACTTTTTTATTGACAGTTTCCATAAGTACAGACAATAAAACCATGATTCCCTCCTCTCAAATCACCCTCCATCAAATCCCTTCCCCCATCCAATTAGTTTCTCTTTTATTTTGATGTCATCATCTTTTCCTCCTATTATTATTATTTTATTTCCTCCTATTATGAAGGTCTTATGTAGGTAGTGTCAGGCGCTGCAAGGTCATGGGATATCCAGGCCATTCTGTGTCTGGAAGATTGCTTTGTAAGCAGTCCTTCCCTTCCTTTTGGCTCTTACATTCTTTCTGCCACCTTTTCTGCAAAGGACCTTGAGCCTTGGATGATGTGAGAGAGATGTCTTGGTGCTGAACATTCGTGTCACTTCTCAGCACTATGGTGAGTTTTGAGTCACCCCAATGGTCACTACCATCTGAAAAGAGAAGTTTTTTAACCAAAAGTGAGAGTAACTTTAATAGATGGATATGAGCAAGAAAAGTGCTTATAGAGCTGGGCATGGTGGCACACACCATTAATCCCAGCACTTGGGAGGCAGAGGTAAGAGGATCACCATGAGTTTGTGGCCACCCTGAGAATACAGAGTGAATACCAGATCAACTTGGGCTAGAGTGAGATCTTATTTTGAAAAACCAAAAAAAAAAAAAAGGAAAGAAAGAAAGAAAAAAAAGAAAAGTAAGTGCTTATAGGACAGTTCGGTGGGCATAATATAATAATATATAATAATATAATATAATAAATGCATTTACCCAGATAACAGCAGGTGTTATTCCCCTAGGGCTCATGAGCTGCCCCTCCACAGGCTTTTTGTTTGTTTGTCTTGTTTTTTTTTTTGTTGTTTGTTTGTTTTGTTTTGTTTTTCAAGGTAAGGTCTCACTCTAGCTCATGCTGACCTAGAATTTACTATGAGTCTCAGGGTGGCCTCAAACACATGGCAATCCTTCTACCTCTGCCTCCCAAGTGCTGGGATTAAAGGTGTACTCCACCACACCTGGCTCCACAGGCTTAATTTTTTTTTTTAATATTTACTTACTTATCTGCAAGCAGAGAGAGATAAATAGAGCCAGGGCATCTAGCCACTGCAAACAAACCCCAGCAGTATGCGCCACTTTGTCCATCTGGCTTAGGTGGGTACTGGGAAATCAAACCTGGGTCCTTAGGCTTCACAGATAAGTGCCTTAACTGCTCAGCCATCTCTCCAACCCAAATATTTTATGTATTTGTTTATTTGTGATAGATAGATAGGTAGATGAGAGAGAGAGAGAGAGAGAGAGAGAGAGAGAGAGAGAGAATGAGAATGGGCATGCCAGGGGTGCTGGCCACTGCAAACTCCAGATGCATGTGCCACCTTGTGCATCTGGCTACATGGGTACTGGGGAATGGAACATGGGTCCTTTGACTTTGCATACAAGTGCCTTAACCACTAATCCATCTCTCTAGCCCTCCATAGGCTTTTGACTAGGTTTTCAGTGCCACATGTATATTTCCTCCCATGGAGCAGGCTTCTAGTCTAATTAGAGAGCGGTTGGTTTCCCCCATAACAGACATGCCACTATTGCACCAGTTGTCACATTGGGCCTGGCTGGTCAGTCTTAAGGCTTTGCAGGGTCCACTGCTGTTGAATACCATTGATGACATCTCTCTCCCAAAGGGCTGCATTCAGGATCGCTCTTTCCAGCTAGTGACCTGCAGCTCAAGCATGCAGCCCACAATTTTTAGGGGGTGGTTTTGAGGCAGGGTCACACTCTAGCCTAGGCTGACCTGGAATTCACTGTGTAGTCTCAAGCTGGCCTCAAACTCACAGTGATCTTCCTACCTCTGCCTCCCAAATACTGGGATTAAAGGCATGCCCCATCATGCCCAGCCCCAACCTTTTTTTTTTCTTTTCAATTTTTTTTTATTAACAACTTCCATGATTATAAAAACTATATCCCAGAGCTGGGCATGGTGGTGTATGCCTTTAATCCCAGCACTTGGGAGGCAGAGGTAGGAGAATCACTGTGAGTTTGAGGCCACCCTGAGACTACATAATGAATTCCAGGTTAGCCTCGGCTAGAGTGGAACCCTACCTTTTAAACAAAATCCCATGGTGGGCTGGAGAGATGGCTTAGTGGTTAAGCACTTGCCTGTAAAGCCTAAGGACCCTGGTTTGAGGCTCGATTCCCCAGGACCCCTGCTAGCCAGATGCACAAGGGGGCGCACACATCTGGAGTTCGTTTGCAGTGGCTGGAGGCCCTGGTGCACCCATTCTCTCTCTCTTTCTCTCTGCCTTTCTGTGTCTGTTGCTCTCAAATAAATAAATAAATATAAACAAAATTTAAAAAAAATCCCATGGTAATGTCGTCCCTCCCCCAACTTTCCCCCTTGAAACTCAATTCTCCATCATATCCCCTCCCCCTCTCAATCAGTCTCTCTCTCTCTCTTTTTTTTTTTTGGTTTTTCGAGGTAGGGTCTCACTCTAGCCCAGGCTGACCTGGAATTCACTATGGAGTCTCAGGGTGGCCTCGAACTCATGGCAATTCTCCTACCTCTGCCTCCCAAGTGCTGGGATTAAAGGCGTGCACCACCACACCCGGAAGTCTCTCTCATTTTGATGTCATGACCTTTCCCTCCTATTATGATGGTCTTGTGTAGGTAGTGTCAGGCGCTGTGAGGACATGGATATCCAGGCCATTTTGTGTCTGGGGGGAGCACTGGCCCCAACTTTTTAATATATCCTACTACATCTGTCAGATCAGTGTTTTGTTTACCTATTTGACTTATTCATTGTGTGTGTGCGTGTGTGTGTGTGTGTGTGTGTGTGTACACTGGGCTTACATTTGTGTGTATGTATGAGTGTGTGGAGACCAAAGAACAACCTCAGATGTCTTCCTCAGGTACACAGTCCATCTCCTCTCACTGTCCTGGAGCTCACCAATTAGGCTAGACTAGCTGACCAATGAGCTCCAGGGATCTGCCCATCTTGGCTTCCAGATGTGACGCTGGGATTACAGGTGGGCACCTACCATCATTTTCCATGGGTTCTGGGTATTATTCTAAAGTCCTCATTCTTGCAAGGCAAGCACTGCACTGACTGAGCTCTCTCTGCAACCTGGCATGTTCATTTTCTTTATTTTTTCATTTTTATTTATTTATTTTGAGGTAGGGTCTCACTCTAGCCCAGGCTGAGTTGGAATTCACTCTGTAGTCTCCAACTGGCCTTGAACTCACAGCAGTCCTCCTACCTCAGCCTTCTGAGTGCTGGGATTAAAGATGTGTGCCACCATGTCTGGCTTAATGATTTTTTGTTTGTTTGTTTTGTTTTTTTTTTTTGATTTTTCAAGGTAAGGTCTCACTATAGCTCAGGCTGACCTGGATTTCACTATGTAGTCTCAGGGTGGCCTCAAACTCCTACTTCTGCCTCTCAAGTGTTGGGATTAAAGGCATGTGCCACCACGCCCAGCAATGGTTTTGTTTAATCTTTATTTATTTATTTGAGAGTGACAAACAGAAAGAGAAAGAGGGAGAGAGAATGGGCACACCAGGGCCTCCAGCCATTGCAAACAAACTCTAGATGCATGTACCACCTTGTGCATCTGGCTTATGTGGGTCCTGGGGAATCGAGCCCAGAACCGGGACATTAGCTTTACAAGCAAGCACTGCTAAGCCATCTCTCCAGCCTGGCAATTTTATTTTATTCTTTGAGAGAGAGAAAGAGGCAGAGAGAGGGCGGGGGTTACAGGGAGAGAATGGGCACACCAGGGCCTCCATCCACTGCAAATGTACTCCATATGCATGTGCCCCCTTGTGCATCTGGCATACGTGGGTCCTGGAGAATCGAACTGAGATCCTTTGGCTTTGCAGGCAAGTGCCTTAACTGCTAAGCCATCCCTCCAGCACATGGCAATGATATTTTTTGATGAACAAAAGTTTTTAGGTCCTGCATGTTGGGGCATGCTTTTAATCCCAGCACTCAGAAGGCAGAGGTAGGAAGATCACCGTGAGTTCAAGGCCACCCTAAGACTGGTGACTTCCAGGTCAGCCTGGGTGTTATAGTCAGGGTCACATTGCTGGCAGAAATCACCCAACTAAGAGCAACTTGTGAGAAAAAAAAGGGGGGGGGGTTATTTTGGCTTATAGGGAAGCTCCATGATGGCAGGGAAAACAACGACATGAGCAGAGGGTGGATATCACCTCCTTGCCAACATCAGGTTGACAATAGCAATAGGAGAGTGTGCCAAACACCAGCAAGGGAAAACTGGCTATAATACCTATGAGCCCACCCCCAATAATACACTGCCTCCAGGAGGCTTTAATTTCCAAATTGCCATCAGCCAGTGACCTAGCATTTCAGAACATTTAAGTTTATGGGGGCCAACTGAATCAAACCACAACATTCCACTTCTGGTCCCCATAAGCTGATAACCATCCATGATATAAAATGCAATGCATCCAGTCCAACTTTAAAAGTCCTCATAGTGTTTATCAATCCTAATGATGTTCAAACATCCCCGTAACCCAAGGTCTTATAAAAATTTTTTTTGTTTATTTTTATTTATTTGAGAGCGACAGAGAGAGAGAGACAGAGAGAGAGAGAGAGACAGACAGACAGACAGACAATGGGTGTGCCAGGGCCTCCAGCCACTGCAAACAAACTCCAGACGCATGTACCCCTTTGTGCATCTGGCTAATGTGGGTCCTGGGGAATTGTGCCTTGAACCGGGGTCCTTAGACTTCACAGGCAAGCACTTAACCACTAAGCCATCTCTCCAGACCAATGCAAGGTCTTTTAACTGAGCCATAATACCAAGAAAATATTCCCCCAAACCATAATGTCACAGAATAAACACTCACACTGCAAAAGATGGCATTGGGCATAGCAAAGAAATATTCAACCAATATAAAATTTAAACAGGGCAAACATCAAACTCTGTAGCTTCAAGTCCAACAACTCTAGCCAGTGACAAATCTCCAAGTCTGATAATTCTAACCAGCAACAAATCTCTGGAGTTTCAATTCCACCTTTCCAGCTAGGCTACTCACAGTCCTGGAAAACTTCATCTGGAGCTGGCAGCTTTCTTTAGCAGCCATCTCATGGTCCCAGCCTCTCCACTGAGTCTCCACTGCAACCCATGGTTCATTCTCATGGCCCTGTTGGGTCTCCATGCAGGTATCCAGCAAACCCGCTTCACACTGCCCATGGCCGTTTCCAAAACACAAGACCATGTTGCAACTCAATGACCCTCTCTTTCCTGCATTCTTATACTCCACAATACCAGGTAGGGTGCCAATTTGTTAATCTACGGGGGGAAATAAAGCAGACTTTGAGGAACTCAGGCCCCTTCAAAAGAGTCTACAGTCTTCCTGGCCCAATCTCAAAGGTTGTAATCTCTCATATAATTGAAGCTAAATGGGCAGAAGTTTCAGCCCAAAGATTTCATTTCTGTACCATATTCCTATGCTCACAACAGCCCGTTTCTACTCAAAGCAACCCTGCACATGTTTTCAGGACATGGGCATAATAGCAAACCTCTCACACAAACTACTTCTAGCCCAGTCCACACAAAGCTCTATAAGCCAAACCTCACAATCCATAGTTCTTACTGCATTCAGGTCTGAGTTTGACCAGAATAGTCCATCGAGCGGTACTTACAGCACTGGCAAGGCTTCTCTTAGGTCAAGGTTTCAAATCCTTCCACATTCCTCCTGAAAATCAACTCCAAAAAGCCAGAGCCACACAGTCAGGTGTCTAGGAGCAAATGACACCACTCCTCGGTACCAACTGTACTGTTATAGTCAGGTTTGCATTGCTGTTAGAAATCACCTGACCAAGAGCAGTTTTTGAGAAAAAAGAGTTTATTTTGGTTTACAGACTTAAGGGGAAGCTCCACAATGGCAGGGAAAACAACAGCATAAGCAGAGGGTGACATCACTCCCTCGCCAACATCAGATGGACAACAGGAGGGTGTGCCAAACACCAACAAGGGAAAACTAGCTGTAATACCCATAAGCCCGCCCCCAACAATACACTGCCTCCAGGTTTTAATTTGCAAATTGCCATCAGCTGGGGACCTAGCATTCAGAACACCTACATTTATGGGAGGGGGGGGAACACCTGAATCAAACCACCACACTGTGCTAGAGTGATACCCTACCTCAAAAAAAAAACAAAAACAAAGTTGTTTCTTTTTTGTTTGTTTGTTTTTTCAAGGTAGGGTTTTGCTCTAGCCCAGGCTAATCTGGAATTTACTATGTGGTCTCAGAGTGGCCTCAAACTCATGGACATCCTCCTACTTCTGCCTCCTGAGTGCTGGGATTAAAGGCATGCACCACCATGCCCGACTTAAAAACACATGTGCACAAGGTGGAATGTGCATCTGGAGCTTGACTGCAGTGGATGGAGGCCCTGGCATGACAATTCTTTCCCTTTCTCTCTCCCTCCCTTCCTGTTTCTCTCTCTTATAAAATAATAATAATAAGCCGAGTGTGGTGGCGCACACCTTTAATCCCAGCACTAGGGAGGCAGAGGTAGGAGGATCGCCGTGAGTTTGAGGCCACCCTGAGAATACAGAGTGAATTCCAGGTCAGTCTGGGCTAGAGTGAGACCCTGTTTTGAAAAATAATAATAATAATAATAATAAAAAGAGGGCAATCTGGTCCAGCCATTGTGGAAATCAGTGTGGAGGTTCCTAAGACAGCTCAAAAGAGATTTACTATATAATCCAATTATAGCACTCCTAGGCATATGTCCTAAGGTCTTGTCTCACCACCTTAGAGATGCTTGCTCAACCATGTTTACTGCTGCTCTGTTCACAATAGTTAAGAAATGGAACCAGCCTAGATGTCCCTCAACTGATGAGTGGATAATGAAGATGTGGCACATTTACACAATGGAGTTCTACTCAGTGGTAAAGAAAAAAGAGGGCTTGGAGAGATGGCTTAGCAGTTAAGGCGCTTGCCTGCAAAGCCAAAAGACCTAGGTTCAATTCTCCAAGACCCATGTAAGCCAGATGCACAAGGAGGCACAAGCGTCTGGAGTTTGTTTGCAGTGGCTGGAGGTCCTGGCACACTCACCCTCTCTCTCCCCTTCTCTCTTCCTCTCTCTGCCCCTATCTCAAATAAATACATAACAATTAAAAAATTAAAAATAAAATTTGCCTACCCCTATGTAGAGATGTTCTGTTTCCACTGAAGGCTTTATAATTTTATGTTTTAAGTCTACAATCTGTTTTGGGTTAATTTCACATAAACTGTGAGGTAGGGTCAGGGCTCCTTCATTTCTTCTGTGTTGATAAATCGCTCCAGCATCATTTCTATTTTTTTTTTTTTGAGGTAGAGTCTTGTTGTAGTCCAGGATGACCTAGAATCACTATGGAGTCTCAGGGTAGCCTCGAACTCATGGTGATCCTACTACCTTTGCCTCCCAAGTGCTGGGATTAAAGGCGTGTGCCACCACTTCTGGATTACTTTTTTTTTTTTTTTTTTAATTTGAGAGAGCAAATGAGGGAAAGAGGCGGAAACACACACACACATGCCAGGGCCTCCAGCCACTGCAGATGCATGTGCCACCTTATGCATCTGGCTTATGTGGGTCCTGCGGAATTGAACTGAGGTTCTTTGGCTTTGAAGGTAAATGCCTTATCCGTTAAGCCATCTCTTCAGCCCTGAAAATACATTTCTTTGCTCAACAGAAGATCATCTGGCATCTTTGTCAAGAAAAGAAAGAGAACTAGATGTGGTAGTGCACACCTTTAATCCCAGCACTCACTCGGGAGACATAGGTAAGAGGATCACCATGAGTTTGAGGCCACTCTGGGACTCCATAGTGAATTCCAGGTCAGCCTGGGCTACAGTGAGACCCTACCTCAAAAAAAAAAAAAAAAGAAAGAAAGAAAGAAAGAAAGAAAGAAAGAAAGAAAGAAAGAAAGAAAGAAAGAAAGAAGGAAAGAAGAGGCAGGGCAGGAGGCAGGGACAAGAGGAAAAAAAAAGACCTTTGGAGCAACGTTAGCAAGTTGTTGTAGTAGAAAGTTCCATCCCTTAGCCAGGCATGGTGCACACGCCTTTAATTCCAGCACTCAGGAGACAGAGGTAGGAGGATCGCGGTGAGTTCGAGGCTACCCTGAGACTCCATAGTGAATTCCAGGTTAGCCTGAGCTAGAGAGAGACCCTACCTCAAAAAAAAAAAAAAAAAAAGTAAACTGGGTGTGGTGGTGCATACCAGCCGGGCATGGTGCACATGCCTTTAATCCCAGCACTGGGGAGGCAGAGGTAGGAGGATTCTGAGTTCAACCTGAGACCATATAGTGAATTCTAGGTCAGCCTGAGCTAGAGCAAGACCCTACCTCAAAAAAAAAAAAAAGTTCCATCCCTCTTCCCCTCACAGAAACACATATTTAGTACTATATGGATCAAAATAGGCTTTTATGTATAGTCTAGATTCTAGTTAAGAGATTGCAGTACCCAAAACAAAATGGAGAATAGCCACCCTGAACATGTTTTGCATGCAAGTCATGGGGTTTCAGTACTGCCATCCTTAGCAGTAAGAAACTTCTAGAAGAGCTGGAGAGACCTCTGTGGTTAAAGGCTCTTTCTTGAGAAGCCTGATGGTCCAGATTTGACTCGCCAGTACCCATGTAAAGCCAGCTGTATAAAGTGGCAAATGTGTCTAGAGTTCATTTGGAGTGGCAGGAGGTCCTGGCATGCCCATACTCACTCTCTCTGCCTGCCTATTTCTCTTTGTCTCTTTCAAATAAATAAAACAAAAACAAAAGTAGGGCTGGAGAGATGGCTTAGCAGTTAAGGCGCTTGCTTGTGAAGCCTAAGGACCTAAGTTTGATTCCCCAGTACACATGTAAGCTTGATGCATGCATCTGGAGGTCGTTTGCAGTAGCTGGAGGCCCTAGTGTGCCCATTCTCTTTCTCTCACTCTCTCTCTCCCCGTCTCTTTCTCAAATAAATGAATATATATTTTTTTAAAAGAAGCCTCCAAAGCCAGGCGTGGTGGCACATGCCTTTAATTCCAACAACCAGGAGGCAGAGGTAGGATCTCCGTGAGTTCAAGGCCACCCTGAGACTACCTAGTGAATTTCAGATCAGCAGACCTATAGTGAGACCCTACCTCAAAAAACAACAACAACAACAAAAGTTTCCAGTTTTGGTCAAGACTCAGTTTAAAGTAATGTTCCCATCAATGGGGAAAAGGAGTTAAAAATGCAGGGGCTGGCGAGATGGCTTAGTGGTTAAGGGATTTGTCTGCAAAGCCAAAGGACCCCAGTTCGATTCTCCAGGACTCACGTAAACCAGATGCACAAGGGGGCACATGCGTCTGGAGTTCATTTGCAGTGGCTGTAGGCCCCGGGGTGCCCATTTTCTCCTCTCTCTCTGCCTCTTTTTCTCTTTCAAATAAATAAATAAAATATATTTTTTTAAAAAAAGATGTTAAAAAAAAAAAAAGAATGACTGCAATCCGTGACCAGCCTGGAGCAGCTCTGCAAAGAGGCTCAGGGTGTGGTGAAGGAAATGAGGTGGAGAGTTGGTCAACACTAAGGAATTCAGACAAGAAACTGAATCATTATCTGATTTTGTTTACTAAAGGATTTTTTTGGGGGAGGAAATGATAGCTATATAGAAAACTAGTAAAATGGAAAGTAGGTCTGGATAGATGGCTTAGCAGCTAAGCGCTTACCTGTGAAGCCTAAAGACCCTTGTTCGAGGCTCGATTCCCCAGGACCCATGTAAGCCAGATGCACAAGGTGGCACATGCATCTGGAATTCATTTCAGTGTCTGGAGGCCCTGGTGCACCCATTCTCCATCTCTCTCTCTACCTTGTTCTCTCTCTGTCTGTTGCTTTCAAATAAATAAATGAAAATAAACAAAAAAAATTAAAAATAGGGCTGGAGAGATGGTTTAGCGGTTAAGCGCTTGCCTGTGAAGCCTAAGGACCTCAGTTCGAGGCTCGATTCCCCAGAACCCACATTAACCAGATGCAGAAGGGGGCGCACGCGTCTGGAGTTTGTTTGCAGTGGCTGGAAGCCCTGGTGCCCCCATTCTCTCTGTCTACCTACCTATTTCTGTATATCTCTCTCTCAAATAAATAAATAAAAATAAAATATTTTTAAAAAATTAAAAAATAAAATGGAAAATAATAAACTAAAGATCAAAATGTTCCGAACTATAATTATCGCTGGGCGTGGTGGCGCACGCCTTTAATCCCAGCACTTGGAAAGCAGAGGTAGGAGGATCACCATGAGTTCAAGGCCACCCTGAGGCTACATAGTGAATTCCAGGTCAGCCTGGGGCTAGAGTGAGACCCTACCTCAAAAATATAAAAAAAAAAAACACTATAACTACCAAGTAATAAATGTACATATAATTTTGATTCTTTAAAACACTAAACGAGGGCTGGAGAGATGGCACAACACTTAAGGTATTTGCCTGAAAAGGCTGAGGACCTGGCTTCAATTCCCCAGTATGCATGTAAAGCCAGATGCACAAAGCTCCTCATGTATCTGGAGTTCAACTGCAGTGGCTGGAAACCCTAGCGTGCCCATTATCTCCCTCCCTCTCTCTCTCTCTCTACCTTTCTCTTCTTGCAAATAAGTAAATAAATAAAAATATATTTTTTTAAAATCCTAAATGACTGCCAGGTGTAGTGGTGTACACCTTTAATTCCAGCCCTCAGGATGCTGAGAATCACTATGAGTTCTAGGCCAGCCTTGGTTACATAATGAGTTCCAGGTCAGCCAGGGTGAGAGTGAGACCCTACTTCAAAATAATAATAATCAGGGGGCTGGAGAGATGGTTTAGTGTTTAAGGCACTTGCCTGTGAAGCTTATGGACCTAGGTTCAATTTCCCAGAACCCACATAAACCAGATACATCTGCAGTTCCTTTGCACTGGCTAGAGGCCCTGGCAAGACCATTCTCTCCTTCTCTCCCTATCTGCCTCTCTCTCTCAAATAAATAAATAAAATAAAATATAATAAACTTTAACCAGCCAGGAGTGGTGGCGCACACCTTTAATCCCAGCACTCGGGAGGCAGAGGTAGAAGAATCACAGGGAGTTCAAGGCCACCCTGAGACTACATAGTGAATTCTAGGTCAGACCAAGCTAGAGTGAGACCTTACCTCGGAAAACCAAAGAAAGAAAAAAAGAAAGGAAGGAAGGAAGGAAGGATGGGAGAGAGGGAGGGGAGAGGAAAGGAGGGGAGGGAAGGAGGGAGGAAGGGAGAGAGGAAGGGAGGAAAGAAAAGACAGAAAAAAAATTTTTTTAATCAAATGATCTTTGAGTCTATTTCTGACTCTACTCTGTCTTGTGATTCTGTTGATCCCTCTAACAGGACCATACAATCTTCATTACTTTAGCTTGCAAGTTTTGAAGTCCAGCTCTTTTTTATATTTTTGCATTCAGATTTCTTTTAAAGCTCTTCAGATGATTAGTGTGTAGGCAATGTTCAAGAACTCCGAGAACATTCTAATGAAAGCTGAAGTTTCTACAGGCAGCTTTCTCTGTCGCCATCTGTTGATACAGTAAACCACGGAGGGTACTTGAGCCCACCTTCCTAGTGCTTCCCTTAACAGCTCTGTCCGTCTTCGTCGGCCTCTCACCTGGCTCCACAGCACTTCTAGACACAAGAAAAAGTCCTTAGTTTTGCTAAATCCATCTTTGTGATTACGCTTCTGGATACTTTATCTACTATTCTTCCCCTTCTGAAGTCTTAAACTCAACCATATCATGTTTTCCATTCCTCGCATGTTTCAATTTCCTCATGCCTGCATGTCTTTGCCTGCCTCTAGCCTCAATCACCCTTTCTTCCTGTCGTTGCTTGCCACCTCTTTCTGCTCTCTTTTCTAAACCTTTTAAATCGGTATCCTTTTGGGGATGTGTGTGTGTGCGTGTGTAGGTGTGTGGTATGTGTATGTGTGTATACGTGTTGTTTAGTGTGTGGGCACACGTGCCTGTGGGTGGGTATGCGTGTGTGTGCACACGTATGTAGAGGCCAGAAGTCAATGTCCCAGTTCTCCAATCCTTTTACACGTTATTTTTTGTTTGTTTTTCCAGGCAGGGCTTTGCTCTAATCCAGGCTGATCTAAATTCACTATGTAGTCTCAGGGTGGCCTCGAACTCTCCACAGTCCTCCTACCTCTGCTTCCCTAGTACAGGATTAAAGGCATGTGCCCCCACACCTGGCTATACTTCCTTATCTATCGCCCCCCCCCCCCACCAAGGTAGGGTCTCACTTTAGCCCAGGCTGACCTGGAATTCACTATGCAATTTCAAATTGGCCTTGAACTCACAGTGATCCTCTTACCTGGGCCTTCCAAGTGCTGTAATTAAGTCTGTTACACCACACCTGGCAAAGACAGAGAGAGGGGAGCTGTGGGGAGAGAACAGGTGCGTCAGGGCCTCTAGCTGCTACCGATGAACTCCAGATGCATGTGCCACTCTGTGGGCTGGCTTCACATGGGCACTGGAGAATTGAACTTGGGCTATTAGGCTTTATGGACAACCACCTTAGCCACTGAACCATCTCTCTAGCTCTATCTGGAACTCTTCTTTTTCCCTTGTTCCTATGCCTCCCTGCAAGCCTTCAGCATGGGACATCAAGGCTCTGGCCATTCACATTAACCAGTACACGTCTTCAAAGTAAGACTGCGCGTTTCCGTCTCTTGGTCCTAGTGCCTGTCATCTGCGGTACCTAGCAAGCGTGTAGTGTATGAATGCAGTCTGGGCACAGTTCTTTTTTTTTTTTTTTTTTTTTTTTGGTTTTTCAAGGTAGGGTCTCACTCTGGCTCAGGCTGACCTGGAATTCACTATGTAGTCTCAGTAGTCTCAGGGTGGCCTCGAACTCACGGCGATCCTCCAACCTCTGCCTCCTGAGTGCTGGGATTAAAGGCGTGCGCCACCACGCCCGGCACTCGGCACAGTTCTTAATTGGAACCTCTATTTCCTGGTCTATGAGTTGTCAGTAACCCACGCCACAAGGTGACTGTGAGACTCAAGTGAGTCCTATTACAGGGACCTGGTGCACAGCAACTGCTCAGGGTTTATCCTCCCCTTTCCTCGCTGTCCATCCGATTCTTCAGAGATGCTTCTTCCTACCCACGCCTGCGTGTGCGCGCATGCGTGAGTGTGTGTGCGTGTGAGATATGTAGCACATGTGTGGTATGTGGAGTGTGGTGTTAGGCATGAATGTCTGCAGATGTACGCATCCCATGGGCGCGCTGTGGAGGCCAGAGCAGAGTGTTAGGGTCCTCCTCTATCACTCGTCCATGTATTTCCTTGAGAAGTCTCTCTCTGAACATGGCGCTGCCATTTGCAAACCCCAGAAATCCTCTGGCCTCCACTCCTGACAGGACTGGGGTTACAGGCATGCATGGTCACACCCAGCTGTTTACGAGGGTACTTGGGAATGGAACCCAGTCTTAGGTCCTCTCGGTCCCTCATGCTTGCGGCAAGTGCTCTTTACCCAGCACCTACTACACTTCTTTCTTTAACTGACCACTAGGTGGTGGTAGCCAGTGGCCTGATATCAGTTCCAGAACTGCTCCCTTAATATCCCAACCCAAGCCCTCTTCAACCCAGACTGAAAAACAAGACAATAATTTGTTGAGGGTTGGAGAGATGGCCCAGCACTTAAGGCATTTGCTTGTAAAGTCTAAAGGCCCAGGTTCAATTCTAAGTATCCACATAAAGCCAGACACATAGAGTGGCACATGTGTCAGGAGTTCCTTTGCAGTGGCAAGATGCTCTGCCTCTCTCTCTCTACTTACAAATCAATAAATAAAATATTTAAAAAATTTTGGGGCTGGAGAGATGGCCAAGTGATTAAGGTGTTGCCAGCAAAGCCCAATGATCTGGGTTCGATTCCCCAATATCTACATAAAGCCAGATGCACAAAGTGGTACATGCATCTGGAGTCTGTTTGCAGCAGCTGGAAGCCCTGGCATGCCCATTTTCGCTGTTTCTCTCTGCTTGCAAATAAACAAATAAAAATATTTTAAAAAGCCAGGTGTGGTGGCCTTTAATCCCAGAACTTGGGAGGCAGAGGTAGGAGGATCACCATGAGTTTGAGGCCACCCTGAGACTACATAGTTAATTCCAGGTCAGCCTGACCCAAAGTGAGACCCTACCTCGAAAAACCAAAATAAATAAATAAAGGAAGAAAAATAAAATAAAATAATTAATTTGTGGACTGGAGAAATGGCTTAGCACTTAAGGTGCTTTCCAGCAAAGCTGAAGGACCCAGGTTCAACTCCCCAGCACCCATGTAAAACCAGATGCACAAGGTGGTGAATGTATCTGGGGTTTGTTTGCAGTGGCTAAGAGGCCCTGGCACATCTATTCTCTCTCTCTCTCAAATAAATAAATTAAATATTAAATAATGTGTTGAAGGAAGATATTCTTTTCCTATACCAACTTTTTTTTTTTTTTCAGTACTGGGAATTGAACCCAAGGTCTTCCATATGCCAGGCAAGTGCTGTACCAATGAGCTACATCCTGTCTACCACACCAACTTCTTCTTTTCAGTCTATTGCCATTCTTGGTATCTTGATGAACTTCAGAAAATTCCTACTTGATTTTTTACTATGTTGGTTATAATTCTAGCCCAAGGATTTAAAGATGGATGTGTTATAAGAGGAGGAAAGAGAAGACACTGGGAAAGTGGGATTGAGTGATGAGTACTGTAGGAAAACCACAGGGAGGGGGAGGGGTTCATGGGCATTTCCCGTTCCCTTATGCGGCACACACACCCAGTCCTAATACCTTGCCAACTCCCCTCCCCAGTAAAGCGCTGGGGGGATACAAAGAAAATAATTCTGCCCTCAAGGAATTTATGGTATGGTGGTAGACACAGAGCCTATGAAAGTGTTAAGTCTGGATATTGCAGCTGTGTAGAGTACAAATTGAGGTGTTTTTAAATATAAATTTATTTATTTATTTATTTGAGAGAGAGAGAGAGAGAAAGTGGAGTGGAAGGATGGGAAGTTGGAGACTGGCAAGTTTACTTTTTACCTTTATTTATTTATTTGACAGGGAGAGAGAGAGAAAAAGAAAGAGAGAGAGAGAATGGGCACCCCAGGGCCTCCAGCCACTGCAAACGAACTCCAGATGCTTGTACCTCCTTGTGCTCACGTGGGTCCTGGGGAATCAAACCTGGGTCCTTTGGCTTTGCAGGCAAGTACCTTAACTGCTAAGGGATCTCTCCAGCCCCCCACCCCCTTTTTGAGGTAAGTGTCACTCTAGCCTAGGCTGACATGGAACTCACTCTGTAGTCTCAGGGTGGCCTCACTGTGCTCCTCCTACCTCTGCCTCCCAAGTGCTGGGATCAAAGGGGTGCACCACCACACCCAGCTTACTTTTTGCCTTCTTGTACTCTGAGTTGTTAATCACTGAGTACTACCATTTTTTGTACTGCAAAGTTAATAAAAATAAATACACACCCATATTCAGGAGATAGTAAGGGCTGGGAGTTAGAAGTGAGACACAAATGTCGCTATGTAATATGCTGGCTAAGGTCAGATTTTGGTAGGCCATGACTGAGAGAAAAGTTCACATTTGATTCAGTTGTGTTGATTTTCCATTATTTAGGTTATAATTCTAGCCCAAACATTTGACATTTGAAGATGGAAGAAACTTTTTTTTTTTTTTAATGAGGTAGGGTTCTCACTCACTCTAGTTCAGGCTGACCTGGAATTCACTATGTTGTCTCAGGCTGGCCTCGAACTCCCTGCAATCCTTTTACCTCTGCCTCCTGAGTGCTGGGATTAAAGCTGTGGGCCACCACACCTGGGTAACTTTTTTTTTTTTTTGAGGCAGGATTTCATTCTAGCACAGGCTGACTTGGTCCTTTCTCTGTAGCCCAGGCTCAGGGCAATCCTACCTGTCTCCTAAGTATTGGGAGTATAGGCATGAGCCACCATGCCTGATTTTTTTCCATGAATCCCAAGCTGTCCTTGAACTTGCTATGAGCCACAGAAGATCCTACTGCCTTTACCTCTCTCAAGTTTTGGTGTTAAAGACAAGTGCCCCCAGACCTGGCATGAGGTGCTGAGACTCTAATCCAGGACTTCTTGCATGCAAGGCAAATTCCACTGTGCTACAACCCTGGCCCCTACAAGAAGCTTGAGAGAAGTATAAAGAAAGAGAAGACACTGAGGTCAAAAAGGATTAAATAACGAGTGGTGCAGAAGAAATAGACACACCAATAGAAGCGTCTGGATGAGACGCAGGGAAGGTAGAGCTCCAGGAAGATTTATCTGCTGGGGGAGAGAATGCTTCACTGTCGGCTCCAGATGTCTTTTTCCTATCAATGTTGCCTGAGGTCAGCTTCAACCAGATTTCCCTTGGACCACAATATTGAAGGGGACTTGGCAAGGAACCTTATAAAGCATCAGTGAAAACACTTAGTGGATCTTTGCCTGGGCCCAGGCCTGGCACTGTGATAGTCCATGGGGACTGGATAAAAGAGGAGCACCAACTCATCCCTGCTGGGAGAAACCCTATGGCGGTAAACATGGAGGAAATCAGATATATTTCAAAAGGGGCGGGGGGGGGGGGGGGAAGACCGGCTTTAAACACAGACTGGCAAGATTGGGTATAGGAAAGAAAGACTTCGCTAAGAGACTAAAGGCAGGTGGCCATGCCCTTGAGCAAAAAAGCCGAGAGGAAGCTCTGGTTTTGGAAGGTCGGCTCACTGTTGTTAATGGACAAACCCTTACCTCTTTTCTGCCATGAACAGATTACAGAGGGTTGGGGTGGGGGAAGAGCTCGGGTTCTTTCCTTAACAGGGACATCAGGTTGGTGCACCAGCCCCTCATCACTAATGTCCATCTCTGGCAGAGGACGTCGCCTGCTGGGTTTCCTGAACTCTGACTCCAGACAGCCAGAAAGTCAGACACCAAGGGTTACAGCCTTCGAGCTGTGCCCAGAAGGGGGCAGTGGCCGGAAACACATTCACTGGCCCCTGGGAACCGCCCGATGCCTTCTGGACTCCAAGGATCATTCCCGTATGGATCGAGCCCCGGGACAAAGGTCCAGCACAGTAGACACCCCCTTCCAAACAGAGGCCTGCTAGCAAAGCTCCAGAGTCCCTCATTCCAAAATCCTGGTTGCTTGGAATCTAAAATCCTGACTTGGTGGGGAGCCAGTCAGAAGGTATTAAAAAAAAATTAAATTAAAAAAATAAACGCGCCCGACCTCTTGGGGCGAAAGGGGGGGGGTGGCCCTCCTTCAACCCCACCCGCTGGTGAGTCACCTCCCTCCAAACCAGAGTCTGCCCCTCCCGCGCCCGGTGCCAAAGAGCAGGGCGGGGCGGGCACTAAGGTGGGCTCCATCCCCGAGCCTCGGGCGGGCGGACAAGCTCCAGCGTGTCCCCGCGGGTGTCCCTGTTTACTCGGAGCCCCGGAGCGAAGTGGGGGCGGGCCCGGGCGGCCCCTCCCTCACCCCGCCCCCCTCGGCCCGCGGCCCCAATCCCGGTCCTGGTCTTACAAAGTCTCCAAATCAAAGCTCAGCCTTTCTCGTACCTTCCAGGCGGGCTGGCCGCCCCTGCCCCCACCCCAGGCAGGGTGTGTGTGCGTGTGGCGGTGGTAGTGTGTGTTGGGGGGGGGGAGGCACAGTCAGGGTTCCCCGAGGAAATCGGGCCTCCGCCCAGACCTCGGCTCCCGGACCCCCCCACCCCAGAGAGGGCCTGGAATCCTACCGCACGACCCCGAGTTTCAAAGAGGAGCGCTCAGCTTTCCTCGCCCCCTGCCCCATGCCATCCCTCGGCCCCTTCCACTCTCCGCAGCCCTGGGGGAGGCCGGCAGGCAGGCAGGGAGGGAGGTTGGAAGGCGCGGTCTGAGGACAGGGTGCCTGGGGGACTCCGAACCCGCTAGCGGACCCCCGGGCGTGGGGGGACTCCCACTCTCCCATCGCGTCCCCGAACTCCAAAGCCCGGCTTGCCTCGGACTCCCCCTCCCCAGGGCAGCGCGCCAAAGTGGCGCATGCGCACTCGCAGCATTGCCGCGTAGCTGTTTCTCCCCCCCCCCCCGCCACGGTTTTTTTCTTTCCCCGCCCCTTCCCTCCCTCCCTCCCTCCCATCCCTGTCCCCTCCCTCTTCTCCTCCCCCCCCCCCCCCCCCCGCGACACTTCAGTCCGAGGAACAGCAGTGCGAGATTCAGGCCAGTGTACTGTGGAGGCGGAAACGAGGGGAGCCCCCTGAGCTCCATCAGGACCCTTCCAAAGGCACCCCCACCGGGTCCACGCCCCCCACCCCCACCCCGCCTCCTCCCAATTGTGCATTTTTGCAGCCGGAGGCGGCTCTGAGATGGAGCTGTGAGCTTCACCCCGGGAGGAGGGGGGGGGATAGTGGAGCGAGGAGTAAAGCCGGGGGGGTGAAGGGTTCGGATTGGGGGGCTGGGGGTGCACCCGCGTCATCAGGCCCTCACCAAGGGGCACGGATCTGCACCTCTTTGCCCACCCTCCCAGTGCGCTTTGCTGAAGAAAAGAATAAGAATAGAGGAGTGGGGGAGAGGAGGATAAAGGGGGACCCCCCAATTGGGGGGGGCGAGGACGAGAAGGACCAGGACCAGAGGGGTGGGGGCTGCTGCTTGCATCAGCCCACACCATGCTGACCCCGCCGTTGCTACTGCTGCTGCCCCTTTCAGCTCTGGTCACAGCGGCTATCGATGGTGAGTGTGATTCCGTGGTCCCCTTGGACCCCTGGGGGCACCCCCTTCCCAGCCCCCACTCCTGCGTATGGATGGGGAAGGGAGATGCGGGAGGGGGTGCCTTTTGTTATCCCAGTCCAGCTGACACAGCAGCGGCCTGACTGGGGGTGGGGATGGGGTCTGATTTGGGGGATGGGGGCTCAGGACAGATGATGCTTCCGGACCCCCCCCAGCTCAGACAAAGACTAGAGCCCTGGCTAGCATAAAAAGGACTCCCCGTTTTTCTGATCCTGGGATCGATAGGCCTTCTCTTTCTATCTCTGGTCGGGGAGGGCCTCTGCCTCCCCTACATCCTCCACCCCCCCATCTGAATTGTGAAGGAATCCGGATTTGCTATGTACGGCTGCAAAAGGGGGCGGAGGGCCTTTGGAGTGGCCTCTGAAGGATGGAAGGCAGAGCTGGCCGGGGGTGCCCGGCTGGCCAGAGGGCAGGCAGGCCGAGAAGGCTGTGGGTGGGAAGAGGGAGGGCCCCCTGTTTGGGTGTGGAATAGGCCCTGCAGCCCTGGCACGGAGGCCTGGGTCCAAAATCCTGGGCTGCCCGCCTGGGTTCCAAAGTGGGCACTTCTCCCTTGGAGGGCCTCTGTCAGTAGTCAGGGTACAGCAGTGTTGGGGGATGGAGGGGGCCTAGTGAGAAGGAACTGAATCCCTTCTTAATTCCTGATAGCTTTGAGAGGAGAAAAAAACGTCAGATGTCATCCGCTGGGGAAGGGAACTAGAGAATGCCTTGGAATGCTGGCTTGGGGGGGTTCGGAGAGAGTGCTCTGTGACTTCTGACTTGATCTCAGTTTGGACTGGAAGGAGAATTGGAGGTTGGACGGGGATTATGGCTATGCCCCCACACCCTTCAGTAAATGTGTTTAACCTCAACCTTACCCTCATCCGGTTCACACACACTTTGGATACTACAGAGTTAGGCTTGGAATAAAACTGTTCTTTTGGGGAGACAGGGCACCCCACTCCCCCTTTTCTCTGTCAGCTGTTTTTTTCTTCTTGTGAGTCACCAGTTCAAGACTTGCCCAAGCTTTAAGATGGGGTCATGGAGTTAGGTTTGGGCTGGGTCCCTCACTTGAGAAGGGGTGGGGTCTCATTGCTTCTAGTCATCTCTGCCCTCTTACCAGAAGACAAAACAGCCTTACAGCATCATACACCCCTCCTCTGTCTTCTAAGTCTTGCCAGGCTGGGATTGGGAAAGTTTTTCTATGAAACCTGATTATGCATTCCCCTCCCCTCTCTCTAACTTGCATCAATTGGGACGGGAGGGCAAGAGGGTCAAGAAGCAGCGGTGCTCAGGAAAACAGTTTATTTAGTGTCCCTTAGTCATGCCATCCGTGGGATTGTCTGTCTGGGTCCCCCCCCATCCCCCTATTATCTGCCCAAAAGGAGAAAAGAGGCTCTGCTCTGAAAATCCTTCAGACAAGCCTACACAGCCATCCTGTGCTCCTGGATGTCCAACAGCGTCGTCATGTGTTTAGTCTCTTGGTCTAGGCCCTGAGAGGAGAGACGGAAGACTGAGGCAAAGAGATTTGGCAAAAAACATCCGCAAAAGAGAGACCCATTGGGAGACCCATGAAGAGAGGGCAAATGGAAATAGGCAGGAGCAAAGACACTGGAGAGCCAAAGTCGCCAGCCCAGTCAGGAATGGGCTGTAGGAAGCAGCACTCTGAGTAGCCTACAGGGGTCCTAAATGCCACACTAAGTTGATTGATGGTGAGTGGAGGAGGGAGACTGACTTCCCTCCTCGACTGTCTCCTATCCTTCCTTGAAACTTGTAAGTCATCCACCCGTGAATCCCTAGTTCTGCTATCTATGGTACCTGCTGGGGGTATAGCTTAGTGAAAGAATGCTTGTCCTAACACATGAGAGGACCTGGGGCTATTGCTCCAGCAACAAACAAGCCCACCTTCCTCCCCTGGAAAGGGAAGTGTGAGTGCTCTGGGGAATAAGAAAGGAGAATCCTATTCAAAGGTATACTGCCCTCTGGTCCTCTTAGCTAGGCTCTGCAGATGTTGAACTTTGCTTTCTAGAGAAGAAACCTACTGGCTCCGCTCGCTTACCGACTTGGTTCTAGCCTTCATCCCACTCACCTGGGCCTTGCTGCCTTCCCAGCAGATGTAGGGGCATCTCCACCCCCACCCCGCCCCATTCTGCTTTTTCTCTGTGCCTGAAACTATCCCTGGGGTCCCCTTCTCTGTAGGGATGGGGTTGTCACTTTCCCCTGGTGGACACAGTTGAGTATATTTGCAGTTCGGGAAGATGGAAAAGGTGGGATGGAGAATGAGAAGGACCATTGAGGGCCCTGTTGAGATTAGGGGACATTTCATGGTGGAGGAGACTCCGGAGGCAGAACTGGCTCAGAGAAGCAGGCTGACTTCCTCTCTTGCTCCCTAGCCCGCCACACTGCCCCTCATGTATTACCAGTTACTAAAGGTGGACAGTCGAAATGAGTTATGAGGCTGGAATGTTATCCTTCTGCCTCCCTGAGAGAAGATTCTAGACTCCATTCTCCCTGCTCAGACCCAAAGTCTAAACATCTATCCTTACACTCCACTTTCAGTGCAAAGGTATATAGCAAATTCATCAGGGTGTGGGGGGGTGGTATTTTGGGGTTTAGGGTAGCTTCTCAAGATGAGGCTTCTTTCTAGTCCTCTGCCCATCCCCCGCCCCCCCATCGCTGGGCCTCCCCAGCATGTCACCCAGGGCCTTGCCCAGAGTAAAATCTTTCCCAACTCCACTCCTTTCCCGACCCCTTCCTGGGCTGAAGTGTAGCTCAGTGGCAGAGCACACGTCTTCCATGCTGGAGGCTCCGGTTAAGCAGTGAGCCTTTGCTTACCTTTGGGAAGCCCTTCCTCACGACTTACTCCTCCTGCGGTCAGTCTCTGCCCTATGCGTCAGAACTCCAGTCCCAGGACTCATCCTCGGGATCCTCTCTACTTTCTGGACTTCCCGCTCTGTCTGCCTGTGGTCTAGTTGGCCGCCCTTGGGGTCTGGGGCAGTCGCGTTGGGACTGTGCAAGGGTCCTTGAGTTGGTGGTTCCTTAGGAGTGCCAGGGAACCTGGTTCCCGCCTCCTACGTGCTATCCCAGATTTCAGCCTGGTGAGCTGAGCGGGATCCTGTGTTGTTTGGAGAAGGAAGCAGTTGGCTCTGGAGTGTTTCCGGTGCTGTGGCCTCAGGCATTAGCAGGAAGCTTCTCTGAGGAGCTGCTGAGGGGTACAGGAGAGAGGCATTGGCCCATCTTGTTCCAGTGAGATGAGTCTCCTAGGCCTGGCTTCCTTGACTGAAGAGCTCAACTTCCTTATCCCCACCTCCCGCTCCCTAACAACCCTGCGGAAGGCAGCAGACTGTAATATGGTCTCCCTTGGGTCCGATGCTGGTGTGGGCACTCTGTTTCCCCAAGCCAGAATATATGACGCCTCCAACCCTACCTACTCTGTGTCTCAGCAGGGTAGGACAGCTGTGTCACCTTCTTGGCACCCTCAGGGCTGAGCCCCCTTCCTGTCTTTTCTGCCTGCCTGCTTTCCTGTTCTGTCATTGGTATGTGTTGGATGGGGCTTCCAGAACCTCTGTCTCTGGCCCTCTTGGCTCACTTCTTTTATTTGCTCATCCCTTGTGGCATTTTCAGCCTTGGTTCTGTCCTTGGTCAACTGTTTTACTTCCTTCTGCTTGTCTCCCTTTACCTCCATGCAGGGCCCCTGGTGTTCTGAAAGCCACCTGGAGGGACATCTCTCCAGGGAGTTTCTACCTGCCCCCTCGCCTGCCTTAGCTTTTTAAATTTTTATTTATTTATTTATTTATTTTTAGGTAGGGTCTCTCTGTAGCCCAGGCTGACCTGGAATTCACTCTAGTCTCAGGGCGGCCTTGAAGTCACAATGATCCTCCTACCTCTGCCTCCTGAGTGCTGGGATTAAAGGCATGTGCCACCACGCCTGGCTCGCCTGCCTTATGATTCTGGAGTCATTCTTCTTCTCCCTAGCCAGACCCAAACTTGTCTTTTTTGGCAGTGAACTATCATCCCTCTCCATTTTCCTTCAGTTTTTTCCTCTTCTTCGCCCTTCACTAATTTTGGGAATGGCTTTTAGAAGAATGTTTCTGGAACAAAAAAAATGAAACAAACAAACAAAAAGCTTGATACCCCTTGTGGACTAAGAAGGTATTTCAGAAGGGAAGGAGGGAGGTTAGACTGCTGGCCGAACTTCCTCCTAGCCAGAGTGTGAGAATGAGGGAAAGATGTGGGGAGTAGGTCAGAAGCGGCCGGCTTCTACTGCTGGCGAGCAGAGGCCTTGTGAGGCCGGGGGAGGGCTTATACCAGCCTCAGCCTTGAGAGAGAGAGATGCTGACCTCTGCAGGCATTCGAGGGGGTCTGGATTTTATTTGTGGGGAATGGAAAAGACGATAGGGAGGTCACAGGTCAGGCTAATGTCCTGCTGAGTCAGTATTGACTCAGGATGGAAGGGGAGACCCTTCTTTTTCCCTGGTGGTCCAAGCCACCCTGTCTGTCCATCTGTCCAGGCCACAAAGCAGAGGCCCAGACTCAGGAATGACAAAAATGTGTCTGAACCTCACTGAGCTGCGGGGAAGGAGCCACTGGGTAACACCCAAAATACATAAAATTTGGGGAAAGCTCTCAGTTGGGTCTGGAAGGCCTTTGCTGCCCCAACCCCATATGCTTGAGAACTCAGACTCCTGCAGGCGCTGCCCCTCAGGCCCTGGGTTCTTTGGCTCCTCTGGTTCGTTAGGTTTACCGTGTGGCTTCCCTTAAAACCATCCACCTACCTATCAAAGGGTACCCATCTCTTCCTCTGCTCGGTCTCCACTTGCTATTCCTGCCTTGTTGTCCTTTAGGAAGAACATCAGAGGTTCTCAGGGGGTGTTGAAGCATATGCCCCCCCTCCTCTGGAGAAGACTTCTTCCAGGCCTGGGGTTTTCTGTCTTCCTCTTGTCTCTGGCAAGGCATGCTGGCCTCCTGCCCCACCCCACCCCAAGGTCCCAGAGTGGGACAGAGGAAGACAGCCAAGGCTCAAGCCAGGCAGTGGGGTCTGTGTTGTGTCTGGACGCACACCCAACCCCACACCTCCTGCCCTGGCTCCAGCTTGGTGGCCCTGGGGGCCATGGCTGGGCTGGGTGCCTGGACTGGGGGGGGGGGGGTGGAGAGCAGGGTGTTGGCCAAGTTAGCATGGCGGTCACATTCATCTCCAGGCAAAGCTGAGAACAGACAGCCCCTGTGTCCTGGTGTTCCTCCTGCAACTCGCTCACTCTCCTTCCTCGCTACTCCTACATCCTTCTCCTTCCTGTCTCAGCCCTCTTCTGTCCCTTCTTGTCCCTTTCCTTCACACCCTCCTTCTCTCTGAAGGGCCCCGAAAGCCACCTCCCCATAATTGCCCTCCGCTTCCCAGTGCCAGAGGACCAGCATTCCTGACTCTTCTTCTGGGAGGCCTCATCTGAAAGATGGGGATTTCGCAGGCAAGCATCTCACAGGGCCAGCATGGCTCTGTGGCTGGCACCCAGTGTCCACATTAAAGGGTGTTCACGTCCATCTTAAGAAAGCACTATTTCTCACAGAGTTAGGAGGCCAGTAATTGATTTCTATCCTAGGATAATACTGTACCCCATCTGAACTGCAGGCCACCAAAAAAAAGGGGGGTTTCTGAGTTTTGAGTTCAGATGCAAAAAACTCAGCTAAGGGCAGTGGGGTTGGCTTGGCCTTTGAGCAGATTATAAATGCCCTCCCCTCCTCCCTCCCAGCTGAGAGGAAGCTTCCTTTGGCTATGGAGACTGCCCCAAAGTAGACTATGTGTTTCTTTCTCCCCCTCTTCCCCTGAAGGAAATCAAAGACAGGCCTCAGCTTTCTCACTGGAGATTCCTGGGGCTCTTTCCACCATCTTTGGTAGGAAATTCTTTCACTTATCTCTCACTCATCGTTGCACTGCTTTTGCTGTCCTGGGAGGCCTGAACCCTGAACTGGGTCCCTCTGCCCCTGGGCCTGAGGAGACGCTGCTATGGGACAGGGGCTGAGCCCTCCTCTTCCTTTTCTTGCCCCATCCCCCACTCCCCTTCCCTCTGCTAGAAGCACATCTGGTTTGTGAATCTCTCTCATTCCAGCTTTCGGAGTTTGCCAGCTGCTGTTTCCTCTGTCGAGTTCAGGCCAAAAATGGGGGTGGGGGACAGTGAGGGAACTATGCGAGGGCCAAAGGAGGGGTCGGTGGCTGGGACATAGGATGGAGGGAAGGTTAGTGTGACCAGCCAGCGACCTCAGGCCTTGGCCATCCATTCTGCCCTGAGGAAGAGTGGGGCATAGACTTAGCCCCAGGTGGAGAAGTGTCCCCGGGCTGGGGGTGGCACAGGGGTCTATTTCTGAGCTCCAAACATCCCATCTGCCCGAGTTCCACTGCAGGGCCCTCTCCCTGCTCAGCCGGCCTGGCCTGGCTGGCCAGGGGAAGCGATGGTCTCCAGCATGCTAACTAGGCTGGCCGGCTGTTTCCCCGGGAAGACCTCACAGCTGGCCCAGTGGGGCAATGAACTCAGCATTATCCACCTCCTCAAGGGGCCTTTATTCCCGGCTTAGGGTTGGGGGGGGCGGGAGGGGGACTCCGGTGGGGGGGCCTGGCCAGGCCATCCTTGATGTGTTTCCTGAACTCAGCTCTGGTTCTGGCCAAGGGCCTGGTGCAGTGCCTTCTGCCAGAGACGGGGGTAAGGGAGAGAGGGCATCTCAGTGTGGCCATCGTACTCCCTCCTCAGGGTCCTGACACACTTTCCTGACCCTGCATCTCAGCCCCACATTTGAGTCAGCTCTGTACAGCCACCTCACTCCCCGGGGAACTGTGGCTCCTGAGTGGCCAGAGAACTTCTCATCCATCTTTGGCCCCATGGCACTTAGTGCAGAGCCGGCCTCCAGGGCACGCCAGGGGCATAGAAATGGCCTTGGACACGGGCCAAGGAAAAGGTGATGAAAAACTGAGAGACAGGAGCCCTGCCCTGAGTTGGGGGTGAAAGACCCCCCCCCTCCCATGGAGGGCATGACTAAAGACAGGAACTGCTCCCGAACAGCACTCCGTGGTGTGGAGATGGGTGTGGACTGCACTCATTAAGAACCTAGAGTCAGCTAAACTGGGCTGAGTCCTGGTTTTGTCACTTGCCAGCTGTGTGACCCCAGGCAAGTCTGGCCCAGTTTCCTCTTCTGTGAAATTGTGGTATTAGTACTCCCTACTTTGTCATCCTGTGGAGAAGTCTAGATAAGGTGACACATGGAAGGAACTGCCTTACCACGGTTCCCAGCACGTAGGGAGCCCGCAGCGTGTTAGCTGCCCCGCTACCTCCTTTCTGGGGATGAGGGAAGAGTGTGGGGTGGGAGGGTGGGGAGGGAGGTCTGGTGGGGGGTGAAAGTAGGATCAGGGGGTCCCAGATGTAGTAATTCCACAGGTTGGCTGGACTTGAAGTAGCTCCTCCAGGTTATGCTAGCCGGTCCCTTGCTCCTGCTCTGTAACCCTATCATCCCAAGTAGTCTTTTGGGCCCTCTTATCTGAGGATATCTCCAGAAAGTTCTCTTGAGTTAGTGCAACCAGCAGGAGAGGGCTGTGGCTTTAGAGAGGAAGTGGAAGCCGAGCTCTCTGCCCTGTCCTTTCTTGTCCCACCTGGCCCTGCCCTGCTGTCCCCTGTGCGGGCCGTCTCCAAGCCACACTGTATGCCAAGGGTGCCCTCACAGTTCCCATGTGGGGGCCTGGTGCTAAGGGGCTGGGGCGCAGCTGGGGCAATGGTTCAAGGGACCAAGAATGTCCAAGAGGGTAGAGAAGCAGAGAGGTTAGAAAAGGCCAGCTACGGGCTGCCAGTGGGTGCAGGAGAAAGATGAAAACATCGCAAAGGCCTCAGTGTAGCCCCATCATTGTTAGAAAGGCTGGGGTGCTAATGTCTGATCAGGTAACAAGGGCTGTGACCCCCAGAGGGGGAAGGGAACACTAGAGTGAAGCCTAGAGGATTTGGGTATGGACAGGAAGGCCCTCTTAGACCTTTCCCCTCCTCTGCCCCAGATACACAGTATGGAGGACTGGTGCTGGGGAAGGAAGGAGTCCTGCAGATCTTCAGGGCCCCAGAGTTGGCCTCCATTATTCCTTTACACTCTCCTTTTCTTGCCTTACCCTTAGCCCCTAAAACTTGCAGCCCCAAGCAGTTTGCCTGCAGAGACCAAGTCACCTGTATCTCAAAGGGGTGGCGGTGTGATGGTGAGAGGGACTGCCCAGATGGCTCTGATGAGGTCCCTGAGATCTGTAAGTACCTCTTCTGGGTCCCACTTCTCCAACCCTTGGCTTATCCCTTGCCTTTGCGGGATGCTTGGGATAAGGACAGCTGCTCTCTAGCCTGGCGTGGACCTTGCTCTCTGACCGTGTTTGTCCCTAGTACAGCTAAAACTGCCCTCTCCCTCTTCTCCAACGCACCGGGCATGGTACCTGGTGTGTGTAGCCATGGCACACTGGATTTTTCCCTTGGTTGTCCCAAACCTACTGGGGACAATATACTCTGGGCTGCTGCTTTGCTGGAAGCAAATGGCTCAGCTGCCTTCTCCTTCCAGCACTTTCCTCCTCTTCCCAGCTTTCAGCCTCCCGGGCCTTGATGAATGGCCTTCACATACTGCCAGGTACCCTTCCATCCCAGGCCAAAGGCCACCGCTCTTGCTCAGCCTCTGCACCAGAAGCCCCACCCCTGTGCACTTCCCGCCACCCCCGCTTTCCCCTGCCCCCAATAAGTGGTGTAATCAGAGACAGCTGTTTAAACTGGGAGAAAGGTCCCCGCCCAGCCTGCACCCTGCCAGTGGGTGTGTGGGGAGGGGGGAGAGTAAAGGACTTGTTGGTAGGACCCCAGAGTCCTGGGCAGCTGGCAAAGTCCTGGGCCCTCAGTCTTCAGCACTCCCCTGCTTGGCCCATCGTGGCCAGGGTCAAGGTCGCCCTGCATTCCCAGGTCTGTCCATTTCCCAGGTTTCATCATGCTCGCCTCCCGTCCTCTGTCCTCTCCCCCACCCCCACCCATAATTATCAAGGGTAATTTTAGGGCAGAAAGGGAGCCACCAGTTTTTCTCTGCCTCACCCCCACTTCCCTGGAAGGGTGGGAGCCATTATATTGGGCCCAGAGCCTCTTCTTGTCTGACACCACCTCAGATCTCGTGTTCCTGCCCCTGTGCCTGGGTGTTGGCAGGAGAGACGGTCAAGCAGAGAGGCCGCTCATTCCCCACTCTCTGCTTCATCTTCCTGCAGTTTGATACAAGCTGCATCTTACATAGATCTCCATTCTGTTCACACTCATGCATGCTCCTGGGCCCATGATGGCCACACATAGACCCAGCTGGCACCAACTCACCCACAAGGCGAGGGCACTGATAGGTTTGCACAGCCCATGTCTAGGTGCCCAAAAGTGCTTCCAGAAACACAAAGTGCACTCAGACAGGTGCCCCGACACGTGCGTTGGTAGAGGCGCCCACAGACCCAGACAGAAATACCCACACCCAGCACCCTTATTAAGGACCACTGTCCACCCCCATGCGCCCCTCCCTGTTTATGCGAGCCCTGCACGCTCACACTAGCAACGTTGCCCGCTTGCATCCTGTCTGCTGGGACCGGTGGCAGTGGTCTTGCCATCTCATCCCTCCTCTTGGTAACTGTGGAAGATGCCAAGACTGTGGAAGCTGGATATTGCCAGTGGGCCACAATTTTTGACCCTTCCCAAACCATTCCATCAGGTTGCTGCTCTGTGTTGGAAGCATAGAGTAGTACTAGCCAGTAGAAATCTATTGTGTAAGCCACATATGTATTTCTGAACTTTTCTAGTAGGTACATTTATAAAAAGAAACAATCAAAATTAATTTGAATAATTTATTTTCTCTGATGTGCCCTGAATATTATTTTAATATTAGCCTTATGAAATTATTAGAGCTATTTTGTCTCTTCTTTTGGTGCAGAGTCTTCAAAGCCAATGTGTACTTTATGTGTCCCTGTGCCCAGTTTTAACTAGTTCTCAATAGCCACGTATGGCTGGTGTTGTGTATGAGTTGGTACACCTCTAAGTGATTTGGCACCTCTCTCATTATCCAGCTCTGTGTCTTGGGGGCCATGGAAGTTTTTTTTTTTTTTTTTTAATCATTTGAGCTCTCTGCCTTTGGCTCATCCAAACCTTTCACTTCTGACTTCTGTCTGTCACCTGAATGTAGAATGTTAAAGCATGGAGGTGTGAAAGCATGGAACATTTGGAGAGTAGACGCTTGGCTGACAGCTTAGTTTTTCCCTCCACCTGGCTGTTTGCAGATGTGTAGCTCCTGCTGGGAGTGGTGGAGCAGAGCTGATCAGGGATGTCCAACCTTTTGACACTGCAACATGGTGCTGTCATCTACAAAGGTGTTGGGCCACATGCACTGCTGTCCTAGGGCATGTGTGGCCCCTAGGCCATGGCTTGAGCAGGCCTGCTAGGTGGAAGGATCTAACCAGCTCCTAAGACCTCTTGAGAGCTAAAATACGCAGGGGTCTGAAACTGCAGTCTTGATTTATCCCCCACCCGTCAGGGAAGAGTTGACCAGATAGCCACCTTAGGCAGCTTGGTCATGCCAACCATTCTGTTTGTCTTCAGGTCCGGAGAGTAAGACCCAGCGATGCCGACCTAATGAGCACAATTGCCTGGGCACTGAGCTGTGTATTCCCATGTCTCGCCTCTGCAATGGGATCCAAGACTGTGTGGATGGCTCAGATGAGGGTGCCCACTGCCGTGGTAAGAACTCATACTTTCCTGTCCCAGGAGGATGCGTGAGCTCTCAGCTCAACATCTGGTGGGATGGGAGGCCCTCCATGCAAGGGTCATTCTTGTGTTTTAGTGGGGCTGACACCTTGTCCTGCGCCCCACCCCCGTCCTGACTTGCCATCAGATGCAGGTGAAATAGGTGGGCTTGGAGAGTGATCAAAACAGTCCTGTGGGCCTTAGCATGGGCCTGACTGGGCACTTCCCTCTGGCTGCAGGGCTTAGACAAGTCACTCCCTCTCTTCAGACCCAAGTTTCTCATCTGTTAAAGGAGAAGTCAAGTGTTTTTGTTGTTGTTGTTTTTGTTTTTTAATTTTTGGTTTTTCGAGGTAGGGTCTCACTATAGTCCAGGCTGACCTGGAATTCACTATGTAGTCCGAGGCTGGCCTTGAACTCACAGGGATCCTCCTACCTCTGCCTCCCAAGTGCTGGGATTAAAGGCTTGTGCCACCATACCCAGCTCTAAGGCTTTGTTTTGTTTTTTAATTAAAAAATTATTTACTTGCAAGGGAAGAGAGAGAGAGGGAGGGAGAGAGGGAATGAATGGGTGTGCCAGGGCCTCTTGCCACTGCAAAACAAAACAACACAAACAAAAAATCTCGACCTTGTGTGGGGACTAGGGAATCAAACCCAGGATGCTAAACTTTGGAAGCAAGTGCTTTTAACTGCTGAGCCATCTCCCCAGCTCAGAAGAGAGAGAGAGAGAGAGAGAATGAGAATATGAGCGTGCCAGCGCTCTTGCCTCTGCAAATGGATACCAGATACTTGCACCACTTTCTGTGTCTGGCTAACTTGGGTGGCTTGAGATTGAACCTGGGCCAGAAGGCTTTGTAAGCAAGTGCCTGTAACCACTGAGCAATCTTCTCAGCCCCGAGAGTCATGTTTTTATACTCCTGGATTTTTATTAATGTGGTCCTTTCTTCAAAAGGTTTCCTGTGTGACTACCGAGTATGAATACAGGAACAGAAAACTGTGGTTGCCCCTGAACCTAGTGAGCTAGGGCTTTGTTCAGTGCCCTTGCCATAGCCGTGGAAGGCACCCCCCCCCCCCCAGGAACTGCAGATCTTGGAGGGGCCTCAAAGCTACTTTGGTTCTTCCTTCTCTGAGAGCATTCTCGTACATTCTCAGAAGTGATTGATGGGAAGGCCATTCTGTCTGAGGAGAGAACACTGAGGTGACAAGTCGGACTTCTCACCCGAGGCTCAGGTCACTAGCCCTGCAGTCTTCCCCCAAGGCCAGCTGGAAAGTCCGGTTGGCTGCAAGCACTTTGGGAGTAATCCGTGATAGAGACAAAGCCCCAGGTCTGGCTGTTGAGGAAATACCGACCTCTCTCTTCTGTCCCGGGGCCTGGGCCTGAAGCAGGTAGCCCTTGAGAAAGACCTTGAGGCAAGACCCTCGTGGAGGGATCGGGAGCGGGTCTTGTACCGTACGCATGTTAGAAAACATTTGCCTATGGGAGGAGACACATCTGGATCCTCTCGCTGGGACACGTAATGCGGATCAGAGAGCTGGTGGAGGAATTTTCTCCTTTCTTTTGGAAGCTCCTAGGGTGGGATGCAGAAAGAAGGTTTAGGGACTGACTTCCATTACCCTTCTGAGTGGATGATGTACACCCATATTTCATTCCTTCTGAAATACCTTCTAGTTTTGGAAACGACACAGAACCTCAGAAACCTAGGCTTGGGACCTTCTCGGATACTCAAGGAGATGGACTTTCTCACTACCCCTTTCCCCCACCATCCAGAGGGAAATTCTTCTGTAGGTTTTCTACAACAGGCAGTGTTCTCCCCGCCCCCAGGGAAAGGCTGGATCGGCAGCGCATTTGGGCTCTTGGGTAAAAGTAGGGGCAGAAAGAATAACTGGGTCCAGCCCCCGAGCCCAGCTCTTCCTGGCAGGCTTAGTCCCTTAAACGCCTTAGCACCGCAGCGGCTCTCTCCTAGCGGGGGTGGTGGGGTGTGTGTGAGGCGGCTGGACAAAGGGGTCTTTGTGGCAGAGTCGCCTGGCCCCACGCAAGGCCTTAATTGGGTCGCTGGTCTGGGGGGGCAACTGCTCTCCCACCTCTCCCCCCCTCCTGTCTCACTCCCTCTGTCTTCCCTGTGGAAGTGGGTCAGTGGCAGGAGAAAGATTAGAAAAGGATCCCCAGGGAACCAGTTTTGCTCCTCCTCCTTTTCCTCCACCTGGATGTTGGGCCTTTTCTCTAAGGGCCCCTAGGGCTCAAGGGATGAGTTGGAGGAGGGCTTCTAGGCCAGCGCTGGGGACCGGAGAGATTTCATGCCTGCGCTTCACTATCAGGTGAAGCCGACGTTGTTACGCTGTCTGAGTACAAGAAGGGTGCATGAAAGGAATAAGATTCATTGTCCCCCTCCTGTTGATCCCAACAAAGTACTAGGATCCCTCTTACGGGACACAGGTGACCCTGAAAGGCAGAGCAGGGAGAGGTGGCTACGTGACCTTGGGCTTCGGTAGCCTTTCTCGCAAAGTGTCACACTTGCTTCCTGAGACCCTCTCTTGGACACCACAGCTCTTCCTTCAAAGCAGTTCCTGAAGGGTGACTGGAGATGGAGGAAGGTTTCTGTCTAGGAGTGGCCTCGGGTCTGGAGACCTGACCGTGTGTCTCTCCTGCCTTTATGCAGAGCTCCTAGTCAACTGCTCTCGGCTGGGCTGCCAGCACAACTGTGTCCCCACACCCAGTGGGCCCACCTGCTACTGCAACAACAGCTTTCAGCTGCAGGCAGACGGCAAGACCTGCAAAGGTATGTGAACATGGATGCATGTGCATGCTGGGGTGGGCTGCGGTGGGCCGCGGGGAGAGGCTAGGAAGGCTCAGCTTGGAAGAAATAGTCCAGGGCATGGCATGGCTGTGAGTCAGTCCTAACCATTTGCTTCCACCAAACCTTTAAAATGTTGTCTTAAACTGGGCATGGTGGCACATGCCTTCAATCCCAGCACAGGTAGGATCGTCGTGAGTTCAAGGCCATCATGAAACTACATAGTGAGTTCCAGGTCAGCCTGGGCTAGTGTAAAAGCCTACCTCAAGAAAACAGAAACAAAAACAAAAAGTTGTGGGGCTGGAGAGATGGCTTGGTGGTTAAGCACTTGTCTATGAAGCCTAAAGACTCCGGTTCAAGGCTCGATTCCCCAGTACCCATGTAGGCCAGATGCACAAGGTGGTGCATGCATCTGGAGTTCCTTTGCAGTGGCTGGAGGTCCTAATGTGCCCGTTTTCTCTCTCTTTCTCTATCACTCTCAAATAAAAGTAATAGCAACAAAAAAGTCTTTAAAAAAAGGGCGGGGGGAACCAAAACAAAAAAGAGGCCAAGTGTGGTGCATGCCTGTAATTCCACACTTGGAAAGTGGAGGCAGGAGGATCAGGAGATAAAAGTCATCCTCAAAAAAAAAAAAAAAAAAAAAGTCATCCTCAGCTATATAGTGAGTTCGAATCCAGCCTAGGACACATGCCTTAAGACACACACACACACACACACACACACACACACATGCACGCATTATCTTAAACCAGGCATGGTGGTGCATACCTTTAATCCCAGTAGTTGAGAGGCCTCAGAGGTAGGAGGATCACCGTGAGTTCAAGGCCACTCTGACCTGAGACTACATAGGTCAGCCTGGGCTAGAATGAGATCCTACCTCAAAAAGAATTGTCTTAAAATTATAGATTGCATGAGAATTTTGTTGCAAAAAAATAAATAAAGCATTAGCCAAGCATGGTGATTCATGCCTAATTGCAGCACTTGATAGACTGAGCAGCCAGATTGCTACGAGTTCTGAGGCCCTGTCTCAAAACATTAAAAATAAATACGCAGGGCTGGAGAGATGCTTAGCAGTGAAGGAACTTGCCTGCAAAGCCAAAAGGACCCAGGTTCAGTTCCCCAGGACCCACATAAGCCAGATGCACAAAGTGGTGCACACGTCTGGAGTTCTTCTGCAGCGGCTGAAGGCCCTGGTGCACCCATCCTCTCGTTCTCTCCCTCCCTCTCTCTCAAATAAGTAAAAATAAATATTTAAAAATAAACAAATAACAAACATGGCTGGACATGGTGTCTTTAATTTCAGCTCTTGGGAGACAGAAGTTAGGATGGTTATCGTGAGCTCCAGGTCAGCATGGGCTGGAGTGAGACCCTATCTCAAACAACAACAAGAGGTTAAAAGCAAAGTTTTCCTTGACAGCTTCTCTTTGATTCTGTTCCTTTTCCATTCTCTGGAAGTCAAATCTGCTATCAGTGCATTCTCTGCAGTCTCTTGTGAATTTGTGTACATGCACTCACTGAAAATCTAATTGGAACTATTGTTTATGTGTCTTTTTTTTGCATAAATAGTACCATTCTGTAGGTATTGTTTACCATGTTTTTCACTCCTCAGTATGTTCTGGAGGTTTTTCTCATGTCAATATGTAGAGATCTACCTCATTCTTTTAAAAACCGCTGTGACGTATAACTATTACCACAGTTTACTTGGCCATTCCCCTATTGATGAGTAAGATGTTCCCAATTTTTCTCTGTCACAAACAATGCAAACTTTGTTTTAAGTTTGCCTCCCTTGAGCCTTTGCACAAATACTACCTTCTCAGTGAAGCATTCCTTGACCTCTCTAAAATCACTCTCCTAACACACATTTTCTGAACTTTTTTTTTTTTTTTTTTTGTCTCGAGATAGGGTTTCATTGCAGCTCAGGATGACCTGGAATTCATTATGTAGTCTGGGGGTGCCTCGAACTCATGGAGATCCTCCTACCTCTGCTTCCCAAGTGCTGGGATTAAAGGCGTGCGCCACCACACCCGGCATAGAGCTTTTTTTTTTTTCAAAGTAGGGTCTCACTCTAGCCCGGGCTGACCTGGAATTCACTATGTAGTCTCAAGGTGGCCTTGAACTCTTGGTGATCCTCCTACCTCTGCCTCCCAAGTGCTGGGATTAAAGGCATGTGCCACCACACCCAGCTGTTTGTTTTTTGAGACAGGGTTCATGCAAGTCCAAGAGGCCTGGAACTCACTCTGTAGCCCAGGTTGGCCTTCTAACTCATGAGGCTCCTCTTACCTCAGCCTTCCATGTGCTAGGATTATAAGCATGAGCCATCACATCTGGCTTTTAGTATTTCATGTATTATCAGAATATATGTTTCGTGAGGATAGCAGTGTGAGTCTGTTTTCAAATCTATTGGTGTATCTTTATACTTGGCACATAGTAGGTACTCCAGAAATATTTTCTGAATGAGTGACATTTCACAGGATGAGGAGAGTAGATTCTAAGACTGGACTTGCAGGGCAAAAGATGTACACATTTTGTATGTGTAATCAGTTCTTCCAAACTGTCCTTCAAAGTAGCTGTACAGATGGACACCTCGAGAGGCTGGGGTCTCAGGACACCCACACTTCTGCCCTTGTGGCACTGGAAATGATCCCACTCCTTTTTTTTTTTTTCCCGAGGTAGGGTCTCACTGTATCCCAGGCTGACCTGGAATTCATTCTGTAGTCTCAGGATGGCCTCGAACTCACAGCAATCCTCCTACCTCTGCCTCCCGAGGGCTGGGATTAAAGGCGTGTGCCGCCGCGCCCGGCTTGAGATGATCACACTCTTGTCTTTCCTCCGGCAGACTTTGATGAATGCTCTGTGTATGGCACCTGCAGCCAGCTCTGTACCAACACGGATGGCTCCTTCACCTGCGGCTGTGTGGAAGGCTACCTGCTGCAGCCAGACAACCGCTCGTGCAAGGCCAAGAACGGTGGGTAGGGCTGCCTGCGGCCGCAGAGCCAGGGCACCTACAAGGCAGTTTCCCAGTGGGCTGTGACCTTGAGAAGTCCGGGGGTCCCCGGCTGTGCTGACTCTTCTCTTCCCCACCTCCAGAGCCGGTGGACCGGCCCCCTGTGCTACTGATCGCCAACTCCCAAAACATCTTAGCCACGTACCTGAACGGAGCCCAGGTGTCTACCATCACTCCAACCAGCACACGGCAGACCACAGCCATGGACTTCAGCTATGCCAATGAGACAGTATGCTGGGTGCATGTTGGGGACAGTGCTGCCCAGACACAACTCAAGTGTGCCCGAATGCCTGGCCTAAAGGGCTTCGTGGATGAACACACCATCAACATCTCCCTCAGTCTGCACCGTAAGTTATCCACGTCCAGCTGGGAGGGCAGGGAAGATGGGCGAGAGGCACCCTGCTTGGCAAAGAGGTAGGGGTTTAGATAGGATGGGTTCTGCCTAGGGCAGGAACCTAATCAGGGTGTCCCTGACTGAAGCAGAGGCAAGGGGCTTGATGCCTCCTTGGCAAAGGAGCAGAGTGATGGCTAAGCTTGTGTCACTGTCTGAGTTATCTGTAGGTGTCTCTTGCATTTCTGACCCATGGCTGAAGAAGCCTCAGTGGAAAAGTGTGGGCTAAGAGGGTAATGGATGGTTGGTCTCCAGAGACCAGGGACTGTCCCTTCTCTGAGAGAGGAAGTGTTGATCAGACTGCAGAGGGGTTTTCCCATTTAGCTGCAGCCAGGACTGGGGAAAGGAGCTGCAGCCTGGGGCCTCCTATTCAGTGCCCAAAGACAGAGGAGTCCAAGTGTCCCTTGGTGTGGGCCACCATGTTCCATCATTTCCCTCGGGGGCATGCCAGAAAGGACTTTTCACTACTGGGTGGGTGCCAAGGCTCTGAGCCTGTTTCTGTGGCAGCCAATGGGATTATTGGAGGAGCCATGAAGCGCTTGAATATTTTAGGGTCTCCTGGCCATTCCCATTCAGGCTCCCTCCCTGGGGGTAGAAGAAGGGCTATCATGGGATGGGCACATGCATGGCTGGGAGCAAATCTGCTGCCTGGAGCAGTCACACTCTTCTCTGATGCCGTTACACAAACAAAAACAGCTTTAGAGTCAACATCTGGCACCATCCCATTCCCAGAAATGCCACACTATGCTGAGGGGAGGAATCTGGCCTGTGGTTGATCTACCACCACCCCCAGGGTAACTGGATCTCTGACCTTGAGTAAACCAGAGTTCCCTGTCTCTGTCTTGTTTTCCTAATCTGCATAATAAGTTTGAACTAGTCGGTCCAGATCTGATAAACCCGAAGTGAAAGCTAGTGGTAAATATAAAGTACCACTGGCTTGGGTCTTTCTAGGTCTCTTTTAATTTTATAGTGCTGAGGATGAACCCAGGGCCATGCTAGCACATGCTAAGCATGTGTTCTGCTGAGCTACATCGCCAGCCCTTCTAGAAGGTCTGTAAATCCCTTTCTTCAGTTGCAGTGATGATTGCATGGAAACTTAAGGTCCCAGGAGGTTACAAAGGCTTCATTCTGGGAGAGAGAGGGTAGCGTTTCCTGGATGATGCAGAGCAGTGGAGCCCCTCACTCTCTGTGGCCTCATGATAGGATTCACACCTCAGCCTCTGACTCTTCCAGAGCTTCCCAGAACAGTGCTTTGGGGCTGTGATCAAAGCTCCCATATAACCAGCTGTGGGATCTGGGCTGAGGGTTGCCAAGCACGTGAGGGAGGGCAGCTCAAGGAACTCATGTCCAACAGGGTGAGGTTTGGGACAAGACCCCAGAGACTGTTGTCCTGCCTATGTTCCTGTGTACCACATACCCAATAGGCCTGCTTGGGCAAAGAGAGTGGCAACCCCTTCCCCACCCTGCCTCAGAGCCAAGTAGCACTTGAATTAGGTGCCTGTGAGGTGCCTTGATGGGAACCTTTTCAACTCTTGCTCTGGCCTGGGCCTCTCTCCTGACTTTCTCCCCAGAGCAGCAGGAAGTAACCTTGGATAGATATCCCTCCCTTAGCAAACAGATTTGCCTTGTCTCGGAAGCCTCTGGACTTACTGGGCCCTGGGGCAGAGTCCAGGAATCTGGAAGAAACTCAGGTCCTCAGTGGAGGGAAATGCTCAGGGGGCGAATGAGGGGGTTCCTTTTGCCCCAGCTTCTGTCCCTCATCCTTGCCCCGCCCCTTTCCCACACCCCTGACGCCAGGATGTCTGGCTGTCACCCTTAAGATGGTTGTTTTGCTGTCATCCCACAAACTAATTATTGAGTTGAGGATGTTGGAAGCGTCTGTCCGTAGTACCCTCCCCCAGCCCCTAACTCACCCCCCACCCCAGTAGGAGGCTGCCCCCCTTCCCCCTCCCGGCGGGGTGGGTGAGCCTGAGGGCCCAGGTACTCACCTGCACGAGGGGCTGCTGACTTATAATTAGTTCCCTGGAGGATAAAGCAAAAGGCTACTCACTGCCCTCCAGGATATAATTCTCCCTGTAATCATCCCATCTTCCCCTGTGACTGTGACCTCTGGGGGACCCCTGAGGCCATGCTCCAAGCTGGAGGGTGAGGGAAAAGTGAGGATAGGGGCTAGACCTCAGTTGAGATGTGTTGGGGCCAGTGAAGATGGCCTGCTGGGGGTGACGGGGGGAGCCTGCCGCTGAAGAACTCTGGAAACAGAAATAGACTGCAAGGAAGGAAGGGGGAGGCCAGGAAGCAAGCCTGGTTCACATGGGTCTTGGTGCATGAGGACGGGACCAGGTCTGCTGTGAGTCCTGAGAGCCCTCCGAGGGCCTAGCGCTTCTTCCCTCAGCTGAGGCAGGCTGCTAAACCTGTGTTCTCCAGTCCCGGGATTGCATTGGCCTAGATTGGATGACATGAGTCATTTGTCATTTCTTTTCCCACCTGAGATTACAGCTCAGGCCCATCCTCTCTCTGCTGCTGCCCAGTGGATTGGGAGGCCTAAGGCTCCAAATTCATGATTAGGAGAACTCGATGATGGACCAAAGAGAAGGGAAGAAGACCGGGGGTATAGCTCAGTTGCAGGCCCTGGGTTTGATCCCTGGTACTACTGGGAAAGGAAGAAAGGAAGGAAGGAAGGAAGGAAGGAAGGAAGGAAGGAAGGAAGGAAGGACGGACCGACCCAGGCATGGTGGTGCACGCCTTTAATCTCGGGAGGCAGAGGTAGGAGGATCGCTGTGAGTTTGAGGCCACCCTGAGACTACATAGTGAATTCCAGATCAGCCTGGGCCAGAGTGAGACCCTACCTCACAAACCACACCCCCCCACAAAAAAAAAAAAAAAGAAAAGTTGGTAGGGTTGAAAGACTTGCTCTCACAGAATTTGAGACCAAACGGACTAAGGAATGCAAAAAAAAAAAAAAAAAACCCTGTCTCAAATAATAATAATAATAGCAATGAAATAACTTTAAAAATTAATTTATTGGTGTGTGTGTGTGTGTGTGTGCGCGCACGCGCGTGTGGGTGTGTATGCCATGGTGTGCCAGTAGAGGTTAGAGGGCAAATTCTGGGTCGGTTGTCTCTGTCTACCCCATTTGAGACAGGCTTTCTCCTGACCTCTCTCCGCTGTTGTTGCTCTTTGTTGAACTTGCTGAGAGTTTCTGGAAATTCTGTCTCTGCCTCCCATCTTGGCTTCAGAGTGCTGAGATTACTGAAGCCTGCCCCAGCTTCTGGTTTTCTTATTTACTTAATTGATTTTTTTTTTTTTTTTTTGAGGTAGGGTCTGGCTTTAGCTCAGGCTGACCTGGAATTCACTACGTAGTCTCAGGCTGGCTTTGAACTCACAGTGATCTTCCTACCTCTGCCTCCCAGAGTGCTGGGATTAAAGACATGTGACACCATGCCCAGCCAGCTTTTTTTTATGTTGGGTCTGGGGATAAACCAAGCTTGAGTGGCTATCACTTTATCTACTGAGCCTTTTTCTCAGCCCTGAGATATTTTTATTTATTTGATAGCAACAGACAGAGAGAGAAAGAAGAGAGAGAGAGAGAGAGAGAGAGAATGGGCACATCAGGGCTTCCAGCCACTGCAAACGAACTCCAGATGCATGCACCACCTTGTACATCTGGCTTATGTGGGTCCTGGGGAATCGAGCCTTGAACCGGGATCATTAGGCTTCACAGGCAAGCGCTTAACTGCTAAGCCATCTCTCCAGCCCCAATTTTTTTTTTTTTTTTTTTTGTTTACGATAAAGAAGACCCTTATCAAGCACTGAGAGCAGCCCTTTGGTGTTCTATCACACCTTTTCCAAAGTGGCTATGTCTTAATTTCAGCATGAACAAGCTTTTTTTTTTTTTAGTTTTTCAATTGCATGGGATAGCATACCGAGGTCTGTTGCCACTGCAGATGCACCAGCTCCATGTGCCACGTTTTGCATCTGGCTTTATGTGGGTATTGAGGAATCATAACTGGCTAGCAGCCTTTGCAATCAAGCCCCTTTAGCCCAGGCTGACCTGGAATTCACTATGGAGTCTCAGGGGGGCCTCGAACTCACAGCGATCCTCCTACCTCTGCCTTCCGAGTGCAGGGATTAAAGGCATTCACCACCACGCCAAGCTAGAGTTATGTTTTTATCTGATACTATTATTAGAAAACTCGTTACTAGTGCCAAATCTATGATTTTTTATTATTTATTTACCTTTTTTGCTTGTGTGTGATGTAATGTATGTGTGTGTGGATGTGCTGTGGCGCCCCATACACTCCTCTGCTTCAGGGGTGGCCTCTTAGGTGGCCAGAACCATAGTCTCTTTACTGATTCTGGAACTTGTTGGGCTTTGATGATTCTCTGGTCTTCGCTTCCCTGAAAGATTGGGGTTACAGGCACCCCATGTGGCCATGCACAACTTATTTATGTGGAATCTGGAGGTTTGAGCTCTGGTCTCAGGCCTTCATGCTTGTGCAGGAAGGCATTTAACCACTGAGTCATCTCTCTCACCCAGATTGCTTATTTTTTTAAGTATCTTATTTTATTTGCAAGCAGAAAGAGAGAGAGAGAGAGAGAAGTGAGACAGAAAGAGAGAGAGAGAATGGGTACATCTGCAAACTAACTCCAGATGCATATGCCACTGTGCGTCTGGTTTTACGTGTGTACTAGGGAATAGAACCCAGGTGGTTAGGCTTTGCAGGCAAGCACCTTAACCGCTGACCCATTTCTCTAGCTCTTAAATATTTATATTTATTTGCAAGCAGAGAGAGAGAGAGAGAGAGAGAGAGAAACAGATGCAAAAAAAAAAAAAAAAACTCCAGATGCATGCCACTTTGTTCATCTGGCTTTATGTAGTTAGTGGGGAATCAAACTCCAGGCCAAGAGGCCTTGGAAGCAAGCAGGCAAGCACCTTTAACCACTGAGCCACCCCTCCAACCCAGATTATTTACTTTTGAAACAGGGTTTCACTCTGTAGGCCAGGGTGGCCTCAAATTCATGGAAGTCCTCCTGCCTTGGTCTCCTAAATGCTGGGATTACAGACATGAACAACTATGTCTGATTTTAAATCTATGGCTTTATAGATTGTTTAGGATGCAAGAAAATAAGAAAAATGAGTTGATTTTAGAAAAAAAAAGTAAGTAGCCAGGTGTGGTGGCACACTGCTGTGTCAGGACGGGTAGTCAAGTCTACTAACCCGACCTGCCCCTTGTGCCAAGAATGACCTCCACTGAGGTCCTGGGAAGGTGAAAGCGTGGTGAGGCTTTAGATAGCGGCCTGGAAGGAAATCGGGTTTGCTGAAGTCACTTAGTGTTGTACTTTGTGTGAAAGGGTTGCCTGGGGGCTCTTGAAGGCCCTGAGATTTCCCTCCCTGGACCGCGCTGCACAGGGGAAGGATGTGGAGGCCCAGAAAAGATCCCATATGCTGTAGGCAGCAAGATTGCGAAATGGGTCCCCAAGTCCAGCTGGCCAACTTCACTTTTCTCTCCCTCTGTATTTTTTTTTTCCAGCGTGTGTTTTAAAAATCACAACAGGAAATGGAATAGTGATTTTACTAGAGGGGAGATAGATACTGGCAGATAGTAACTCCCTTGAGTCTGTGATGAACTGAGAGGGGAGCTATCTCCCACTACACTGGGAACCCCAGTTCCTCCTAGCCCCCACCACATGCTTACAGAATCCTTCAGAAGGTGGAGTGGTGGCTCCCGGCATTTGGGAGGCTAAAGTAGGATAATTAGTGAGTTCCAGGCAAGCATGGACTAGGAGTGAGACCCTATCTCAAAAGACCACACAAAAACAAATAGACTGCTTCCAGAGTTTATATGTAAAAAGGTCCTCTCTTTCTTGGCCTTTCTGACACACAGGGTTTCAGAATACTGGAGGAGGTCTGGCTACCCTACTCTTTCACCCAGCCCCTCCCCCCACGTCCCGGCACTTTGGCTTCCCATTCCGTTTCCCAGTTTCCTAGTCACTAGCAGCCCTTTCGGCTCCTCTCCCTGCTAATGCCAGCCTGTGTCTGCAGGCCCAGATCCAGCCCTGGCCTTTCCTCCCCTGCTGTCTCCTTGAAGTTGCCTCCCCACCCAAACCACCCCCAGCATCATAGTCCCTGTTTTCAAGCCAAAAGAAGTAACTGGTTTTTTTTTTTTTTCAAGGTAGGGTCTTGCTGTAGCCCAAGTTGACCTGGAATTCACTCTGTAGTCTCAGGCTGGCCTCGAACTCACAGTGATCCTCCTACCTCTGCCTCCCACGTGCTGGGATTAAAGGTGAGAGCCACACACCTGGCTCAAAAGAAATAACTCAAGTTTAAGACAGACATCTTTCAGAGCTCAGTGAGATTTTCTCCATGGTACAGAGATTCCAAGACAGGCAAAGAAGAATCTGGGTATCTCAACCCTGGGATCCTAGATGAAAAGCTTCTCAGGGACCTGCTGGATGCACTAGCTAGGGCAGGAAGGACGAAGAGGTAACATCTTATGGGTAACTTCCAGACTTGCTGGTGAAACACAGAATAGCTGAAGTCAGGGCAAACAGGAGCGTGAGGCCATGTCATTTAGTTAAGTTGCTACCAGGTCTTCCCCACAGTTTCCTCTACCAGACACATTATTTTGAAATATTTTTGAACTTATTTACTTGAGACAGAGAAAGAGAGACAAGGAGAATGGGCACGCCAGGGCCTCCAGCCATTGCAAACGAATTCCAGATGCATGTGCCACCTCTGCATCTGGTTTACATGGGTCGTGGGGAATTGAACCTGGGGCCTTTGGCTTTATAGGCAAGTGCTTTAACTGCTAAGTAATCTCTCCACCCCCAGACTCTTATTTTTAATGTTTGTGTATGTGTGTGTGCGCACCTGTGTGCGTGTGCGCTTGACTGTGGAGACCGGAGGACAACCTTGAATGTTACTCTTTGTTTTTTGAGGGGCTGGGGGTATTCAAGATAGGGTTTTGCTCTAGCCCAGGCTGACCTGGAATTCACTGTGTAGTCTCAGGGTGGCTTCAAACTCACAGCGATCTTTGTGATCTCTGCTTCCCGAGTGCTGGGATTAAAGGCGTGCGCCACCACGCCCGGATCTGAATGTTATTTCAGGTACACAGTACACCTTTTTCTTTGAGACAAGATCTCTTACTGGTCTGGAGATTGCTAATTAGGCTACATGAGCTGACCAGCAAGCTTCAGGGATCCGCCTGCCCAGTTCTGGGATTATAAGCACATGCCACCAGCACTTTTACATGGGGTTTGGAATTGATCTCAGGTCCTTATGTTTGCAAGGCAAGCACTTTATCAGCTGAGCTGTGTCTACAAGGTCTTGATCGGCCTTCCCGGCTCCCTGAGCCAGATCCCCCAATGGAATTTCTGACTGTCCCTCTGCCACTGTCCTGGGGTATCCTGAGGCCTGAAGAGACTCTCGGTGAACAAAGTGATGCCCCCAGCTCTAGGACAACAAAGTGAGAACTCAGTATTCAGTAAACATTTGTTGAAGGAATCAATACACGTATTTCTGGCGCCAGGAACAGAGATGAAGGGCAGCGCCCGCCCTCCCATAGAGGAATGGGCCATGGCGAAAGAAGCTCCTGAGGTCACTGGAGCCTGGGACAGGGGAAGCTCCTTCCGGGAAGGAAAAGCTCTTGTCAAATGGGGTCATTCTTCCAGTGCAGGAAGCCCCTGTCTTGGGGAAAGTTCCTTCTGGTAAAATCCCTTCCTAGAAGAAAAGCTCCTTCATGGAAGGGGTAGCTCCTTGCAGTGGGAAAAGCTTCTGCTTGAATCTGGCCCGGTGGATGAGCAGCAGATACTGACCATTGGCTGCCTCCCTGGAGGGCCCACTTTCAGTCAGGAGGCCGTAGGTCTCTGGCTAGAGGCACAGTCTTTTAAATATTTATTTGGCTTTTCGAGGTAGGATCTTGCTCTAGCTCAGGCGGACCTGGAATTCACAAGGAAGTCTCAGGGTGGCCTCGAACTCATGTCTGCCTCTAGAGTGCTGGGATTAAAAGTGTGCACCGCCACACTCAGCAAGGCACAGTTTTACTGAGAAGGCGGGAAAGGTTGCTGCGAGGAGGGTAGTGACATAAATGATAGTGCCTCGTCTATGGAGTGCTTATAATGGACTAAGTATCATTCATTAATGCACCATCTCTCTCTCTTTTTTTTTTTTAACCAATGTGGAGAAAGTCAGAGATTTTGAGGAACAGTTCTAGTGGGAAAGTAACAGGAACCGGAATTCGACCAAGGCTGCCAACGTCAAAGCCCAGCAGGACCCAGGGCACAGCTCAGCTGTGGAAGTAGGCAGGGTGACCAGCAGGGTTTGTGGCGAAGGTAGACACTGGGTTCGCATTCCCCAGCAAGGGACTTCTATCTTGCTCTACAATCTTCAGGCGCATGCGTGTGTTAGGACCTTTTCCCGAGGCGTAGAGGGCTCTCCCTCCAGATTTCCTTATTTTAGAGAAAGTGACTGTAATCATGCAGTTGAAACTAGAGTTTCCTTGGGAGTCTAGTGGAGGCTGTGCTTCTGGGAAAGTAACCGCTGTTTAGGAAACACCTCTTGAGCAATGCGGATGATGGAGAACTTGAGAAGTACTAGGATTGTCGAGGGTGCAGCCAGCTAATCTTTGGGGTTGGGGCTGCAAAGAGGGCTCAGTACTTGCAAACACACATCCCTTGGTCTATTCTGGGGCCTGGAACTGAAAGTCCTTTGCGACATCACAGGCAAGCAATGGCCTTCCTTGTGACTCACACATCCTTCTGATAATACCTAGCCCTTCCCTCTTGGTGCTGGAAGCTTCACCTCTTCACCACAAGACCACCATCACACCACACTCCTCTCTCCACACAGGGTTCTTCCTTCCCCTGGGGTTTATTATTTATTTGTCCTAAAGCTTGAAGCCTTGGGCCTGAGCTTTAGAGAGTAGGCGGGTGCTCTGGGGCAGGCCAGCCCCATAAGGACACAGCGGCCCTCTAGGTGTTTTTCTTTGTTGTTGTTGTTGTTGTTGTTTAGTTTTTCTGGTTTTTTGGTTTTTTTTTTTTTTTGGTTGGTTTATTGTTGTTTTAGACAGGGATCTCATGTATCCCAGGCTGGCCTCACACAGACTGTGTGGTCATGGATGACCTTAAACTTCTGAGCCTCCTGCTTCCCTCTCACTGAGTGCTGGGTCTATAAACTTGCACCACCATACCCAGTATCTTTGGTGCTAGGGATTAAACCTAGGGCCTTATAAGTGCTGGACAAGCGCTCTACCAACTCTGAGCTACAGCCCCAGCCCAGTTGAACTCACAGCCACCCATCTACCTCTGCCTCCCAAGTGCTGGGATTAAAGGCTCCAGTTGATACTTTTTGTTTGTTTGAGATGTGGTCTCATGTAGCAGTCTGGTTTTAAACTCAGTATGTAGCCCAGGTTGGCCTTACAGTCCTGCTCCTCCGGCCTCCGTCTGTTAAATGCGGGGTTTACAGGTGCGTGCCACCATGCTCAGCTCTTACCCTGTAGGTTTGTGGTGCCTAGGTCTTGTAGACAAAAGCCCACTACTCCACCTGAACCCCAAGCCGCAGGACTGAGACATGTGGCTTAGAGACCACCAGTGGGTAAACCCTGGAGGCCTCCCAATTTTACATCTCTCTGTGCATTTTGGAGCGTCAGCTTCTCAGTCCCCCCCCCCCCCGTGTGTGTGTGTGTGTGTGTGTTGTGTGTGTGTGTGTGTGTGTGTGTGTTGGGGCAGGCAGAAGAATCTGAACTTTAGGAGAGAGGAAAATAATGTTGTGGAGGGGGGTTGGATAACAAAGGATTTTTGCTTACAACTAATAGTCTCCAGCTGCAAAAATACCAAAGGGGAGGCCAGGCAGGCTGGGGACTCCAATTCTTGCCAACTCCTCACCGGCTTGCTGAGAGGGGCCCTGCTTGGCCTTAGGGGAGGAGAGCCTAGCCAAGGGTAAATAGCTGAGAGCATCACCATCCTCCTGCTTCCCTTCCTGGAAGTGGGAGGCAACGCAGACCAGGAACAGGGCTGTCAGGTTGTCCTGTCCATTGGTTTTGGGGAATGATCAGGAAGCCTCACCTGGGACGGGGGCACTGGATTTCTGCAGTCTTCTCCCCTTTTGCCAAGGGAACAGTGGTGGGGAGCGGGGGTTGCGGGTTGTTGCCAACCCTTGGGCTGGGCAGTGACTCAAGGAAGCCTGAGGAAATTGGAGAGAAGGCCATTTGCGCCAGCTGGTGCTGGGAAAACAGTTTTGACTGATGATCTTCGTGTACGTGCCAGCAGCCCCCAGACCCCTGCCGTGCCCACCAAGTAAAGGGCACACAGCCCTGTTTGACTTTCAGCCACTTTGCTGGCTTCCTGGGGCCGCAGGCAGGTCCCGGCTTTGGGACTTGAGTTTCCTTTGGAGGCGGCCCAGCGCTTCATTTTAATCTGCTTTCTCTGTGGTAACTGTGTGGGGCAGCTTGGTTGCCTTAACTCTTGCAATGCATTGGCTTCTTTGCCCCATCTCGCCAGGATGCCACAGCCCTGGGGGCCCAGAGGACAGAGTGGCTGGAGTTAGGGATGCGTCAGCACTTAAAGGGGTGACACCTCATCCCTCAGGGTGGAGTTCAGTCGAGGGGACCTGAAGAACTAACCGTTTATGAGGGCTTCCAGACTGCGTTCCCTTCCTCCCCTAGCCTCAGTCCTGTGACTGTGAGTCAGTGGCCCGCCAGCCAACTTCCTTGGGAGCCACGTTCCAGTTCCCTTTACCCCCTCCCACTATTAGGAAATCATCCCCGAATCCCTGTGGGGAGAAGGGGGAGATTAGGGAGGAGCCGAGCAGGCATCGCTCTGCCTGGAGTTGAGCAGTGGGGTGATACCTGCTGGACTGAGTGTGAGTGGTGTGGGATGGGCTTCAGCCACATGCAGGTAGTGTGCAAAGACTTTTTTTTTTTTTTTTTCAAGGTAGGGTCTCACTGTAGCCCAGGCTGACCTGGAATTCACCATGGAGTCTCAGGGTGGCCTCGAACTCATGGCAGTCCTCCTACCTCTGCTGGGAATAAAGGCGTGCACCGCCAAGCCTGGTCCCTGCCAAGATTTCTTTATCTGCTGAAGAACTTGGTGGAGATTTTTTCTAGAGGTCCCAAAGTCACTGAAAGGGACTTCCTAGTTTACCAGAGCATTGCATCTGATCATGGTCATTAAGGGGACAGTGGAGAGGCATGGAAACCAGGGTGACCTAGAGAGGAGGCCAGCAGGGGTCACAATCGCCGGAACCTCTAGCGCTTATATTTCCACTGTCCTTGCCCCTTCCTCCTTTCCTTGGCCCTTCTGAGCCTCTTCTCTGTGGCTTCAAATGACTGTGGATACTTGATCTCCATTGTCCCCCAGCTGTACCCTCCTGAACCCTCTCTCCTTCTCAGTTCTTCCTGGTTAATCTCTAGGGTCCTTTCTTGGCCTTCCTCCTGGGCTCTGTGTCAACCCTGCAATTCCCTATTCCATCTGATTCTCCTTAGGAAACTGAACGACAGGAATGTGGAAGAGACAGGAATGTGGAGGCTAGTAGAGGAAGTTTGTGTTACTGATTCCCAGCCTTGTGCCACCAAGCTTGGGTTACCCTACGTGAACTCCGTATTTTGAAATATTTTTCTTTCAAGCTTGGTTTATTTATGTGTATTTTGATTTTCCTTTTCCTTTTTTTCCTTTTGTGGTGGTGGTAGTGTCTTTTTTTTTTTTTTTTTTTTTTTTGAGGTAGGGTCTCATTCGAGCCTATGCTGGTGACCTGGAATTCATTCTTTTATTTATGTATTTATTTTGGTTTTTCGAGGTAGGGTCTCACTCTGGCCCAGGCTGACCTGGAATTAACTATGAAGTCTCAGGGTGGCCTCAAACTCACCACGATCTTCCTACCTCTGCCTTCTGAGTACTGGGATTAAAGGCATGCCTCACCACGCCGGCTGGAATTCATTCTTTAGCTCAGGCTGGCCTCAGACTCATGGCAATCTTCCCACTTCAGCCTCACAAGTGCTGGTATTTTAGGTATGAGCCATCATGCTCAGCTTGATTTTGCAATTTTTTTTTAATTTATGCAACATGTACAGCTTCCAGTCAGTACTTCTGGTTAGCATGAGATAATTAGACTTACTGTATTAAATGGATAAAGCCCAGCTAAAAGCAAAGATACGTTATGTTTTAGTTAGTCTGGGTGCTCTTATCTCAAGTAAAAAGCAGATTAAAAAAAATTACTGGAGCTGGGTGTGGTGGCACATGCCTTTGATCCAGCACTCAGGGGGGCAGAGATAGGATGATAGCTATGAGTTCAAAGCCACCCTGAGACTTCAGATGAATTCCAGGTCAGCCTGAGCTAGAATGAGACTGCCTTGAAAAAACAAAAAAAAATATGTATATATACTGGGATGGGCAAAAAGACCTGTCTTCTTACTTTTTGGCACCCCAAGATAGCTCCTTCCTGTTGAAGGTGAGGTTGGAAGTAGAGAAGCCTGTCAGTCAGCCAGCATTTACTCTGCTACTCTTGTTTATGAAAACCCTAAGCCCAGGATGGGGGCTGGGGGCATTTCGAGGATACTGCAGGACTTCTATTTGGAGAGATTAGATGTGTGGGAGCATGGCAGAGACTATTAGACAAAGTGTGGTGCTGCTCGTGACACCTAGGGGAGCTCAAGGAAAGATGGCTGTGCCAGGGGGAGAGGCTGTGACAGAAGGCGCGCTCCCAGGTGAGGGGTCTGCAGCCCAGTCCTTTCCTTCCCTCTCCAGATGTGGAACAGATGGCTATCGACTGGCTCACGGGAAACTTCTACTTTGTGGATGACATCGATGATAGGATCTTTGTTTGCAACCGAAATGGGGACACATGTGTCACTTTGCTAGACCTGGAACTCTACAATCCCAAAGGCATCGCCCTGGACCCTGCCATGGGGTGAGAGCGGCAGGCAGGCATTCGGGCCTTGGAAAGGGGCGGCACACACTCTAGTGGGAAAGAGGGTTCCCGTGTCCAGAACTCGTTTAACACGCGTCTTCCCACAGGAAGGTGTTCTTTACTGACTATGGGCAGATCCCGAAAGTGGAACGCTGTGATATGGACGGGCAGAACCGCACCAAGCTGGTGGATAGCAAGATTGTGTTTCCTCATGGCATCACATTGGACCTGGTCAGCCGCCTTGTCTACTGGGCTGACGCCTATCTGGACTATATTGAGGTAGTGGACTACGAAGGCAAAGGCCGGCAGACCGTCATCCAAGGCATCCTGGTGAGGGGACTTTTGTCTGAGATTATTCTGGGGGGAAATACTAGCCTTCTGGTGAATGAGAAACCTTTGTATGGGAGATGATCTCTAGGGCTCCCAGCAAGGGGAAAACATTTCAGGAGCATACTCAGTCCAGATCCCCTGATGGGAATAGGCAGCCATAGGCAGGCAGGAGCATTGTCAGGGAAAGGGAAGGATATGGCTTCTACTCTGATGGGAACAGTCCTTTAAAGATTACCTTTTACTTCCTTTCTCTCATTTGATCCTTAATCCCTGGGAGATGAGCAGACAGTTGAAGAAGCAGGGTTCAAAGATGTTCGGTGACTTGCAGAGGCTACACAGCTGCCAGTAACACTTGAACCCAGCCGAGAAGCCTTGTTGCTTAGAGCTGGTCCCTCCAGCTGCAGAGAGATTAGGGTGAGCGACCATTCCTGGGACTTGGTCTGGAACTTCTACTTTTTTTTTTTTTTTAACCAACTTTATTTAATTCATTCATTTATTTGAGAGAGAAAGAAGGGGGTAGATAGAGAATGAGTGTGCCAGGGCCTCTAGCCACTGCAAACAAACGCCAGATGCATGTGTCACCTTGTGCATCTGGCTTTCGTGGATCAAACCTGGGTTCTTAGGCTCCGCAGGCAAGTGCCTTAACTGCTAAGCCATCTCTCCAGCCTGAACTTCTGGTTTTAACCTTGAAAGTTCCACAGACCAGTAAAACCCTTAGACTTGGGCACATTGGAACAGTTGTCCACCCAGGATAAGTAATGTATGTGGGTTGTAGTGGCTTTACCAAGATTGCTTAGGGAAGTGAATTTACTCATGTCCACCCAGGGATGGGGGCTGGAGGCAAGTTGAGTGTTCTCTGGAGACAGAGGTTCGGGCTCAGCTCTTAACTCAGTTGAAAATCATCAAAGCATCTCCTGATTACCTAAGTCTTGGAGGACATACTTGCCCTCAAGGGGTAGGTAGACTGGGCCAGGACAGATCCCCTCATCAGCACACCGCGTACAGAATATACAAGAAGAGAGAACATCTCTTAGAATATCCCAAAAGTTCTGTAAAGAGATGTTCTGTGAGGGATGGGTGGTATCTTGACAAGCAGAAATTTCCAGAAAGGAAATTTCCAGCAGAAGTAGACAGATATAAGATGTTGAGTTAAATAAAACTAGAGGGTGAACTTAGAAAAGCAAATGATAGAGTCTGGGTGGCTCCTGGGGCAGAGGAGGCATCCCGGCTTACCTTAAGTTGACTGGTTCTCCCTGCTTTCTCAGATTGAGCACCTGTATGGGCTGACTGTGTTTGAGAATTACCTCTATGCCACCAACTCAGACAACGCCAATGCCCAGCAGAAAACGAGTGTGATCCGTGTGAACCGCTTTAACAGCACCGAGTATCAGGTTGTCACCCGTGTGGACAAGGGTGGTGCCCTGCACATCTACCACCAGCGGCGCCAGCCCCGAGGTAAGCAGGCTCCATGGCAAAAGATCTCTAAGCTCAAGATCACAGCTGCTCACGGGATCATCCCATGGAGACTCCTGATTCTTTCATTCCAAGAGTGTTTCCCTAGCCATCTACTCCAAGATGGCCCCTCAGTTTCCCCCCGCAGCCCTTTCCTCTTCCCATAGAGCATTCTTTTGTAAAATGGCTTATTTATTTACTTGAGAGAGAGAGAAAGAGGCAGATAGAGGGAATGGGTGCACCAGGGCCTCTAGCCACTGCAAACACAACTCCAGATGCATGCACTACCTCGTACATCTAGCTTACGTGGGTACTGGGGAATTGAACCTGGATCCTTAAGCTTTGTAGGCAAGTGCTAAGCCATCTCTCCAGCCCCTGCAGAACTTCTTGCTCCCATTCTACCTTTCCCAGTTCCCTTTCAGGGATTCTGTCTCCTGACCAGAGGAACCCCCACCTCAGGGAGCCTGGGACTAGGTTGTGATGGAGTTAGAGGAACCCTAGTCCTAAAGCTTCCAGATCCTAAAATAGGGCAATGGGCACAAAGTCTCTTAAGAGCAGGAAGCCTTCAGAAGGGGCCCAAAGGATACTGACAGCTCTTCGCTTGCCCCCAGTGCGGAGCCATGCCTGCGAGAATGACCAGTATGGGAAGCCCGGCGGTTGCTCTGACATCTGCCTGCTGGCCAACAGCCACAAGGCACGGACCTGCCGGTGCCGCTCTGGCTTCAGCCTGGGAAGTGATGGGAAGTCCTGCAAAAGTGAGTGATTGGCAGGGGTGGGCGGGTGGATATGTTGGGGTGAGGGATGCGGAGGGTGTCTTTGGATGTTCCTTCGAGCCTACTACCTCTACTGAGATGCAGAAAACTGAAGAACAAAGACATAACTTGAGCCCACATCCAAGAGCAGGGAGATTTGCACACTCAACCTGGGCTCCACAGGTCTGTAAACTGACACATTGCACTCATCTGCTCACACCCCAAGTGTCTAGTGAGCATTCACTGTGTGCTTGGCACTGTTCTGTCAGGGAGGATTCAGCAGTGAACGAGATAGATGATTTCCCTGACCTCATGGAGCTTATGCAAGACTTGGGGAAACATAAATGATTATAACCTGAGTTGGTACTGAGTGTGTGGAGAAAATAAAAACAATACAGGCAAGTTGGCGGTTGAGGGCTTCTCTCTGAGGATGTGGTATTTGAGCTAAGCTCTCTGTGAAATAAGGTAGCCATCCATGTGGGTACTGGAGAGGAGAGCAGTTCTAACAGAAAGAATCCACAGCATGGAGGCCGATGTGGGCTTTGTTGTGTGGAGAAGGTCAGCGGGGCTGACTGGTGTGGTGTGAGTGAAGGGAGCTGGATGGAAAGGTGGGGTTTTGTTCTAACTGGGACAAGAAGCTCATGGCAGCTGGGGAAGAGAAATGATGTGATTGGATTCACATTGTACAAACTTATGCTGGGCTGGGTGGAGGCTGGGCAGCAGGGAAGAAGCCAAGAGGCTATTTCAGTGGCGTGGGCAAGAAGTGATGTGGTTTAGACTAGGATGGTGGCAGAGGAAGTGGTGGAAAGTGATTAGATTCCAATGTAGTTTGAAAGCATTCCCTTTAGGCCATGTATTTCACTACCGAACAGTGGGCATCTACTTAAGTGAAAACAGTCTTCCCTCCACCTACTTCCCATCCTAGGCTACACATGTCAAGCTCCCCGGGCACCATGGCCCTGGACCTAGAGTTGAATTATGTCGACGTGTTTTCTCCAGCTGACTCAGAGCCTTGCCTGTTCCATTTCTCTTGACACAACACAGCTAAGGCATTGCATCACTCAGTTCCAGGCTCCAAGTTGGAATGATGGTGGTGTTGGTGGTGTGTGTGTGTGTGTGTGTGAGTGTGAGTGACTTTGTGCTCTGTGTGTGCCTTTCCTAGAACCGGAGCATGAGCTGTTCCTCGTATATGGCAAGGGCCGGCCCGGTATCATCCGGGGCATGGACATGGGGGCCAAGGTCCCAGATGAGCACATGATCCCCATTGAGAACCTCATGAATCCCCGGGCCCTGGACTTTCACGCTGAGACTGGCTTTATCTACTTTGCCGACACCACCAGCTACCTCATTGGCCGCCAGAAGATTGATGGCACTGAGCGAGAGACCATCCTGAAGGAAGGTATGGGCATTGGCGATGGGATGCATGTGGGTAGCATTCCTGAGGGATGTGTGGTGCCAGGGACGGGAAGCCATGAGGGGGGCGGGGCCTCAGCATCTCTGTCTTAGTGCCCTCTCAGCATGGAGAGTCCTCTGCTGACTGGCTGGCTGGGCCGGTTGGCATGGAGATGAGGGGGGGATAGACAGGTTGACCTCTGTGTGACCCTTTTCTTGGCTGAGCCAAAAAGAGGCAGCAGGATGGATGGGTTAGGCAGCGTGGGCTGTCCTTGGCCAGCCCTTGGGAAAACTCAGGGTCTCTCTCCCATTGGCTTAGAGCCCTGGAGCTGTATGCAGCACACAGCTGGGAGAGGCCTGAGGCCCTGAATCAGAGCCAGGCCCGCCGGAAGAGAGCAAAGCAAACCCACACGTGTGTGCACACACAGGGGCATGTGCTAGGTTTCATGGCCACCGGGTCCTGCACACGGCTGGGACCTGAGAAGACCGTGCTCTGTGAACTGCATCCAGGTTCTCCCACTGAGCTGCTTTGGCAGGGCTGCCATACGCTCTCTTCAGAACCATCCCCACGGAGGCGCCAGGGCTGTATGGGTTTTGCCCCAAATTTGCACTTTTGCACTTGGGGCCTTAGAATCTGGCGCTCTAACTAGTCAGTCTGTCTGGTGCCAGTCGCCACCCTGTGCCTTGCTCCCCACCCTCCACTAGAGCCCAGAAAACCTCAGCAGCCAGCAGTCATAAGCCAGGGAGGGAATCAAAAGGAGCTCCTCTTCCTTCAGGAAAAGATCGGGGTTCCCTATAGCAGGAGAACTGCTATTTAAAGGAGACTTGAGGTAAAGCCTTTTGGCTAAGTGAGAAAAAAAAATCACTTCCTAATTTATTCATTTTGTGAGTTCAGGATTTTTTGGCCTAGTATGTGGCGCCACGCTGCCTGGAGCCAGCGTGCATCACCTCAGCCGTCTACCTAAGCACAGGCCTAGACACGCCCTCCTGCAGGAGCCCACGTCAGCTGCATCGTTTCTCGGCTGCCCTGTGTAGTTCTGAGAGACCTTAACACAGATGTGACAGCCCTTGCGGTCTTCTCTGCCCCTCCCCAGCCTCCTCTCCCTGTTCACCCACCCACTCACCCACCAGGCAGGGCACCAGGTGCTTCCTGATCAACTGTATGGCCCCCATTGCTCCCTACAGGGCCAGAAGGGACACACTGGAGCTCCCTTTAAGGCTCTCCCTCAACACCTGCTCCACCCCTACAGGCATCCACAACGTGGAGGGCGTAGCTGTGGACTGGATGGGGGACAATCTTTACTGGACGGACGATGGGCCCAAGAAGACAATTAGTGTGGCCAGGCTGGAGAAAGCTGCTCAGACCCGAAAGACTTTAATCGAGGGCAAGATGACACACCCCAGGGCCATTGTAGTGGATCCACTCAATGGGTGAGTTCTCCCAGGCTTGGCATGGGGGAAAAAAAATAAAAGCAGGCGAGGGTGACGGAGGCTGAAGGATTGTGGCAATGAGGATGATGCCGTAATACATCCACAGACGCCTGTTCCTACCTCTCCCATCTTAGAGAGAACCCTCTAAGGGTTCCCCTTACTTACATACCTTTGAATAGCCCTGCGCTTTGGATCTGCCTGTGGCTTGTCTGCCCTCACCCGTATCTTGCTTCTTGCACTCAGCAATTCTGTCCCCATTGCCTGTCGTCTAGAATTCCCAGCTGCTGGCAGGTCTGATTTCTTCTCAACATCACGTCTTGGCTCAAAGGCTGCCTCCTCAGAGAAGCCTTCCCATTACCCTACCTGCCGCCTAGCATCTCACCATCCCGTCACTTTCATTTTCCTCCTGATTTTATCACTCTCAGGCATGACTGTCTTGACAAACTTGTTTCTTGTGGCATGTAAACTCCATAGGGAGTGGGAGCTCTGGTCTCTGCTTCACCCTTGAATTCCAGAAGTTTTCTCAGCTTACAGTGGGCACTCAGCAAATGTTTGTTGGATGGAGGCCTGAGTGAATGAAATGTGTGGGGTGAGGATATACAGGGCAGGAAGACCCTGGAATTGGGCTCCAGACACCCCCTGTGGACTGGAGTCGCAGGAGGCTATTGACAGACAGCAAGGGTGCTCACTGGTCACTGCTCACAGGTGGATGTACTGGACAGACTGGGAGGAGGACCCCAAGGACAGCCGGCGAGGGCGGCTGGAGAGGGCCTGGATGGACGGCTCACACCGAGATATCTTTGTCACCTCCAAGACAGTGCTTTGGCCCAACGGGCTAAGCCTGGACATTCCAGCTGGACGCCTGTACTGGGTGGATGCCTTCTATGACCGCATCGAGACCATCCTGCTCAATGGCACAAACCGGAAGGTAGGCAGACAGACATGTGTGTAGTGTTTAACCCTATTTGTGTTGTATGTATGAGGCTCTGAGTATGTGGGTGTCGCAGACCGCTCCACATCGCAGGGATGAACATACAAACCAGACAGTTTATGGGAGGAACAGGTTTATACCAAACTTACAGATCCAGGGGAAGTTCTGTCCGTGGCAGAAGCTGCTTCCATCTGTCCAAACAGAGAGAAACTGCAGCAAACCAAACAGCAGCACAAGCACCAACACACACACCAAGAAGCAGCAGGGACCCAGGCAGAGCTCTGTACACCTTTGGCCTGGAAATCAGGTCCACCCCCAAAACACACCTTAGAGCCAGACCCCAGGATCTGCCCCCGGTGATGCCTCTTCCAGCCAGGTGGCTAGAGACCCGAGTCACAAGCTTTAACAAAACACCTGAGTCTATGGGCGTCATACATTCAAACTACCACAGTGGGAATCTGTGTGTCCGGGCCTGTGTGCTTCATGAGCCCATGGTTCTACAGATGTGCACACCTGTGTACTTGTGTATCTTGTGTTCTGTTGTTTATTTGAGGATGCGCATCTGTGTCTGTTCATGTTTTCTGTGAGCTTGACTGCCTGCATGCACACCTGTGGCTGCACGTCCTGTGCATTCTGCATATACACGCAGCACACACAGATACAGCCTGCTTTGGTGTGAGGTGCCCAGGTACAACATGTATGTGTATACTTGCTCACTTAGCTAGTCATGTGCTTGAGGAATTATGATGTGTCTAGGTGTGTGGAGCAAACTCTTGGCATATAAGGCCCTTCACAGTATTGCCCCTGACTGCCTCAGTAGTTCAGATTTTGCCCCTACTCTCTACACCCCAACCCTCTTTATTTATTTATCATTTTATTTTATTTTTTTTGTTTTGTTTTTCGAGGTAGGGTCTCACTTTGGTCCAGGCTGACCTGGAATTCACTATGGAGTCTCAGGATGGCCTCGAACTTATATAGGTGTTCCTCCTACCTCTGCCTCCCAAGTGCTGGGATTAAAGGCGTGCGATGCCACACCCGGCTTCCCAACCCTCTTTAAACGAGCCACACTAGACAGAGCTTATAACTCCTAGCACATACTGTGGTGCCTCTGCCCTCTGAGCATACTGCTGCCTGGGAGGCCACCCCAGTCCCTCCTAACCTGGCACACTGCCAGGAGCCGCTTCCTCTGGGATGTTATCTCCAGATCTCTCTTCCACACAGATGACCTATGTCTGCCTCCCACCAGACAATGGATAGGTATTCAATAGCAAGTCTGTGGTGTGTGTGTTAGTATTTTATTTATTTATTGGAGAGAGAGAGAGAGAGAGAGGGAGAGAGAGAATGGGTGCACCAGGGCCTCTAGCCAATGCAAATGAACTCCAGATGTATGCATTACCCTGTGCATCCGGCTTTACATGGGTCCTAGGGAATTGAACATGGGTCCTTTGGCTTTGCTGGCAAGCACCTTAACTACTAAGTCATCTCTCCAGCCCAAGTCTGTGTTTTCTTATTAGCTACCACAATAGATCCTGATAAATGTTTATTGGATGGATGAATAAATGAATAAGTGAATCCTGGCTTCTGTTCATAGAAGTGTGTGTGTGTTTGGGGAGAACCCCAAGAAAGGACAATACAGACAATATTCTTGCTGTGTCTCCTGTGAGGGTCAAGGTTTCGCATTCAGGGAGTTTTCAGGCCGCCCTTAGGCCTTTTCACTCGTCTCCCAACTCCTCAGAAACGTGCCTTCCGTTCCTAGATTGTGTATGAGGGTCCTGAGCTGAACCACGCGTTTGGCCTATGTCACCATGGCAACTACCTCTTTTGGACCGAGTATCGGAGTGGAAGTGTTTACCGCTTGGAACGGGGTGTGACCCCCACTGTGACCCTTCTACGCAGCGAGCGTCCCCCCATCTTTGAGATCCGCATGTATGATGCGCAGCAGCAGCAAGGTACTCCCTCTGGCTCAGGTTGGGGACAGTGGGTCTAAGTGTCAGGATGGGTCCTGGACTCTGACACCTGAGGGTTGTGAGAAGTCCCCCAACCTGCTTGACTCTGGTCCCCATTTCCCTTCCTGCCCTTTGTCTGTCTCCCCTCTTATTCAACATGCCCTTCCTCTCTTCCTCTCCCATGTCCTCATTTTATGTCTCCCCACTCCCGACCCTTACTCCTCTGGCCTTTCCCGACCCTGCTGCTCCGTCCCTGTCCCCCTACCCCCCACTGCAGTTGGCACCAACAAATGCCGGGTAAACAATGGTGGCTGCAGCAGCCTGTGCCTGGCCACCCCTGGGAGCCGCCAGTGCGCCTGCGCAGAGGACCAGGTGCTGGACACAGATGGCGTCACGTGCTTGGGTATGAGGGGCTTGCCTGGGGCAGAGGTGGGAAGGCAACCCCTCTAGGAGAAGGTCACAGAGAGATCGGGGAGCTCTGAAGTCAAAGTCAGAGACTGAGGAGACGAAGAAGGGCCAGTTGGAAGCAAAGGATGGGGTTCAGAGGAAGCCCAGGGGCTGAAAGAGACTTGGGGGTGGAGGGACTTGAAACAGTGTGGTGCTTAGGGGAAGTGAGTGAGGAAGGGACAGCTATGGAAGAAAGAGAATATTCTTAGCTCCTGTGTTAACTTGAATTCCCCATTATGAGAATGTAATACCAGTAGTTGAAAAGACTGAAAATTAGGGACTGGAGAGATGGCTTGGCAGTTAAGGTGCTTGCCTACAAAGCTTAAGGACCCATGTTCAGCTTTCCAGGTCACATTTGCACAATACAGCACACTTATCTGGAGTTCGATTACAGTGGCTGGAGGCCCTGGCATGCCATTTCTCTCTCTCTCTCTCTCTCTCTCTCTCTCTCTCTATCTCTCGCTCTCTTTCTAGCTCTTGCTCCCATAAAAAAAATTACCAAAAAAAAGCTGGTGTGGTGGTGGTGCATGCCTTTAATACCAGCACTTGGAAGGCAGAGGGAGGAGGATTACTGTGAGTTCAAGGCCACTCTGAGAATACAGAGTGAATTCCAGGCCTGCCTGGGCTAGAGCAAGACCCTACTTGAAAAAAAAAAAAATTACAAGTTAGCCAGGAGTAGGGGGTGGTACATGCTTGTAATCATAGCAGTCAGGAGGCAGAGGCGAGGGGAGTACAAGTTCCAGGCCAATGTTGGCAACATAGAGTTCCAGGCCAACCTAGGAAACATAGTGAAACCTTGTCTTAAAATTAAACAACCAAGCTGGGCGTGGTGGCACACGCCTTTAATCCCAGCACTGGGAGACAGAGGTAGTATTGCCATGAATTCAAGGCCATCCTGAGACTACATTGTGAAGTACAGGTCAGCCTGGGCTAGAGTGAGACCCTACCTCGAAAACAACAACAACAAAATAGTAATAAATGAACAACCAGGGCTGGAGAGATGGCTTAGCAGTTAAGGAGCTTGCCTGCAAAGCCTAAGGATGCAGGTTCAATTCTCGAGGTTCCACGGAAGCTAGATGCACAAGGTGGTGCATGTGCCTGGAGTTAGTTTGCAGTGACTAGAGGCCCTGGTGTGCACATTCTCTCTCTCCGTCTTTCTCAACCTCTCTCCCTCCTTCTCTCTATCTCTAATAAATAAATAAGTAGACAAACAAGCTAGACATGGTGACACTCCTTTAATCCCAGCACTCGGGAGGCAGAGGTAGGAGGATTGCTGCAAGTTCAAGGTCCTCTCACATACATAGTGAATTACAGGTCAGCCTGGGCTAGAGCAAAACCCTACCTCAAAAAAAAAACAATAAATAAATAAATAAAATAAAAAATTAACCAAAAAATTGAAAATTAGGAGGGGGGAAAAAAGCAGTGAACAGCACTATCTTGTTAGTGGCAAATCTCACACCTTCCTTTTACATTGGGCGCGTGTTGTTGTTTTTACATAACTGTCATGTCTTCTGCCCCTTTGACCCCATATATGTCATAGTATTTTCTGTGTTGTTGGCTTGTTTGTTTTGCCATGTTGGGAATCAAATTCGGTGCCTTGTGCATGCGAGGCAGACACTCTGGCACAGTCCAGTCTCTTACCTACATGATTTTATTTTATATTTTAATTTTTTAAAACTTATTTGAGAGAAAGAGGTAGATAGAGAGAATGGACACTGCAGGGCTTCCAGCCACTGTAATGAACTCCAGATGCATGCACCACCATGCGCATCTGACTTACATGGGGCTGGGAATTGAACCTCTGTCCTTAGGCTTTGCAGGCAAGTACCTTAACCGCTAAGCCATTTCTCCAGCCCACTTACATGATTTTTTTAAAAATATTTTATTTTTATTTATTTATTTATTTATTTGATAGAGAAAGAGGGAGAGAGAGAAAGAGAATGGGCAGGTCAGGGCCTCCAGCCACTGCAAACGAATTCCAGACGCATGTGCCCCCTTGTGCATCTAGCTAACATGGGTCCTGGAGAATTGAATCCGGGTACTTTGGCTTTGCAGGCAAATGCCTTAACCACTAAGCCATCCCTCCAGCCCCCATTTACATGATTTTAAATGGTCTTGGTTTTGAAAATAAAAGGTCTGGGCTGGGCCTGGTGGTGCACGCCTTTGATCCCAGCACTTGGGAGGCAGAGGTAGGATCACTGTGAGTTCAGTGCCACCCTGGGACTGCATATTGAATTCCAAGTGAGCCTGGGCTAGAGAGAGACCCTACCTTGAAAAACCAAAAGTAAATTAATTAATTAATTTAAAAAAATAAAAGATTTGGGAATACTGCTTGTAGCTAGAGCCTCAAGTCTAATCCTCGGCACCAGAAAAAAAAAAAAACACCTTAAAATTAAAATAAATGTGGGTCATTCTCATTGTAAAAATAAATATACAGTATAGAAAAACATGAAGGAGAAAGCACAAATCACTCCCAGTTCTACCATCCCTAGATAGGCCCTGTTGCCACTTTGAGGAGCGTCCCCCCAAACACTCCCCTCTGCGTCTACTTCTGCATAAATGGAGTCATGCTGCGCATGCTGTTCTGTTTCCTGCTCTTGTCACTTGGCAGGATATCATGAACACATAAGTAGCACTTTTAATGGCTAAAATATATACCATTTAGTAAATGTCCCATAATTTATTCAACTGTCTCTCTGCTGTTGGATGTCTATGTTGTTTTCAGGGTTTTTTGTTGTTGTTGTTATAATCACAGCCAACATTCACTCAGCACAGACATGTACTGTTATAAGCATTTCCCTTGAATTAACTTACTTTATTCCCTCAGACATCTCTGAAGGGAAGGAATTTTTAATATCCCTATTTTACTGGTGAAGAAACTGAAGTCCAAAGTAAAAAGTCTGACCCAGAGCCCTCTGCCATCTCTCCAGTATCTATCCTTCCTGTATTTGTTGTGGTTTTCTTTTATTTTTTAATATTTTATTTTTACTTATTTATTTGAGAGAGGGAAAGAGGCAGAGAGAAAGAAAGAGAGCGAGTGAGAAAGAGAGAAAGACTGGGCGCAACAGGGCTTCCAGCCACTGCAAATGAACTCCAGGTGCATGCGCCACCTTGTGCATCTGGCTTATATGGGTACTGGGGAATTGAACTGAGGTCCTTTGGCTTTGCAGGCAAGCACCTTAACCGCTAAGCCATCTCTCTAGCCCTATGGTGATTTTCTTATAGAGTCCCAAGAGCAAAAATGGCTCAGTGAAGGGGCTGGAAAGATTGCTCAGTGGTTAAAGGTGCTTGCTTGCAAAGCCTGATGGCCTGAGTTGGATTTGTCTGGAGTTTGTTTGCAGTGGCAGCCTTGGTGCACACATATTCTCCCTCTCCCTCTTTCTCTCCCTGTGAATATAAATAAATAATTTTTTTTTCAAAAAGGGCTCAGTGGAGCTTAGTGTCCAGCTAAGATGAGTGGCATGGGTCAGAGGAGGGCAAATGCGTTCACAGAAGGGTTAAGGAGCAGAGGGGCCATACGGTGACAGAAGAATCAAAGTCATCAAGGAGAGAGCTAGGAGTGACTGCGAAGAAGAAACGACACTGGGCTTGGGAACTGAACAGGGGCTGTCCTGAGAGCCCTGCAAAAGCAGAGGTTGGCTTAGGAATGTGAAAGTAAGCCCCGGCTTTTAGGAGGGAAACAGGAAGAATGACCCGGCAGCTGCAGTGAGGATCGAGGCGCACACACGCCAGCCTCTGGGTCCGGTAGTCCAGGGAGCACAGGAGAGGTCTCAGAGGCTGAAGAGGGCTGAGATGGCATGAGAAAGGGCACGTGCAGCGCTCCAGGGTCTGGGGCAGGAGAACTGACACCGAGCTGGCCTTCCCGAGGTTACTAATGGCAACGTGGGCGAAGGACTGCTGAGGCAGGCCGTGAGGCCTCTGTTAGGAGCGGCCGGGGTGGAGCGTGCAGAGCCTCTCCTCTCCTCTCCTCACTCCTGCAGGGGCGTTGATCCACTACATCTTCTCACAGAAAAGAACGGGGGCCGTGGCAGGGCCATGGGGGTCCCGAAGATGATTCCTCTGGGCAGTTCAGGGAAGCAGCAGGCAGTGGACTGCACCGCGTGGTAGTGATAGAGCTACAGGTCTCTCATGACAGCTTTTACTCTCAGGCTATGTGGACGTACAGAAATTGTTAGAAAGGCTAAATCTCAAGCTGTTTCTTTCTTTTTTTTTTTTTTAATTTTTATTTATTTGAGAGCGACAGACACAGAGAGAAAGACAGATAGAGGGAGAGAGAGAGAATGGGCGCGCCAGGGCTTCCAGCCTCTGCAAACGAACTCCAGACGCGTGCGCCCCCTTGTGCATCTGGCTAACGTGGGACCTGGGGAACCGAGCCTCGAACCGGGGTCCTTAGGCTTCACAGGCAAGCGCTTAACCGCTAAGCCATCTCTCCAGCCCTCAAGCTGTTTCTTGATAAAGAGTTACGGCTTCCCTTGGGATAATTAGTTCATAGAGAATCGTGTCCTAGGAAAAGTTACTCTTAAGACGCAGTAAATTACAAAGTGTACAGGGGTCTTAGCATCTGTCCCATGGCCTGGGTCTGACCTTCCCCCTCATGCTCCTGTGGTGCCCACAGCGAACCCATCCTACGTGCCCCCACCCCAGTGCCAGCCAGGCGAGTTTGCCTGTGCCAACAGCCGCTGCATCCAGGAGCGATGGAAGTGTGATGGAGACAATGACTGCCTGGACAACAGTGACGAGGCCCCAGCACTGTGCCGTGAGTGACCCGCCCGTCCCCCGGGGGACAGCGACCCTGCCAGGGCAGCAGGGCTCGGGCAGTGTCTGTTAACCAGCCGAGCGCGCAAAAGACCAGGGTCCTGAGCTTCTCGCTGACCCCTGACCTGTTCCCTCCTCAGATCAACACACCTGCCCCTCAGACCGCTTCAAGTGTGAGAACAACCGGTGCATCCCCAATCGGTGGCTCTGCGACGGGGACAATGACTGTGGGAACAGTGAGGATGAATCGAATGCCACTTGTTCAGGTGTGGAATGAGGGCAGGGCAGGTGGGGAGCCAGGGCCCGGCAAGATAGATGGGCCTGGGGGCGGGGCCGGAAGAGCCTGTGCATCTGAGCAGAGGGGTTGGGACCCTGGGCAGGAAGCAGAGTCTGCCATCCTCTGCCTGGACTATGCAGGTTGGCAGGACTGGCTTTGCAGGGAACATGATGCAGGTCTGGAGGGAGATGAGGTAAATTGATCCTTGGAACATACCCGAGATCCCTTGAGATGGGTGTCAGGCACCAGTGTGAGACCAGACATGTGAGCTTGAACTTTGCTCAGAAGAAGGGTTTGGGGCCCCAAGGAATAAGGCCTCAAAAGCCAGAGAGAGAGGGTCTAGAGAGATGGCTCGCCGGTTAAGATAGTTGCTTGCATAGCCTGGTGACCTGGATTCGATTTCCCAGTACTCATTTAGAGTCAGATGCAACGGAGTTTGTAGCAGCAAGAGGCCCTGGTGAGCCCATTCTTTCTCTCTCAAATAAGTAAATCAATAATTTTTTAAAAGCCAGAGAGAACTAGCAAATAAGCAGAGGATAATTGGGAGGAAAAGATATCTTAGAAGATGGGTGTGGTGGTGCATTCCAGCATGTGGGAGGCAGAGGTAGGAGGATTGCCTTGAACTCTAGACCCCCATGAGACTACAGAGTGAATTCCAAGTCAGCCTGGGCCAGAGTGAGACCCTGCCTCAAAAACAACAAGGCTTTTAGAGAGGCTCTGGCAGGCTAGGGCGATGGCTCTGTCTGTAATGAGCATGCCCTAGAATCATAAGGACCTGAGTTTGGAGCCCCAGCCTCCACACAGAAGCTGGGCATGATGGCCCATGCCTGTAGTGCCAGCACCGGGAAGGCAAAGACAGGGTTTTCCCTGTGCCTGGGGCTTACCAATTCAGCAAACCTCTCAGAGAATAAGCTGGAGAGCAACTGAGGAAGACACCTGACGTTGACCCCTGGCTTCCCCACTCATGCGCACCCACACGTATATGCGTGCGTGTACACATCCACACGCAGACTAAACGATGAGCACTTATGCCCACCCCGTCTCCTACCCGCCCCCCACAGCTCGCACCTGCCCACCCAACCAGTTCTCGTGTGCCAGTGGCCGCTGCATCCCCATCTCCTGGACCTGTGACCTGGATGATGACTGTGGAGACCGCTCTGATGAGTCTGCCTCATGTGGTGAGAAAAAGGCAGGAAAGCCAGGCTGGGCCTGGGGAAGGGGAAGGCCATGGCCACGTATCTTAAGGTGGGGCTTGGAGAGACGCATTGTAGTACCTGGTGGCCCGGAGCGAGTTCTCGTATCTCTGTGGCTTCTGAGAGTTTTGTCTGTCAGTCCTGGGCTAATGATGGCAGCAATATCACAGCGTTGATGCTGGGCTCAGGGAACTTGCACACACATAGGCTGTGCCCAGGGGCCCGTGCCAGTGTCTAGCAGTTCTCTGCTGGCTAGGAGCCTTGCTGTCAGCCCCTATTGGACTTTTGCTAAGGGTTGCGGGTTATGGGAAGGTTCCCTGTGCCACCTGCTACTCAGTATTAGGGTGTCTGTGGTCTTGAGGGGCCTACTCAGCTGCTCTTTCTCCCTGACAGCCTATCCCACCTGCTTCCCCTTGACTCAGTTTACCTGCAACAATGGCAGATGCATCAACATCAACTGGCGATGTGACAATGGTAAGAGCTTGCCTCCCTCCACCTGGGCTTATTCCTAGGGAAGTTGGAATCCACAGCCAGGCCCCAAATGGGGAGGGAGGAGGTTTTAGTATCAAGCCAGGGATATCTACAGTGCACTGAATGCTGGGTTGGCTTGGGGAAAACAGGAGGACCCAGAAATGCTATGGGGGAGTCAAGGTGGTCTGCCTATCTTATTTTTACCCCAGGCAAAGATAAACTGTCTCACCTCTGGCAGGACTCAAGAGCTAGGGAAAGATGAGTTGAGAGGGACCAGAATGGCAGAGCAAGGGACCTAGAGCCTGACCCCCTTCTCCTTGCAACCCCCATCTCCTGGAACCCTTGGTGCACCCCCTAGGCTCTGGGCTTCAAGCTCAGGAGCCCACCTGGAGGTCAGCCATGGACCAGGGGATGTCAGCCCTGAGCCACGGGTCTGTGGTGTCGTGTGGGCAGGTGACCATTGTGTGTGCTGTCTCCGGCATTGTCGCGTTTGATGTGGTGTTGTGTTGTGCTGTGACGTGCTGCCCCAGTGGCCTTAGCCATGGCTCACGTGTGAGGACAGGTTGGGTCAGCGCCACATTGCCCTCCTCCTTGCTGCCGTCTCAAATGCCAATGGTTGCCCTGGCGGTTTCTGTGTTTCAGAGAAGGATTGTGGGGACGGCTCTGACGAAAAGACCTGTCCTGAGCCTGCCGGTCAGTGCATAGAAGCACATGCACCGTCACCCCAGGGCCCCAGACGGCTTCAGCCACTCCTGGTCCCCCACATCCCTGCCCCAGAGCTGCTAGGACACAAAGGAGAGGCGAGAGTGGAAAACACAGGGAGGAAGCAGCAGAGAGGGAGAGGGGCTGTGAGGAGGAGAGAGGATGGAGGCGGTGCTGTGAGAGCCCAGACGTGGGGGAGGAGAGAGTTGGACAGGCAAATCTAGTCGGAAAAGAGGCAGAAACACACCCCATGAGGAATGGCCAAACCCCAGTCTTCCCTAGAATCCCATAGATAGGGAGTGAGACACCCGTCGGCTCCTAACCTGGCTCCTAGAAGCCAGGACGTTCACCTTCCCCGAAGAGGCTCTTGACCTCCCCAGGTGTGTGCGAGCCGCTGTGAGCCAGCACCCAGTGAGTGGTCCCAGACAGTGCCCACGCTCAGGGAGAGCTTCACCTATGTGCCACTTCCCCTGCCCCCTTCCCCAACCGAAGGAACCCCTGTCTGTCCCCCAGAAGTAAGCAGACCCTGTCCCCACATCCTGCTGCAAAGGGTGTCCCCCACCACTAGCCTTCTGAGAGTCAGGGAGCCCACCCACTGCCCGCCCCAACGTGTGGGCCATGGTGCATGCTGCAATCTATGCAGTTTCTGTGTCTTCTCTGTTTGTTATTTTCTCAGTGAGGGGAGGGATGGGCCGTGGGTGGGAACGAGGAGGTGGCTGGGGCCGAGCTGGGGTCACAGAGAAGCCTGCTCTGCTGACCTCATCCTTGCCTCTCCCCTTCTCTCCTCCCCCCCCCCAGACAACGATTGTGGGGACAACAGCGACGAGGCAGGCTGCAGCCACTCCTGCTCTAGCACCCAGTTCAAGTGCAACAGCGGTCGCTGCATCCCTGAGCACTGGACTTGTGACGGGGACAATGACTGCGGGGACTACAGTGATGAGACCCATGCCAACTGCACCAACCAGGGTGAGCGCCCAGGGTCAGCGGGAGGAATGAGCGCTCCCTGTGTCAGCCCCTCGGCCCGCCAGCCACCCCACTCGCTCAGTCACCACTTGGAAGCCTCACAGCTGAGGCTCAGCTCTTGCTCCTCAGGAAGTTCCAGTCCCATGAGAGAGGGAGGGGACTGGCAGATGATTGCCACCGCACCGCTAAAAACCATGGGTCTGGCAGTTGAGTGGCCTTGGGATTCAGCTCCAGCTCAGCAACTGAGTGGCCCCGGGCAAGCTATGTAATCTCTGTGGGCGTCTGAGTTTCCTCTGCAAAGTAGGGTAATAATGGCATTAGCTTAGGGGTGTGGCTGCTCACGCCTTTGATCCCAGCACTTGGGAGGCAGAGGTAGGAGTTCAAGGTCGGCCTGGATCTACATAGTGAATGCCAGGTCAGCCTGGGCTAAAGCAAGACCTGACCTTGAAAAATCCAAAACTAACTAAATAACTAAATAAAAGCACTAACATCACAGCACTGATGAAAAATTTGGTGAAACATGCACAGAAAGTGTTCAGCATGGAGATATGTTAGGTAAACAGTAGCCTGAGCAAAGGGTCTCATCAGGTGTGGTGACTCTCACCTGTAGTTCCAGCACTGAGAAGGCTGAGGCAGGATTTCCTGCACTATAGAGTCAAGTCCTGTCTTGTAAAGAAAAGTGTGATGGGTAAGAATGATTGAGCAGAAGAGAGAAGGGGGTGCTGGTAAGTAAGAATGATTGTGCAGAAGAAGGAGAGGGGCTGGCCCAGGAGGGATCCTGAGGTAGGGTGAGCTTCCTGGTGGGCACAGGCCCTGTCTAACATTTGTTTCTTAAGAAGCGCTGGCCTGTTGTTATCGTAGAGCACATAGACCCAAGGTTGTCCCAGCTTCAAGAAGAGTCAGAACTGCAGATTTTTTAATGTAAAATCTACCATGCTTAAAAAATATTTATGTGTGCATGTTTATAAGTGTATGTACATGTTAATGGGTGAATGTGGCGGGCCAAGGTACACATGTGGGGGTCAAAGAACAAGTTTTGGGATGGTCCTCACCCGTCCACATCATTTAAGACAGGGTTTCTTTTTCTGTTCTTTTCTTTTCTTTCTTTTTTTCTTTTTTTTTTTTTTTTTTTTTGAGGTAGGGTCTCACTCTAGCTCAGGCTGACCTGGAATTCACTATGGAGTCTCAGGGTGGCCACGAATTCATGGAAATCCTCCTACCTCTGCCTCCCGAGTGTTGGGATTAAAGGCATGCGCCACCACGCCTGGCTAAAACAGGGTTTCTTGCTCTGGATTTTCATTCTATTGGTCTTTGCTAGAATTGCCTTGAGCTTCCAGGGAAGTCTTGTCTCTGCCTCCCATCTCACCGTCAGCATCAGCCTACTGGGGTTACAGAAGCCTGCCACGGCTCCCCGCTTTTTACATGGCACCTGGGGAGCCGGCTCATTTGCTTCAGCTTGAGCAGCATCAAGCACTTTATTCACTGAGCCCCTCTACCATAGGTTTGATGCTGGCATTTTAATTTCCTAAAGCTACTGTAACAAAATGCTACAGACTGAGTGATTTAAACAGCACAAATGTGTTGTCTCACAGTTCTGAGGATTAGAAGTCCAAGAGCTCGCTGTCAGCAGGACTGGTTCCTTTTGAGGTCCAAATGTACCCTGTGCCTCTCCCCAGCTCCCATGAGTTTGCCAGCGACCTTTGGTGTCCTTTGTGCATGGATGCTTTACTTCTGTCTCTGTCCTCCCTGTCTGTCTCTGGGCCCCAAGTTCTCTTTCTTTTTTCTTGTTTGGCATGCATGTGGGTGTTGCATATGCCCACATGTATGTGCATGCAGGTGTGTGTGAGTATGTGTGTGTGCAGGTGTGAGTATGTAGAGGCTGAAGGACAACCTTGGGTGTCTTAGGTACACTGTCCACCCCCCTCCCACTTTTTTTGAGGTAAGGTTTCATTCTAGCTCAGACTGACCTGGAATTCACTATGTAGTCTGAGGGTGACCTTGAACTCACGGCGATCCTCCTACCTCTGCCTCCCAAGTGCTGGGATTAAAGGGTGCACCACCACACACTGAGCTGTCCACCTCTTTAAAAAAAAAAAAATAGGGCTGGAGACATGGCTTAGCAGTTAAGGCATTTGCCAGCAAAGCCAAAAGACCCAGGTTGGATTTCTCAGTACCCACATAAAATCAGATGGTGGCACATGTCTCTGCATCTCTATCTGCCTCTTCCTCTCTCAAATAAATAAATAAATAAAATTTTTAAAAAGAAAAAACTTAAAAATATATTATGAAAGAATAGACACAGCAAGGCCTCCAGCTGTTATAAATGAACTCCAAATGCATGTGCCACTTTGTGCATCTGGTTTACATGGGTACTAGAGAATTGAACCAGGGTTGTGAGGCTTTGCAGGCAAGCAATTTAATCACTGAGCCATCTTTCTAGCGCTCTCTCTTTATATATATATATATATAGTTTATTTTGTGGGGGGAGTTTGAGGTAGGGTCTCACTTTGGTTCAGGCTGACCTGGAATTCACTATGTAGTCTCAGGGTGGCCTTGAACCCTCGGTGATCCTTCTACCTCTGCCTCCCTAGTGCTGGGATTAAAGGCGTGTGCCACCACGCCTGGCTTTTAAAATATATTTTTATTATTGATTTGCAAGAAGAGAAAACAAAAGAATGGAGTGCCACTCTAGATGCATGCACCCATGCACCACTTTGTGCATCTGGCTTTACATGGGTACTGGGGAATCGAACCCAGGCTGTCAGGCTTTGCAAGCAAGCACAAGCTGTGTCCACCTCTTTTTGAAACGGTCTCTGATTGGCTTGGAGCTTACAAATTAGGCTATACAGGCTAACCATCAGGCTCCAAGGATCCTCTTGTCTTTACTTCCCCAGCACTGGGATTACAGGTGTATATACAAAGCATTTTATGTTGGTACTGGGCCTCAAACTCAGGTCTTCATGCTTGAGAGGCAAGTACTTTACCATCTGATCCATCTTCCTACTGCCCAATTGTTTTCTTTTCTTTTCTTTTTCAATTTTTATTTGAAAGAAAAAAGGAGGAAGAGGCAGATAGACAGTGGGCACATACGGGTCTCTAGCCACTGCAAACAGATTCTTGTGCATCTGGCTTACATGGGTCCTGGGAAGTTGGCTATGCAGGCAAATGCTTTAACCATTAAGCCATCTCTCCAGCCCAGTGTTTTGTTCTGTTTTCTTTCTTTCTTCTTTTTTTCCTTGAGGCAAGTCCAGCAGATTGATCTTTTTTTGTTTGTTTGTTTTTATTTATTTATTTGAGAGCGACAGAGAGAGAAAGAGGCAGAGAATGAGAGAGAGAGAATGGGCGCACCAAGGCCTCCAGCCACTGCAAGCGAACTCCAGATGTGTGTGCCCCCTTGTGCATCTGGCTAATGTGGGTCCTGGGAAATCGAGCCTTGAACCAGGGTCCTTAGGGTTCACAGGCAAGCGCTTAACCACTAAACCATCTCTCCAGCTCCCCCCCCCTTTTTTTATATGAAAGAGAGATTGAGAGAGAGAGAGAGAGAGAGAGTGAATTGGCACACCAGGACCTCCAGTTTCTGTAATCAAACTCCAGACATGTGCATCAACTTGTGTGCATGTGTGACCTTTCACATGCATTACCTTGTGCATCTGGCTTATGTGGGATCTGGCAAGTCAAACATGGGTACGTAGGCTTCACAGGCAAGCACCTTTACCACTAAGCAATCTCTCTAGCCCAGTTGTTTTCTTTATATAAGGATACCAGTCCTACTGATTGGGCCACATTCTGGTGACCTTATTTAAGTTGATTGCCTGTGAGAACACTTTTGCCAGACAAGACTACACTCACAGGTATAGTGGGCTAGGACTTTTTTTTTTTAGGAATCACAGTTCAACCCATAACAACTGACAGTTGATCTTAAAGTTCAAAGAAAAGAAAAAAGTAAAAATTAAAAAGAAAACCAACAACTAGTTCAACATCTTCCTGCAGACCTTATCTGGCCCATGGCATGCCAGCTAATGGCCTCTGCCTTACATAGCTAGAGTATATGCCCACACAAGGAGGAACTGTGCTGGGTGCAGCTCCCGACATGTATGTAGCTCAGAGACTCTGAGAGAACCCTAGGAGGCTCCAGAAACAGTAACGGAGTCTCCCAAGGCCATCTCCAAGAGGGGACAGGAGATAGAGCAGGTGTCTGTGCCCTGAAACCCTAAGAAGGGTTCCCTGCAGGCTGCATGACACAGTGGCTCTGCCCAGTAAGCCAGAAGGACCTGGGCAAATGGCTTCCGCTGTCCTGGGCTTCCTCTGCTGGCCAATAAGAAATGTGTGAGGCTTGGCACATGGCATCTGCCACCCTGTTGGCAGTAATGGTTACCTGTGGTTGCGAGCTGTCATGGCAAAGGACCATTCAGGAGGAAGTGGATCTGAATGAGACCTGGTGAAGGATTAGAGTGTGGGTAAAGGAAGAGAAGGAGAGGGACTTTGACCACGGTGGGAATGGCTTAGAGAGACGGAGGAGGAAACCAGACACTTCTGAGGGGAATGATGACCAAGCAGGCCAGTCTGATGAGGGGTGGCAGAAGATGAGGTTATCCCAAAGGGGGTCGATTTCAGTAACAGGTGAGCCGGGCAGAGACTGCACTGGGGAGGTACCAGGGAGCTTCGGAAGGTGGTGTGATGTGGGAGACACTTTGGAAGACCGTGCTGGAAGGGCATTAGATCGCACAGAAGTTCAGATGCCTTGAGCATGGAACGTCAGCTCGGGCTGCCGTGGACACCAGGGCCCAAAGAGAATGCCAGTTGTGTTGTGGTAGGGGGGTGGAGGAGTGGCTGTGCCATGGTGGTGTGAGTGAGACCCCCAGCCCAGCACCCGGCCATCTGCGCTCCCTCGTCGGTGCCCGTCCTGCTGTGCTGCTGGCCTGCAGGGTCAGATGGGGCAAAACAGGACCCTGGGGAAGCAGTGACCCTGTCCCCGGCCCTGCTCTGAGGCCTCACCAGTTCCCTGCAAACATAAAGAAAGTGACAAAGTCTCTTTGTGGCCTGCTGGGCCTCTTTCCCACCTCTGACCTGCTGCTCCCCTGTTCCCCCCCCCGCCCCCCGCACACACACACACACACAACCCTCACCTTCACTGTGCTGCGGCTCTGTCAGCCTTGTGGGCATTGTTTGAATGTTCCCAGCACTGCCCCATCCTCGAGGCTCTGCGCTGGCTGTCCCTTGGCCGGCAGTGTGTTTCCAGGTAGCCTCAAGGCTTGCTCTCATTTCATTAAAGGGCCTGCTCGAACATCTCCTCGGAGGCTTCCTGACCAGCTTTTCTTTTTTTTGTTTTTGTTTTTCGAGGTAGGGTCTCACTGTAGCCCAGGCTGACCTGGAATTCATTACGTAATCTCAGGGTGGCCTCGAACTCACTGTGATCCTCCTACTTCTGCCTCCCAAGCGCTGGGATTAAAGGCGCGCGCCACCACGCCCGGCTCTGACCAGCTTTTCTAAAGCGTCATCCCGTCAGGCCGGTGTGTTACCTGGCCGTGTCACTGCTGACACTGCTCTCAGCTACATTCTGGATCTACCTCCCACACTGGAATCTAAGTTAAGTTGGCAGCAAAGACTTTGCCTTGGTCACTGCCAGGACCTGAAAACAGTGCCTGGTAGATAGCTGGCACTCACTAAATGTGGGGTGAATGAGGGAAACAAGACTAGATGGGAGGCCTGGCAAATTGCTTAGCCAGTCACCATCCTGAGTGTCACAGGGACAAATACAGATGAGATGAACATAGGGTCCTTGAAGGGGTGACATCTGACATTCCTACTGTGTCCGTGCTTCCAAGTTGTCGGCAAGCTCCAATGACTCTCTAGCGTTCCCAGTTGAGCGCCCAGGCCAGAAACAGTGGGAGGGGCTCACCCGGAGCCCCCCGCCCTGATGTTCCCCCTACCCCCCTGCAGCCACGAGGCCTCCTGGTGGCTGCCACACTGATGAGTTCCAGTGCCGGCTGGATGGGTTGTGCATCCCTCTGAGGTGGCGCTGTGACGGGGACACTGACTGCATGGATTCCAGTGACGAGAAGAGCTGTGAGGGAGTGACCCATGTCTGTGACCCAAATGTCAAGTTTGGCTGCAAGGCCTCAGGTGAAAAGTGGGGGGGGACCTGAAATGGGGCAGCCTGGGCAAGGGGAGACCGTCTTGAGAGCAGAGCAGTGGGAAGGGTATGAGGGGCCAGGGCCCGCATGAAGAGCCCACATCCTGGCCAGAGCTGAGCTGCAGTACTTCCTGTAGATTCCTTCCTTCTTTGTTTCATACGTGAATTTGACCGGAAATTCAAAGGTTCGTAGTGGGCCCCCAAGCACTACAGTCGTGACCTGTTAGAGAAGTCCACTGGGTTTGGCCCGAAGGGGCCAGAAAGGCCCAGTCTCCAGGCCTGGCCCCTCATCCTGCACCCATTCCTCAGCTCGGTGCATCAGCAAAGCGTGGGTGTGTGACGGTGACAGCGACTGTGAAGATAACTCAGATGAAGAGAACTGTGAGTCCCTGGCCTGCAGGCCACCCTCGCACCCCTGTGCCAACAACACCTCAGTCTGCCTGCCCCCTGACAAGCTGTGCGATGGCAATGACGACTGTGGAGACGGCTCGGATGAGGGCGAGCTCTGTGGTGAGGCCCCGACCAGAACCTGGGGGTCAGGGGTGTGGAGAGGAGTCTGGGCCAGGACAAGTCTGGAGGAAGTAGTCTGGGACAAGAACAGGCAGCGTTCGGAGTGTCAACCACAGCCTGTGTTGATTTAGTGCTCACCTTGGCCCTGTGTGAAATGTCTCATACTCTTATAGCATTTATTCCACAGAGCAGCCCAGTGAAACAGGAACACTGTGTATCCAAATGAGGAAAAGGAGGGCAAGTAATTAAATAACCTGGTCCAGGGTCACACCAGTCCTAAGGCGCGGTGGAGATGGAGGGCTCCTGACATATGGGCAGCTCCCTCCTCCACAGCCAGGACCCTGAGCAGGGAGGCCGGGTTGGCAGCAAGGGCCAGGGTTGAGAGCTGATGGTTGGAGGAGGCTTCCAGAAGTAGGGGTTTAATTTAACTGGACTCGCAGACACAGGCAGAATGTGCACATGGGACGATGGAGTTGAGGCTCGGGGAGGGCAGTGTGTGATTTGGGGTGCCAAGTAGTCTTGCTGCCTCAGAGCAGACAGGGAGCACAGCTCCTTGGAAGGAAAATGGAAGGTAAAGCCAGCCAGGACTGGCCCAGAAACCTTTGACATCCGAGGACCCTGGGGCAGGATGTTTCCCTCCATGCCTGGCCCCAAATTATTCCTGAGTTGAGAGAGATCAGAGAAGGCAGACAGGACCCAAAAGCCTCTCACAGAGGGGTCTCAACTGTAGGCCCAAGAGGGGAGGGTGGTCCCAGGTACCTATGCTCAGATCCCAGCCTCTGACCTTGAAGGAGCTTGAGGAATGGACCGAAGCCTGGCAGGAAATGGAGGAGAGGGTGATGTGTGCTTGGGCTCAGCCAGGCCGTGTTCCTGCCATCTCCCAGTCTTGACCCTGGGCCTGTTCCTTGCCTGTCCCCCCAGACCAGTGTTCTCTGAATAATGGTGGCTGTAGCCACAACTGCTCAGTGGCACCTGGTGAAGGCATTGTGTGCTCTTGCCCTCTGGGCATGGAGCTGGGGCCTGACAACCACACCTGCCAGATCCAGAGCTACTGTGCCAAGCACCTCAAATGCAGCCAGAAGTGTGACCAGAACAAGTTCAGTGTGAAGTGCTCCTGCTATGAAGGCTGGGTCCTGGAGCCCGATGGCGAGAGCTGCCGCAGCCTGGGTGAGACACTGTAGAGGGTAGCCGGACCCTGGGCTATAGTGGGCTGGGCTTGGGTGGCCCAACACCAAAGACTGAGTTTTCCATCTGGGCTCCAGGACAGGGTGGTACAGAGGCAGCCAGCCCTTTGATGATGCCCCCATCTTCCTTCCGCCCCAGACCCCTTCAAGCCGTTCATCATCTTCTCCAACCGCCACGAGATCCGGCGCATCGATCTTCACAAGGGCGACTACAGTGTCTTGGTACCTGGTCTGCGCAACACCATTGCCCTGGACTTCCACCTCAGCCAGAGCGCCCTCTACTGGACCGACGTGGTGGAGGACAAGATCTACCGTGGGAAGCTGCTGGACAATGGAGGTGATTGCCCTGGCCAGCCAGGGACTGGTACTGTCGTTTTACATGAGTGGGCATTTGGGGCCACAGAGCCAGATCCAGGTGGCTCCACAGCAGAGGCCTTGGCTCCCTCTCCCCCATTTGCCTGTTAATTGGGTTAGCTTTCGCCGTGGGTCTCAGAGCCTGATGCCCCATAATTATCGTTAGCAGAGCTGCTAGCCTAATAATTAACAAAATGATCAGCCTTTCTTTGGAGCGGCCTGAAGCTCTGCTTTCCCAGCCCTGGAATTTCAGGATTGGAAGGGGAAAGTCATGTAGGCTGGAGTACCTGAGACTTCTGCCCACTGCAGCCTGAGCTAGCAGGGCTTGAAGCTGAGTGCCTGCCATTCACGAGGTGATAAGACACAGATGTGCTCAGGACAGGCTGTTTTAAACTGTGGTCAGGCAGGGTCCCCAAGAAGGTGACATCGAGCAAAGGTTTGAAAGAAGCATATTTTACTGGAGGCATTTGTTTTGTCAAAAAGATAACTTGAAAACATCTCCAATGTCCATCAACAGAGGAATGGCTAAATGAGATATAGTCTCACCATGCAACAGTTTCTAAAGATATGAGGCATATACATACATACATACATACATATATACACATACATACATATATGTGTATATATATATATGAAATAGCTTCAAGACATTCTGTAGGGTGACTTCTAGAAAGCTCCATTGTTGCAGTCCAGGTTTGTTCCCCAAAGCCTTCCTGTCCTCTAGTCTGACCTCCTCTCATAAGCGCATTGCCCACAGAAAGTGGCTGCCCACACTTGCCCCTCTTCCAGGCCTACCTGCTGTCCTTACCTTCTGATGGGAAGAGGGCCTGAGGGAGGAGAGTGGGGGTCTTAGAAGTGTCACTGTGGATTTGGACTCATAGGAGGTATTGTCAGAAGTACCAGGGTGAGGAGGGTAGATCATCGAGTGATCTTAGGATCCACACATCCACTCTGCCCCACTCCAGAGACTCTAACCTCTTGTAATCCTTTCTTCCCAGCATTGACCAGCTTTGAGGTGGTGATTCAGTATGGCCTGGCCACACCAGAAGGCCTTGCTGTAGACTGGATTGCAGGCAACATTTACTGGGTGGAGAGCAACCTAGACCAGATTGAGGTAGCCAAGCTGGATGGAACCCTCAGAACCACCCTGCTGGCTGGTGACATTGAACACCCAAGGGCAATTGCACTGGATCCACGAGATGGGTGAGAACTCTGTACATGTTTCTCTGGTCCTGTGGGCTTCCTGAAGTTTCAGAGACCCCTGTCTCCTCAGTGCTGATGCTCCCCCACTTTGACCTGTGGTCCTTCCACACCTCCAGCTTTAACCCTCCTGGCCCTCTTCCCAGGATCTTGTTCTGGACAGACTGGGATGCCAGCCTGCCCCGAATTGAGGCAGCCTCCATGAGTGGGGCTGGGCGCCGCACTATCCACCGGGAGACGGGCTCCGGGGGCTGGCCCAACGGGCTCACTGTGGACTACCTGGAGAAACGAATCCTCTGGATTGATGCCAGGTCAGCATCCACCTGCTGGGGAGGGCCCGGGAGTCTAGAAACAGGTGGCAATGTACCCAGCTCTGTGGAAGGAGGAACTGAGCTGCAGGAAAGGCTGGGGCAGAGAGGCAGGGTGGGTAGCGTCGGGCAGAAGCAGGTTGTCTGTCACATGACTGTCCACTGTGCCCTCCCCTGTGCTCACTCTCTGTGCCCTCCACACGGGGCTGGGTCCGCCCAGAGCAGAGCCACACTTCCTTACCTGATCTGTGTGGAGAGGGTGCCTTTTTCTAACTTGCACCAACGTGCTGTGTGCCAGTGGCAGCCCTGGAGAGGAGAGCGTCCCTGTGGGCAGTGGGCTCCTAGGCAGGGCGCTCTGAGGTCCCTGCTGGCATCCTCACTGTGCCCCGACCTTGCTCCCAGGTCAGATGCCATTTACTCGGCCCGTTACGACGGCTCCGGCCACATGGAGGTGCTTCGGGGACACGAGTTCCTGTCGCACCCATTTGCGGTGACGCTGTACGGGGGCGAGGTGTACTGGACTGACTGGCGAACAAACACGCTGGCCAAGGCCAACAAGTGGACCGGCCACAACGTCACCGTGGTACAGAGGACCAACACGCAGCCCTTTGACCTGCAGGTGTACCACCCCTCCCGGCAGCCCATGGGTAAGGGTCCAGGGGCCTGTGCTGCCATAGCACGGGTGTGCTGGCCTGTGACAGAGGTTCTGGGATGGAGAAAGTGAAGCCTTGGGGAGGGGAGAGAAGAGCCCTAGGTGGGGAAGGTCAGGTAGGGGTCAACAAGTCACAGGATGTTCTTGCTGTCCTCTTCTCTTCTGACCGCCAGCTCCCAATCCGTGTGAGGCGAACGGGGGCCGTGGCCCCTGCTCCCACCTGTGCCTCATCAACTACAACCGGACCGTCTCCTGCGCCTGCCCCCACCTCATGAAGCTACACAAGGACAACACGACCTGCTACGGTAGGGTGACCCCTCCCTGGGGTAAAGCGGAGGCCGGGACCCAGTCAGGAGTGACTGGAAGTGGGGCTCCAGAGATTGGCACTGTAGGAAGAGGTCACGGCTCTCAGGAGCCCGTGTAGGCGGGCCTGCTTCGTAGTGGAGGGCCAGCATCAAGCAGAGGGAACTGTGACCTGGAGCAAGGCAGGGAGCTTGGAGGCAGGTGACTGCCCTCAGTGACGGGACCTGCACCCCACAGAGTTTAAGAAGTTCCTGCTCTACGCACGTCAGATGGAGATCCGGGGTGTGGACTTGGATGCCCCCTACTACAATTACATCATCTCCTTCACGGTGCCGGACATCGATAACGTCACCGTGCTGGACTACGATGCCCGCGAGCAGCGTGTTTACTGGTCTGACGTGCGGACACAGGCCATCAAGCGGGCCTTCATCAATGGCACCGGAGTGGAAACAGTTGTCTCAGCAGGTTCTGGCCTGGCCCTGCCCTCTTCCCCGTGGGTGTAGGTGCCCTCTCTCCCCGGCTCCAGGGCTCCCTCCTGATCGTGCTTCCCAGGTGTACTGATAATCCTTGTCCAAACCCTGACCCCTCCAGGAGCTCCAGCCTGGGTTTCCTGATCCCCAGAAACCATACTGGGCTCCTCCCAATTTATACCCCACAAACACCAGTCCCTGACTTCCCACTTGTACCTGCAGACTTGCCAAATGCCCATGGTCTGGCTGTGGACTGGGTGTCCCGAAATCTCTTCTGGACAAGCTATGATACCCACAAGAGGCAGATCAACGTGGCCCGGCTGGACGGCTCCTTCAAGAACGCGGTGATACAGGGCTTGGAGCAGCCCCATGGCCTGGTCGTCCACCCCCTGCGTGGGTCAGTCTACGACTCAGGACTGGGGAATCACCAGTGTGGGGCTGGGAAGGAAAAGACTCTGACCCCTCTCCTCGGTACCATCCCCTAGGAAGCTGTACTGGACTGACGGTGACAATATCAGCATGGCTAACATGGATGGCAGCAACCGCACCCTGCTCTTCAGCGGCCAGAAGGGCCCTGTGGGTATGAGTTTGCCCTGCCTGCCCTTGAAGGTCTCTAGTTCCTCCAGTTGGAGATGCTCCCAGGATCCCGCTAGTGCCCCTGAGCCCCTCCCAGCCTGCAGCTCTGCCCTGGAAACTCATGTCCTTCACAAAGTATAACTGTGCCCAGCCATGGTACCAGGCTACCTGACTCTGACACTCTCCTCTTTCAGGCTTGGCTATTGACTTCCCTGAAAGCAAACTTTACTGGATCAGCTCCGGAAACCACACCATCAACCGCTGTAATCTGGATGGAAGTGGGCTGGAAATCATAGATACCATGCGGAGCCAGCTGGGCAAGGCCACTGCCCTGGCCATCATGGGTGAGGGCCTAGGATGGGGAGCAGAATAGAAACAAGGCAGGGCAGGCCAAACTGGCTTGGAGGTGGGGGTGGGGGGGATGCCTCCCACTCCAAAGGCCTAATGACTTTGGGGCCACCAGCCCTTCAGAAGGGCTAAGTGGAGGGCCTTCCCAAGGGTCTCATCCCCTCCTGCTGCCCCAGGGGACAAGCTATGGTGGGCAGATCAGGTGTCGGAGAAGATGGGCACGTGCAACAAGGCTGACGGCTCGGGATCCGTGGTCCTGAGGAACAGCACCACCCTGGTGATGCACATGAAGGTCTATGACGAGAGCATTCAGCTAGGTAGGCAGTGGGGGCAAGGGACAGGGCGTGGGGGGGGGGTCTTGGTGGTAATGAGGATGCGGATCACAGAGGGGCTTCAGAGCTGCCACCAGGAACAGCCCACCTGGTGAAGGAGGGAAGGGAATGAAAGCAGGTCGGGCCCCAGTCACTCCTCACAGGTGCCCCTGTCCCTCGGTTCCATCCGGGTATTGTGTAGGTTCGCAGGTCCAGGGGCCTAGGAGGACAGAAGAAATGGAGCTCGGTTGGGTGGTGACCTCGTCAAGTCCAGGGTGAAGCCAGTGACCACCCTGTCCCTGGGTGGACTAAGCCTGGCTCCGAAGCTTCCAGGGAAGGCCATCTAACCCTCTCTGTGTTCTCTGCCCACTGCCTCCCCCAGAGCATGAGGGCACCAACCCATGCAGTGTCAACAACGGGGACTGCTCCCAGCTCTGCCTGCCAACGTCGGCAACAACTCGTTCCTGCATGTGCACAGCTGGCTACAGCCTCCGGAGTGGCCAGCAGGCCTGTGAGGGTCAGTGACCAACGTCTTCACCCAACCCTGGGCCCAAGCCTCTGACCACAACCCCTCTTTGGGAACACGGCAGTGTTCCTCATGTATTACCAGGAACCTTTTGGTTTAGATGCTTAAGGCCTCTACCATGCTGGGTGCTATGGGCAGATACAGGGGACAGAAGTGCTCACCCTTGGGCTTTGTGGCTCGAGCTATAATATGAGGTCAGCTTGTCTGGGAAACTTGAGTGGACGCAGCTGTGACTGCAGGGGCTCTCAGTAGGTTTTGATGAGATAGACAGCAGCAGAGAGGCGGGCCAGCTTGGCTTGTGCACTGAGCTTATAGGATAGGTAGAATTTGATGTGTGGCATAGTGAAGAGGATTGGTTAGTAGCATGGCAATATTCAGTGGTAGAATACTTAACATGCACCAGACCCTGTGTTTAATATCCCCACACCCCCCCCCCCCCTCTCTCTCTCTCTCTCTCTCACACACACACACACACACACACACACACACACACACACACACAGAGCAAGAAATACAGCTAAACAGACAAATCCCAGTGCAACCAGGGTGTGTGGGCAGGGTGTGGGAGGTCTTTGATAAGACTGTCAGGCAGGGTGGGGCTCCTGTGGGTTCTCAGCCAGGAGTGCCTGGAAAGTGGTGGTTGGAGATTGACCTGGTGATAGAGAACTTGCAGACTGGAGGAGGGAGGAAACCCAGGCAGTTAGACCAGTTGGGAGGCTATTAGGAGTAATCCAGGTGAGGAGACAGGCCTTGGGCTGGGCTGGGCTAGGCTGAGCTGCTCGGTTGAAGAGAAGGGATGAGACTCCAGACGTTTCACAAGAACTTGCTGATTTACAAGCTTGCCCCAGGACAGCACTTTTTCCCAAAGTACACTGCCAGAAACCTCCCTCTTTGATGTGGGTAGATGTTTCAGAAAGAAACGCTGGGCTGAGCAAAGTGGAAATGTGTTTTTTACTGCACAACTTCTCAGGGACTTAAATATGCTCATGAGCACCAAGATTTTTTTCCAGGAAAGACTGTAGCGCCTGGAAGTTTATCAAACTCACTTAGCCATCTTTAAAAAAAGAATTGTTGGGGGCTGGAGAGATGGCTTTGTGGTTAAGGTGCTTGCCTGCAAATCCAAAGGACCCAGGTTCGATTCCCCTGGACCCACATAAGCCAGATGCACAAGGTGGCGCATGTGTCTGGAGTTTGTCTGCAGTGGTTGGATGCCCTGGTGCCCATTCTCTCTCTCTCTCTCTCTCTCTCTCTCCTCTCTCTCTCTCTCTCAAATAAATAAATAAATAATGAAAAAAATTGTGGGGGAAGGGTTTTCCAAGGTAGGGTCTCATTCTAGCCCAGGCTGACCTGGGATTCACTATGTAGTCTCAGGGTGGCCTTGAACTCTTCTTAATCCTCCTACCTCTGCCTCCAGAGTGCTGGGATTAAAGGTGTGAGCCACCACGCCTGGCTTGAAATTTTTATTTGTTTCTTGAGATACAGTCTCACTCTAGTACAGGCTGATCTGTAATTCACTACATTGTCTCAGGGTTGCCTTGAATTCTCAGCAATCCTCCTACCTCTGCTTCCTGAGTGCTGGTATTAAAGGTGTGTGCCACCACCACCCAGCTTTAAAATATTAAAATATTACCTCTAAAAACAACATAAAAAAGTTAGTTACTTATGAAAGAGAGAGAGAATGGGCATGCGAAGGCCTCCAGCCACTGCAAGCAACCTCTAGACACATGTGCCACCTTGTGCATCTGGCTTACGTAGGTACTGGGGAATCAAACCTCAAATCTGGGTCCTTAGGCTTTGCAGGCAAACACCTTAACTGTTAAGCCAGCTCTTCAATCCCTCATTTTTATTTATATATTTATTTATTTATTTTGGTTTTTCGAGGTACAGTTTCACTCTAGCCCACAATGACTTGGAATTCACTACGTAGTCTCAGGGTGGCCTTGAACTCACAGTGGTCCTCCTACCTCTGCCTCTCCTGTGCTGGAATTAAAGGCTAAAGACATGCACCACCATGCCTAGCTAGGCTCTTAGTTGTTGCTTATTTTTCCACAGAGCCTGACCAAAGCTTGTTGGGGCATATGTTGTATCAAAGGGATGAAAACCTGGGGGGATGTTAGGATCTGTGGATAATGGTACCTCTTAAGAAGTGGGAAAATTAAAGATGAGACTGACTTAGGAGCTAGTAAGGTGCTGGTAATGCTGAATTTTGGGTGTTGGGAAAGGATGTGGCATATGGCAGAAGGAAGACAGACAGAAAGCTAAGACCAGGCTGGGTACCAAACTGGTCACCTGGATTTGCAGTCTCACTGCCCTGGTTGTCTGTTCTCCTCAGACAGCCTCTTCCCCAAGAATCTTTTTGTTGTTTTTCTGGAGGTAGGGTCTCACTGTAGCCCAGGCTGACCTAGAATTCACGCCATGGTCTCAGGCTGGCTTTGAACTCAGTGATCATCCTACCTCAGCCTCCTAAGTGCTAGAATTAAAGGTGTGCACCACCAAGCCTGGTCCCTAAGGGTCTTTTGACATAACAACATCTACAAAGTTCACATTCAGGAATGACAGAAATGGGTTTTTAAAAATCACAAAAAGTCTCATGTTTTAAGTAAGTTTATAATTTTCGTGTTGGGCCATCTTCATAGTTTCCTCACCACTTCTAGTCCCATGTGCCCTGTGGGCCTTAGGGTGGATGTGCCTGGTAGGTGGAGTTGAGTGGAGAGAGAGAAATGAATGTCTCTGCTTCCCTCTAGTGTTGGTTAGTGGTCCTGCAGGTGGCTCCCCAGACCTGGCTCTCCCAACCAGGAGAGCTTCTTCTTGCCCAGCCTCCAGGCTTCAGGCCAGGCTGTGTGTGTGTGTGTGTGTGTGAGAGAGAGAGAGAGAGAGAGAGAGACAGAGAGAGAGACAGAGAGAGAGAATATTGAGGTCTGGAAGCAGATGGGGGAGGGGGACAAAAGAGTGATGGGAAGAGATTGTGATCAAAATATATTAGGTACATATATAAAAATTGTCAACAAAAAATGCAAAAACAGGGCTGGAGAGGTGGCTTAGTGGTTAAGCACTTGCCTGTGAAGCCTAAGGACCCTGGTTCGAGGCTCGATTCCCCAGGACCCATGTAAGCCAGATGCACAAGGTGGCGCATGCATCTGGAGTTGCTGGAGACACTGGCGCACCCATTCTCTCTCCCCCCACACCCTTTCTCTGTCAGTGGTTCTCAAATAAATAAATAACAACAAACAAACAAAAAATTTTAATGCAAAAACAATGCTGGGAATGGTGGCGCATGCCTTTAATCCCAGCACTCGGGAGGCATGATCGCTGTGAATTCAAGGCCAGTCTGAGACTACATAGTGAATTCCAGGTCAGCCTGGGCTAGAGACCCTACCTCAAAAAATAAAAAAATAAAAAGGCAAAAGCGGAGGAATAGGTTGAGGGTGACAGAAGGCAAACTGCAAGGAGTGCCAGCAAGGCCCATGCCTGGACTGTCCTTTGGTTGCAGGTGTGGGGTCCTTCCTCCTGTACTCGGTACACGAGGGAATCCGGGGCATCCCCCTGGATCCCAATGACAAGTCAGATGCCCTGGTCCCAGTGTCGGGAACGTCGCTGGCTGTTGGAATCGACTTCCATGCTGGTGAGCTGCTTGGCCGGGGGACAGTATATATGCCTCAGGAAATAGGTGGAGGTCCTGTAGTGCGGGGGGAGGGGTTCTCACAGCTGTCCCACCTCTACCCACTATCTCACCTTCCAAGCAACTGGCACCTCAGTTACTTGCTTATCTCTCTCTTGACCCCTCCATGTGATTATTTGACCCTCTACTTTGTCCCTTCCTTGACGGGCAACCCCATCTTGGCTCCTCCACCTCCAGAAAATGACACTATCTACTGGGTGGACATGGGCCTGAGCACCATCAGCCGAGCTAAACGGGACCAGACCTGGCGTGAGGATGTGGTGACCAATGGCATTGGCCGGGTGGAGGGCATCGCAGTGGATTGGATTGCAGGTGAGCAATGAAAGAGCTATGGAGCTTAGGGGGCAAGGCAGAAGACTGGGGGGCATGGGGCCTCAGAAGAGGGAGATGGTATAGGCAGGAGCCAGTTGGAGCTGCAAGGAGCTAAGGGTTGGGGGAGACTAGGTTCACAGTCTCTACCAACCTCCCTGAATCCTACCAACTCCTTCCTCAGGCAACATCTACTGGACAGATCAAGGCTTTGATGTCATTGAAGTTGCCCGGCTCAATGGCTCTTACCGGTTTGTGGTCATCTCCCAGGGTCTAGACAAACCTCGGGCCATCACTGTCCACCCAGAAAAAGGGTAAGGAGCTGGATAGGACCTGGCTTGAATCTGGCTTTGTCACTTTGGCTACAGTGCCCACTGATGAGGCCCCATCTCCTGAATGGCATGGGCATTGACCTTTGACCTCCACCTCCACCCCCTAGGTACTTGTTCTGGACTGAATGGGGTCATTACCCACGTATTGAGCGGTCCCGCCTAGACGGCACAGAGAGGGTGGTGCTAGTTAATGTCAGCATCAGCTGGCCTAATGGCATCTCGGTGGACTATCAGGTATGGACGCCTTTCCTGTAGTTCCTCCCAGTGAGGGTCGACATGACTGGGGGAGCCATGGGGTCTTCTAGCCTATCCTCCACCTACAGTTAGATTCTTTTGCCCCAGGGATGATTGGGAGTGGCCACTCAGAAACGAGGAGCGAGGGCTGGAGAGATGGCTCAGCAGTAAAGGCGCTTGCCTGCAAAGCCTAGTGACTGGAATTTGATTCCCCAGATCCCACAAAAAGCCAGATGTGCAAAGTAGCACTTGCATCTGAAGTTTGTTGATAGCAGCTAGAGGCCTGGTGTGCCTATTCTCTCTGTCTCTCTTTTTTTTTATTTTTGGTTTTTCAAGGTAGTGTTTCGCTCTAGCCCAGGCTGACTTGGAATTTGCTATGTAGTCTAGTCTCAGGGTGGCCTTGAACTCACAGCAATCCTCCTACCTCAGCCTCCCAAGTGCTGGGATTAAAGGTGTGTGCCACCACGCCCAGCTTTCTCTGTCTCTTCGATCTCTCTCTGCTTGCAAATAAATAAATAAAAATATTTTTAAAGGAGGGGATGCTGGAGAGATGGCTTAGCGGTTAAGGCGCTTGCCTGCAAAGCCTAAAGACCCATGTTCGACTCTCCAGATCCCATGTAAGCCAGATGCACCAGGTGATGCAGGTCTCACATGCACACAAAGTGGCACATGCATCTGGAGTTTGATTACAGTAGCCGGAGGCCCTCTCCCTCTCTCTCCCCCTCTCTCACTTTCTCACGTTAAAAAAAAAATGCAGCCAGGTGTGGTGGCTCATGCCTTTAATCCCAGCACTCGGGAGGCAGAGGTAGGAGGATCACCATGGGTTCGAGGCCACCCTGAGATTACATAGTGAATTCCAGGTCAGCCTGGGCCAGAGTGAGACCCTACCTCGAAAAACCAAAAAAAAAAAAACAACAAAAACAAAACAAGTGCTGAGACTCCATAGTGAATTCCAGGTCAGCCTGGGCTAGAGTGAGACTCTACCTTAAAAAAAAAGAAAAAAGGAGGAGGGCGTGGTGGCGCACGCCTTTAATCCCAGCACTCGGGAAGCAGAGGTAAGAGGATCACTGTGAGTTCAAGGCCACCCTGAGACTGCAGAGTGAATTCCAGGTCACCCTGGGCAAGAGTGAGACCCTACCTCGGAAAACCACAAAAAAAGAAAGAAAGAAAGAAAAAGAAAAAAGAAAAGAAAAGAAAAGAAAAGAAAAGAAAAGAAAAGAAAAGAAAAGGGAAGCTAGAGAGTTGATCCTAGAATATACCTGTTATCCTGCTACTCAGGAGGCAAAGGCAAAAAGGTCACCTCAAGTCCAAGGTCACCCTTGAAACAACAGGGAGTTAGAGATCAGCATGGGCTACCTAGCAAGAACCTGTCTTAAAAACTAAGAAAAAAGAAAAGAAAAGAAAAGAAAGAAAGAAAACGAAAGGTTGAGAAAATGGTTCGGCAGTTAAAGGTACTTCTTGCAAAGCCCACTGGCCCAGAGCTTGACTTCTCAGCACCCATGGAAAGCCAGACATAGAGTGGCACATATGACTGGCATTCACACACAATGCAGATAAATAATTTTTGCTTGGTTTTTTGAGGTAGGGTCTCACTCTAGCTCAGGCTGACCTGAAATTCACTACGTAGTCTCAGGATGGTGGCCTCAAACTCACGGCGATCCTCCTACCTCTGCCTCCCAAGTCCTGGGATAAAAGGCGTGTGTCACCACGTCCGCCTACATAAATAATTATTTTTTATTTGTTTAAGTAGGAGAGGGGGCTGAGGCTATAGTTCAGAGGTATAGTGCTTGCCTGGCATGCTTGGCCCTGGATTTAGTGCCCAGCACTGCAATTTCATACACAATTCAATTTTAAAATCAGGGAGAGGAAGTGGCAATGTACTAGCAGGTCAGGAGGCAGAAAGATTTGGAGGAGGTGGGATGGTTGGGGAAGGCTGAACTGAGTTGCCCCACACAGACCACACACCTGCTGTTGCCTGGGGCCCAGGCACTGGCTGGCAGTGGGGTCCTGAGGTGAGGCTGTATCGCTGGCCTGCAGGATGGGAAGCTGTACTGGTGTGATGCTCGGATGGACAAGATTGAGCGCATCGACCTGGAAACGGGTGAGAACCGCGAGGTGGTCCTGTCCAGCAACAACATGGACATGTTCTCGGTGTCTGTGTTTGAGGATTTCATCTACTGGAGTGACAGGTGAGGGCTCTGCCCTGCCTTCTCCCCACGTTCCCCCCGGCTCCATCAACACCCAGCTCATGCCTTTCCCTTCCCTCAGAACGCATGCCAATGGCTCCATCAAACGTGGGTGCAAAGACAATGCCACAGACTCCGTGCCCCTGAGAACTGGCATCGGTGTGCAGCTTAAAGACATCAAAGTCTTCAACCGGGATCGGCAGAAAGGTGAGGCCAGGGCACTGGGCCAGGGAGAAGAGTGAGCAGAGACAGCTAGGCCTGGGGGGAAGAGAAGCCAGGAGTGAAGTTACCCCCTCAGGCGGACTTTGCACTGACCCGGAAGATCCCAGGGTGGGCAGTAAGTAGAGGCAGGATCACAGGCTAGATCTGGTTGTTTTACACTGAGGCAAAGCAGGGCCAGACTGGAATTTCCCGAGAGGCACCGCAGAGCTTTTCCCCACAGGGGATGCTGCCCTCTAACCCCCTCTGCCCACAGGCACCAATGTATGTGCGGTGGCCAATGGCGGGTGCCAGCAGCTGTGCCTGTACCGGGGTGGTGGTCAGCGGGCCTGTGCCTGTGCCCACGGGATGCTGGCCGAAGACGGGGCCTCATGCCGAGAGTATGCCGGCTACTTGCTGTACTCGGAGCGCACCATTCTCAAGAGCATCCACCTGTCGGACGAGCGCAACCTTAACTCCCCGGTGCAGCCCTTCGAGGACTCTGAGCACATGAAGAATGTCATTGCCTTAGCCTTTGACTATCGAGCGGGCACCTCCCCGGGTACCCCTAACCGCATCTTCTTCAGCGACATCCACTTTGGGAACATCCAGCAGATCAACGACGACGGCTCCGGGAGGACCACCATCGTGGAGAGTGAGCTGCCCTCCAAGCCCTCCTAGCTGGGGGGGGGGGGGCCGGGGGGGCTTCAGACAACCCACTTCTGCTAAGCATCCCCCTGCCGCAGCTTCCTGACTAAGGGCCAGCCAGATCCCCAGGTCCTTGTAGTTACCTGAAAGGTTCTACTTATTTGGAGTTGGGAATGTGTCCGTTCTAGCCCCGCACCGCCCCAAGACTTCACAGCCAGTGGGCTGCACACACTGTCCCCAGGTGGCAACACCGGTCGCTGAGGGTCTCAGTGGCTCGGGCAGTCTTAGCGCTCTGGCCAAGCTGGCTCTCTCTCAACTGCCTCATGAGAGAGAATTTCAGAGACATGCTTCACTGTGAAGGTTTAGCCTGGCACAGCCAGGCGGCACATACCCTGCCAGAGCAGTTCCAGCCCCAGAGCTGGCATTGTAGGGTACCCTTTCAGCCCTCTGGATGCTGCTATTTGTTCCCTTCTGTTTTCTTGGCTTCAAGCTGGGTACACTGAGGCATTTGACCCATTTTTCAGTTCTTTCTTTTTTTCCCAAGATAGGGTCTAGCTCTTGCCCAGGATGATATGGAATTCACTATGTAGTCTCAGGGTGGCCTTGAACTCACAGTGATCCTCCTGCCTCTGCCTCCGGAGTGCTGAGATTAAAGGAGTGCACCACTATGCCCAGCTTCTTCCTCCTCCACTTCCTCCTCCTCTTCTTCTTTTTTGTTTTGTTTTTGGAAGTAGAGTCTCACTCTAGTCCAGGCTAACCTGGAATTCACTATGTAGTCTCAGGGTGGCCTTGAATTCATGGTGATCCTCCTACCTCTGCCTCCCTACTGCTGGGATTAAAGGTGTGTGCCACCATGCCTGGCTTTTTTTTTTTTTTTAATAATTATTTTTATTTATTTAGGAGAGGAAAAATAGGCAAAGAGGGAGAGAAAGAGAATAGGCATGTCAGGGCCTCCAGCCACTGCAAGTAAACTCCAGATGCATATGCCCCCTAGTGCATCTGGCTTACGTGGGTCCTGGGGAACTGAACCTGAGTCCTTTGGCTTTGTAGGCAAGTGCCTGAACCTCTAAGCAATCTTTCCAGCCCTTTTTTTTTTAAATTATTTTTCGAGGTAGGGTCTCACTCTAGCCCAGGATGACCTGGAATTTACTATGTAGTCTCAGGGTGGCCTTGAACTCACAGTGATCCTCCTACCTGTGCCTCTCGAGTGCTGGGATTAAAGGCATGCGCCACTATGCCCCGCTCTCCTTTCTTTTTTTTTTTTTTTTTTAAATAGTTTTATTTGGGGCTGGAGAGATGGCTTAGCAATTAAGTGTTTGCCTGTGAAGCCTAAGGACCCTGGTTCAAGACTCAATTCCTCAGTGCCCACATTAGCCAGATGCACAAGCTGACGCATGCATCTGAAGTTCGTTTGTGGCGGCTGGAGGCCCTGGTGTGCCCATTCTCTCTCAGTCTCTCAAATAAATAAATAAAAATCAATAAAATTAGGCCGGGCGTGGTGGCGCACACCTTTAATCCCAGCACTCAGGAGGCAGAGGTAGGAGGATCGCCAAGAGTTCGAGGCCACCCTGAGACTACAGAGTTAATTCCAGCTCAGCCTGGACCAGAGTGAGACCCTACCTCGAAAAACAAAAACAAAAAAAAAAAAATCAATAAAATTTAACAAAAAAGTTTGTAAAAAATATATAGTTGTATTTATTTATTTTCAAGCAAAGATAGAAGAGAGACAGACAGAATAGAATGGGCCTGCCAGGGCCTCTAGCTACTGCAAACGAGCTCCAGGTGCATATGTCCCTTTGTGCATCTGGCTTTATGTGGGTATTGGGGAATAGAACTCAGGTCATCAGGCTTTGCGAACAAGTGTCTTAACCACTGAGCAATCTCTCCAGCTCCCTCTTTTTTCTTTTGTCTTCTTTTATTAATTATCTGACATACTTTTTCTCATTTTTAAAATTTTTTTAAAAAATTTGTCTTAGTGACTCCTTTTTTAAATTTTTATTTATTTTTTTATTTGACAGAGAAAGAGGGAGAGAATGGGAATGTCAGGGCCTCTAAACACTGCAAACGAACTCCAGACTCATGCGCCCCCTTGTGCATCTGGCTAATGTGGGTCCTGGGGAACTGAACCTAGGTCCTTTGGCTTTGCAGGCAAACACCTTAACCACTAAGCCATCCCTCTAGCCCTTTTTCTCATTTGTTGATTTAATTTAAATTTATTTATTTATTTAAGAGAGAGAGCAACAGAGAGAGAGAGGGAGGGAGAATGGGCATGCCCAGGACCTCCAGCCACTGCAAACGAACTCTAGATGCATGCACCACCTTGTGCATCTGGCTTACTTGGGTCCTGGGGAATTGAACCGAGGTCCATTGGCTTTGCAAGCGCCTTAACCACTAAGCAATCTTTCCATCCCCCCCCTGTTTTGAGGTAGGGTTTCATGTAGCATAGCCTGGGCTAGCCTCAAACTCGCTATGTAGCTGAGGATGACCTTGAATTTCTGATTCTCCTGCCTCCACCTCCCAACTGCTGGGATTATAGATAGGCATCACCACACCTGTTTTTTTCTTTTTTTAAATTTTTATTAACAATTTCTATGATTATAAAAATATCCCATGGTAATACCCTCCCTCCCCCACTTCCCCCTTTGAAACTCCATTCTCCATCATATCCCCTCCCCATCTCAATCAGTCTCTTTTATTTTGATGTCATGGTCTTTTCCTCCTCTTATGATGGTCTTGTGTAGGTAGTGTCAGGCATTGTGAGGTCATGGATATCCAGGCCATTTCACACCTGATTTTATGATGCATGCTAGACAAGTGCACCACCAACTGAGCTATGTCCTTAGGCCCCCATTTGTTCCCTTCTTACTCAGCTAGTCCATACAGACCTACTGGGCATAGAACTAGGGGCTACATGCATAGCGTAGTTACTCTGAGTTCCATGTTTGGCAGACCTGGCCTTTCAGCTTTTACCACAGTTTTGTTCTTTTCTTTTTCTCTGTCTCTGTCACTTTAGACCAGCCTGGCCTGGAACTCACTCTGCAGCCCCAGGCTGGCCTCAAAGTGACAGAAATCCTCTTACTTCAGCTGAGACTAAAAGCATGCATCAACATATCTGGCTTCAAGTCCTATTTTTATATCTAAAACGGAAATGTCCAAGGGCTAGGGATGGAGCTCATTGGTAGAGTGTGTGGTTAACATATATAAGGCCTTGAGTTCAATCCCAAACAGCTAAATTCCATATTCTGTAATCTCAGCTTGATTGGGAGAGACTGGCATCCCACCCCTCCCTGTGGCTGCTCACTCTTCAGGGCAGCTTAGCTTTTTGGCAGCTACATTGTCACATAGCTGGGAGTCACTAAAACCCTTCAGACTGTTGACTATGCTACTGTTAAGCAATGTCTCTACTTGTGCACTTGGTTCTTTAGCTTCATAGAACGTTCTGGGTCGGGAAGTAGGAGTCTCCCAGTATAGCCCAAAGCAGATTCGATTTACTGAAATCCCTATTGTGCCTAAGTAGAGGGAGCCCTGGCTCCTGAACATAGTGATCACCCAGAAGGCCAGATTGGCCCGAGAGTGGCAAGATGGGAAAGGGGCACAGAGATGTGGAGCCCTGGTGCAAATGCTGATGGGATGTTGGTAGAAGCAGCTGGAGATGTCTAGGTCAGACTGTGGAGCTCCAGTCCTCTCAGCTGTACCCTCCACACGTCTGCCCTCCACACTTCTCCCTCCTGCCAGTGGAAGGGGTCCGGCCATCCCCTAAGAGCCTGCCAGGCTGCCTCTGCTCTTTGACGCCGTCGCAACTCACAGCTGCTCCTGTCTCTTCACAGACGTGGGTTCCGTGGAAGGCCTGGCCTATCACCGTGGCTGGGACACCTTGTACTGGACGAGCTACACAACATCCACCATCACCCGCCACACAGTGGACCAGACCCGCCCGGGGGCTTTCGAGCGGGAGACGGTCATTACCATGTCTGGAGACGACCACCCAAGGGCCTTCGTGCTAGATGAATGCCAGAAGTGAGCTTCTGGGCCCAGGGGTGGGGACAAGTGGACAGAGGGGATGGCAGAAACTGCCTCAGGTAGGCTCTGGTGGGGGAAACAGTAGGAGAGGCCGCCTCTAACCCAAGCTCCACCCTTCCTTGCTCTGTGGCATCATTGAGACGTGCACTCTCTCAGTGTTGGTTTCTTCAGCTGCCATAGATTGCCATGATAATATTTCAAGTGCCAGAACGGCTGGGGGTTATGGAAGGTGCCGCTGGCCCTGTGATGCATGTTGCTCCCCCCAGCCGTGCTCCAGGCGTGGAGCAGGTCCCCTGTGGCCCTGGGACTCAAAGCCTCGGTCAGAGAACAGTCACTAGGCTCGGGAGCGGAGAAGGCTGTTGAAGCCCCCTAGCTGGTCAGACAGGTGGTATTTGTTGGAGCAGTGGCCATGGCACAGGTCTCCCACAGTGACAGAGACGTGGTAGAGGCAACAGTCGGCACGGCGTCTGGAAGTAGGGAAGGTGAGGAAGGGCCTGCCGCCAGCTAGAAGGGCTTTGAGCAAAAGTCTGCAGGAGAATGGCAGAAGGTCAGCACGGGACCTTTGCCGTCGGGCACAGGCAGCCTGAGGAAGGCACAGAAGCTGGGGTCAGACCACAAGGGAGCCAGGAAGAACTTGAGAGCAAAAACAGCCCAGGAGGATGCTACCCGACGCTGGGGTCCACCTGCCTCTCTGCCTGCTCTGTTCTCACTTGAGGGCAACCCATACCCTGCTGGGTGGGCCTGTGATGAGCCCCCAGCCCCCCCACCCTGGCTCACCACAGCAATCCTGCGTGGTGTGTGAGCAACACTTTCCCCCTGATTCGGCTATAGTTGGAATGTTTCAAAAAGCTTTACTAGGAAACTAAGGGACAAACAAAACCCAAAAGCAACTACTTAGAAACGGTGAGTGTCCCAAACCTTGTTCCTCCCCGGCTGTGACTGCAGCCAGCCCAAGTCCAGCCAGCACAGCACAAGGACCCTCTGTTCCGTTCTGCCTCAGCCTGTCTGCTCTGCGGGGACGGGAAGGTCCCGGCTTCCCTGCCCTGACCCGTGATGAGCTCAGCTATCCGGGCACCCTTCGTGGGCCAGGAGCCTCCAGGAAGAGGCCGTCATGCTGAGCACCCTGCCCGCCTCCCACTCCCATCCCAGAGGAGAGAGAGTTCCTCTCCTCTGAGCCCAGAGGAGTGACCGCCCGAGGGCCAGTAGTGTTGGCTCACTCGGCCTCTGAGAACCAGGGAAGACTGATAGTGTAGTGCGGGACGAGAGCACTGGGGCGCCACCTGGGCCCCGAGTCTGCTGCTGAGGAAGACGGGGAGCTCCCTGATTGTGTTGAGGAAGTGCGGGAGCAAGTCCTCGGCGAGGCAAAATAGGACAGACCTGAGAGATAACGAGAGGATGCTGACACTAGGGCACTAGGAGAGAGAGGAGTGGGAATATTGGGCTCTCCCTTAGCCGGAAGAAGCCATACCTGGGGGAGCTAGGAGGAGCTGGAGTCGCGGGGGCTCAGACGCCCATCCTTTTCCTCAGTCTCCCCTAAAGCCCGGCGCTGAGGTGACAGTGGCCCTGGGGAGCTCACAGAAGGACAGGTATAAAGTCTGCTGTATTCTTGGGTGCAGGTCTCTGCTCCAGGAAAGCCTCCCCTCACCCTACCATTCCTTCCCACAAAGTAGCTGCAAATTTCAGAACCCACAGTATTATCATGTGTAAGATTTCCAAGTACACAAGTGTGTCAACCACAGGAGAAAATACACTTCCATGTCCACTGTGTGACCCGGGTGGACCTGAAGGTGTTGAAGTCCCTGGGGGGGCGGGCAGCAAGTAAGTTTAGCCTTCTTGTGTCAAGAAAGAGCAATCATGCTCTGATCCCAGCAGTGGACACTTCGGAGGTCAAGGCTCAAAGATTGAGAGTTCAAGGTGATCCTCAACTATGTAACCAGTTGGCAGCCAGCTTGGGCTACATGAGACCCTGTGTCAAAAAAAGAAGAAAAGAAGGGAGGGAAGGAAGAAAGGGAGAGCACTACAGCCTGTCTCAGAATGCCCATTTTCTCCTGAGAGGTGTCACCTCCCTCCAAACTCCTGTGATTGCAGGAGTCATCAAGTGTCCTCATCTTTGTCAATGTGCAGAGGCTTGGGAGCAGCCGGCCTCCCCCTGAGGGACAGATCCCGCAGGGCCTTACAAAAGGAGGCGACAGTTAACTGTGATGGCGAGATTTGAGGTGGAGAGAGGGAGGCCTGGGGAGGTTTGAGCAGACAAGTTCAGCTGAGGACTGTGTGAGGTCAGCAATGAGGGGGAGGGGGCAGAGTAGGGAGGAGCCAAGGTCCTGTTGGAGAACCAGAGAAGGGAGCTGGCTTTTATACCCTTTGATGGGTCTCAAAGTCCAGAGTGCACAAGGGTCACTTGAAAGGAATTAAAAAGTGCTATTTTCCCAGCCCATCCCAGGATCCAGTGAATAAACCTCAGAGAACATAGGTCCAGCACTCACCGTCCAATACAAGACAGTCTCTGAGGACCATGCTGCCACTGTGGCATGCTTGATGGCTCCTGAGGTCTCCCCCACTGTCTCTTTATTTTTTTGAGGTAGGGTTTCACCCTAGGCCAGGCTGACCTGGAACTCACTGTGTAGTCTCAGGGTGGCCTCAAACTCATGGCGATGGCGATCCTTCTGCCTCCCAAGTGCAGGGATTAAAGGTGTGCACCGCGCTAGGCTCCCCCACTGTCTCAAGCCCACAAGCAGCAGGATGTGGCTTGGACTCATATTCAAATTCACAAAAGCCTTAAATTGTGAGGAGAGCAATTTTCAAGTCCTTTTAAAACTTTTATTAATTATTTTGGTTTTTGAAGGTAGGGTCTCACTGTAGCCCAAGCTGACCTGGAATTCACTATACTGTCTCAGGATGGCCTCGAACTCACAGGCAATCCTCCTACCTCTGCCTCCCGAGTGCTGGGATTAAAGGCATGTGCCACCAAGCCCTGCTGATCAAGACCTTTTAAAAAACAATTATACTTATTTGAGAGAGTGAGAAGAAAGCACAAATGGCTGTGCCAGGGCCTCCAGCCATTGCAGACGAACTCCAGATGCATGTGCCACCATGTACATCTGGGGTCCTAGAGAATTGAACCTGGGTCCTTAGGCTTCACAGGCAAGCACCTTAACCACAAAGCCATCTCTCCAGCTCCCTTTCTAGTCCTTTTTGAGAGGAGGAGCCATATGTGCCCAAGACCTAGGACACGTTCAGTGCTGAGCAGTGGTTTCTAGATGGTTTGGAGGAGTTGGCTTCACTACAGAGAGAGCACTTAGGAATACGATCATAGAAAACCCTCACGGAGGGTGCACCCTCTGTCCTTACCATGGATATCAACTTCCTCAAGTCTCACAGCCCTCTGTGAGGCAGCATTACTTTATCTCCGCTTCACAGACAAGGAAACAGGCATGGGGTTACCGAGTAAATCGCCTATAGGTGTCTCAGCCAGGACCGGAAGCTGGGAGCCTAACTCACTTGCCTACACGGCTGCTTGTCTTGGCAAACACAAGCGGTCATTTCACAAACACTGCCGTGTCTGCGCACAGTAAATCCAATCCGTTGACTGGGAAACATGCGTGTCGTGGCTAGGCCCCTCGCAGGTACCAAGGCTGTATTGGCCCTGGCAGCTCTTTGGACGCAGTGCCCTGAGGTCTGGTACATTCCCCTGACTAAGCCCTGGCACCTAGTTGTCCGCATGACTGGTCTGTGTGCTCCAAGGCACACTCTGGCTTTGACCCCTGCCGCGTCTCTTCCCCCCCTAGCCTCATGTTCTGGACCAACTGGAATGAGCTGCACCCAAGCATCATGCGGGCAGCCCTGTCTGGAGCCAACGTCCTGACCCTCATTGAGAAAGACATCCGCACACCCAATGGCCTGGCCATCGATCACCGTGCTGAGAAACTGTACTTCTCTGATGCCACGCTGGACAAGATCGAGCGGTGCGAGTATGACGGCTCCCACCGCTATGTGAGTCTGGGGGGCCAGTGGGTAGGGGCGCAAGGAGGGGCTAGGCTGGGGATTATCCAGGCACAGAGCGTCAGAAGGAGAGGCCTGAGACATGATGGGGAGCTGGGAGGAGCGGAACCCCACCTGATTCCTGGCTGTGGGCAGCTTTTGCCTCTGTGGCTCTTTTGTGTGGAGTGACTTCCGGGCCCCGCTCACCCCTGTCCTCACAGCAGTGGTAGACTTGGCGAGAGGCGTGGACCGTGTGTGAATGGTGCTGTTCCCATCTCCTCAGGTGATCCTAAAGTCGGAGCCAGTCCACCCCTTCGGCTTGGCCGTGTATGGAGAGCACATCTTTTGGACTGACTGGGTGCGGCGGGCGGTGCAGCGGGCCAACAAATACGTAGGCAGTGATTTGAAGATGCTGCGCGTGGACATTCCCCAGCAGCCCATGGGCATCATCGCTGTGGCCAATGACACCAACAGCTGTGAGTGGGGCCTGCCGCTATCCTTGCCTGTTCTCTGCCTACACACACACACAATACCCGGGCCTTACTCTCCTATGGCCTCTATCATTTGATGACATACGCCTGTACACATTTCTATCCCCTACAGAAACCCTAAAACTAACACTCCTCTATACCAGACCCCTCAAAATGTCTGTACACACACTGTAGTCCATTTCACATAGGGTGGATGCACATACCTTCATATCCCCCAGGGCCTCATCCACAGCCTTGGAGATACCACCACATACACTGATAACTCCCTCCACCCACACTGCGGAATCACACAGAAGCAGGCAGGGTGCTACCTGCCCCCGCCCCCCAGTGCATTTTCCCCCGCACGCAGGCGCCCAGCCTGGTTCACCAAGAGGCCCCTCCACGGCTCTCCCACGCCGCCTCCTGCTTCCTCCTCGTGCACACCTAGGACCCCTTGGCCTAGAATCTCCTGAGATGCCCCTGCGAGCCCAAGTGCCCTGCCCGCGAGCACATACAGGAGCCCAGCCACCAACGCCAGGCCTCCCCACTGCTGTGCCCTCTGGGGCTGCGCAGAGCTCCAGAATCGGTCACCTTTGTGACCACAGTTGGGTGGGCCGCCGGGGCGGGTGCAGAGCAGGGAACGCGCTGAGGCCCGTGGTCGCCCTGTCTCTGCTCAGGCGAACTGTCCCCTTGTCGCATAAACAACGGGGGCTGCCAGGACCTGTGCCTGCTCACCCACCAAGGCCACGTCAACTGCTCCTGCCGAGGGGGCCGGATCCTCCAGGAGGACCTAACCTGCCGGGGTGAGGGGGCAAAGGGAGACTGGGGGAGGGGTTGCTGGAAAGCCCTAGTACAAAGGACACGCCCCAGACTCTCCAGCACAGGCCCCCAAAGAGAAGCTGATACTCCCCTGTGGGGAAGGGCACTCAGGCCTGGCCCTTACTCCAGAGATCTTCCTCCCTCCCCAGCTGCCAACTCCTCTTGCCGGGCACAAGATGAGTTTGAATGTGCCAATGGCGAGTGTGTCAGCTTCAGCCTCACGTGTGATGGGGTCTCCCACTGCAAGGACAAGTCTGACGAGAAGCCGTCCTACTGCAGTAAGGAGCCCACCCCAGCCCTTCTTCCTAGCCCAGGGCCGGATCCTCCTCTCCCTTGGTACCCAGGTCCACAGCCTGAGGGGTTCTGGGAGCTCATGACGTCAGAATCAGTGCTAACCCGAACCAGGCCTCTGAAAGGAGACTGGACACACGTGTGCCAGTCACCACACGCCCTCTCACGCCCGCTGTGACCAACTCCCCCTTGCAGACTCACGCCGCTGCAAGAAGACCTTCCGCCAGTGCAACAACGGGCGCTGTGTGTCCAACATGCTGTGGTGCAACGGGGTGGATGACTGCGGGGACGGCTCGGACGAGATCCCCTGCAACAGTGAGTGGGACGACCTGTCAGCCCCCCCTCCCCCCGGGCTTTGGGCCTCGCTCTGGCTGGGCGTTCGCCTCTAGGCCCACGGTGGCTGGTTCAGGGCATTCTGAAGACGGGCTGGAGCTCTGATGGCACCGGTGGTGCTGTTCCAGAGACCGCCTGCGGAGTGGGTGAGTTCCGCTGCCGGGACGGGTCCTGTATCGGGAACTCCAGCCGCTGCAATCAGTTTGTGGATTGTGAGGACGCTTCCGACGAGATGAACTGCAGTGAGTGACACCCTTGCCCACGCTTCCTTCAGCCTCAGCCTCCCCTCTCCCACCTGCCCCAGGCTGTTCTGCCTGGTGTTTTTTCTCCCATACCTGCCCCCCACCCATACACCTGCAAGGCAGTCTCCGTCCCTCCTCAGCTCTGTCCCTGTCCCCTTCTGCTCTTGGACAACATGGACACCAGCCCCCACCCCCATCCGAAGGATGCCCTCAGCTTTCTGAAAGGCACCATGGGCTTGCAGCTGCACCTGAAGAGGGCTTTTTTTGTTTTTTGGGTTTTTTTGGGGGGGGGCGGTTCGAGGTAGTTTCACTCTAGCCCAGGCTGACCTGGAATTCACTATGTTGCCTCAGGGTGGCCTCGAACTGTCGGCGATCCTCCTACCTCTGCCTCCTGAGTGCTAGGATTAAAGGCGTGCGCCACCACGCCCGGCCCTGGAGAAGGTCTTAAGGGGAACTGGGCATGACCCCTCACCCCCACTGCCCTCCCTCCACCAGGCGCCACTGACTGCAGGAGCTACTTCCGCCTGGGTGTAAAAGGTGTGCTCTTCCAGCCGTGTGAGCGGACCTCCCTGTGTTACGCGCCCAGCTGGGTGTGCGACGGTGCCAATGACTGTGGGGACTACAGCGATGAGCGGGACTGCCCAGGTCAGCCAGTGGCCGCTGCGGAGCGGGTGGAGGGCTCCAGGGCTAGCAGGGTCCTCACACCTCTCTCCCGCCCTCCCCAGGTGTGAAGCGCCCCAAGTGCCCCCTCAATTACTTTGCCTGCCCCAGTGGGCGCTGCATCCCCATGAGCTGGACATGCGACAAGGAGGACGACTGTGAGCACGGAGAGGATGAGACCCATTGCAGTGAGTGGCCACGGTGCCCTGCTAGAGTGCAGGGCATTTGCTGAAGGGGGCTTGGCACGAGGACCCTGCCTAGGTCCCACCCCTGGTCCTCGCGGGGGAACTCCCTTCCTGGAGAGGGGCGCCCAGGGCTTCCCGCCTTGCTGCACTCAGACTGAGGAACGGGGTCACTTTCCACCTTCTGCTGAGCTGCCACAAAGGGGTGCCGTAGGGTCTCCCTGCCCTTCCCGTGGCATCTGCCTGCCCAGCTGAGTGCCCTGCCCTCCCTCCTGCCATCTAACCGCTTCTTCTGACTGCCCCAGACAAGTTCTGCTCAGAGGCCCAGTTCGAGTGCCACAACCATCGCTGCATCTCCAAGCAGTGGCTGTGTGATGGCAGCGATGACTGCGGAGACGGCTCAGATGAGGCTGCTCACTGTGGTGAGGAGTGGCGCCCCACCAGGCCCTGGGATGTACCCCAGGGAAGACCCCCCCCCCACACACACACACACCCAGTAGGAGAGCCCGGGCACACCTGGGGCGGGTCACCACAGCAGCTGCATGCCCTGCGCTTCCTGCCTGCCTCTGAGTCCCTCTGTGGCTCCCTGTTATCCCAACAGAAGGCAAGACTTGTGCCCCCTCCTCCTTCCCCTGCCCTGGCACCCACGTTTGTGTCCCTGAGCGCTGGCTCTGTGACGGCGACAAAGACTGTGCCGACGGGGCGGACGAGAGCGTCTCCGCTGGCTGCTGTGAGTGGCGGGCCGTGGGCAGGGGTGGGCAGCAAGTGGCCACAGCCTCACCGAGCAGATGGGGAGAGGAGGTCGCGGGGAGGAAGTACGGTCGGTGGGAGTCGTGGTCGGTGGCAGAGTCACAGCGACAGCTCCTGTGTCGGGACTCCCCGTCCAGTGGTCAGCCCGTCCCACTCCTCGGATCCCAGGAGAACTGCTAGCGGATGGGCAGCAGCCGATGGATTGGGGCGAGGGGGGTAGGGCCGGCCTGAGGCCCCTCCACCTGTGTCCCTAGTGTACAACAGCACCTGTGACGACCGTGAGTTTATGTGCCAGAACCGCCAGTGCATTCCCAAGCACTTCGTGTGTGACCACGACCGTGACTGCACAGACGGCTCCGACGAGTCCCCCGAGTGCGGTGAGCCCCGCGACTGGGGGAGGAGCCCCGTCCTCAGCTGTGCCTGGTCTGTCCCAAGGCGCCAGCCTGACTGCCCTCCCCTCCCCCAGAGTACCCAACCTGCGGCCCCAACGAGTTCCGCTGTGCCAATGGACGCTGCCTGAGCTCCCGCCAGTGGGAGTGTGATGGCGAGAACGACTGCCATGACCAGAGTGACGAGGCGCCCAAAAATCCACACTGCACCAGCCCAGGTGGGTCCGGCGCCCCTCCCCCCTTTCTCCAGACTGCCCGTGACCCCACTGACCTGCCCGCTTCCCCCTCCACAGAGCACAAATGCAATGCCTCGTCGCAGTTCCTGTGCAGCAGTGGGCGCTGCGTGGCCGAGGCGCTGCTCTGCAATGGCCAGGATGACTGTGGCGATGGCTCCGACGAGCGTGGCTGCCACGTCAATGAGTGTCTCAGCCGTAAGCTCAGCGGCTGCAGCCAGGACTGCGAGGATCTTAAGATAGGCTTCAAGGTGTGTCAAAACCTGGGCTGGGGACTGAGGGCCGGAGGGGTGGCTTAGCGGTTAAGGCGTTTGCCTGCAAAGCCAAAGGACCCAGGTTCGATTCCCCAGGACCCACATAAGCCAGATGCACAAGGTGATGCATGTGTCTAGAGCTCATTTGCAGTGGCTGGTTCTCTGTCTCTGTCTCTCTCTCTCAAATAAATAAATTTAAAAAAAAAAAAAAAAAAAAAACCTGGGCTGGGAGCTTACACACCGCAGACCTGGCCTGAAGAGCGTTCTCTAGGCCCTCATTCATGCATTTATTCCTCAAGTTATTGTATTTGTATGTTTATTTATTTTTATTAATTTACTTATTTTGGTTTTTCAAGGTAGGGTCTCGCTTTAGCCCAGGCTGACCTGGAATTCACTACGCAGTCTCAGGGTGGCCTCAAACTCACGGTGATCCTCCTACCCCTGCCTCCCGAGTGCTGGGATTATAGGCGTGTGCCACTACACCCAGCCATTCCTCACATCTTTTTAAGTTTTTTTTTAAATTAGCATTTCCCATGATTATAAAAAAAAAAAAATCCCATGTTAATTCTCTCCCTCCCCCTCCACTTTCTCCTTTGAAATTCCATCCTCACTTTTTTTTTTTATGAAGCATCTACACTGTCTGGCAGTGTCCTAGGTTCTGGGGATGTGTCAGAGAGCAGGTGGAAGTCTCCATTGGGCTAGGTCCTGCGTCTGTCAGAAGCTAGAGCCAGCAGAGTTTGTTGACAGATGGGATAAAGGCTAGGAGAAGAAGGAGTGAGCAGTTAAGTAGCAGCAGATAAGCAAGTCTAGAGTTCAAGGGCGAGCCCAGCCTGCACACGGAGTGGTCACCTAGTGTTGGTGTATAAACCCGTGAGCCTCACTCTGATCCCTAAGGAAATGAGTATAGATGGCAAAGAGGACGTTCGGGCCTGAACCCACACTGAGGGAGGTGCGGGGTGCTGTCGGGGCGGGGCGAACACCACTAAGGCAGGCAGCGGGAAAGCAGTCTGGGGAACAGCGCACATGACTGTCCGCTGCTGCCGACAGGGCACCTGGGGGTCCGCCCAGGCATTGGCCTCCAGATGCAGAGGCATCCATTAGCATGCGGCTCCCACGGGCCTGAGGGCCGGACCACTGGTTGGCTGGGCTTACTACCTGTGTGACACCTGGCCCCTGGCCACCAGGAGGAGAGGCCCAGGCCTCTGCCGAGTTCTCAGCCCCAGGCTCCTTGTGTCCACAGTGCCGCTGTCGCCCTGGCTTCCGGCTGAAGGACGATGGCCGGACGTGTGCTGACGTGGACGAGTGCAGCACCACCTTCCCTTGCAGCCAGCTGTGCATCAACACCCATGGCAGTTACAAGTGTCTGTGTGTGGAGGGCTACGCCCCCCGCGGCGGCGATCCCCACAGCTGCAAAGCCGTGACTGGTGAGACGGGCGCCTGCGGGGTGGGGGACAGCTCGGGCAGCTGGGGCCTGTGGCTGCTGGAATGTGCCCCAGCCAGGAGCATAGCTGGGGGGTTCCTTTACCTCCAGATGAGGAGCCATTTCTCATCTTCGCCAACCGGTACTACCTGCGCAAGCTCAACCTGGACGGCTCCAACTACACACTACTCAAGCAGGTACCAAACCCAGGCCCTCCTCACCCCTACCCCACTGCCCAAGCCCGGCACAGCCTCCCCAGTTCTCCCCATGGCCATCCCCTACTGCCTTGCCAGCCAGCCACCTCCTGACTCCACACATCTTCCCCAAGCACACACGTACCCCCATGTGTAGCTAGCTGACTTCCTTCTTCCCACCCTTTAAACCTAGGGCCTGAACAATGCCGTAGCCTTGGACTTCGACTACCGGGAGCAGATGATTTACTGGACGGATGTGACCACCCAAGGCAGCATGATCCGCAGGATGCACCTGAATGGGAGCCATGTGCAGGTGAGTCGGAGGGGTTCACCCCGCCACAGGTGAAAGACCCACACTCGAGGCCTCGCAGATGAGCCTCACACCTCTCCCCAGACAGCTCCGCGTTGTACGATCATCTCCCTGTCCCCCCAGACACCTACAAAAACTACTTCCCTCTTCTACCTTACTGACCGCTGCTTGTTTCAAATCCTCCCTCCTGAACACCCAGAGCAGGACAAGAGTCCTCTTGCCTTTCCCCCACTGTCCTCCACAGCTCCCTCCTTGTACTAATCTGAAAAGCCCCCTGCTGATTTCCCTATACCTGTGTTCCAGGCACTGTTCATTAGGTGTGGTGGCTCTCCAAAAGGCCCTTTACCTCCTTAGTGTCAGACTCAGGGCTGGACACCTAATGAGGCAGGAGAGGGAACTGGACACCATTATACAGGAGGGAGAAGCTGGGCTTTAGAAGCTGAGGGTGCCACCCAAGCCCACCTTCCTTGTCCTGCCTGCAGGTGCTGCACCGGACAGGCCTCAGTAACCCAGATGGGCTGGCGGTGGACTGGGTGGGTGGCAATCTGTACTGGTGCGACAAAGGCCGGGACACCATTGAGGTGTCCAAGCTCAACGGGGCCTATCGGACGGTGCTGGTCAGCTCTGGCCTCCGTGAGCCCAGGGCTCTGGTGGTAGATGTGCAGAATGGGTAAGTGAGCAAAGGAGGGTAGAGGGGAGCCCCTGAAAGCACCCAGGCCCAGACTCCCTGTGCGTGCCTGGTGGGAACAGTCACGGACTCTTCGGGCTCACTGTCCCCTCCCCACCTGCCAGGTACCTTTACTGGACAGACTGGGGTGACCATTCACTGATTGGTCGGATTGGCATGGATGGGTCTGGCCGCAGTGTCATTGTGGACACTAAGATCACATGGCCCAATGGCCTGACTCTGGACTACGTCACAGAGCGCATCTACTGGGCCGATGCCCGTGAGGACTACATTGAGTTTGCCAGCCTGGATGGCTCCAATCGTCATGTTGGTTCGTATGCCAGTGAGGCTGGCCAAGGCCAGCAGGCCTGGGGGTCTGAAATGACAGGGGAGCAAATTTAGGGCACTGAAGGGCATGATGTAAGGATATCACCACCAGGGGTGTGGGGTTCAGTGTATCCTGGTCCTTCCTCAGGACTGGCCCAGGCCCAGGCCCACCAGGTCACCGCCCAGCTCCCTGGAAAAGGAAAGAAAGGCCCTTCTCATGTGGAGCTCAGATGATGGCCCAAGAGAGGTGGGGAAGAGGAGACTGGCACTGAAATGCTGCAGCTCACCATACTTCCTTTTTTAAAATAACTTTTTTTGGTATTTTAAAAAATATATGTATGTATTTATTTATTTAAAAGAGAGAAAGAGAGAGAATGAGCACGCCAGGGCCTCTAGCCACTGCAAATGAACTCCAGATGCATATGTTCCCTTGTGCATCTGGCTTACATAGGTCCTGGAGAATCGAACCGGGATCCTTTGGCTTTGCAGGCAAATGCCTTAACTGCTAAGCCTGACCCCCCCCTTTTTTTGTTGTTTTTTTTTTGAGGTAGGGTCTCACTCTAGCCCAGGCTGACCTGGAATTCTCTATGGAGTCTCAGGGTGGCCTTGAATTCAGGACAATCCTCCTACCTCTGCCTCCCAACTACTGGGATTAAAGGCGCGCGCCACCATTGGATTTCCGAGGTAGTCACTATACCCCCTCAAGGGCACTGTGTGGTACTCTAGAGCTGGAACTCGGGTGTTGGGTACTCTGCCACTTGTTAGCTGGGCAACCTTAGGAAGCCACAGAGCCATCTGGAACTGGGGCTTGTGCCCATCTCTCAGGACCATAGTGGGACTCACAGAGGTCAGAAAGGCAAGGAGCTCGGTGAACCTGATGGCAGACAATTGCTGCCGTGTCTGTCCCTCGTACCTCCAGTGCTGAGCCAAGATATTCCGCACATCTTCGCGCTGACCTTGTTTGAAGATTACGTCTACTGGACAGACTGGGAGACGAAGTCTATCAACCGAGCCCACAAGACCACAGGTGCCAACAAGACCCTCCTCATCAGCACCCTGCACCGGCCCATGGACCTGCATGTCTTCCATGCCCTGCGCCAGCCTGATGGTAAGTGGGCCAAGGGCAGGAGCAGTGAAAGGTTAGCCAGGCATCAGGGGTTCCCAGGGTGGCATGGGGATCCAGCAAGGGTGAGGATGCACGGTCTTGGTGGAAGTGCCCGCTCATCCCTTCCCCGGCATTCACTGAGCACTCGCTGCCAGGCTGTGGGAGATTCCACAGGCTATCGGCAGTGTGGTCAAGGCAAGCAGGGGTGCTGAGGGACTGCGGGTGTTAGCTCCGAGCCGGGCCTCATCTTGGGCCTGAAGAGGGTCCTCAGGCCTGAGCTCTGTCCTGGAGGAGGCAGGATTTAAATCCACCCTGCTTTCACTCTGTCCAGACTAGCCAGGCTGCCTTTAGAAGGCCAGAAACGATTTATGGCAGGTCCTTCCCTCACAGCCAGAAGTCAGAAGGCTGGGCATCATGTACCAGCCCAGCCAGTTGCCCCTGAACGTGTTCTTCCTTGGCAGTGCCCAATCACCCCTGCAAGGTCAACAATGGTGGTTGCAGCAACCTGTGCCTGCTGTCTCCCGGGGGAGGTCACAAATGCGCCTGTCCCACCAACTTCTACCTGGGCGGCGATGGTCGCACCTGTGTGTCCAACTGCACTGCAAGCCAGGTGAGGCTCTCCTCTAGGTCCCCCGCTTGACAGCATCCATACATCTGGTTTCCCCGTGCCAATACTTTATTACCCCACGTTTCCTGCCTACCTCTTGTCTCTCCACGGCAGTGCTTTCAAACTTGTCACTACATAGGCATCTCCGCACTCTAATGATGACCTTTGCCAGTGTCCCCGCCACAGTATCCCCACTCTCACCTCTCATCTGGCCTTTCTGCACTTACCAATCCCAGCTTCCCATCCAGCTCTACATCCGCCCCCCGTCACCCAGACTCTCCACTGCTTCTTTGAAAGTCTCCCAGGCCCTCACCACCTCTTGCCCCACCTGCCCCACAGTTTGTGTGCAAGAACGACAAGTGCATCCCCTTCTGGTGGAAGTGTGACACGGAGGACGACTGTGGGGACCACTCGGACGAACCCCCAGACTGTCGTGAGTACCCAGGATGTGGGTGGCAGAAGGGTCCTCACTGGCCACCAGAGAGGCAGAGGCTGCCCGGCACCTGCCGTCGTGACGCGGAGCCTCTCCCTGGCAGCGGAATTCAAGTGCCGCCCAGGACAGTTCCAGTGCTCGACTGGCATCTGCACTAACCCTGCCTTCATCTGCGATGGGGACAACGACTGCCAGGACAACAGCGACGAGGCCAACTGCGGTAAGGGGCTGCCAGCCACCGGCCACACTCCTTCCAAGCCAGGCCCCCGGGCTTGCTTTCTAGGCTGGGTTCTTGCTGTTCTGCCCTCCGGCCCATGTCCCTTCCCCACGGCAGACATGAGGGTGTTTTTAGTTATCTCCCCCCCTCCCGCCCCTAGACATCCACGTCTGCTTGCCCAGTCAATTCAAGTGCACCAACACCAACCGCTGTATTCCGGGCATCTTCCGCTGCAACGGGCAGGACAACTGCGGGGACGGCGAGGACGAGAGGGACTGCCGTGAGTGCCTGAGGCCGCAGGAGGTCCAGCTGGGGGAAGGGGCGGGGACGCCCAGCACACACTCTTGGGAGCACTGCTTCCTCTAGAGCTGCCAGAGTTAACTTTATTATAGGGCTGCATAAATCACATTAGCTTTAACCTGGTTTGTTCATTAAAAAAAAAAAGCATTGTGCAGGTCAGCCTGGGCTAGAGTGAGACCCTACCTTGAAAAACAAAACCAAAAAAAAAAAAAGCATCGTGTGGGCTGGAGAGATGGATTAGTGGTTAAGACACTTGCCTGTGAAACCCAGTGACCCAGGTTCAGTTCCCCAGAACCCACATAAGCCAGATGTATATGATGGTCAATGTGTCTGGAGTTTGTTTGCAGTGGCTGGAAACCCTAGTGTGCCCATTCTTTCTCTTTCCCTTTCTCTCTCTCTGTCTCTCTATGTCTGTCTCTCTCTCTCTCTCTCTCTCTCTCTCTCTCTCTCACACACACACACACAGTCTCAAATAAATAAACTAAACTAAATTAAATTAGAAGAGCAGTGTGGAGCTGGAGCGATGGCTCCGTGGTTAAGGCATTTGCCCATAAAGCCTAACTACCTTGAGTTCAATTTCCCAGTACCCACGTAAAAGCCAGATACACAAAGGGGTGCATGCATCGAGTTCATTTGCAGCAGCTAGAGGCCCTGGTGCACCCATTCTCTGTCTCTCTCTGCCAGGTGTGGTGGCACACACCTTTAATCCCACTGCTTGGGAGGCTGAGGTAGGAGGATTGCTGTGAATTTGACTGAGGCCAGGCTGAGACTACATAGTGAATTCTAGGCCAGCTTGGGCTAGAGTGAGACCCTACCTCAAAAAAAAAAAAAAAAAAAAAAACATTGTGCACAGTGTAGCAAGATTGAAAATTGCAAATCCAGAAAACAACAACAAAATTGAGAATAAACCCTTCCTCCCTGGATATGGGTGTCAAGAGCAGGGCCAGGGCTTGGAAGTGAGAAAAGATGATGTTCCTGAGCTGGAAGGGGGCCTGAGAGTGGGGTCCTCATCCTCTCACCCTCCCTGCAGCGGAGGTGACTTGCGCCCCCAACCAGTTCCAGTGCTCTATCACCAAGCGCTGCATCCCCCGCGTGTGGGTGTGTGACAGGGACAATGACTGTGTGGACGGCAGCGACGAGCCAGCCAACTGCAGTAAGTTGCCTGACCGTGCAGTGTCCACTGCTGCCACCTCGCCAGCATGCTCCACCCCATGCCACTGTGCCCTCATCTGTGCCCATGCCCTTGCAGCCCAGATGACGTGTGGTGTCGACGAGTTCCGCTGCAAGGACTCTGGCCGCTGCATCCCGGCGCGCTGGAAGTGTGATGGAGAGGATGACTGTGGGGATGGCTCGGATGAGCCCAAGGAAGAGTGCGGTGAGCCTGGAGCCCGCCCTGGGAGGACGGGGATCCAGGGGTGCGGGGTGCCGTGGGGCCTGGTGGCAAATAGCAGTCTGGCTGCCCTGCTGGCCAGGCCTCAGCGTGGCCCCGGGTCACAGGTCCTGTGCTGCTGACTATGAGAATGACACGGGGAGACTCCTCCAGAGCTCCTTCTGTGCCTGCCTTCAGCCGTCCCCCCAGCACAGGCCTGTTTAGCATCTTCCATGCCCTCCCTGTAGAATCTCTTCCTGCCCCCACATCGGCTCTCCTCTCCACACCCTGTTGTCTCTCTTGCCCCAAGCCTTTCTGTAGACCCCACCCCCCGTAAGGCACAGCGCCCCCTGGGTACCTGGGTAGCCCTTCCTCAGACCGCCCCTTGCTGCGGCCTGCCCTGCCCTGCCCACCCGAGACCTTGACGTCTGCGTGTCCCACGCCGTCCCTGACTGCCCCGCCCCTGCCCGCCCCAGATGAGCGCACCTGTGAGCCGTACCAGTTCCGCTGCAAGAACAACCGCTGCGTGCCGGGCCGCTGGCAGTGCGACTACGACAATGACTGTGGGGACAACTCCGACGAGGAGAGCTGCAGTACGTGCTCGCCCGCCCCGCCCCGCCCCCCCCCCCCGCCTGCACCTCCGCCCTCCGCGCCCCTCCTGCCGCCCGCCGGGCTGGAGCAGGGGCCAACCCCCAGGTTAGGGGTCAGAAACCCCTTCTGCCGCCGCACCCCGCCCCGCTCCATGTCGTGTACTTGAGTTCGTGCCATTTCACTTCATCTCATGTTTCTCTCCATTTTCACACTGTCCTCTGGGGGTCGCAGAGGTAGGTGTCTCTGATGTGCCCCTGCCCCCTCCAGTCCCCTGCCTCCACCCCCGAGTCTACGCCCCTTCCCACCCACCCCCGTGCCGTGTCTCTGCCCATCATCCGTCACCGACCCCCCACCCCCACCCCCAGACCCCGGTGCTTGCCTCAGTGGTCTTGTCCCTCCCTGCCCTTTCCTGACAGTCTGTCCTGAGAACAGGACCGGGGGCTTGTGCTGTCTCCTGCGTCTGTTCCCAGTGGAGTAAGTGTGAGCGCCTCCTTCGCCTGGCTGGTCCCAGGAGAGCAGCCAGTCAGCTGCCCCAAGGACTGGTTGGGTGTTTTGGAGATTATGCCAGTCAGCTATGGCCTTTAGGGACACGAGGATGGGCCTTGGGCTTGGGACTATCACTTCCAAAGGCTGGAGATGTCTTGAGGGCAGAGTCCCCGTGCCCACTCTGCTGGGGCCTATCTCTCCCCTGTCCCTCCTCAGCCCCTCGGCCCTGCTCTGAGAGCGAGTTCTCCTGTGCCAATGGCCGCTGCATTGCTGGGCGCTGGAAGTGTGATGGGGATCATGACTGTGCTGATGGCTCGGATGAGGTGGGCAGAGAGACCACAAGGAAGGAGGGTGGCCTCCGAAGAGTTAGGGCAGGGGGCCCTAGAGCTGACCGGGCTGCCGGCTCCCATGCCCACAGAAAGACTGCACCCCCCGCTGTGACATGGACCAGTTCCAGTGCAAGAGTGGACACTGCATCCCCCTCCGCTGGCGCTGCGACGCCGACGCGGACTGCATGGACGGCAGTGACGAGGAAGCCTGCGGCACTGGTGGTAAGCCCTCCGGCCTGTGTCCCCCGCCCCCGACTCCATCCTTTCTCCCCATCACGTGGCCTGGTCACTTGGCTTTTTATATCCTGTGTTTATTGTTCCTGCCACAAACCTTTACTGAACACAGACCAGGAGCCAGGCGGTGTTCTGGGTGTTCAGTATGTAGCACAAGGCAACGCCCAGGCTGTGTAGTTGTGTGTGCAGGCTGTGCCCTGCCCAGCAGCCCTTCATCGGCGGGGTCTAGCGTGGCTGGAACACAGCAGAAGCCTGCAGTCCACGTCCACCTGCGCCACACCCAGGTTCTACCCATTGGACTACCCTGAGAAACCACTTTCCTTCCCTGGGGCAGTGAGTCAATACCTGACGTGTGCGGGCTCACCCTAACCCTTAGGAGCCCAAGGGAACAGTCCAACACCTATCACGAGAGAAGACTAGGGTGTGGCGCAGGAGACCCCATTAGGAAGGCAGCCTTCCTGGCTGTACCCTGGCAGGCTGAGGACAGGCCCCAAACCCAGTGCCACGGTGTGCCTGCTGCATCCTCCCGTGCAGAGCGTCCTAGACGCCTGTGGACGCTGCCCCCCTGTGGCCTCTCCTCTCCTAAATACCAGAGGAGGCACTTCTGTCCTCTGCCCACTGGGCGGACAATTAGGAGACCCGAGTCTGGCTGTGCCGTGGTTCCCCCGGTGAACCGTGAGCCTCCGGCAGCACCTGTGGCCGGAACCATGGGCACGATCGTGCAGCGCACGCTCACGCTGCCCTGTGCTTGCTGACACCCAGTGAGGACCTGCCCCTTGGACGAATTCCAGTGCAACAACACCCTGTGTAAGCCCCTGGCCTGGAAGTGCGATGGCGAAGATGACTGTGGTGACAACTCAGATGAGAACCCAGAGGAGTGCGGTGAGATTTGGGATGGGGCGGGGCGGGGGCTTGGAGGCAGAAAGAGAGCTCCGGGTTTTGCATGACTCTGAAAGCTCCCAGACGGCGAGCTGCCCCCCCACACACACCCGCCGTCCCCACACCAGCACCCCAAGATTGAATATGGCTCTTTCTACTGGCCTGCGCAGCCCGCTTCGTGTGCCCTCCCAATCGACCGTTCCGCTGCAAGAATGACCGAGTCTGTCTTTGGATCGGGCGCCAGTGCGATGGCACCAACAACTGCGGGGACGGGACTGACGAGGAGGATTGCGGTGAGCAGGGCCCGTTGATGAGGGGGCCTGGGGAGAGCCGCACCTGGGGAGCGGCCAGGCTGAGTATAGGGGTCCAAACCTGCGGAGGAACAAATTCCTGGGGAAGACACTAGAGGGCACTGGGTCCACAGGAAGAGGCTCCGAGTCTGCGCGCGCGCGCGCACCCCCACACCCCCACACCCCCCCACCCACCCACCCAGCAAGTTTGATGAGCACTTAGGCTTGGACCCACCAGTATCCGTGGCCTCCCTGTGGGAGCAGGAGCAGTGCGGTTGGTAGCCAGGGCCTGAAGCCCCGTTCCTTCCCAGACCCGCCCACAGCCCAGACTGCGCACTGCAAAGACAAGAAAGAGTTCCTGTGCCGGAACCAGCGCTGCCTGTCGTCCTCACTGCGCTGCAACATGTTCGACGACTGCGGGGACGGCTCCGATGAGGAGGACTGCAGCATCGGTAGGAGCAGGCCCAAGAGCAGAGGGATAGCTGCCAGGGAAGGGGGCCCGCAGAGAGGAAATGCCTTGTCTGCCCTCCACAGACCCCAAGCTGACCAGCTGCGCCACCAATGCCAGCCTCTGTGGGGATGAAGCACGCTGCGTGCGCACAGAGAAAGCTGCCTACTGTGCCTGCCGCTCAGGCTTCCACACCGTGCCAGGCCAGCCCGGCTGCCAAGGTAGGAAAGCTGGGTGGAGGGCGGGACGGAAAGCCCAGTGGCCCGACTCCCCGTGACCCGCCGGTACAACCCCCAGACATCAACGAGTGCCTGCGCTTTGGGACCTGCTCACAGCTCTGCAATAACACCAAGGGCGGCCACCTCTGCAGCTGTGCCCGGAACTTCATGAAGACGCACAACACCTGCAAGGCCGAAGGTGGGAAAGGACAAGAACAGGGGAGTTGGGCTCACCTGGATAGAAAGCGGGGCTGCCCTGCACTGGAACACCCCCCTCCGCACTCCCTGGCCCGGGCATGTCCCCTCAGATCCAAGGTGCAGGATCCTGAGTAGAGAGCATGGCATGACCAGAGGGTTCAGGTGTCTGGCTGGCTCTCTAAAGAGGTCTGTGTGATATCTCCCACGTGGCACACAGGCCTCCTCCCTGGCCACTCCCAGGATGAGAGCATTAGTCTGACTCATGGTCACGTGTGCCCACTCATCTATTCCCCCTGTGCTTTGACACACACCTGCGCCTTCCATGTGCAAGTATAAACGTTCACGTACACACCCTGAAGGGCTCCCATGCTGTGTACCTCACACCGATCTAGGCCGTATGCATACACCCCCACATGCCGTGTCACCCCAGCCATCCTCAGGCAGTAAGCCCCAGACTGAGGTGACCCTATCCAGAGGCCACAAGGGGACAGTCTTAGGAGGGATGAACAGGAACGGATTTCATGCTTAGATCAGCTAAGGGATGAATGAGAAGAGGATGCTCAGGGCAGAGGCTTGGAACCCTCAGGCCTGACGTGGGTCTGACGGGACAAACACCAGGACCACCCACTTCTGGCTGGAGCCCATGGCCTAATTAGGACACAGGGTGATTGGGGGTGGGCTACGAGGCACCCTTCTCCAGCACCTGACCCTGGCCCTGGCCTCCTGTCCCTGCTTTTCAGCCCCACCTGACATGCAGCCTTTTATACCTGCAGGCTCTGAGTACCAGGTTCTGTACATTGCTGATGACAATGAAATCCGCAGCCTGTTCCCAGGGCACCCCCACTCAGCCTATGAGCAGGCCTTCCAGGGTGACGAGAGTGTCCGCATTGACGCCATGGATGTCCATGTCAAGGCTGGCCGTGTCTACTGGACCAACTGGCACACAGGCACCATCTCCTATCGAAGCCTGCCACCTGCTGCACCCCCTACCACTTCCAACCGCCACCGGCGACAGATCGACCGAGGCGTCACCCACCTCAATGTAAGTGCCCAGCCTGGCGCGCATCACCGTAAAACGGGCAGTTCACAGCAGTCAGGGGCGGACACGGCAAAGGCAGAAGCAGTCAGGATCCCCTAAGGTACAGATAGACAAGAGCAGCAAGAATCTTGTTGGTTCTGTCACATAGCAGGGCACCAGGGCAGACTGGCTGTCAGCATCAGAGGCCACTCTGATTTCTGCTCATCACGGCCACCCCCATATCGATCTTGGGGAGAACTAGCTTAACCTCTTTAGGCCTTACTTTATATCAAGAAAATAAGCCAGGCATGGTGGCACATGCCTTTAATCCCCACACTCAGGAGACAAAGGTAGGATTGCCGTGAGTTCAGGGCCATCCTGAGACTACATAGTTAATTCCAGGTCAGCCTGGGCCAGATTGAGACCCTATCTCAAAAAAAACCAAACAGCCTGGGCCAGATTGAGACCCTGTGAGGGTCAAAACAAACAAACAAAAAGTAAAGAAAATTAGATAATAAGGCCAGGTGTGGTGGCACATGCGTTTAACCCCAGTACTTGGGATATGGATGGAGAAGGATCACTGTGAGTTCAAGGCCAGCCTGGGACTACAGAGTAATTTCCAGGTCAGCCTGGGCTAGAGTAAGACCCTACCTCAGGGAAGAAAAAAAGAAAAAAAAAAAAAAAAAGAACACTAGGGACTGAAGAGATGACTCAGTGGTTAAGATCCTTGCCTGCAAAGCCTAATGACCTGGGTTCAATTCCCCAGAACCCATGTAAAGTCAGAGGCACAAAATGGCACATGCATTGGGAGTTAGTTTGCAGTGGCTAGAGGCCTTGGCATGCCCATTCTCTATCTCCCTTTCTCTCTCTATCTCTGTTTCTTTCTGCTTGCAAATAAGTAAGTATTTCTGGAAAAAAAAATGTTATTAATACCTATCTTGGGCTGAGGTGTACTTCAGTGATAGGGCACATGCTTAGCATGTGTGTGTCGCTGAGTTTGATCCCCAGCAACAATGAAAACATAATAGTAATTTTAATCTCCTAGGATATTTAGACTTAGGGTTGTGGTGCTGGGGATTGAATCTAGGGCCTTACACATGCTAGGTGAGTGCTCTACCACTTAGCCACACCCCCAGCTTCAAAAGCTTTTCTTTGGGGGCAGGGTTCAAGGTAGGGTCTTGCGCTCTAACCTAGGCTGACCTGGAATTCACTATGTAGTCTCAGGGTGGCCTCGAACTCATGACAGTCCTCCTACTTCTGCTCCCAAGTGCTGGGATTAAAGGTGTGCGCCACCACGCCCTGCTTCACAGGCCTTTTTTTTTCTTTTTTTTTTTTTTAAAGTGAAGGTTAACTGGCCAAGTGTGGTGAGCTTGCCTTTAATCCTAGCTATGGAGAGGCAGGGGAAGGAAGATGGGAAGTCAGCCTAGGCGATGTTGGAAGACCCAGATCATGCTGGGCTGCGACAGGCTGGCAGGCCTAGGGGTCAAGGACAGTGGGCAGGAAGGTGATAAATGATAGTGTCCCCTCAACCTGTGACCCCCATTCAGATTTCAGGGTTGAAGATGCCCAGGGGCATTGCCATTGACTGGGTGGCCGGGAACGTGTACTGGACTGACTCTGGCCGAGACGTGATTGAGGTGGCACAGATGAAGGGCGAGAACCGCAAGACACTCATCTCGGGCATGATTGACGAGCCCCACGCCATTGTGGTGGACCCGCTGAGGGGGTGGGCAGCGGCCCTGGGGGGAGGCATTTGGGCGGATGGTAGGAAGACCCCCAGGACAAGAGCTAAGCCCAACAGCCAGAGACATGACCCTAAACTAGCCTGAGAGCACAGTCCTCAGGCCCTCCAGTTTCCAGGCTGTTCCCGCCCCCCCTGAGCCTTTGCCTGGGACTCCAATCCAGGCCCCTGACCTCTACCCGGCTGGCTGTCATGGCAGCTAAGCCCTGGTCTCTCCTCTGCTCCCGTGATAGCTGTGCCCACGTTGAGGTCGCTGGCTCAGCACATTGTAGTTTGAGAGCAGACAGTTGTTGGCCTATCTCCCATGGGTCTGTGTGGGCAGAAGCTAGAACATCCTTCTTGTGATGCCCAGTAGCTCCGCACCAGGCCAGCTGCCCGCTGTCCCACCTCAAGTCCAACCACTTCTTCCTCCCCAGCACCATGTATTGGTCAGACTGGGGGAACCACCCCAAGATTGAGACGGCAGCCATGGATGGGACCCTTCGGGAGACACTTGTGCAGGACAACATTCAGTGGCCCACAGGTTCACGGGGCGGGGCAAGGTGTGGGAGGGCCGCACTCTGAGCACAGCTACTGTGCAAGTCACCCAAAAATATGGAAGGGGAGGGGTTCCAGTGGATATGACCGAGGGCTGTGGGCCATTGGGATTGGTCACATAACAGAGTGACACCGTCCTGGACACTGGACACAAAGTCATTTCTACTCTCTGCACCCAGCCTGGCGTGGCAGTCTAAATCGTCACAACATTGTCTCCTCTCAGGCCTGGCTGTGGATTATCACAATGAACGGCTGTACTGGGCGGATGCCAAGCTTTCAGTCATTGGCAGCATCCGGCTCAATGGCACTGACCCCATCGTGGCTGCGGACAGCAAGCGAGGTTAGAGTGGGACAGCGGTCCTGCTCCCGAGCCCCACCCTTGCCCCTTCCGCCCACCCTGCTGCGTCTGCGAGCCTCACTTCCTGCCACTATCCTTCGTCAGCCTGGTGCTCAGCTGCCCTGCGAGCCTGAGCCCAGCTGTCCCTGCTTTCACTCTACCAATGAGTGTCAAGTCATGTGGAGGTGACAGGACTTGGAACATGTGGGAAGAAAGATCCAAAGTCAGGGTGATAGGCCAGGCATGTTGGCGCATGCCTTGAATCCCAGCACTCTAGAGGCAGAGGTAGGAGGATTGCCATGAGTTCGAGGCCACCCTGAGACTACATAGCCCAGGTCAGCCTGGACTAGAACGAGACCCTACCTTGAAAAACAAAACAAAAAAATAGAGTCGGGTGATGATGGAAACTTGTGTCAGTAGTGGCCACAGGGAAGGAACAGGTGGGAGACAAGGACAGTTCGCTTTGGATATGTTGAGTTTGAGCCCCCCCCCCCAGGACCCCCAGGGGGAAGGGTAGGCGTCCTGGAGGGAGGAACCGGGGCAGAAGCACTCTTCCGATGACTCCTCCTCCTCCAGGCCTAAGCCACCCCTTCAGCATCGACGTGTTTGAGGATTACATCTATGGGGTCACCTACATCAATAATCGCGTCTTCAAGATCCATAAGTTTGGACACAGCCCCTTGATCAACCTGACGGGGGGCCTGAGTCATGCCTCTGACGTGGTCCTGTACCATCAGCACAAACAGCCTGAAGGTAAGGAGGGGGGTGAGCCTGGGGTGTGGAAGGGAAGGCCCAGTGGTACTGAATCTCCTAGCTAGGCCCTGGGATCCTTGTGAGGAGGGGTGCATTGGGGTCCACAAGGCTCTGGAGGGCCCTGTTCAGCATCACTTCTTCCCCCCACCGCACACACACCTGCAGTGACCAACCCTTGTGACCGCAAGAAGTGTGAGTGGCTCTGCCTGCTGAGCCCCAGTGGACCTGTCTGCACCTGTCCCAATGGGAGGCGGCTGGACAACGGCACCTGCGTACCTGTGCCCTCTCCTACGCCCCCTCCAGATGGTATGCTCACCTGTTCCCAGAGCCCCGTGGCCCTCCTCGCTGTGCCCTGATTTTCCCCATCCTCGCCACCACAACGTTGCCCTGACGCCTTTCCGCAGCCCCTCAGCCGGGAACCTGCACCCTGCAGTGCTTCAATGGCGGCAGCTGTTTCCTCAACGCGCGCAGGCAGCCTAAGTGCCGCTGTCAGCCCCGCTACACAGGCGACAAGTGTGAACTGGACCAGTGTTGGGAGTACTGCCGCAACGGGGGCACCTGCGCCGCCTCCCCCTCTGGTACGCCCCACCAGGACTGCTCTCGGCCCCTCATCGCAGCCCCAACACTGGCACCGCCTCAGGCCCACGCCCCCCCCCCACCTCCCTGTCCTCCCGGCTCTACTCTGCCCCAGTGCCAGGTGGCTCCCAGAGCCACGGCTCCACTCACAAATCCTCTCCTGCCAGGCATGCCCACGTGCCGGTGCCCCACAGGCTTCACGGGCCCCAAATGCACCCAGCAGGTGTGTGCAGGCTACTGTGCCAACAACAGCACCTGCACCGTCAACCAGGGCAACCAGCCCCAGTGCCGATGCCTACCTGGCTTCCTGGGTGACCGCTGCCAGTACCGTGAGTGAGCCCTCCCAAAACCCAGGGGAGGGGGGAGGGGGGCTGGGACCCAGAGAGCTCAGAGGAGAGAAGCCATATGCAGGTGAGCCGGGCCCATGCGTTGGCATGACTTCCTGAGGTAGTGAGCTTTTTGGTAACCGGAGTTTTCAAGCAAAAGCAGAATCTGTGGAGATGCTCAGGGGCACCCTGGGGTCCTGGAGCCTGTGATATTCGGACAGCAGGGGTGTCAGAAGGAGGTGGGAGTCATCCACAGGCCCCAAGGGTCCCTTCAGTTGCCCTCTGTGGAGGATGAGTCTTGGACAGTTCCTCTCCACCACTAACCACAGGGCAATGCTCTGGCTACTGTGAGAACTTTGGCACGTGCCAGATGGCTGCTGACGGCTCCCGGCAATGTCGCTGTACTGTCTACTTCGAGGGATCAAGGTGCGAGGTGAACAAATGCAGCCGCTGTCTCCAGGGAGCCTGTGTGGTCAACAAGCAGACTGGAGATGTCACTTGCAAGTGAGTGGCCCCTGCCTTCACATTCTGCCCAAACTGGATGCCCCCATCCTGCCACTGGCAGCCGTGCCCTGTCCCCGTCCCCTCCCCAGCATCACAGACACACCTTTGCCAGCCCCAGCCTCCCAACTTCTTCCCACAGCTGCACTGACGGCCGAGTGGCCCCCAGCTGTCTCACCTGCGCTGACCACTGCAGCAATGGCGGCTCCTGCGCCATGAACAGCAAGATGATGCCTGAGTGCCAGTGAGTGGGCCTGAGCCTCCAGGCATAGATTGCCCCTCTCTTCCCCCGAAGCTGAGCAGGACCATCAGGCCCCTGTGGCCCCGTCCAGATGCCACGGCTGTAGAGGTCATACCCACACAGCCTTGCCCTTCTTTCTGCCTGCAGGTGCCCTCCCCACATGACAGGCCCGCGGTGCGAGGAGCAGGTTGTTAGTCAACAGCAGCCCGGACGTAAGCAGTGGGGTGGGGCAGGTGGAGCCGGCAAGGCCTAGAGCCGTGGGCGCCGCGCTGGGCCTTCTCAGTCTCAGTCTTCCAACGCTTCCCTCCAGATGTGGCCTCCATCCTGATCCCTCTGATGCTGCTGCTGCTTCTGCTGCTGGTGGCTGGAGTGGTGTTCTGGTATAAACGGAGAGTCCGTGGGTAAGCCACTGGGAAGGTTCTCCGTGTTAGTTTGCACCCCAGCTCCCACCCACCCCCCCACTCCCCATGCCAGGATCTCTGTTCCTCTTAGACTCCTGCCTCTCCCCAGGGCTAAGGGCTTCCAGCACCAGCGGATGACCAATGGGGCCATGAACGTGGAGATTGGGAACCCGACCTACAAAATGTACGAAGGTGGAGAGCCTGATGATGTTGGGGGTCTTCTGGATGCTGACTTCGCCCTGGACCCTGACAAGGTAGGCTGGAGGCTAGAGGAAGGGCTTAGAGGCTATGTGCGGGGCAAGCGAGGATATTGGGTGTTACGATGATGCACAGGTGGGGGTCGGGGTAGCCTGGGCCACCATCTGACCCCTCTTGTCATTTTGCAGCCCACCAACTTCACCAACCCCGTGTATGCCACACTCTACATGGGGGGCCATGGCAGCCGCCACTCACTGGCCAGCACCGACGAGAAGCGAGAACTCCTGGGCCGGGGCCCTGAGGACGAGATAGGGGATCCCTTGGCATAGGGCCGTGCCCAAATGGACTTTCCCCAGAGAGCCCCCTGCCAGAGAAGCCCTTCAGTGAGCCCCCCTCGCCCCGTCAGCCCTTCCTCGGCCCTGCCGGATGTATAAATGTAAAAATGAAGGAATTACTTTTTATATGTGAGTGAGCAAGCGAGCACAGTATTATCTCTTTCCATTCTCCTTCCTGCCTGCTCCTCAGCACCCCCCCCCCACGCTGCCTTCAGGGGGGCAGGGAGGGCTCTGGGGCTCTGTGGCTCAAAGTTACAAGGGAGCCCACCTCCTGTGTTCCCACCAAAATGCACCCTGGGTCGTTGGCAGTGCAGCCTTCTCCCCTGTAAGAGACACTTTGTCAAGGCTTCTTCTTGCCTTTGGCTCCTCCTCCCCCAGCTCCCCGGGAGCTAATTCTAGGGAGGGAGAGTCCTCTGCTGCCCCTGTCTGGAAGATTTGGCTCTGGCTGAGATAGGAAGGAAAGAATGGAGATTTTTAGTTCTTGGGAGAAATCACCCCAAGTCCCAGCCCCCACTCTAGGGGCACCTCTGAGATGGCCATGCTCAATATCCCTCCTAGACAGGCCCTCCCCCTCTCCAGTGGCCCCACTGTGGCTCCCAGGGCTGGACACATTCTTTGGTGACTGTCCCCCAACCTCCGGTCCCCTGGGGACAAGGAAAACTTGGGGCAAACCAAGGAAGGGTAAGCGGGCAGCCCCATTTTGGGGACATGAACGTTTTAATAATTTTTGCTGAATTCCTTTACAACTAAATAACACAGATATTGTTATAAATAAAATTGTAAAAAAAAAAGAAAAAGAAAAAAGAAAAAAAAGAAAAGAAACAAAAGCCACTGTGTCTGCCTGTGACTTTGGGAGCTGGGTCTGTAATTGCCTACTTAAGCCACAAGAGGGAGCCCTGTTCCGTGCTGGATGCAGGCCTGAGAGTCCCAGGTCAATGCCCTTCTCCCTTGCCATCTTGCTATTCTATGCCAGGGAAGTCCTGCTTTTCTTTGGCATGTGACCTTGACTTCTTCTCTTTGGATCTGGTGTTCCTTCCACCCCTAGGACACTAACCTGGAGATATTTCTCTGTATTCTCCCTTCCACTGACCACCAGCACCCCACCTGCCCCACACTGAGAAATCCCAGCAGAGGAAATGAGGACATTGGGTCATAGAGGTTTCCAGGCCTTCAGGATGGTCTCCTATGGCTCTGCGCCTGCAGCTGCTCTTCCGTTTCATGGAAACTGACGCCTTAATGAGGGGATGAGTTCCTAGAGTGAAGGAGAGCTGGGAGGTCCGGTTCACCAGGCACATCAGCCTCCAACAGACCCAGCTCACCAATCATTGCAGAAAGTCCACAGGTTGACTGGAAAAGACTTAGGCCATTTAAGTTGTTCCAGGACTACCTCAGCCTCTTCCCAGAAAGGGAAATCTCTTTTATTTATTTTTGTTTTTGTTTTTTTCCCAAGAGGGTCTCACTCTAGTCCAGGCTGACCTGGAATTCACTATGTAGTCTCAGGGTGGTCTCGAACTCATGGCGAACCTCCTACCTCTGCCTCCCCAGTGCTGGGATGAAAGGCGTGCGCCACCACACCTGGCTGATGGGAATCTCTTGCTGGAGGTTGTACAACTTCACGGGGCTCAAGACTGAGAACACAGCAAACACGATGTCTGGAGATCTCCTAGGCAACTCCCACAGGGGCAGCGCTGCCTTTTTGATCCCCCTCTCTCTCTCACTGGTTCCGTCAGAGATATTTCTCCCTGGCCTCCTTCTTTGGGGAAGCTGATGAGTCTGGGCACCTCGGGGGGGGGAAAAAAGAATGTCCTCTTCCCTCCTGTCCCTGAGACTGCATCTTCAACTTTATCCTCCAAGCTCACTCAGATCTTCCCCTTAATTTCCCAAAGCCACTAAGGAAGCATCATTGCTAGGGAAAAAGGGTGTCCTCGGTGGAGCCTCTGCTCCCATCTGGCCACCAGGTGGCACCTGCACTCCAGCAGTGCTGCTTATGTCAAGGCTCAACACAGCCCCTTCAACACACTAATTATGCACCTGCCAGGAACCCCAGCCCAGCCTCTCACTTCCTTCCCTGAGGCTATTTTACACTGACCCCTCCACCCTCTGCCAACTAGCTTCCCTCCCTTCGCCAGTGCCTGACTGCTACCCACCACCACCAGTCCCGTACTCTCAGCCCCTTCTGCCAGCATGCATCTGGCGCTCCCTCCCTCCCCAGCCGCTGATTCTCTTTGCCTGTCGCCTCAAGATCCTGGGCAGAGTGAGACAGCCCCCAGCTGCGGCTTAGAAAGCACATTCCTTTTGTTAGCATCCTCCCTCTGCTGGCCTGGACCAGGATGGGAGAGATCCCTTCCCCAGCAGCCCTCCCAACAACCTACCCAATGGGGGGGGGGTATTCTATGGAACCCAAAACAGGCTGACCAGAGACAGACAGAGGCTGATGGAAACCAAAGGAAAGACCAATTCAGAGGTGAAGAGATACAGGAACAGAGGCAAAGACCAAGACAAGTAGCGTGTGTGTGTGTGTGTGTGTGTGTGTGTGTGTTTTGAGATAACCAAACCAGATGACCTGAGATTAGTGAAAAGTGATGGAGTGGTCAGGCCCCCTGAGGAGAGACTTGATTGATAGGGTTCTGTCCTGAGCATCCTAAGTCTAGGAGTATCTACTGCTCCCTACCCACTGCTGAAGCAGCTCCAGGGCTTGGGATCAGGGCCCTGGATTCTGGTTGGGGCCATCCAGCCTGGGTCCTGACACTTCTGCCCCTCCCTGTCTTTCTCCTTTCTGCCCGGACTGCACCCAAGTCCCTGCTTCCTGGTTTCCATCACTATGTCTGCTTCACATCCTCTCAGCATCCCTGTCCTTTTCTCAACCCTCTCTGTGTGTGTCTGTCACATCCCATAGGTGTCTGTGTGTTTCTTTTCGTGTGCCTTAGCTTCTCTTTTGAACTGCCAGTGCCAGCATACCGGGGTGCCCCGCTGCCCGAGGGACCCCTTCTAGGCTCCAGGCCGAGGTGGGTGCCGGGACAGCAGCAGGGCAGGGGCCAAGGTGAGGGCGGTGGGGCACCCGGGCGACTGCTCGCGCGCGGCATAGCGTGTGTGTGTGTGTGTGTGTGTGTGTGTGCGCGCGCGCGCATGTATGCACCCATGTGTGATATTTGCCTCTGCCAAGGTAAGGCGAGGGAGAGCTCTGAGTACCTGCCTGGTCTCTTGGTGCAAGCATGCAGATCCCTGTGCGCCTGTGTGTGTGAATCATGTATGCTCACCTGTGTGTGCTCTGTGCCTTTAAGTGTGCATTTGTCTGTGCCTGCTGGTCTGTGTGTATGAATGCATTTGGCACTGCCAGTGTGCTCACCTCTGCGTATGGCAAGGTACAATGAATGGGGGCATATACCTGGATGTGTGTCTTCATCTTGGGGTGTGGTTCTGTCTCCCCATCTCTTTACTTGTCCCCCTGTCTTGCAGTCTAGGTGTTGGTTGTACCAAATCCTCGGTCCCAGTGCATAGCAACAGCTGACAGCTGAAGACTCTCCGGGCAAGGGAGAGAGAGACCAGCGGGAGGAGGGAACAGACGAAGAAACAGCCCAGAGGATGGGAACAGAGACAGGGCTGGAGCTGGGGACAGAGACAAGGACAGAGACAGGCAGGGAGGGAAGAGGACAGGAGAAGCCGGTCGTGAAAGATGGGGCGACGGAAGGGAAGGGACAGATATTGCACCAAGAGGCTGGGAAGGCGGAACTGAGGAGTTCCTGCCCAGCCCCCATGCAGAGATGCTCTGGACCCTGACAGGGGTCAGCAGTGGGGGGGGGGGGGTTCGAGGGGGCAAAGGTCTAGCCGAGGGGTCGTGAGATCACAGAGGTGCCATGGGGCGGCGGGGTGTGGCGGCGGGAGCCGTTTGTCAGCCCTATTGACAGACGTGATGGGGTTTCCGTCCGTGATCAATGATTCTCATCTCCCGGCCCGAATGAGCCGCGGGGCGCCCATCCATCCCCGTCAGCGCCGCGCGCGAGCAGTCGCCCGGGTGCCCCACCGCCCTCACCTTGGCCCCTGCCCTGCTGCTGTCCCGGCACCCACCTCGGCCTGGAGCCTAGAAGGGGTCCCTCGGGCAGCGGGGCACCCCGGTCCTGCCGCGGGGCTAAAGGGGCTCAAGGGGCTCGACGACGCCCCCTTGCCGCGCACGGTTGCTAGCCCCGGCCCCGGGTGCCGCCCCGGAGCCCCTCCACCCTCCCGGCTGCACACCTGGGCCAAGGGTGTGTCCGGGGCGTGTCGGGGTGAAAGTCACCTTCGGTGCCCCCAGCCTGGCGGGAGGGGGCGCGCGGGGCGCGGCGGGGATTGGCGCTCGCGGAGCCCCGCCCCCCAGCCCGCCCGACTCAGACCCAACTTTCTCCCCCGCCCGCGCCCCGCCCCGCCCCCGGCGCCGCGCTCGGCACCGCTCGCTCGCTCGCCCAGTCCGCGGGCCGCGCCGCGCCGCCTGCTCCCGCCGCTCCGGCAGCCGCCCCGCGCCCCGCGCCCGGTCCCGCCCGCCCGCCCGCCCTGCCCGACCCGCCGGGCCGCCCGGAAGATGCGGCTGCTCCCGGAATGGCTTCTCTTGCTCTTTGGCCCGTGGCTCCTTAGAAAGGTAAGGGCGACGGGGCTGAGACGCGAGCGGGGACCCGGGATGGGAAGAGCCCGGAGTGCCAGGGGCTCCGTGCGTCCGCCCCGCCCCCAGCTCCAAGCGTCCCAACTTTGCGCGTCGCGGGGGACGCGGACAGACAGACTGCCCACTTCAGGACTGGCGCTCTCCCGGCGCAAGTTGACTGAGGGGTGAGCCGAGGTGCCGGCGGGGGAAGCCCGGCTCCAATCCGGCTTCGGGAGCGGCGGGGGAGGGGACGATGCGCGACCCGCGAGTGCGCCAGACAGAGAGGGAGTGCGAGACAGACAGACAAGCCAGCAGGGTGTTAGCCTCGCCGTCCTTCCGCGTCAACCTCGCTTGCCTTCCTCGCTGTCTGTCTGTCCTTCCACCCCTCACCCTACACCTTGCATTTCTTTTCTCCGCACTTGTCACAAAGCCAGGTAAGGCTGCACGTCCGGAGCCTACACGGCCCGAGCACACGCGCGACACCGAGACCCAAACCCACAGTGCTGAACTTGGCTTCAGTCCCCCAGCACATTTCCCGCGGAGACACACTCACCCCAGTACAACCTCACAGACACACCCCCTCTCTCGCCCAGTTGATGGGAGCTGCTGTCGGGAGAGGGTCTCCCCTCCCACCTCCTCCCTGCCCCCAATCCTCTTTCCCTAAGGCAGCTGGGTGAAGACCCAGAGGCTAAAGGGGGCTCACACTTGATCCTGCCGCCCTGTTGATCAGAAGCTTCCACGCATACACACTGTGTGCTCGCGTGTGCGGATGTGGATGGAGTGTGGGGTTCACACCAGCACCTGTGTGCGAACATGTGTCCCCCGAAGCCAGGCTTAGTGTTTGACAGTGAGGCCCAGGGTGTGCGTCTAGGCTCACGTTCCACGGAGATGCTGGCATTGCACGGGTGAATGCAAGTGCCTGCTTCAGAATGCGGCCATCTGCCTGTGCCCTGGTGTGTGTTCCACTCTGGGGATCTAAGCTCTGGCCCTCAACTCCTTCCGTCCACTTCCCTTAGGCTTCTGTTTCCTGCACCTTAATTATGATTCCATCTACTTTAGGGACAAGCAGGTAGCTCTTCTAAGCTCTCACCCTTGCACTCCAATCCTGAGAGACTCTGGAAGGGATGTAGGCAGTCCCCACACACTTGGATGCCCCTCTGCCCAACCCAGTTGTTATGAGCAACTCTAGCAGCACAAGGGCAGCCCCAGTGAGCTAGCCACAGAGTTCCCTGATGCGTCCAGACCTGCCTAGTGACCTTGAGGGTCTGGAAGCTGGGCCGAGGGTCCCCTTGCGTGAAGACTGCTGTTACAGCTAGGAGCGTCTCTCGAACTTGCTGCCCAGCTCTACCCTGAGAGGGCTGCGGGAGACCAGGCCCACCTCCACGGTGGGTGAAGGCCTGAGGTCAAGAAGAGGGAAGGATGCCTTTGCCTCGGTCCTCCTTCCTGACTCCTCCCCCTCTCCTCTCCACTCTTCCCATCAAATAAACTCCCCTGTGGATAGATCTGGTTTAATTTCCTTTGCCCCTGAAGGGGAATGAAACATCTGGTGGAGACTTGAGGGAGAGTGAGCGTGAGGATATGAACGATGGATCTATCCAAGTGTGTGTGAGAGCTGCAGCTGTGGAGCTTCCGTGCTGGAGTCTGGGCAGGGGTGGGGGGAATATATTTGCCATTTGGTCCAGCCGCTGTATGTGTGAGAATCTGTGTTTATGTGTGTACCTACTGTGGATGCGTGAATATGTATTAACTGTGCATGAAGAAATGTGTGAAGAAAAGTGTCCAAAGATCCATCTGTGTGTGCCCCTGTGCACTTGTAAATAGGGTGTGTGCACGTGTATAGACCCCAGGTTCTCTGCTATATTGGCATGCTGGGGCACATGTATTGTCTGTATCTGTCATGAGTGTGCATCTGTGTGCTTGTGGCTTCGGGCACAGTTGAGTGTGAGCATGGGGCGTGAACTTCAGAATGTGTCCATAGATCTAAATGACGTGTGTGTGTGTGTGTGTGTGTGTGTGTGTGTCAGTGTTGGAAGTGGCCAAAAGGTGAAGCTGACACCAGGTGAGAAGCTTGTAGGGGAAATTTACAAGACAGCTCTTTAGGAATTTCCTTTTCTTCCTTCCTTCCTTCCTTCCTTCCTTCCTTCCTTCCTTCCTTCCTTCTTTCCTTCCTTTCTCTCTCTCTCCCTCTCTCTCTCTCTCTCTCTCTCTCTCTCTCTCTCTCTCTTTCTCAGGCAAGGTCTCACTTTCGTCCTGGGTGGCCTAGAACTCACAGCAATCCCCCCCCCCATCTCAGCCTGCCTCCCAAGTGCTGGGATTTTAGGCATAAATCACCACATCCTGCTTTTGTGGAATTCCTAATCATTAAATTCTACTATCAGTTCTCTGCTTCTTTCCTTCATTCTGGGTTTCTAGTCTCCTCTCTGGGCCTGGAATCCCTGGCTTCCATTGCCTCTGGGATCCAGCCTCTTGGCCAGCCTGGCTGTTTCAGGATCTTCCCAATACAGTCTCTAACTCTTCCCTCTCGGGGGTCCCAATCCCTTGCCAAAGTGGCTGCCTACTGGGAGAAGCAGCAGGCGATCAATAGTCACTAATCACTAATCACTAATTACTAATTAGCTGGGGGAGGGCAGGGGCGGGGCCCCGTGGGACCTTTCAGTTCTATCCTGCCTCAGGGAAGGATTAGGCCCAAGCTTGTCGGTCTAGGCTAGCCACCACTACTGTTCCAGCCACTACCTCCCGCTTTCTTACCCTCCTCAAGCCCCCCAGCTAATCCCTGGCTGGGCCACTTAGGCACGCACAGCCTGGGCTAGGGCCCAGAGCTGCTGGTGCGGATTTGGGGGTAATCAGGGGCTGCAGCTGGGCCAGGGACACGCGAGAGGGGTTGACAATGACATTTCCCTTGGGCCAGAGCTTACTGCCAAGCCCAACATCCTGAATGGGAGGGGCATCATTGGAAAGAATTTAGAGGGTCGTGGTGTGAGGCGGATGGGGAGCTAGGCATCTTAGAGGGAGAGACTGGTGAAGAGATGAGCGGTAATAGGAATAGAAACAAGGCAAAGCGAGGGTCACCGGGATCCGGGCCCGAGATAATCCTTGAAAGGTACCCGGTAAATGAAGGGGCCCTGGTTAGGAATCAGCATGGTAGTAATTAGCCATGAGCTAGGGAACTTTGGATAGAGCCCCTGTATGTAACTCAAGGTGGGAGTCCGCAAGAGGGACAGGGTACCAGAGAGGGGACCAAGTCCTGGTGGAGGGGTCCTCGGGTTCTATTCAGGGGGCGTCTCGGGGTGTGCAATGGGACGAGAGCCCGGGACAGCCACGGTGCGTGGAGAGGGAGCTGAGAGGGCGGCCTTGAGCGATGAAAATTGGCGAGTCTCCCCTTCGCCGCCGCCTGCCCCTCCTCCACCTCTACCCCGCCCACTCCCCCTCAGGCTCCGGCTTCGGGAAATTACATCCCCGCTCCGCGGCTCCCCCCACCAGCACCGCGCCCTGGAGCCGGCGCCTTTATAGGCACATTTATTGCAATAATAAAGTGAGGCGCGGGGCGGGGGGCGGGGGGCAGCCGTTCCCGGGGGGGACCGCGCCGGCTCTAGGAAGCAGGGAAATAAAATAAAATAAAATCAAAATTCAGATAACGGTGAGCCTTGCGCAGCAGGCCGCGAGCAGGCGGGGCTACTGGGGGGGGGGTTGGTCCAAGGGCAGAGCCCACCTCACCAATAGGCTCCAGACCCTGTACTGTAGTAGGGTCTGGAAGAGGTACCTTTGCCTCCACCTGCCCGGCCCCCTTCCAAAATCTGACCCTCAGGCTGGCCTCTGGCTTGTCTCTCACACCTGCCCTCGGCTCTTTTCTCCACTCATACCTCCCATCACTTTCCTCGCCCCCTATTTCCCACCTCATTCCCCATTGGTTTCCCACACCCCATCTTCGAGGCCTCTGTCTCCATTGGCATCCCTATTTCTACCTAATAACCATCCTTCTTCCTCCTGCCTCATCACCATCTCCCAGCCCTTGCCCTGTACCTCCTGCCTGCCCATCTCCCAACCACCACGCCGGTCTCCATTTTAGCTCCCCTTCTCTTCAATGCCCCATCTTCATTTTTCTAATCCCTACCACACGGACATCAAAACCTTTGCTCTCTGCCTGTCTGCCAGTTCCTACCCCCTTGTCTATCCTTGTTGCATGTCATCGTCTCTGTGCCCCCTGCCTGCCAGCCCAGTCCCCAGAACGCCAGTCCCATTCCATCTCTGTTCCAGTCCTTGCCCCGGCCCATCCTGACATCCCACTTCTGTCTGCACTTGCGTCCTTATCCCTGGCTCCCAGTCAGACGTCACCGCACCCAATGCAGTGTCCTTGCCTCTGTCTGGGTGCAGGAGCTTAGTATGCAGTTTTCTCCCTTCCTGAGCCCAGGCCTGAACAGTTCCTTTCCCAAACAGAGTGCTATCCCCTCTCTCTGCCAAATCCTGAGCATTCCGCCTGACCCACAGTGTGAGAGGGAAGTAACTAACTAGTCTGATGGCCCAAGGGAGGTGCACCCTGCAATGCGGCTGGGGGGCCTGCAGCCTGATCCTCTGCACATTCCCAGCAGGCCCATCACCTGAGAGTCCTTGCCTCCCTTCCCCAGTGGAGTTTGTTTAGCAGCAAGAGGTGGCCTCAACTCCCCTCTGTGGCTGATGCGTGGGCCTGCTGCCTTGGGGCAAAGTGCTCCTGGCACGGCTCCCTCCTGCCTGGGCCTGGAGGAGCCAACAAAGCTCCGCCCAGCCAGCACACACCTTCACCCCCCTCCGCTGACAGTCAGCGGGCTAGCCTCTCCCCTCCGCAAATGTCACTGCGCCCAATTAGCTTAATTAAACCAGCTCTGGAGTGAGGGGGGTCCTCCTTGGACAATATCCTGCTCCTCCGGCCCTCAGCCATGGGGGGAAGGGTTCTGACAAAGAAGGGGCTCCCTTACCATCTTATTCCACCTTCCCCTATTCACCTCCAGAGACAGGCAACCTGAAGGACAGATGGAGAGAGTAATAGACAAAAATTGGGGGTGTATCCTGAGCACTAGAAAATAGAGACAGAGTGGAGGGAAAACCTGAGACAGAAAGATTGAAGAAGAAGAGTAAGGAGAGAGTGGGAAAACAGTGGAAGAGGGAGAGCGAGAGAGGGAGAGAGCATGAGTGATCAAGGAAGCCAGAGGGAAGATTTTATTTTATTTTATTCCATGTTCCCATTTCTCGGCTCGTTTCCCCAGACTCTCGCCCCTCCCTGTCCAATCTCCCCACCCCAAGGTCGCTTCAAGCTGCTCTCCCCACACATGCTCTTCCCTTTTATCTTGGCTGTTTCCAGTGGCAGGTGGGGGTGCCCAAAGCCCAGGGATTTGCCAGGATCACAGAAGCAGAGACAGCAATTTGTCTTGGATCAGAGGTGTGGGGGGACATCCTGGCACCTGTCCTGCCAAACCTCATTTCCTCCCCAACCCCTACCTCCCCTTCTGAGGGAGTGGACTGACCAGGCCTGACTAGGTCCCAGGCTAGGTACAAAACCTGGTGCTGCTGGGATGTCCTGGCTCCTAGGTGGCTTGGAAGTATTTCAGATCCTAGCTAGTATCAGGCAGCTTGGGTGGGGGGTGGGGGTGGAGAGGCTTGGATGCCTGGACTTTCCAAAAAGAAGGGAGGAGGGTCTGGAGGGTCAGAGTTTAGCAACCCATCCTTTGGCTTTCCCGCTTTCCCAAGAAGTTGCACTCCTGTGAGGACTAGCCCTACCTTCTGAAGCCTCCTCTCCCTAACCCTGGGCCCTAGGCCCCTTCGCTCAGTCCTACTCAAGTGCACCCTGGGGTGGTGGTTGCCAGCTCAAGCTTGTCTGCTTGAGTCAATCAGTGTTGCCAGTCCTGCCCCCGCCCCCCTCACCTGGGCTGGGAGGAGGGCTGCATGGGAGGAGGAATGAGGGGGGCGATAAATATGTATGACGAGCGGGCGGCGGCGGCATTAATAACCTGGGATCGCAGTGCTGCAGGGGTGGAGGCCAGGCAGGGGAGATTCTGTCCCCGCACTGCCCTTGTTGTCCACTGTGGACACAGTTTGTACACACCAGTGTGTGTGCAAACCCAGGGTACGCATGTTTCCAGGCCTCTTACCTGCCCAAAGCTTAGCCTACAGGCCAGAATGGACTCCGTCATTCATATACAATTCACATAGATATGTATGTGCACACTGCTGTGCTGGGAATACAGTGAGAACTCACTTGTTTTGTCACTGTTAAGACATTTCCTTTAGAAAGAGCCTGACACAAGGACAGAGGATGACAGGGAGTCATACAGGAAAAGTGACACCTCTAGACAATCACACCATTCTCCTGTACATAGGCATGCAGCCAACTGAGGCACACAGTCACCTCAGCCATACAGACAGCACTACCCAAAATTACTACATTGCCTCACTCAGATCAACACACACAGATCCTCACCACCACCACCACCACCCCCTGCCCCCGCCACCAGCCAATGCAGGCACAAATACAGGGCCACCACAGACTTACAGAAGGCACGTTCACCACAGGCAGGCTGATGTACACACATACAGCCTTCTCAAACTGATATACACAGGCATACAGACACACAGAAAGAATCACCCCCCCCACACACACACACACAGAGCCCACACAGACTGAACATGTGCAAGCTACCCCAGACAGAACACACAGCTACTGTGGGTGTGACACACACACACACACACACACACACACCCCATTTCAGACTAACAGAATCACAGCCACACCAGACTGACACACACTGAACTGCCTCTCCCACGGGACCTGCACGCAGTCAGGGCCACACGGAACTGCACGGTGGCACATCTAGCTGACTGACACACTGTGACACGCTCTTCTCTCCCTCCCGCTCTCTGCGCTGGAGCCACATCTCCATATTTCTTCCTCTCACGCTTTCTCTCTCTCTTCGCTCTCTCCTGTCTCCTTCACTCCTGGCCACCCCCTCTCGCCCCCCTCCCAGATAATTGATGGCCTGGGCCTGGCCTGGCTGCTCCCGTCTCTCAATCCATCTTGTACTGGAGCTCGCGCTGTCTCCCAGATCGCCACCACCTGAGACGTGCTGGCGTGGTGGGGAGGGCGGCTGCTCCTCCCAGGGACAGGAGGAGTGTCCCTTTATTTTCCAAGCCTCCTCCCACTGCCCGACTCTCCTCAACTCAAGTGATGCCCAGCGGGGCCACGCCGCAGAATAATTAGACCCAGACCAGGGTAATGTCTCTTCTTTCTTTTTCTTGGTGCTGGACATCAACATCTAGGCGGCCACCACCTCACTTGTTCAGCGCAGTTCGTCCCTGGCCCATTACTCGGAACCATCGCCATCATAGGCTGGGATCTACTCCATCCTCCCACTTCATGGGGGGCGGTCTGGCTTTGGCTTTGGGACCCATATTGGAGTTTAGTGACAACACCAGGATGATCAGATTTTTCACACATGCAAAGACCGAGGTCCAAAAGTGACTTGACCAAGATCACAGAGCTTGAAGGGGCCACAGGTCTGCTCCAAAGCACACTCCTAAAACTGAAGCTTCGCGGCTTCAATTTTATCTCCTAGTGGCGGTAGAAAAAAGGCACAGTCTGGGTTAGGACAAGCGCCCACACTTTCTTCTTTCTTTCTTTCTTCCCACGCAGGCAGTCAGTGGCCAGATCGCGGAGTCCGGAAGGCCACACTACCTAGAGCTGCGCCCCGCTGCGCCCGGAGGGGGAACCCCTGACCCACAGCTCCCGGCGCCCAGGTCTTCGGACGGCCTGGGCACGGCGGGCTCCTGGAGCTGGGCCTGGCCAGCTAACCACACGGGGGCGCTGGCCAGGGCCGGGGTGGCCCACAAGCTGCCGGTACAGCGCACCAAGAGGAAGCCGTCCATCAAGGCTGCTCGTGCCAAAAAGATCTTTGGTTGGGGGGACTTTTACTTCCGGGTGCATACCCTCAAGTTCTCGCTGCTGGTGACCGGCAAGATCGTGGACCACGTGAACGGTACCTTCAGCGTGTATTTCCGCCACAACTCCTCGAGCCTGGGTAACCTCAGTGTCAGTATCGTACCGCCCTCCAAGCGTGTCGAGTTCGGGGGCGTCTGGCTGCCTGGGCCCGCCCCCCACCCTCTGCAGTCTACGCTGGCGCTGGAGGGGGTGCTTCCTGGACTGGGGCCCCCTCTGGGGATGGCAGCAGCGGGGCCGGGGCTTGGGGGTACACTCGGGGGCGCACTGGCGGGCCCGCTCGGGGGCGCGCTGGGAGTGCCTGGGGCCAAGGAGTCACGCGCTTTCAATTGCCACGTGGAGTACGAGAAGACGAACCGCGCGCGCAAGCACCGCCCGTGCCTGTACGACCCATCGCAGGTGTGCTTTACCGAGCACACGCAGAGCCAGGCCGCTTGGCTCTGCGCCAAGCCCTTCAAAGTCATCTGTATCTTCGTCTCCTTCCTCAGTTTCGACTACAAACTGGTGCAGAAGGTGTGCCCAGACTACAACTTCCAGAGTGAGCACCCTTACTTCGGATAGCGCGTCCCCGACCCTGGCCCCAGAGCTCCCCACCAGATCCCCAGACACACTAGGTGGAATCCCTCCCTGTGTACCCCCTGCCCTGTGCCATCCCCACTCCTTCCAGTGGGGGTGGGGGGCGGTGGATGGGAACAGCCTTCCTAGGAACTGTCAGCTGGCATGGTTCTCCATTTCCTGATGTGGAGTGCCCCCATAATGAGGCTGGGGTAGCCCCCTCAAGCATACCCTGAAGCAAAGACTTTTAGAGCACAGCCCCAGAATGGGTGGCTTCCCCAGAGCCCCCTACGACCACACTGGATCCCCCTTTTGCTCCCTGCGCAGGGCTGGGCGCTCCCTTTGCCCATAGCTTTAATGAGTACGGCACCCTCTGGGGGGGCCTGACTTTCTTAACCCCCAGCGCTAGGCCCGACCCCGCCGCCGCCCGCGCGTCGAGACTAAGGCACTGAAGCCCCCGCCAGTCCCATCCCTGTCTGCCTGCCGTGTCGTGTGCCAGTCCCCTTTCCTCCCAACCCCGCCGAAGCAAAACTCCCGAGCCAGGGGGCGTTGTGCCCAGGCCCCTGCGCGCTGCCCTCTCCCGCGGGTCCCTGCAATACAGCTCCACCTGCCCTCTCCCGCCGCTTCCCCTCGGGGATGTTTTTTTTTTTTTTTTTTCTACGCCAAAACAGACGAGAAAGGGAACAAAATAAAGTGAAATCCAATACGCGTCTGTGTGAGACCTTTGTAGGAAAGGGGGGCGTGTATGTACTTCTGTCTGGCAGAGGCTGGGCCAGGGCTTCTTACCCTTAGCGGTGATTGGGGAAACCGAGGCAAAGACTGACCTCGGAGGTCATCCACGACCTGATGGAGGAGGGACAAGTAGTGACCATGGGGGCCGTAGGCTGCCCGGGGTGGGGATTCTGCTCTCGGGGGAGGCTGAAGGGATGGGGACGAGACCTGAGCGGGGAAGAGCCTCGGTGTATTGGGCGTGACCCCGAGGAGGAGGTGGCAGGCCCTGCAGGGGACCGGGAAGCGGGACCGCGTAGGCCGAGCGCTGACAACCGGCTAAGCTCTGCGGAGCTGGAGGGAGGCGGCAGGTTAGAGGGAGGGGGAACTGTGTTTGCAGCATCTGGAGTCATCGATCTTCCTTTTCCTTCCTAATTTCGTGGGCGCTGAGTTTGCAGACGGATGAGGAGGGGAGGGAGGGAGCACTGGGACGAGGGGTGGGGGAAGGGAAGCGCTCAGGTTTGGAGGGCGGGGCCGAGTCTCTGCAGCTCGCCGGTAGCAAACGGTCCCCTTCAGCCAGCTGCCCACCCTCCACCCCCGCCTCCAGCTCCCGCCTGCAGCCTTGGCTGCTAATTTTATCCGCCCCCAGCCCTGGCCCGGGCGTTAATTGGCTGCGGCTTCATTAGCAGTTCTCAGCTCAGCAGCCCCCCTCCCCTTGGGACCCACCCAGACTGGGGCTGAGGAGGGGAGACAGACAAGCTTAGGCCCAGAGAGGTTCCTCCTTAGCCAGCCTTCTTCAGGGGAGTTTTGGGTCAAGGTGTCCACAGGAAGAGGGCACCATCCTCCAGGGACACTGAGTCAGAGAGGGGGGGGGGTAACCCAGACATGCTGGGGATTGAAAAGTCAAGTGAGCAAACTAAATAGGTAGGGCTGGAGATGTAGCTCAGTGGTAGAGCACTTGCCTAGCATGCATAAGGCCCTGGGTTCAATCCCCAGTAACTAAATAAGTGGGTAATAGCTGAAGGTGAGTGGTTTGTTAAATAACATGACAAAGTGAAAGGAGACGGGAAATGGGGAGTGGTTCTAGGTCAGACGCTAGGCTGCGCAGAGTCCAGTGCAGGAAACACCCTGGAAAAGGCGAGAGTAGAAGTTAGAGCTGAGGGACTTCTTAGGCCTGATAGGAGAGCCAGGTGGGAATGACTGGAATCAACGAGTCAGCCAGTCTGAGCCTCAGTCTCCTCACTTGCAAGCCATGAAAAATAGCCTACATGTGTGAGAATCTGGGGTCCATCCCCAACTCTGAAAAAAAAAACCCCACCATAGATGGGTTGGAAAGATGGCTCAATACTTAAGGCACCTGCCTGCAAAAAGCCTAGGGGATTCATCAGTACCTATGCACAAGGTGGCACACATGTTGAGTTCCTTTGCAGTGGATAGAGGCCCTCAGGAGGCCTCGAACTAACTCATAGCGATCCCCTTACCTTTGCAGGGATTAAAGGCATGCACCACCATGCCCAGCAATAAAAAAATTTTTATTTATTTATTTGAGATATTTATTTACTTTTAAAATATTCATTTATTTTAAATATATTTATATATTTTATATTAATATTTAAATTATATATTAACATATATCATAAATTTTTTCAAAAAATTTGTGTGTGTGTGTGTGTGTATGAGCATGTGTGCTAGTGCACGTGTGTCCTTGTGTGAAAGTACTTTACATGTGTATATGTGGAGGCCAGAGGACAAACTCAGGTGGTGGTTGTCAGGCACCATCTATCTTTTTTTTTCCATACTTCTTTTTCTCAATTTTTATTAACATCTTCCATAATTATAAAAAACATCCCACGGTAATACCTTCCCCCCACTTTCCCCTTTGAAATTCCATTCTCCATCAAATCCCCTCCCCAACTCAATCAGTCTCTCTTTTATTTTGATGTCATGATCTTTTCCTCCTCTTTTGATGGTCTTGTGTAGGTAGTGTCAGGCACTGTGAGGTCATGGATATCCAGGCAATTTTGTGTCTGGGGGGAGCATGATGTAAGGAGTCCTACCCTTCCTTTGGCTCTTATATTCTTTCTGCCACCTCTTCCATAAAAGATCCTGAGCCTTGGAAGGTGTGATAGAGATATTGCAGTGCTGAGCACTCTGGTCACTTCTTTCCAGCACCATGATGCCTTCTGAGTCATCCCAAGGTCACTGCCATCTGAAAAGAGAAGGTTCTCTACCAAAAGTGAGAGTAGCATTAATATAAGGGTATGAACATTAAGAGAAATGCTTACTGGGCAGTTTGATAAGCATAATATATACATTTAGTCAGACAGAAGCAGATGTTACACCCCTAAGGCTCATGACTACCCCTGTTTTAAGTTTTCAATATCAGGGATGTATTACCTCCCATGGAGCAGGCCTCCAGTCCAGTTATAGGGCAGTTGGTTTCCACCATGACAGACATGCCACTATTGTACCCATTGGCTCATTTGGCCTGGCTGGCCAAATATAAGGCTTGCAGTGTCCACTGTTGAGTAGCTTCACTGGTGATTTCTCTTTCTCCCATTAAACTGCATGCAGAATGGCTTCTTCCAGCTTTCTGTCAGCTGGTCTACATGGAGGAGGTTATCAGCTCAGTTCCAGCAATAAAATTTTTTTTAAGAAAGCCAGATGTGGTGGCACCCACCTTTAATCCCAGCACTGGGGAAGCAGAGGTAGAAGGAACTAGAACTCCAGACACATGCGCCCCCTTGTGCATCTGGCTTAAGTGGGTCCTAGGGAATTGAACCCAGGACCTTTGGCTTTGCAGGCAAACGCCTTAACTGCTAAGCCATCTCTCCAGTCCCAAGTAAAATATATATTTTAGCTTTTCGAGTTATGGCCTCACTCTAGCCCAGGCTGACCTGAAATTCACTATGTAGTCTCAGGGTGGCCTCAAACTCATGGCAATCCTCCTACCTCTGCCTCCCAAGTGCTGGGATTAAAGGCGTGCACCACCACACCCAGCTTAAAATAATTTTTAAGTACTTTTTAAAATTGACAACTTCCATAATTGTAAACAATATCCCAGGGTGATTCCCTGTCTCCCACATTTTCCCCTTTAAAACTCCACTCTCCATCATATCCCCTCCCCCTCTCAGTCTCTTTTATTTTGATGTCATGGTCTTTTCCCCTATTATGATGCTTTTGTGTAGGTGGTGTCAGGCACTGTGAGGTCATGGATATCCAGGCCATTTTATGTCTGGAGGAGCACGTTGTAAGGAGTCCTACCCTTTCTTTGGCTCTTACATTCTCTCCACCAACTCCTCCACCATGGATCCTGAGTCTTGGAAGGTGTGATAGAGATATTTCAGTGCTGAGCACTCCTCTGTCATTTCTTCTCAGCATCATGGGGCCTTCTGGATCATCCCAAGGTCGCTGCCATCTGAAAAGAGAAGCTTCTCTAACCAAAAGTGATAATAGCATTAAGATATGGGTATGAACATTAAGAGAAGTGCTTACTGGGCAGTTTGGTGAGCATAGTATATACATTTAGCCAGACACCAGCAGACATTATACCCCTAGGACTCATGACTACCCCTTGTTGTAGGTTTTCAGTATCAGGGATGTATTCCTTTCCATGGAGTGGACCTCCAGTCAGATTAGAGGGTGGTTGGTTTCCCCCATAACAGACATGCCAGTATTGCACCCATTGGCTCATATAGCCCGGCTGGCCAAATTTAAGGCTTGCAGTGTCCACTGTTGAGTATCTTCACTGGTGATTTCTATCTCTCCCATTGAACTGAATGCAGTGTGTTTTTTTCCCAGCTTTCTGTCAGCTAGTCTATATGGAGAGGTTATCAGCTCAGTTCCAGCAGGATTTCTCCGTGACATTGCAGCCCAAGTGTGTGGAGTCTTCAGCAATAGGGTCTTACCATCTGTTGCAGTCAGGTTTACATTGCTGGTAGAAATCACCCAGCAGCTGGTGGAGAGAAAAGAGGTTTATTTTGGCTTACAGGCTAGAGGGGAAGCTCCATGATGGCAGCGAAAAAAATGGTATGAGCAGAAGGTGGACATCACCTCCCGGCCAACATCAGGTGGACAATCACAACAGAAGAGTGTGCCAAACACTGGCATGGGGAAACTGGCTATAACACCCATAAGCCTGCCCCCAACAATATACCCCCTCCAGGGGACATTAATTCCCAAATCTCCATTAGCAATTCAGAACACCTAAGTTTATGGGGGACACCTGAATCAAACCACCACAGTATCTGATCCTGGTGGAAAACCAAGGGCCTTGGCAATGGCCTGTAATGTTTGGGGGCCATCAGTGACCTCCCTGGCCAACCACTCACTGGAGGGTATCCCATCCCTGGCACTGAAATTTTTCTAGTAATAATCTATGGTTTCTGGGTATTCCATTGTCCAAAAAGGTAGGTTTCCATATGACTTATTTATATCCTCTTAGATTTTGATTAGCCCTCCCTCCACCTTTCCTTTACTCAATCTCTTCCCTTGATCTCACTTAGGCCTTTTCACCCCCATTAATCTGTTCTTCTACTTACATATATACAATACCATCCTATTAAGTCCCTCCTCCCTCCCTTTCTATTCCCTTTATATCTCCTTTCTAGCTGACTGGCCTCTGCTAAAATACTTATTTTTAAAAAATTAAAAGAGGGCAGGCGTGGTGACACATGCCTTTAGTCCCAGCACTTGGGAGGCAGAAGTAGGAGGATTGCTCAGAGTTCAAGGCCAATTTGAGACTACATAGTAAATTCCAGGTCAGCCTGAGCTAGATTAAGACCCTACCTACTTCAGAAAACAAAACAAAACAAAACAAAACAAAACAAAACAAAACAAAAGGCTGTAGAGATGGCTTAGTGGGTTAAAGCACTTGCCTCCAAAGCCTAAGGACCCAGGTTCGATCCCCCAGAATGCATATAAACCAGATGCACAAGGTGGTGCATACATCTGGAGTTCATCTGCAGTGTCTAGAGGTCCTGGTGCATCCATTCTCTCTCTCAAATAAATAAACAAATATATATATATATTTTTTAAAGCTGGGTGTGTTGGCACATGCCTTTAATCCCAGCACTCGGGAGGCAGATGTGGAAGGATTGCTGTGAGTCCAAGACCACCCTGAGACTACATAGTGAATTCCTGGTCAGCCTGGACTAGAGCAAGACTCTACCTGGAAAAACAAAAACAGAACAAAAGAAAAAGAAATGGATTGGAGTGATGGCTTAGCAGTTACGCTCAGCCTGCAAAGCCTAAGGGCACAGGCTTGATTCCCCAGAACCCACATAAGCCAGATGCAAAAGGTGGCACATGTGTCTGGAGTTTGTTTGCAGTGTCTGAAGGTCCTGGCATTCTCTCTCTCTCTCCCTCTTTCTCTCAGAAATAAATAAACACCACCATGAAATGAGGATTTCTATTGGATTATTCCTCTGTCCTGACTCACACCTTCCTCCTCGCAGGTCATTCTTCTCTTTCCTCCTCTTCCCCATGCATCTGGATGTCTGAGAGCAGAGTGAGGTGTCTGTCCTTTCCTATTATTGTATTTGTTCAATTTTGTCACTTGTTCACTTCTTCATGTTCTAGCAGTCAGTGAGCCTTTCTTGTGTCTCCAGGGCTGTGGTATTCCTAATACGATATAGGAGCTCAATGTTTGTTGAATGAAAGACTGTAATATTGCAATGTAAAGGTCTCAAAACCATTGCTTATTGGAATATCTGAGGAAATGTTTGGCTGTGTGTTTTTGAGATTCATTGAATTAGAACCTCTCTTTAGAGGTCCCCAACTCATTTGGAAATCTTCCCCTGGAGAAGTCAATGAACCCCTACCTCAAAGCTTTTAAAAATATATTTAATAAATATGTACATATATTTGCATATGTGTGGGGGGGGGTCACTAACTCTTGCCACTTTTTGGTTCTGAGCCATCTTCCAGCCCATCCCCCAATGAGTTCTCCAAATGGGATAAGGCTGAAAGGATGGTAGCGACCCGACCTCGCTGATTGCCGGGTATCAAGCCGAGGGAGGCAACAAATGGAAGTGCACCGCGGGGAGGGGGAGGCGCCCCGTGCGCTGCTCTCAGCCGAAGCCTTGGAGGAATAGGTGTGGGAGTCAGAGGAAGAGGGATTGGACAGTCCACGGGAAAGCGTGTGCATATGCAAAGTCTCATTTAATCCCGAGATGGGAGGCAAGGCCTGCTCAGGCTGCCCTTGAACTTCGGATTCTCTGCCTCCTCCTCAGTGTAAGGATTGCAGGCATGAGCCATCACACCTGCTTTATTGTTTTACAAATGAGGAAACTGAGGTTCAAGTAGGCTATTTTACTAACGTATATATAAAATATCAGAACTTGAGCTCAGGTCTTCCACCCTTTCAAACCAGAGGTATTTTTATTACCACATGTCATCTATCTTAAATGAACACCTCTGGATCTCCCATTCCTTAGGCACCCGATAAACACTTGTCTTGACACCTGGCAGGAAAAAGAAACCCTGAAAAGTTTCAAGACAGTAAGGACATGGAAGAGCCTTGCGTCTCTACCTTATTATCATTATTTTCTTTTCCTGGGGTAGGGTCTTGCTCTAGCCCAGGCTGACCTGGAATTCACTATGTATTCTCAGGGTGGCCTCGAACTCACAACGATCTTCCTACCTCTGCCTCCCGAGTGCTGGGATTAAAGGCATTTGCCACCACGCCCGGCTGCTACAGGTCTCTATCTTTCAAGTAAGATTCTATAAGCCTGGTGCTACAGATGGGTGACGAGGAGGAAGAAAAAAACTACAATTCCCAAAAGGGCTCAAAGGAGTAACCATTGCGCATGCGTAGGCACTCCTCTTAACTCGGACTTCGCGGGGCATTTTCTCGCGCATGCTCTCTAGCACCAGTCGTCCTCGGATCCCTTTGCTGCTCGGAGTTAGAGTTGTTGGCTGGACCTCCTGCAACCTCTGCTTGCGATGATAGCGTTCTCTTTGCTCTGGACTATTCGGGTAAGAACGGGGCATCGGAGACTGGGTGACCACCCCCCCCCACCCTCCACTTCGTTCCCTTTCCCAAACTCCGGGCTCCTTCACCGCATGTGCCCCGGGGGCGCAGAGAGCGGATGCTTTACCAGGCAGTCCCTGACACCCCTGGATGCACGTGTAGGGAGTGGATAGGGCCCCTTGTTCTGGCAGTCAGACCACCCCCCCCGGGGCCTCGTTACCGCCCATTTAACGTGGCATTAAAGGAAGGTCCGCGCCGGGTGCAAAGCATGGTCCTGGCTGCGAGTCGCAAGTTGAGCCTTTTCCGTGAGCTCGGAGCCCTGCAGATGATGCAACCGAGCCTCGTTGCTTTCCCGAGGCAGGGGTCCCTCCCCCCACAGTTAGCAGGAAGAGGGAAGAAAGAGGGTTGCTAAGGGGCCAGACACACCTGCCCTGGCACCCCGCCCACCCCCATCCACACCCCCAACACACATACACACACACACACACACACACACACACACACGCGCTTGCTTGCTTGCTTGCTTGCTTGCTTGCTTTTTAAACCACCTCTACGGTTTATGGACTTAATTTGGTCTCTTCTCTAACTGGGATATCCGTTTCTGGAGGCTCTACAGGAAAGCCCCTTTGTTGCTGTGTGAGGGGGGGGACCCTGTCTTTCCAGTAGCTGTCCCGAGTTTGGGAGACATGGGCTTTGCTCTGTGGCCTTGCAGAGTGGCTCAGGGATGAGGTGGAGGGGAAACCTGAGGGGAGGTGAGTGGAGCCAGTCAAAAGTACCCTCTGGACATTGACCTAAACTTTGGCTCTTCAACTGACTTTGAAAGGTGAAGGTGCGTCGGGGGAGGTGGTGAGGACTAAGGAAGCTGACTGGACAACTGGCTAAAGGGCCCTAATCTTTGATTGGGAAACAGTCTGCAGGATTTTGACTGATCTGGTTTTTCCTGCTCCTAGCCTCTGCAGCGATGTGGTCAGCTGGTCAGGTTGGCTGCCCGTGCTCAGCACAGCAAGGTGGTCCAGAATCAAAGTGGGGAAGCAGCTGGAGGCTGGACAGGCCAGGAGAGCCTGTCGGACAGTGACCCAGAGATGTGGGAGCTGCTGCAGAGAGAAAAGGACCGGCAGTGTCGTGGCCTGGAACTCATCGCCTCAGAGGTGGGACCCAAGGATATGGGACAAGCCACCCTACTGACGTTTCTCCACATCTCCCTGTCAGGCCTCATGTCCCTTGCGTTACACTGTCCCTGAAGCACTGGCAGGGGTAATCTAGCTTATAGTGTTGGGCCATTAGGGAGTTCCAAAGGCCTTCCAGAGTCCCTGCGAGTCTCATCTCTGTCCTTACTCCTAAGAAGAAAAGGGAACTGGAAGCAAGTTTGAGTGGACAGGCGGCCTTACTGGGGATTCTCATCTTGGGAGCTGAATGTCTGAGAATGTTGCTTGTGGTCCTGCCCCACGCCCAGCAAGGAACCATGAGTGAACAGAGCTTCTTGTGCAGCCCGGCTCACCCCTGCAGCCTGTGGGCTGTGGCAGGGCGGGGCTGTGGGGGCCCATGGGAAGGGGCTCAGTGCCTTCTGACATTGCCCCCCCACCACCCCAGAACTTCTGCAGCCGAGCTGCGCTGGAGGCCCTGGGGTCCTGTCTGAACAACAAGTACTCGGAGGGTTACCCTGGCAAGAGGTGAGGGCCAGACCACAGGGCTGGAGGGCAACATCAGGGATGGCGCTCCCAGTGGCGGAACCTTTCTGTACCCTATCCGTGTTTATGGAGCAGTGGCCTTCCCAGCCCTTTGCTGCTGGTCGCAAGTCCTTTCTCTGCCCCCTTATGTACCCCTCTTCATGGCAGATATTACGGGGGAGCAGAGGTAGTGGATGAAATTGAGCTACTGTGCCAGCGCCGGGCCTTGGAAGCCTTTGACCTGGATCCTGCACAATGGGGTGTCAATGTCCAGCCCTACTCGGGGTCCCCAGCCAACCTGGCTGCCTACACAGCACTTCTGCAACCTCATGACCGAATCATGGGGCTAGACCTGCCCGACGGGGGCCAGTGAGTATGGATGGGGTGAATGGTGGGCTAGGTGGGAGGGAAGGGTGTGGGAAAGGGGTTATTCAGCGAATGCCTCTCAAGTCCCACATAGACAGACCATGCCTGTTCCTGTATTGCTGTCACGTGTCATAGATGGGTGAGGGACGTAAGACCCATCGTGTCTGTACCTAGCAGAGGGAGGATCGAGCAGTGAGAGTGGGGCAAGCTAGGACCAGCGTTCTGGAGTCAGGCCTGTGGAGGTGGGCAGGAAGTGGTTGGTGAAGTCGGGTTGTCTCAGCCTGAGGCCTCCTCCTCTCTTCCCAGTCTCACCCATGGCTACATGTCTGATGTCAAACGGATCTCGGCCACATCCATTTTCTTCGAATCTATGCCCTATAAGATTAATGTAGGTACTCTGGTGGAAAAGTAAAAAAAAAAGGTCAGGCCCTGGTCCTCCACTCCTGGGCAGGGCGAGGGTGCTGGCTCTCTGGGCAGTCCTCAGTGTCAAGTAGGAGTATGAACTGCCCTGCTGACGTCTTGAGGCTTCAGCTGGGTCATCTGTCTGTCCAGCCCCAAACAGGCCTCATTGACTATGACCAGCTGGCACTGACTGCTCGGCTCTTCCGGCCACGGCTCATTATAGCTGGCACTAGTGCGTATGCTCGCCTCATTGACTATGCCCGCATGAGAGAGGTTGGTGACGGACTGGATGCCAAGCATTCTCCCGCCCTGTGGATGGGAACGGGGAGGTTGGGCAGGAGAGCAGCCTTGGGTCTGGGCCTTCCCCAGATGAGGCTTGTCTCTTTACCTGTTCAGGTGTGTGATGAGGTCAAGGCGTACCTGCTGGCAGACATGGCCCATATCAGTGGCTTGGTGGCCGCCAAGGTGATCCCTTCACCTTTCAAGCATGCGGACATTGTCACCACCACCACTCACAAGACTCTTCGCGGGGCCAGGTGAGGCTTCCCTGAGGGCAGGCTTTTCCCTTCTTACCTTCATGCCCTGTTCCCCAGGCAGTGGTGGGTTGGATCTGAGAGGAATTCATTCCAGTGCATCAAGAAAAATGAGGGGGCTTGCTGGACGCCTTTAATCCCAGTTCTCAGGAGGCAGAGGTAGGAGGGTCGTCATGAGTTCAGGGCCATCCTGAGACTACATAATGAATTCCAGGTCAGCCTGAGCTAGAGTGAGACCCTACCTCAGGGGGGAAAAAAATGAGGGTACTCAGACTCATTGAGGACCCAAACAAGCCACCTTTTCTGTTCCCTCATCCTTTGTCCTTTGTTATTTATTTATTTATTTTGGGTTTTCTTTTTATTTATTTATTTCTTTTTATTATTATTATTATTATTTTTATTTTGCTTTTTCAAGGCAGGGTCTCACCTAACCCAGGCTGACCTGGAATTCACTATGTAGTCTCAAGGTAGCCTTGAACTCACAGAGGTCCTGCTACCTCTGCCTCTCAAGTGCTGAGATTAAAGGCGTGCGCCACCACGCCCGGCTATTTTGTCCTTTATTTTCAATTTAAATTCTTAACAACTCATTCCCGCACAGGTCGGGACTCATCTTTTATCGGAAAGGAGTACGGACTGTGGACCCCAAGACTGGCCGGGAGATCCCTTACACATTTGAGGACCGGATCAACTTTGCTGTGTTCCCATCCCTGCAGGGGGGCCCCCACAACCATGCCATTGCTGCAGTAGCCGTGGCCCTCAAGCAGGTCGGGGAGCCTGCGCTTCTGTGGACGCGGGCATACATAGGTCTAGGGCCTCTGGCCTGTACTGTGCTAACTAAGGTTATGGCTAGGCCCAGAGGGCCAAGCTGGGTGTGGAGGGGAGGGGCAAGGCCTGCATCCATGCCTGGGGTCTCAAGTGCTGCCACTATCTCACCTCCAGGCCTGCACCCCCATGTTCCGGGAGTATTCCTTGCAGGTATTGAAGAATGCACAGGCCATGGCTGATGCCCTGCTAAAGCGAGGTTACTCACTCGTTTCTGGTAAGCCACAGGGTTGGGCCTTTGTAGTCTCAAGAAGGCCAGGACTCCGCACTTCCTGATCATTGCCCCCCTCAGGTGGCACCGACAACCACCTGGTGCTGGTGGACCTGCGGCCCAAGGGCCTGGACGGGGCGCGAGCTGAGCGGGTCCTGGAGCTCGTGTCCATCACCGCCAACAAGAACACGTGTCCTGGAGACCGGAGCGCCCTCACCCCGGGAGGCCTGAGACTTGGTGAGACCCGGGTTTTGAGGAGGGAAGGGCTCCCACGCAGGGTGACCACCCCATGACCTCAACTTCTGCCACCCTCTCAGGGGCCCCAGCATTGACTTCTCGACAGTTCCGCGAAGATGACTTCCGGAGAGTTGTGGACTTTATCGATGAAGGAGTCAACATTGGCTTGGAGGTGAAGAGCAAGACTGGTGAGTGGGCCAGGAAGCCCCCCCCATCTGTCCAGTTCACACCCTGCTGTCTCCTCCTCCCCAGCTGGGGTCACTGCATTCCCCAGAGCTCTAACCATCTTTCTCCCTCACTGTCTTTAGCCAAGCTCCAGGATTTCAAATCTTTCCTGCTTAAGGACCCAGAAACAAGTCAACGGCTGGCCAACCTCAGGCAACGGGTGGAGCAGTTTGCCAGAGCCTTCCCCATGCCTGGATTTGATGAGCACTGATAGCACTTTGGGATCCGATCCAAACTGGATCCCCTTTCTCCTTCCTACCTACCTCGGCCAGCTAAGGGATGGGGTGGTGGAGGGGGAAAGACCTCCTGCTTTGGGCAAGAGCGGCTATAATTCCTCTTCCTGAGTTTGTAGCTGAGATTTCTATTTTGTAACTAGAAGGAGCCCCACCACACCCCAGCTTTCTTTCCTTGTTTTATTTTTTTCAAGGTAGGCTCTCACTCTAGCCCAGGCTGACCTGGAACTCACTCTGTAGCCCCAGGCTGGCTTCCCAACTCAGTGATCCTCCTACCTCAGCTTCTTGAGTGCTGGGATTTCAGACAGGTGCCACCACGCCCGGCTGTTAGGTTTTATTTTTGACACCGGGCCTAATGTAGCCCTGGTTGGCTTTGAATTTCCTCTGTAGCCGAGGCTGGCCTTAAATTAATCCTCCTGCCTCAGCCTCCCAAATCCTAGGGTTACGAGTGGTGAACCACCACTCCTGGTTTCACCCCCAGTTTTCCGCCCCAACCATATGCCATTATCTCAGTGTTAGAGACTCTCTTGCTCTTTCTTGGGGAGGGGGAGTTGCCCTGCTGAGCCAGAAGAAGGGGTGGGTAAGCATCCTCCTTCCTGTTTTTATCTAATAAAATGCTAACCTGCCCTGAGTTCCTGTTTCTGTGGGAGGGTTCCCCTGGGCCAGCTGGTGGTTGGACCCCCTCAACATGTATTTTTGCTTGCCTCCCACCACCACCACCACCAGGACCCCCGGGGCTGCAGCCTCCTTTCTGTCTCTGATCAGAGCCGACACCAGACGTGATTAGCAGGCGCAGCAAATTCAATTTGTTAAATGAAATTGTATTTTGCCCACGGCTGCTTCTGTTTGATCCCAGGGGACAGGGGAGCTGGGGAGGGGAGGGGAGGGGAGGGGTGGGTAACAGCATAGGAAGGCCCAGGTGTGAGCTGGGAGGGAGTGCCATAGATGGGAGGCAGCAGGCTTGGGCAGGAGAGAAACAGGCTTCATGGCAGAGGTGCCCCATCCAGGGAGGGCTGGGGAAGGGAGATGATGAGCCAGCAGCGCTCCCGGGCCTCACTCAAAGCCTGCCCTAACGGGCCTGCCACATCCCTTGGCACTCAAGCCCCCGCTCGCTGTTGGCTCACGACAGTCACGCTCAACACGTAGCTTGTGCCGCACCCTGCTAGGCGAGGGTTAGGAGAACCGGGAGGCTGGCTCTGGCCTTTTGGGTCAATTCTGGCTACTGCCTGCTGTCTTGAGTCCCCTCCCCCATGTGGGATTCAAGCCCAGGGTCAGAGGCTCTTCCGCTGCTGGGAGCAAGGGAGGAGGGTTGGGGTGGAGCTGGGTCCTCTCTGCGTGGGAATGAGCCTGTGTAAGCAGAAGCTGGACACAGAGGCCAGACTGATGCCGCGAGGTCTAGGGGCAGGGAGCGGAAGAAATGACAGTAGTTTGCATGGCACAGAAGCCCAGCCTGGCTTAGAAGTCTGGCCGGTCCTTCTTCAGCTTCTTATAGTCAGTGGAAACTGCCAGAAACTAAGGAGAGGGAAAAGGAAGGTTTTTAAGAGCAAGTGAGCCAGTTTCTCAGCTTCCCTTCTCTTGTGGGCAGGGACTGGTCAGCCTCATCGGTTACCTTGTACTGGTCATTGGGACTCAGGCGGTTCCAGGGCTCTGGGTTATTCTTTCGGTCCCAGCTGTGAATGGGACAGGGGTGTTAGGATCTCCTATCGAGGATCCAGGACTGTGACCCGGCACATGATCCCATGGTCCAACCCTGCAGGTCTGGCCCCCCGCCCCCCCCCCCCCTTCCCTGCTCCTACCCTCGGTCCTGGAGATTGACAGAGAAGGGGAAATGTTAGTGGGGACTGACAAGTTAGACAAGAAGCCTGTCACCATTACCAGCACAGGGCCTGGTGACAGAATGACAACTCAGTCTGTAGACTCTCACCTCCCTCAATTAACCCCTGAGTAGATTTGGAATCAGGCAGAAATCCTAAGGGGTGGGATTTTTCAGTGTTGTGCCTCAATCCCAGCAGCAGGGTGAATGAGTGGGCTTGTCCTTTGTATAAGAACCTCCACCATGGTACTTCTGGCCAGACTTGATGTCTTAGCATTACCTAGGGACCCCAGCAGCCTCATTCTACCACACCTCCAGTGCTCCCGGGCATGCACAGAGGTACCCAGAAGCCTGAGGTGGCCAGCAGAGCTGTGTTGCCATAGCAACCAGGCCAGGAGTGGCACGGATTCTGCAGCCTGAGCCCACGAAGTGGAGAGAGCTACTCAGGAGTGAGCAGCCAGGTGGGCTGAATGGGAGGTGGAGGGTCTTCCAGATCACCAATCAGCTCCAACCCCCAAAGTGCCAGGTGCCATAGTGGAAGGAGGACCCCTGCTATGGCCACCCAATCCCATTATTCCTAAATGACCCATTCCACCGTGGTCCCCTGCCTGTGTCCCAAGGCCAGCCTTTACCAGACATCCGGACTGTGCAGGGCGAGTCTCAGCAAGTAGAGCGCAGCGCTGCCCATGCCCAGGCCAATGAAGCCGATCATGGGGATAAGCTGTGGGAAAGCCAAGAAGGCACTGTCACCGTCCACTGGCGGCCTGCGGGCTCTTCCGCAGGCCTGGGCGAGCTCTTCTGTGGTCCTATCTTCACTTAGAGCCTTGACCTTTCCTTCCTTCTGGGAGAGGGACCTGGAACCTCCTACAGCTACATTTGCATGGTAATCCCTTACCCTGCAGGGATCCTGTGCGAGGCAGATTCCAAGGATTTGAGGGTACCTTGCAAGGATCGATTGGGGGAGCTGATATTGGGAGCATTGGGAAATAGATAGCAGACGGAGCTCCGGAGGACTTGATGGGTAGAGAGCAGTAAGAGAAAAGTTCAGATTTGAGGCTTTGAGGACTGAACTCACCCCAGGATGTCTTTTTATCTGCCGGTAGAAGCGGGCCCCTAGACTGGTTCCTGTCATCTTGTCTTTCTAATGTCTGGTCTTCTCCAGGGGATCGTTTTATCCCTCCTCCTGGGGTCCCGCCCCCCACCAGGGAGGGGCAGCTTAGCCCAGCCCTCGCCACCCAACTTGTTTCCTCCCTGCAGTTCCAGGTCCAACACAGGCAGGGATTGTTGGGGGACCAAAGGTTTCTGTTCCCCAGCTCTCTTTTCTAGATACATGCATCCTGGCCCATGGAACACCATTATACTTGGGGCCTGGGGCTTCTGAGGGAGGGGTCTTACAGGACCCAGAGACTGAATAAAAGAAGGTCCGACTAGTCATAGGACAGACAGGCCTCTAGCGAGGTGCAGGTGTGGAGTTTTCACGTGTGGACCAGTAGAGCCATTGAAGACATTGCCAGCACTTCCCCAACATTCCTGGACCCGCCCGGGAGCTAGTGCGGGCAAAGGGTCCTGATTTTGCCTTTCTGCAGTGTAGTTGGCAGGAGGAGGGAGGCCAGTGGGCATCCCTTCTTGTTCCGGGTGGTTTCTCAAGCTGTGATTGTTTTGCAATAGTGGTTGGAAGATATAACAAGTGGGTCTGAATTCCTGGGCTCAGGACACAAGAGCAAAGTTGTGCTAGTCTGGAGGCTTGAGGGACATGATTTCTCTGCCTACCTGGCTCAGGAGGTCGGCATCTCCCCCAACCCCCAGGCCACCCTCTGTATTTGGCTTTGGTCCAAAGAGTTAGAACATGGTGAGAGAGGCAGTGGAAAATAGAAGGGCTGTTGAATTAGGAAAGAGAACAAAACGGAACTGCGGAGTGATTCTTTCCTCAGCCAGTTCAGGGCTATGCTATACAGCCAGGTAGGACGGCTTCCCAAAGGTCTTTGGGGGAATTGGTGTCTTGGTGACACAGGAGCTGAGCCTTCTTTCTCCCTTTCTCCCATGCTGACCTCCCTCATTCCCTCCTGCTTCTGCTGGATCCTGTCATCTCCTCTATACCTCCCTAAGGCGCCTACCCTAGGCAGAGGTAAGCCTTGCACTTATGGCTGCTTCCCTGAAGTACAGGGAGAGAGAAGACCCTTCCTGGGGAGCCCCCTCCCTTTCTCGCACACTGACAACTCCCCCACCCCCTGTGATGACAAGCACAGCTGTAATTAGGCTGCAGGGTCCGGGGCTCTCCGCCTCCCTCCGGCGGATAATGAGATAAAGTGTCAGAGACATGGCGAGAACAAAGAGACAGAGACTCGCTGCGAGGATGCAAGTGTGGAGGAGGGGGACTGACAGGATGTCAGAGTCTGGAGCAGAGCAGGGCCCTTCCTGAACGCACGCACCTCCCGAGGCCCGGCCAGGGAGGAGTGTCCTGTCACCCTGCCGCCTCCGCCCCCCGCCAACTAAAATATCAATCCTGGAGCTCGAGCTCCTGCAGCTGCCCAGCTGGCCTGCACATCTGGCACAGCTGGGGAGCAAGGACGCCGCTGGGAGGGACGTGTAGCCCGCTCGGTGCCCCTTTGCTCTTGGGCCTTCGCTTTCCTCGCTCCCGAGTTCTGGTGACATTGAGTCTGGCGACGCGCAAATCCTCAAGTCCGGCTCCTTTCCTAGAGCCTCCACTGTTCCTCCTACATTGGGTCTTGGCTCCATTCTCCAAGCTCCAATATGACATAAAAATTATTGCTTCCCTCCCCGCCTCCCCGCGACTCCTTGACGCTTCATTTGTTTCTGGCTCCCCATCTCTGTGAGTCTAAGACCCTTCCCCTTCTTGGTTCCCGCAACTGTATCGTGGTCTCTGGGAAGAGCTGAGATCCCATCTCTCCCCCTTTTCTGGCAGTCCCAGCACAGTGACTTCAGGCCACGCTGGCCCAGCAGGGTGAAAGACAGCAGCGATCCTTAGCCGCGGATTAGGCGCGGCCAGGGTCCCGCGGGGACCAGACTCAACTCTAAACCGCTTCAGGGCACTAATCCGCAAGGTTGGCGGCGCTGCAAGTCAAATGCAGCTGGGCTCCCCCGCGCCAGTGGCCGGCCGGGGACCGCGGGTGCCCACGGCGCCCTCTGCAGGCCGAGCGGCTCTCAAGCTGGGGACGGGGTCTCGCGCTCCCCCTGTCGGCCAGTGCCGACTCTGCACCCCCAGTGTTCACTCCAAGTCCACGCTAGGAGTCTGTCTACATCAGGTCTGCGCTCCGAGGTCATCTCCCCACCATCCACACTCCTGCAACTAAGACAAGGTGCTCCCCAGCATCTACTCTTCTAGAAGTAGGGGTGGAAGACAGAGGGGACCAGAAAGATTCTCATTGGCTGCAGATGGCACCCCAAGTTCAGGCTGGTCCCCCCTCAGACAACTGCTATGGGGCAACAGGGAGACTGCCCTCCACCTCTGACCTTCTCTAACCCTCCCGCAGCCCTTCTTTCTTTGTCAAGCCGTCTGTCTCCCTAGCTGTGTTGTGTCTCTTGGGTATGTCTGGGTCTCTCTGCCTGGTTTTGTCCTTCTACATCTGTTTCTGTGTCTCTCCTTCTCTCTACATCTCTTTTATCTTGCTGTGTCTCTGTAAACGCCTTTCTTTTCTCAGTCTCTGTCTTCCGCTGTCTTTCCCTCCCCTCCCATTCTCTAGATCTATTTCTATTCTCTGGCTTGCTCCCCCCCCCCCCCCGGTCTTCAGCAGTCCAACAGGACAGCAGGGAACACCTGGAGCACTGCTCAGCCCCCCCTCCATTCCCTTCACCTCCACATTAGGGTCACTTCACCGCGGTTTCTGTCTTCCCGCTGCAGCTGAGGGGCCCAGGAGGGGAAAGCCACAGTGTCCACATCTGCTCAGGGCCCCAAGGCCCCTGACCCTCGCTTCCCCTCTTAAGGGCGCTGAGTCCTGAGGCTCTGAGATGATCACGTTGGCATCAACCAGATAGACGTGGAGCCGGGAGCCTTGAGCGACCGAGCAAGCGAGACAAAGACGCCCGCGCCATCTGTTTATGCAAAGCGCTCTCCACCAGGGACCCTGGTGTCCCGATGCCTCACCCAACCCCGAGTACAGGGTCATGAACCCGCGCCTGCCCTGGGCCCCCCGCTACGCCTGGGCATTCCTCCTCCCCAGCACCCAGAGGGGCCACTGGGTGAGCAGACCGGGGAGGGGGCGGGGTGTTGATGTGATTGGAGCGGACGCGGCTGTTTCTTCAATAATGGATGGAGATGATGCGGACGGCGGAGCCGAGCCGGCCGGGAGAGAAGAGAGGAATAGAAATAGGGAGAGAAAGGAACGGGGGCGGGAGACTCAGTCAGATGCTCTCGCACTTGGGAGCGCGTGCACACGCACATGCACGCGCGTGCGTCACACTGTCATTCGGGTACTTGCTGCTGGGCGGCTCACACCCAGGCACACGCCCACGCACTGTCACCGAGACACATACACACACCTGCAGGCGGAGATGCCAGAGCAACACACACACACACACACACACACACACACACACACACTCACCAGTGGCTCTTCTTGATTTTCACACATACAGTGCTGGAGGCAGAGACGTACGGAGATGCCTACCCAGGGAGACACGCCCAGGTGTGTAGAGCTCACAGACACGCACACATGCCAAAACACATATGAAAGAGCACCCACACGCCTCGGCACTGGATTCAGCTAGAAATCATAGAGATGGAGGTGGGCTGGGAAGTGGTCAAACCAAACAGTAGACATAAGGACACAGACACAATTTGGCATATACACAGTAACATACACATAAGGCTGGGATAGACATTCTTCACAATCCCAGGACACACACACACACACACTTCATGCTAGGTGTAATGGTTTCCAGTGGTTGCCAGTGGCACAGAGACAGGCACTCCCAGCCCGGCACAGAGGCCTGCACTCACATGCATAGGAGCTGCCATCTGGGGCCTGTAGGGTTGCGTGTGTCAGAGAGGTGGCTGGTGTCCCTAGTGTCGACCTTGTTAGCTCATGTTAGCCTAGCCGTATAATGAGGTGGCAGTGACAGGTGGTGCCTGGGGCTGTGGACTCAGAGGCCTGTACCCTCTGTCACCCAATGGTCAGCTTGCAAACTTCCTTCTCAAGCCCTCAGGGCAGGTGGTACAGACCTCCGGCAACCCTTGAGGCAGCAGTCCCAGGGGAACTCAATGGCCTCAACTTGAGCACTTGGGAGGGGAAACCACGCAGGACACTGGCGATAGGACTGAGAAACTTCCAGGATCCCCAGTTGGGCTGTGAGGTGAGGGTTGAAGAGAGGGTCGCTCTGCCCAATCTTCATGGAAGGATTTTTTTTTTTTTTTTTTTGGTAAGAGATGTGGTGCCATGGAGAGGGTTGGGATGCAAGTTGTGTCCTGGACCCTAATATGCTGGCCTTCCTCCGAGCCATTTTCAATTCAGTCTGCTCCTTGGCCCAGACTCCTGACCTTTGCAGAGTGCAGCAACGTCATCCATCACCCAGGCGGCTGGTTGTGGGCGCGGGAGGAAGGCGCTGGGGGCTCAGAGAGTCACTGTCATGTATCCTGCCATCCCCTGATACTCAGAGGGAAAGTACTGAAGGGAAGGATGTGACCAAGGGACTCAGTCATGACATTGTTCCTTGTTTCCCTACCCATGCTATCCCAGCACCCCTTCTTCCAGTTCAGCACAGCCTGTCTCCCCACTCTTCCCACCCCCCTTCTCGCGGGCCCTTTGCTTAATTTCCTATTAACTGCTGATAAATCCAATTAAACCGCCGCTCTAATTAGGGACAGCTGCCTGCTCGGTAAGGCGAGGGAGGGGGCACCCCACGAGTGTAGGGAGAGAACAGCCGCTCTCCCTGCTCCTCGACACCCCCACGCCAGTATTGCCGCCCAATGAGGCAGTAAATTGGTTTTGCCTCAGTATTGTGGGGGGACTCTCCATGGCGGGGGGGGCTTGGGCTCTGAGTGTCTCAGATGGCTTGATGGAAGGAATGGGGGTCCTTGTGGTCTTTCTCACTTGTGGTAACGGATCCCGAGAAGGGATGGGAGCAAAAGGTTGGTGTGTGTTTGTGATTGGTGTGTGTGTGTGTTAGCGTGCGCGGGGGCGCCTTGCGATACTCATATTCAAGCCCAACTGTGATAAGGGGGTGCTACCCCAGTCTTCCTGTAAGACTGCCCCCGACCCCACACAGCCAGGCATCCAGGAGAGTCAAGGGCAAAGGGAACAAGATACTGAACATTGTTCCGCAGCGAATCTTCTTGTGTGCTTTCCTACCCCCAGCACACCTCAGCCTTATGTACGGAAGGGGGAGGGGGTGCTCATCCCGGCCCCAACTCTTCCCAGCCCAGCTGAGTCTCTGCCCTCCCCCCGCCAGCAGCAGATGGTGCCCGGGCTCCTGCTGCCAACCTTGCTAGGCGGTGCCAACCTCAGTCCTGGCAGACAACGGGCAGACGAGGAGCTTCTGGCTGGCCAAGCGACCCTCCCCCACCCGCCATCATGCCCAAGACCATCCGCCTGCCCCACTCCAGTGACCACCCCAGGTTGCTTCTAGATGGTCCCCAAACTCCTCGACTCCTTCTGCTCCCTTCCCCACACCTTCCCGCTTCTCGCCACCTGCCGCCCTGACCAGGGCCCGCACATTTGCATATTTGCATATGCAAATAATAACATTTGCATACGGCGCGCCGCATGGGGCGTCTTCACCGGAGCCCGTTAGCTGTCTGCCCGGTGTCCTCTCACTCGCTACCTGTCGGAAAGCGATGGGGCAGGAGCCGCGCGGGAGGGGTGAGGCCCCCGGCCTCGCTAGCTCAGTTCCCGGGGGACTTGAGGAAGTGTTGCCATGGAGACGGCACGCACCCCACCCCCTCCCAGGCCTAGGGTCTCGGGCTTGGTGTCTCCGGTTCTCTCCCCTTAGCCACCCTAAGCCCTCCCCATCCCTCTCGCCAACCGAGAGCTCGCACCGCCCCCTGGCGGCCGGCTCGGCGCGGAGCCAGGTTCCGGAAAGCCAGGGACCGCCCCCGGCGGAAGAGCCGGCCGCTGGGGACCCTCTCCCGCCACACGACCCCGCTCCGGCCCGGACCTTCGCTCTCCGCTGCCGCGGAAAGCCTGGCCAATGTATGTACCGGTCCGTCGGCCTCCCATCAGCCTCGCCCCCCAGTGCATTTCAGTTACCTGACGGCCGATCGTGAGGTGGAACATCTGGGAAGGAGTCCCCACCCCTCCGCAGGCCTTCTCGCCCCCAGTTAAACAACAGCCTTCTCTAACTTTTGTCAAAACTTTAATGAACTCGCAACATTTGCTAGTGCGTCCCTGCGCTCCCCCGGGGTTCCCCCTCGTGGAGATGCGTTCTTTCTCCAGCTCTGGAAAGCGGGGTGGACCCAAGGGGCTGCTCCGAGGACCAGGTATCCGAGGCTTTAGGCTGGGGCATGAAGGCGGAAGCCAGTACCTTCCAGAAGCCCGTTCCTGCTTAGGCCGGCCTTCCCAACACTCCTCACCCAGTAGTCCCGTTGCTTTCTGCTGTCCCTTTCCTCCCCAGCCTTCACTGGACCAGAATGGGGTATAGGTGTCTCCTGCCTGCAGGCTCCAGCACACCTAAATCTCCTCCAGGAAGTCAGTGGGGAACAGCCCCACCTTGCGGCCAGTGTAGACCTTGACGTAGCCCCCAGCTTCATCTCCTTTCTGCACAACGATCTGGAGAGGGTTAAAGGATAGATAAGCTAGTAGGAGCAGAATCTAGAGGTAGAAGATGAGAGCAAAGGATCCTGGGGCTACAGAGGCTCGTCTTAGTCTCCCTAATGGGTTAAGATCTCCAAGGAGTGTGCTAAGCCGAGGAGCTGAATTCAGGCCTGGAACTGGCATAGGGCATCAGAACTACCTGGTCCTTCTTTAGGGTGATCTGGCCGATCTCGCGGTTCCCCACAAAAGATCTTGTTACCCGGTGCACACGTTCTCCAGCCCGGACCCGAATGATAAAGTTGGGAGGGAAGAATCCGACCTTCTCCCCGATTTTCCCCTAAAGAAGGCAATAGGTATACCCAACCTCTCAGGTTCTGGACTCAACCCATATGCCCCACCCGAGGCCTAGCCATTTCTCTTACCCGCCACCACTCCTCATTGGAATCATCAATGACTGTGATCTTCTCTCCTGGCCTAGGGAAGTTAAGATTCTCTAAGACTTAGGGGCCTCACATGCCAGTTCCTGGCTTGTGCCCCAAGTCCAGTCCCAATATGCTTCCTCCTTTCCCACAGAGACCTCATCTCTGGGTTCTTTATTCCCCAGTAAACCCCACCCCCTCCTCTGAAGGGTTCTCACGGGAAATCCAGATCATCCTTCTCCAAAGCTTTGAACCGATAGAGAGCCACAAAGTAATGAGACTGCTGGAAGCCAGGCTGCTTGTGCTGGAGGTGAAAGAGGAGTGATGAGTTGTTGGGCTCCTCTGCCAACTCTCTTTCAGGACCCTGAGCTGAGTTTACTGGCTCTCTCTGTACGCGTGTGCGTGTGTGTGTGCGTGCGTGCGTGCGTGCGTGTGTGTAGGGTGGGTGGAGAGTGCCAAGACCATCTCCTGAGGCTAAGAGAGAGATCAAACTGGGTTAGGGAGGAGTCGGGACTAAGGTCCTTGCAGAGGAAAAGGATTCTCACTTTGTCGTCAAGTGTCTTCTTCTCAGTCCTCTTGTCTTTGTCCTGGTTGTTTCCTGGGATGGGAAATACTGAAGAATTGTTTTTGCCTCCTGGAGGGCAGCCCTCATTCCCTTCCCCTTGGCTTGGAGGGCTTTTTTTTTTTTTTAACCTATTAACCTGCCATGCCCTTGCTGTCCACCCACCATGCTGCAGCTAAGCCCCTACCCCACCCATCTGTGGATGGTAGATGGAGGTCACTCACCGTTCTGGGACTTGCCTTCCTCTGGCCTGGCTGACTCTGGCTCCTCCTCCATCATGGCTGCTAGAGGCTGGAGGGGGTACCAGAGTTAGATAGATTCTGTCCTAGGAACCCAGACTTACCCTGCTTTTCCAGTCAGGCCAGATAGCTATAGAATAATGGTATCTCAGGGTTGGAAGCATGCTTGTGTGTGTGTGTGCGCACACGCACACGCACACACACACACACACCTGCCTAATGCAGGGACTTACTCTGAAATGTGCTGACATCCATATTCTACTTGAATGGAGTTAATGACAGGGAGCTAACTACTTTACAAAATAACTTCTTGCACTGGGCATGGTGGCACACACCTTTAATCCCAGCACTCAGGAGATGGAGGTAGGAGGATTGCCATAAATTCAAGGCCACCCTGAGACTACATAGAGAATTTCAGGTCAGCCTGGACTAGAGTGAGACACTACCTTGAAAAAAAAAAAAAAAGCAATTTTGAGGCAATGAGGCAATTCCCTATATCCCTATATTAAATCTATGTCAATTTCCCTGTAATCGATAGTTATGGTACCGATTTGCCCTCTGGAGATTTAAATATGAAATTAATATAGTCCGTTTAAATATCTGAACACATCTGACATGTCCTTTCTGGCTGTTCTTCTCCAATCATCTTCAGGCCTTTTCAATCACCTGTATGATCCAGATCCATACGATAAGGTTTACCCTTAAAATACTCTGCTGGGGGCCAGGAGAGATGGCTTTAGTGGTTGAGGTGCCTGCCTGTGAAGCCTAAAATCTCTCCAGATCTTACTTGAGATAGATGCATAAAGGTGAGGCAACTGCAAGTTCGCACATGCCCACTAGGTGGCGCACGAGTCAATTTCAATTGCAGTGGCTGAAGCCCTGGTGTGCCAATTCTCTAAAAATTTTTTCTAAAAGTACTCCACTGGGTAAGAAAGAAATGGGTAGTACAGTTTCCCATCTTCTGGCTCTTCTTTTTCTTTTTCGATAGTCTTATGTATCCTAGGTTGACCTTGAACTCCCTATGTAGCTGAAAATAACCTTGAACTCATCTTCTTATCTCCACCTCCCAACTGTCAGGATTACAGGCATGTGCCACACACTTGGTTTATGTGGTGCTTGGGATCAAACTCAGAGCTTCATGCATGTTAGGTGAGCACCCTATTCACGGCTCCAGAACTCCAGCCCCTTCTGTTTTTGTTTTTTTATTTTTTTTTAAATAATGTCTCATAGGGCAGGAGGGATGGTTTAGCGGTTATGGTGTTTGCCTGCAAAGCCAAAAGGACCCAAGTTTGATTCCCCAGGACCCATGTAAGCCAGATGCACAAGGGGGCCTATGTGTCTGGAGTTTGCTTGTAGTGGCTGGAGGCCCTGGCATGCCCATTTTCTCCCTCCCTCCCTCTTTCTCCAAATAAATAAATAAAAATAAATATTAGCCGGGTGTGGTGACGCATGCCTTTAATCCCAGCACTCAGAAGGCAGAGGTAAGAGGATTGCCTTGAGTTCAAAGCCACCCTGAGACTCCATAGTGAACTCCAGGTTAGCCTGGGCTAGAGTGAGACCCTACCTTGAAAAACAAAAACCAACTAACTAATGGCTCATTGCCCAGGATGGTCACAAATTCACTGTGTAGCTGAGAATGAAAGGTTCTAATCCTGCTAACTCCACCTCCCCAGGGGTGGGATTACAGGCCTTGCCTGGCTGCCTGCAGTTTTCATAATTCTCTTAGGTGAATAGAACCCAAAAACATACTCCTAGTGCCATGCCATGCAACTTATAGTTCATTTGACAGAAATTTATCATCTGTACTCAATCTCCGTATCTACTACTTTGAGGCCAGATCTCTCATTTCATTTCTGGGCAGCTGATTTTCTACTTAACCCAAGAAAAGTACATTTTCCTTGTAAAATTTAAAGTGTGGTGATGCATGCCTATAGTCCCAGTACTTGGGAGCCGGAGGCAGAAGGCTCAAGAGTTCCAGGTCAGTCTGGGCTACGTAGCATGATTTTTTTGTACGTTTGTTTTTTTGAGGTAGGGTCTCACTCTAGCCCAGGCTGACCTGGAATTCACTATGTAGTCTCATGATGGCCTTGAACACATGGTGATCCTCCTACCTCTGCCTCCTAAGTGCTGGGATTAAAGGAGTATGCTATCATGCCTGGTCATAGCAAAAATTTTAAAAATAATTTAAAATTTTTATTTATGAGAGAGTACAGAGGTGCTCCAGGGCATCTTGCTGTTACAAAGAAACTCAAGGCACATGCACCACTTCATGAGTCTGGATTTATGTGGGCACTAGGGAATTGTGCCTGGGCTGTCAGGCTTTTTAAACAAGTCCTTTAACTGTTGAGTCATCTCTCCAGCCCAAGATCTTTTTTTTTTTTTTAGAACAGAACATTATAGAATGAATACAATAGGGCTAGAGATGTAGCATGCGTGAAGCCCGGGGCTTGATCTCTAGAACCACATTAATCAGATGTGGTGGTGCAGACTTGTTATTCCAGCACTCTAGAGGTACAGGCAGGAAGATCAGAAGTTCAAGGTCATCCTTGGCACAAAGTGAGTTCAAGGCTAACCTGGGCTGCATGAAACTCAAAATAAAAAAAGAAAGACTAGAATAGCCCAAAAAATATATATATTTTTTCAAGATAGTGTCTCACTCTGGTCCAGGCTGACCTGGAATTCACTATGTAGTCTCAGGGTGGCCTCGAATTCACGGCAATCCTCCTACCTCTGCCTCCTGAGTGCTGGGATTAAAGGTGTGCGCCATCATGCCTGGCCAAAATAATATTTTTTTAAAGCTGACTTTGGTGGTTTGTACTCAAAGCTACTTGGGAGACAAGAGACAGGAGGATTGCAAGTTCAAGGTCAGCATGGGCAACTTGTCTCAATAAATTAAATAGAAAAATACAAATTTAAATAAGTAGTTTGGGCTCTTTCTTCTGCTCTGTAATATTTTCAGACATATTGTTCAGTGTATGTTTGTCCCTCCTAGCTTTCCTATTAGCTTAATGACTATGCTATTTACATCTTCATTGTGTACCAGTGAGAAAAAAATAGAAGGTCATGAACCAAATCATGTTATGAGGCATCAGAAATCTCTCTCTAGATGGACACTCCTAAAGGATCAAGATCTTTAGACACTGCATTCAATATTAGGAATTTCTCTGACTGTAACTACCATCCATATTAGTCTGGTTTTCTTTTTTTTTTTTTTTTGGAGGTAGGGTCTCACTCTAACCCCAACTGATGTGGAATTCAGTATGTAGTCTCAGAGTGACCTTAAACTCACGGCGATCCTTCTACCTCTGCTTCCCACATGCTGGGATTAAAAGCATGTGCCACTATGCTCAGCCTTAGTCTATCTGTTTTTGCAGAGATATAAAGCTTGTTGAGCTGAACACATACCTGTGGCATTACTAAGCTAGTGACACTATTAACATAGAAGTGAAGCTGTTCTTGGCCAGTAGCTGTGTGCCTCAGTTTCATCTATAACATGATGGAGCATAGCAGATGGTTTTCATGGACACCTGCATGGCTGTAGAGTTCTCTAGTTATTTGGGATGACAAATTCTCTCCCCAAGTAAAAAAGCACAGTTGTGGCCGCTCATCTTCTGTGGCACTTAATCTAGCAACTTCAGAAGGGAGCTGAGTGTTGAGGACTGAACCCAGAGGGCCACATGCATGCACACTAGGCAAGTACTCTGCCACTGAACTACAACTCAGCCCCATAGCAGTTCTTAATCTGATGTCCAAGTTGACATGCAGGAAGTTCAAAACACCTCAAGTTGCATACAGTAACTGTGACTGGTAAATGTTAGGTAATGTGCCATTTGGAGGAAGAGGTTCCATGGTTTCTGTCAGCTTTCTAAAAGGGTGAATGGGATGACCTATCCATGGAGTTTCTGAAAGGAACTTCTGTGGGGACATAATGTTGCTCACATTTTTCTTATCTGCCTGTCCCTTCTTCCGTTCCTTGTTTGCCATGATCACCCCGGTGCGTAGGGTTTCAAACACAGGGTCATTGTGATTAGCAGCAGCTAGTGGAATAGGAGGACAAAGAGACATTACTAGGGAAGCAGAGAAAGGCTTAGAGAAGAGACTTTCTAAAGAAGGGAGAGATGGGATTCAGTAGACTTTCACAGGGATGAGGTTATCAGAGGTGAGAAATTAGGGAGGGTCAGTTGGGTAATACCTACACCACCAACTATAAAAGGGTCTAAAAACATCATCATTGGAAAAAGTTTTTTGCTTTTGCTGTGGTAGGTTCTCACTCTAGCCCAGGCTGGCCTGATATTCACTCTGTAGTCCCAGGCTGGTCTTGAGCGCACAGAGATCCTCCTACCTCTGCCTCCCAAGTGCTGGGATTAAACGCATGTACCACCACTTCATTGGAAATTTTGAGTACCATGTATGTAGCCCAGCCTGGTCTCCAACTTGCTATGTAGCCAAGGATGATCCTGAACTTCTGATCCTCTTGCCTCCACCTCTCCCCGGATTGCAGGAGTCACAGGTATGTGCCGCCATGCCTAGTTTTATGCAGCACTAGGGATTGACCCCAGGGCTTCATGCTAACTGAGCTACATCCTCATCCCATCACTGAAAATGTAATGTAACAAAGAAAAATACTTCCCAAGACTCCTTTCAGGCAGGGTGCTATATGGTGTTGGAAAAACAATGTAGGTTAGTTTCTTGGGAGTTAGGACATGCTTGGATTCACTATTATCCTGCCAATTCTTGTGCTGTTGCCTAGCATGTACAAGCTGTGGTGCTCTCGCCAGTGCATTCATGGAGTTCAGCCTTTCCTCTAAATAAATTGTCAATGAATGCACTTTATTTTTTCTTGAGGCAGGGTCTCACTCTAGCCCAGGCTGACCTGGACCTCACTCTAGTCCCGGGCTGGCCTCAAACACAACAATCCTCCTACCTCTGCCTCCCAAGTGCTAGGATTAAAGGCACCTGGCTGAATACTTTTTTAAAAAATATTTTATTTATTTATTAGAGAGAGAGAGAGAGAGAGAGAGAGAGAGAGAGAGAGAGAGAGAGAGAGAGAGAGAGCGAGTGTGCGTGCGCACACACGCCAGGGCTTCTAGCCATTGCAAATGAACTCCAGGCGCATGCATCACCTTGTGTCTCTGGCTTAAGTGGGTCCTAGGCTTCACAGGCTGCTAGCACTTTAACTATTAAGCCATCACTCCAACCCCCAGCTGAATACTTTTAAGGGTTGCCAAATTAGGAATTTATCCAGGATGTCCACAATTGGTTTGGCTCTGAGTGTGCCATGACTCTGTACCAAGAATGAAGCCAGTCTAGAACCCTTGTTCTTGCTGAGAAATGGTGTTGATGTAAAAAATTACATATTTGAAAGGAGCAGGTGCCTTGGCCCTACTGCTGGCTATTTGTAGCCCTAGCTAAATCTTATCTCTTTCAGCTGTAAATGAAAGGAATATTGACTGCACCAAAAGTGGTTATAAAAATATTGTGCTGGGCTGGAGAGATGGCTTAGCAGTTAAAGGCGCTAGCTTGCAAAGTCTGATGGCCTGGGTTTGATTCTTCCGTGTCCATACAGAGGACAGATGTACAAAGTGGAGCATTCTTCCGGAGTTTGCAATGGTGAGAGGCCATGGTGCATCCATTATCATTCTCTCCCTTTACCCCCTCCTTGAAAATAAGTAAGTTAAAAAAATAAAATGAGCCGGGCGTGGTGGTGCACGCCTTTAATCCCAGCACTCAGGAGGCAAAGGTAGGAGGATCACAGTGAGTTCGAGGCCACTGTGAGACTCCATAGTGAATCTCAGGTCAGCCTGGGCTACAGTGAGACCCTACCTTGGAAAAAAATAAAATAAAATGAAAATATGCTGAGGGAGAACGATGGGAAATAGAATGGTTGTTTCAGAATTTTCAAGCGGTAGTATGAAACCATCTTGGAGGCTTGCCCACTCCACTCCCTCAGGTCCTATCTGGGCACTTACAGAGATCTTTGACACAAGCGTACTGTTGGTTGCTGTAGAGTGGGGAGCTATAGGCTCGATGGAAACCAGGTGGCTGTAAGATGGGATGGGGGAAGCATTAGAAGTAGTAAGGTAGGGTCCAGACCCCACCTTCCCCATGACTGCTCACCCCTTCTCAGAGTAAGAAATGGGCTAAGAAAACTGGGAGATGTATGGGTGACTTGAGGGGCAGCAAGTAGGTAGCTGATGTACATGTATGTACCCTCCCTTCCACTTGCTCCCCAGAGCCTACTCACGATCTTGCCGAAGCATCTCTGCATCTCCACGTAGGTCTGACAGTGTTCATGGATGTTGGTTTTGCAATTCTTACAGCGGAGCCCAAATTTGTTATTGACTTGGAGGTGAAGAACATTCGGGTAAGGTTCTGGCTTCTCCTTTCCCTCTGTACCACTGCAGCTACTTTAGCTTCAATCTGCCCACTTCTGGGGCCCTGCGCTGTCAATCTCTAATAGCGTTTTCCTAAGCCGAGTCTTGCCACAGCTTCGCTTAGCTGCTTCTCTCCTGAATCCTCCCCCTCCCCTCACACCTCACACTCTCCACTCCCCTTCAAGACTCACGCACAATCATCCGGGCACAGACATCACAGAATTTTGGCTTCTTGAAGAAGTGATCTTTGAATTTATGGGGCTTGTCGTTAACAAGCTTAGGAGGTTCTGGGGGTGGTGGTTCCTCCTCTTCCTCTTCTTCTTCCTCTTCCTCATAGATGTAATAGATGGGCCCACCCCCAGCTCCCACTGCCTCCCCGTTGGCTTGGGGTTCTGGGGGAAGCTCCATCTCTTTTGTCCCTGGAGAACCCTTCCTGAATAACTGCTTCAGTCGCTGCAGCTGAGGGAGTGAAGGAAACTCAACGTTACAAGTCCTGTTGCCTTCTTTCTTTGGTCTGGTATGGGACAAGCATTTTGCCCCAGGATTAGAGGATTGGGGGGCTGCAAATGTTGGCTAGCCTACTAGCAACAAATGAATCATTCACAAGTGGGATCAATTTAAGCAGTTTTCTTCAGAGGCTGTAATGGCTTCCCAGCCCCCCACACCCAGTGGTCAAAGGCCCAGACTCACCCCACTTTGCGGAGTTTCTGTTGGGTAGGAGGGCTTAGGGGACTCCAGCACCTCCTTTTCTGTCATCCTGCAAGAGGTTGGACCCTACTATGAAATCTAATCCCTGACTATATTCTTTCCTCCCTTTTCCCTGTCCCTCATAGTAAGATGGTCCTTGAAGGGGAGGCTTTGAGAGAAATTTGGTGAAACAGAGAGCCTTTTGTAGGGCTTATGAACACAAAGATTCCATGCAGATCCCGAAAAAAGCCTCAGACTGACGAACTTCCCCATCAATTCTCCTCAGACTGACAAACTTACCCACTAGTTCCTCAGATTGACGGAACTTACCTACCAGTTCCCCAAACTTATACTGTTTCTTTTTTTTCTTCCCTCAGCAGCCCCAGAATTTATGGTCTGACCTACTGCTTAAGGTGGCCTGGTTTAGAGATTTTCCTCCAAGGTATTCATGGGTGAGTGACATGCCAAGTATCTTCAATGTGCGTCCTCAGCTACATGCACTTAGGGGTGGCCTGACATGTTTGTTGTCCCCCACCTCTATCCTGAACCCTGAGGCCTTGTGCCTCGCTAGTTCTGTCTCGGCCTGCCTTGGCCTCAGCTATTTTAAGTTTTCTGAGTAATATGAGCCTTCCCCTCCCTTCCTATTCCATTCCCTGGACCCCACTCCACCCTCCCCCCAACCTCCAATCCTGGTTCATCCTGAAGTAGAACCATCTCACTTAACAGAACCTCCAAGGACAGAAAGGAAAAGGCTGACAGACTAGTGACTGTGGAAATGGAAAGTGGATGAAGAGGCAACTTACGTTTGGGGTTCCCTAAGTCAGTCCAAGTCTGTGGATGGAAGAGGGAACCTCTAGGGCCTTGGTGATGGTGCTGGGGGAAGGGCTGATCCTCTTCTTTGGGGGCTAAGCCCCCCAGTACCCACTGGACTTACACCAGCCACCCAGATGGCATTTGTAGGCCTCCTAGCCTCTCACCTTGGTGACAGAGCTGAAATGACAGGGCTGGAGGAAAGTGGACAGCTGAGCAGCACAGCTGACACGGAGAAATTGGAAACTCGGAGGGCTAGGGCAGGGCTGGACCCTGACTCCTCCCATCCCCAGAGCTGCTCTTCCCTGATTGTCTATGGTGAGCAGGTCAGTCCTGGCTAGTCTGTACTGGGGACTGAACTCGGTGCCTTTAGCATGCTAGGCAACTATTTTACTACTGGCTACATCTCCAGCAGGAAGGGAGTGTCTGTTCATGTTATACACTCATTTGAGGGGATATTAGATGTCTGAAGGTGAAGTCATGATGAATGCTACTAAAAAAGATAAGCCGGCAAACAAACAACAACAAAAGAACAAAATCCACCTGATGGGCTCTGGAGAGAGTGTTTCTAAGGAGCAGGAAGGTTTAGCTTTAACCCTGGAAAGATTCTGACTTTGTTATCCATAAGTAATGTTCCCTTCCCCATGATAACTAAAAACTTTTGAAGGTAGGCTGGCCAATCCTTGCACTTTTATTTTAATTCCCTGATTCCACCTCTCACCTCTGATGCCCCAACATATGAGCTGAAAGCCACGAGAATAGCTGGCATTCTCATAGGAGTGCAGCTTTCTCTACTCTATGGACTATCACATGGCTGAGATATCCTGGAGGATAACAGTCACAATGGTACTGGAGTACTACTCTCTCCTACGTAACTGTGAGAAATAAAGATTACACTTCAGGTTGGGTCAGACAAGCTCAAGACGTCCAGAGCAATATGCTGTCATTCCCACTCATTGTTTTTTCTCTTTAAACAGGGATGGAAATAAAAATAAATTAAAAAAATAAAAGGGCTGGAGAGATGGCTTAGTGGTTAAGCACTTGCCTGTGAGGCCTAAGGACCCTGGTTTGAGGCTTGATTCCCCAGGACCCACGTAAGCCCAATGCATCTGGAGTTTGTTTGCAGTGGCTAGAGGCCCTGGTGTGCCCATTCCCTATTTATCTGTCTCTTTCTCTGTCTGTCACTCTCAAATAAATAAATAAAAATAAACAAAAAAATTAAAATAAACAGGGATGGGCGAGACTGAAAGTTGAAAAGGGGTTCTGGACCTGCCATGATGTCACATGCCTGTAACTGCAGCATTGAGGCAGGACTGCAGTGAGTGTGAGATCAGCCAGGGCTACAGTGAGTTCAAAGCCAGCCTAGTCTACAGATTAAGATTGTGTCTCGGGCTGGAGAGATGGCTTAGCGGTTAAGCGCTTGCCTGTGAAGCCTACAGACCCCGGTTCGAGGCTCGGTTCCCCAGGTCCCATGTTAGCCAGATGCACAAGGGGGCACACGCGTCTGGAGTTCGTTTGCAGAGGCTAGAAGCCCTGGCGCGCCCATTCTCTCTCTCTCCCTCTATCTGTCTTTCTCTCTGTGTCTGTTGCTCTCAAATAAATAAATAAATAAATAAATAAATAAATAAATAAATAAATAACAATAACAACCAAAACAACACAAGGGGAGAAGCTAGATAGATGAACCTGTATCTACAGACTCTTTAATGTCTTGTCCTGACAGGCTGTAAAATACCAGGGATGGCCTTGGGATCTCCAGACAGAAAAACACACCCCATCTTGCAGGCAGGGCGACTGGTTCTTTAGCTTTCTTCAGCCGCATGGACAGGAACTGCTGACTGTGTCTGGGTAACACAGCATCTTGCCACTGCAAGTTCAGTTGGTGTAGCTTTTATTGTAAGAAACATCCACTTCTGTTTTTGCCAAGTAGAACCCAATCCTCCGGCTTTAGGATTAAAGGTGCAAGTCCTCCATCCCTGAAGGGTTTTTAGAAGATTAGATGGACAGAAATGAGGCTTACATCTTGACCCAGTTCTATACTTCACTTAGCCCTCCCCAGCAAGGGCATATATGAATATCTGAGTTAATGGGCAGGAAGGAGCCTTTGATGTGGACACAGGTCCAGAGTTGAGAAGTGATGTGCTTGATCAACAGCAGTATGCAACAAAGTTGGGTGAACCCTACACCAAGGTCCCAGAGACCTGGCTACCTGTTAGAATTGTATACATGGAAGAGGATGGGCCAGAAGGATCAGAGTTAGAGCAGTGTATGTGCACATGCTAGAAAGAAAACCATCCCAGCCAACCTACAACACCACCCTCCAACATTTGTGGAGCTGTAGCTACCCAAGTCCTTCAGCCCTCACCCATACCAGGCAGCAACAGAAAATGAGTGACTGATGTCCAGTCCAGTGACACCTTTATGTATGTGTGTGTGTGTGTGTGTGTGTGTGTGTGTGTATTTAAAAACAAAACCAACCTCCCAAGTAGCCCTCAACAAATAAATAAACAAAAAAGATTAAATAAAATTTACATTGGCTATACCCAGCAAACATTTGTATGTGCAATTAAATACTGTGTCTGTTACTGTGGCACAAACCTCAAACAATATACGAATGTTCTGGGGATTAGGGGGGTCCCAAGTTTTAACTTTGTGGGGTTTGGGAGACAAGATGGGGGAATGAGAGAACGGGGAAATCAATTTATTTTTCTTAATTCTGTCATATAAATATATTCATAAAGACCAAATAAGGAAAGGAAGCTTGGGATGATGAGGAGAGGGGAGTGTGGGACCCTCCCAATTCTACCTGACCAAAAAACATGGGAGAAATGAACTTCATGGGGGAAGAGATAAAAAATGAGAGAAGAGGATGGGAAGGGTGGGGAGCACAGGGGAACCAACCAGGCAAAGAGGGGAGCCATGGCAAGGGAGTAGGAAGGAGTCCAATGCCAGTGTGAGAATCCATCTGCTTCTCTTCAGCCTTAGTGTCTTAGGCTCCAGTTTGGCTTGTCTCCTTACTGCCTCTGTCCCGTCTGTCTGGCCTTGGCTCCCTCCTCCTGCCCTCCCCCCCAATCCCTATGGTGCTGGTCCCTTCCTCTCCTCCATTCACTGGGAGCTGGCTCGCTCCAGGACCCTCAGGTCATAGTTCTTTTTGGCCACTCGAAGTTTGAAGCGACTCACGGAGTTGTTGAGGCGAAGGGAGGCATTCTGGGCGGCCAGAGGGCTGGGGAACACAGCCACGATGGTATACAAGGCAGCAAGGTCCGAGTGGCGGCCATTCTCAGCAGTCCCACTGTTGTCCCCCCCCCCCACGCCAGGCAGCCCCTGAGCATCCTTGAGCCACTGAATCTTGGCACCAGACATGGCGAGTTGAGTGAAGAGTTTGTCTGCTTCTGTGCGGGTGATGCCCTCAGGGAGATCTGTCACTTCCAGCACCCGGCCCAGCACTGGAAAGAGAAGACAGGACACAGTTGTGAGAGGCCTGAGTAAGAACTAGAAAAGGACATGGTAGACAAGTATTTATCTGACCAAGCCTGTACATAATGTCCTCAAATGGCCCATCTTTCCATTGTAGGCCTTTCCTTCCTTCACCACTCTCCTTCCCTATTTAGCCAACAGCTATAGGCTAGGAAAGCCCAAGAGACCTTCTACGCTTAGTACAGAAAGTCTGCAGGAAGGGAGCTACTCCCCCATATCCTCCTCTACCAATCTTCTGAATTGGGTGTAGAACTACCAGGGGGGAGATGTCATAGGGATTAGGATCAGGACTGTTCCCAAGACTGTTGATTAACAAGAGGTTTAGCCACTCCTATCATGGTGCTCCTCCTTATCTTTACAAGTGTGTCTATGTGTGTTGTATGTGTGCATGCATGCATGCATATATGTTTGTATGTGTATGGCCACATGTGTGTATGCTTTCTACCTTCTTTTTTTTCGAGGTAGGGTCTCACTCTAGCCCAGGCTGACCAGGAACTCACTATGTAGTGTCAGGCTGGCCTCAAACTCACAGCCACCTTCCCACCTCTGTCTCCCAAGTGCATGTGCCACAATGTCTGGCTCTTTTTTTCTTTTTTTCTTGAGATAGGATCTCTCATTGAGCTCCAAGCTCACTGACTTGGCTAAAACAGCTATCTAGTAAGTCCTAGGGATCCACCTATCTTTGTCTCTTTACAGCTGGGGTTACAGGCACATGCTACCATGCCTGGCATTGTATATGGGTTCTGGGCATCTGAACTCAGGTCCTCATGTTTGCACAGCAAGCACTTTATCTACTGTGCAATCTCCCTAGTCACTAGTGCCAATTTCTGTGATGGTCTGGCTCAGGAACTGGAATGGCTTGATTAAGGAGACTCAGATACTTTGCTTTTCCTCTTTGCTGTTGAACAGGGGACACCACTTCCTCACCCTGAACTTCCTTTCCCACTCATTCTGGCTGGTAATGAAGGGGCTGGAGGGATAAGCACCTTTGCATGCAATTTGGCGTTTTTCTACTCACCAACATCTGCTGTCCCCAGGTCAGTGGAGGCAGACTTGAGTGCTTGTCTCTTGCTCCGGTTCCCATGCTTCAATCCACTCTGTCCCTTCAGCATTTAAAATATAACTCTTATAAGTAAATGACATTTGCTGCCTTGCATTTCAATGTCCACATTACAGACTGAGGAGTGGTCCCCAATCTTAGGATTCCACCCCACCAGGAGATTGCTCAGGCAGTGGTCACTGAGATATGGCATCAGTGCTGGGTCTGAGAGCTTATAATGTGAGGCTCTGTCAGAACGGTGTGGTTTCAGAAGAGGAAACACTGGACTTGTGTTAGCACAAAGTAGCTTTGACATGGGTGGGAGTCATGAGCGCAGCAGCAAGGTCAAGCTCTTCCTGCTTTGTTCATTCTGTGTTGCTTCATTGTCTACCCAGCTGACTGAAGCAGATGGCTCAGGGACAGGGACCCAGATGAGAAGGCAGGTCTGATGGCCCTAGGCTGACTGTGGATATCCTTACCTGGTGCACCGTGTAAGTTGACTGGCCATGGAGCAAGGGAGGGCAGATAGACAGATTGTATTGTAATGGCTGACCCAAGAGGGAGTAGCGCCCATCACCTAGAAAGTAAGAGCAGATGGTTTTTAAGAACCTGAGTTTCACAGTATGACTGCTATGAGATTTTGGGGTCTGTGAGATAGCAACAGTGCACACTGTTCCTATCTTTTCTCTGATGGGAGTGCCCATGTGGCTGACTTAAGAGCTGTGTCTTGTCCTAAACCCTTTGACTCTCAGCTGAATCTAAGAGGACTATTAGGCCCTTTTACCCTTGAATGATAGAGAGTGGATTTGTGAAGAGGAAAGTGAGGGAGGGAATTATCATGGTATATTGTGTATAATTATAGCAGTTGTCAATAAAAAAAGTTAAAATAAAGAGTTCTGTCCATTACAGATAAAAGGAAATGACCAGGGAAGAATTAGACATGGTGGCACATGTCTGTAACTTCAGTACTTGGGAGGCTAAGGTAGGAGGATCACCATGAGTTTGAGGCCCATCTAGGCTGTAAAAATAAGACCCTGCCTCCAAAAAAAAAAAAAAAAAAAATTATAAATAAAAAAAATTTATAGTGCTTTATGAATATCTTTTCTTTTCTTTTTTTTTTTTTTTTTTTAGGTAGGGTCTCACTCTGGTCTAGGCTGACCTGGAATTCACTCTGTAGTCTCAGGATGGCCTCAAACTCATGGTGATCCTTCTACCTCTGCCTCCCAGTGCTGGGATTAAAGGCGTGCGCCACCATGCCCAGCTAATATGAATGTCTTTTCTTTCATGCACATTTTCTTCATCCTCAACCCCTCAAGTGTCTGATCATGTGAGTAGCAGTAGTACAGGCTTGGACACATACTGCCTAGGCTAAAAATCCTGGCACTGTTACTAGAAATGAGATATGAGCGTGTTTTTCCTTTTTGGGTGTTGCTAGAAGGTCAAAGGAATATAAGACATGCACAGTATTTGTAACAATAGTAGGCACCTTAAATGTTACCCACTAGTAATAAAATGCTACATTTCAGAACATTTAAAAAAGTTTTCAAAACAATATCCTACCTGATTTTATGTTTAGACTGCTGTGACAGTCAAGGCAGAAGGCATCTGAGACTATTCTCATTTTATATATGACTAACCCCACTTTACAGATTAGAAAACTAAGGTCTACTTCTGATTTTAGTAACTTGTTTAATATCACACATCTAGTTTGTGCTAAAACTGGAATCCAAGTCTTCTAGCCCAAATCTATTTTTTTCCCCCTGAGGCATGCTTCACTTTAACCCAGACTAACCTGGCACTCACTCTGTAGCCCCATGCTGGGCTCCAACTCACAGTGATCCTCCTGCCTTTGCCTCTCCAGTGCTGGGATTAAAGGCTTGTGCCACCATGCATGGCTCAGTGTTCCCTCTTTTAAAACCATTCTGTTCTGACCTAGCCTCACATTGCAAGCCGTCAGACTCAGCAATGATGTTAGGCTAAGTTCATTAGAAAGTTGAGTGAACTCTTCCCCACCGCTTTTCACCCTACTCAGTGGTAAACACTGGTAGCGGTACAGAGGGTTGTGTGTCCTTGGCCTCAACAGAGATATCAAATGAGGAGTTAGCTCCCAGAATTGGGTCAGCCCTACTGGTTCCCTGCCTGTTGCTATCTTATAATCTTTTTCCTAGAAATGGAATGCAAAGGGTGAGTTCCATAGCACCTCACCCTATCTAATTCCCTACCCTGTGCAGGACCCCCAGGTCGGGGGTATTGTGTGAGGACAGGCAAAGGACTGAGTCCTGTGCAGATGCTGCTGAGGCTGGTGACAGGAGAGGGTGCTGGAGACTGGGTAGGAGATGAAACAGGGCTACTGCTCATGTTGGCCTGTGAAGAGAGGAGCAAATATCACATCAAAATGCAATATTATCCTCGTATTTGGTTTTACATTCTCCTCACTCAAGAAACAAGGCTCTCTTCTAAACCCTGTTCCTATTTTGTACCATTATTATTCTTTCTATTTCCAGTCCTGGGGAATCAAACCTAGGCTCTTGTGTATGCTAGGTAAGCACTCACATCCTCAGCCCTTGTTTACTGCGGGGGGGGGGGGGGAAGGCAGGAAGTGCAGGTATGCTAAGGCCTCCTATTGCTGCAAATGAACTCCAGACACATAAGCCACTTTGTGCAACTGGCTTTATGTGGGTACTGGAGAACTGAACCCGGGCCTGCAAGCATTTCAAGAAAGTGCCTCTAACCATCTCCTCAGTTCCACATCTATTTAAAGAAAAAGTAATTTATTTATTTATTTATTAGAGACAGAGAGGGAGAGAAAGAGAGAATGGGTGTGCCAGAGCTTCTAGCCACTGCAAACAAACTCTAGATGCATGTACTACCATGTGCATCTGGCTTACGTGGGACATGGATATTTGAACCTGGGTCCTTAGGCTTTGCAGGAATGTGCCTTAACTGCTAAGGCATCTCTCCAGCCCCATATCTACTTTTTTTTTCTCCAAAGAATGGTCTCACTTTAGCCCAGGCCGACCTAAAACTCACTCTGTAGTCTCAGGCTGGCCTCGAACTCACAGCAATCCTACCTCTGCCTTCTAAGTCCTGTGATTAAAGGCATGCGCCACCATGCCTGGCTCCACATCTACTCTTTTGATCCCCAGTATCATATAAACCAAGTGTGGTGGTGCATAGCTGTAATCCCAATACTTTGGGAGGCAGAAAATCTTTTTTTTTTTTTTTTTTTTTTGAGGTAGGTTCTCATTCTAGCTCAGGCTGACCTGGAATTCACTACGTAGTCTCAGGATGGCCTCGAACTCATGGTGATGAGTTCTGCCTCCCGAGTACTGGGATTAAAGGCATGCGCCACCATACCTAGCCTTAGAAAATCTTTTTTTTTTTTTCTAAAATGGTCTTTAAATTTATTCAAGAGAGAAATGTGCATACCAGGTCCTTTTGCCATTGCAAATGAACTCTAGTCACAAGGGCTAGAGAGATGGTTCAGTGGTTAAGGGCACATGATTGAACTATTGCACCACTTTGTGCATCTAACTTTGGGTACTAGAGAATTGACCCTAGGCTGGCAGGCTTTACAAGAAAGCGCCTTTAATGCTGAGCTATCTCCTCAGCCCTATCTATATTTAAATATTTATTTATTTATGTGAAAGGGAGAAAGAGAGAGGGAGGGAGAGGAAGGGAGGGGCTGGGTGTGGTGGCGCACACCTTTACAGCACTCAGGAGGCAGAGGTAGAAGGATCGCTGTGAGTTCAAGGCCACCCTAAGGCTACATACTGAATTCCAGGTCAGCCTGGGCTAGTGTGAGACCCTACCTTGGGTGGGATGGGGGAACCAAAGAGAGAAAGAGGGGTGTGGGGGGAAGACAGTATGGGCACACCAGGGCCTCCTGCTATTGCAGATAAACTCCAGATACACACACCACATTTTGCATCTGACTTTATGTGAGTACTGGGTAACTAACTGAAGCTGGCTGGCAGGCTTTGTAAGCAAGTGCCTTTAACTGATGAGCCATCTTCCTAGCCCATGTATGTATGTATGTATGCATGTGTCTGTCACACACGCACGCACACACACACACATACATACATACACTTTTTTCCCCCAAGGTAGGGACTCACTCTAGCCAAGGCTGACCAGGAATGTACTCTATAGTCCCTGGCTGGCCTTGAATTCAAAGCAATCCTCCTACCTCTGCCTCCTGAGTACTGGGATTAAAGGCATGTACTACAACGCCTGGCTGGCCTACGTGTATTATTTTTAACTATATTTTATTTATTTGAGACAGAGAAAGGCAGAGAGAGAGAGAGAGAGAGAGAGAGAGAGGGGGGAGAGAGACAGGGAGGGGGAGGGAGGAAGGGAGGAGAGAGAGGCAATGGGCACACCAGGGCCTCCAGCCACTGCAAATGAACACCAGATGCGTGCACCCCCTCCCTTGTGGGTCTTGGAGAATCAAATTGGCTTTGCTGGAAAACGCCTTAACCACTAAGCCATCTCTCCAGCCCTATATGTGTGTTTTTTTTTAAAAGAATTTTATTTATTTATTTATTTATTTACTTACTTACTTACTTTTGTTTTTTTTGAGGTAGGGTTTTGCTCTAGCCCAGGCTGACTTGGAATTCGTACTGTAGTCTCAAGGTGGCCCTGCACTCACAGCAGTCCTCCTACCTCTGCCTCCCAAGTGCTGGGATTAAATGATGTGCCACAACACCCAGCAATAATTTTAATTTCTCCGGATGTGTGCACCGTCATGTACATCTGGTTTACATGGGTTCTGGAGGGTTAAACCTGGGTCCTTAGGCTTTGCAGGCAAGCACCTTAACTGCCAAGTCATCTCTTGTAAGCCCAATAGGTTTTTTTTTTTTTTCTCAAGGTAAGGTCTCACTCTAGCTTAGGCTGACCTGGAATCCACTATGGAGTCTCAGGGTGGCCTTGAACTCATGATGATCCTCCTACCTCTACCTCCCTGAGTGCTGGGATTAAATCTATGTGTATTTTTGACAAAACATTTTATTTTACAAACCATTTAAAATATTTTTTCCTCTGTGGTGCTGGTGATAGAACCTAGTGCCTGATATGTGCTAGGCAAGAGCTCTACTACTGAGTTATATCCCTAGCTCCTCCATTTTAAATAGTCACTGAGTGTTATATACTGTGTATTCTACCTCCTTCCTACCTTAGACAGTAGGAACCTTGAAAGAAGACATTTTGTTTCTTGTGTTTCTCTCTCTTTCAAAACACTCAGGGAAAGATAAGTACAAGCACTTTCTTAGTCAGTAACAAGGACTGCTTCCTGGGAAGAATCTGGTCTGCTCCTTGCCAAGGCTGGGTTGAAGACTCACCTGGGGACTACTGTCAGGGTTGTATAGGTCTCCAGGCTTCTGACCCCTCTGGTCCACACTGTAATATTTGCAGTGATTCCACTGGACCATAGAGGGGTTCTGGGGGGGCTGGGGTCCATTAGGGACATTCAGCTGCATGACTACCACACCTGGTCCAGAAGGTGACACTCCTAAGTAGCGTGAAGAAAGAAGTCAGTTAAAAAAAAAGAGAGATTAAGAGCAGTTGGTTGAGAAGTGAAGCTGTATTTTGGTCTTCTAGTTGTTCCTGAATAGGAAAGCCGGGTAACAAATCCACCCATTCATTTCAGGGTCACTCAAACTGTGTTCTGCCAGACCCTGAGATAGTTGCTGATTTGGCTTCTGATCGATACTCCCACCCTCAACCCAGTAGAAGCCTGAATGAAAGAATGAGCTCCAGATGCCAATGCTCTCCTGGCCCTCAACCTGAGGGTGGGGGGGTAGGGGGCGGACTTTGTTATGCTTGGCAGAAAAACTACTTCATTCCATCAAAGCTCAGAATTACCAAATACCCAGGTCAGATTGCTCATATGTCTGGGTATGGTACTTGTCCTAGTCTGGGGAATGAACCAGGGCTACAGATATGTGCAAGCCTTTCTGCAAGGACCACAGGTAAGTCATCAAATTCTGACTGCTGTGGAGAAGACGAGTGCACAAAGCTGTGCTAGGCCAGACTAGGAGGTGCTTCTTCACTGGGAGTGCTGTACAGATGCACGTCATGTTCAGGAAATGACAAATGACATGAATTGCTAACATATAAGAGCTCTGTAGAGAAAGCAGCAGGAGGTGAGAAACTTGTTCCACCAACATTTATTGGATGTTTACTATGTGCCAGTGCTTGTGTTGGGCACTGAATGAACAACAAACAAGCCTGGTTCCTGCCCTCACAGAATGGAGGATTCAGATATTAAGGATTCAGATATTAAGTAAATAGCTGATATCGGAGTTTGAAGTACTTCTGCTAAGCTGTTTGAATTTAATCTGGAGATGCTGGGATAGGATGAAGCTTTGGAAAGCAAATCCTATCTTTGCTTTGCCTATAGCATAATGAAGGGAGGAATTCCAGTGGCAGGTAGATCATGAAGCACATGAGGCGGCTCTAAACGATACTAATGCCAAGGGAGGAAAGTAAGCCGGCTGGATCCTCTGAAGGCTACACCAATAGGTTCAGGGGCCTAACTGGAGATGACCCTGAGGTTTTGCTACTCTTTACCTCCTCACAAGGTGTAGGAAGGAAAGGGCACAGTGAGGAGGAACATTAAGTGTTAAATCCTCCTCATGGTAAAAAGCAAGGAAAGAAGTCAAGGAAATGCTGTTTTTTTTTTTTTAGGTAGGGTCTCACTCTGGCTCAGGCTGACCTGGAATTCACTATGTAGTCTCAGGGTGGCCTCCAACTCATGGTAGGTGGTCCTCCTACCTCTTCCTCCCTCCTGAGTGCTGGGAAATGCTATTTGACAGACAGTTCCTGCTGGGAGAAATGTGCAGGAGCTCTGCTCTTCCACAGAGGACTGTCGGGCATGTGGGTTTGCTTTGACCTTCCAGGCTGTAGACCTGTTGAGGTTGAATTGGTGTGTGTGGTGGTGGTAGATATGGGAGCTAGGTTAGTAACTCAAAAGCCTGCAATGCTGTCGTCTGCATGGTTTGGTGCTTCGGGCTGTCACTGCTGCTACCACATTACTTCTGATGGGACACGGCGGCCTGCTCCTTGGGCACAGCTGTGCTAGGAGGAGAGTGTGATGCTTTGCTCCGGTATTATCAACGGAAAGGAAAAGAAAGCAGCTCAGGAGATAGTGCCTGTTGTATCCTGTGCCCCTGGCCAATTTGTGTACCCCACCTTGAAGGGGGTCATTCAATTAAAGAGCACAAATACCCAGTGCAACAGACTCCTATCTCCCCATCCCCTGCCAAGGGGGACAGGGTATTCATCAGTGTGGCTTATAGAAGGGCCACAGGAAAATTACAGTTGTGGAGTGTCATGCATTTAACAACTCTCCCCTTACTATAGTCGCTTTGGGTATTTTATTTCTCCATTCTAAAAGCCTCATCCACTCCAACATTCCCTAACAACAAAATTGCAATTGACCTTATTCAAACTCCTCATTGCTACCTGAGGGGCCAAAGCAAAATAATCAAATCTACAGCTTTTCTAGAAGGCAGCTCACAGTCTGAGCCTAATGCCCTGGGCCATGAGAGATGGGGGTGTGTGTTGTGGTGTGAACATCAGCAGGGCAGAAGAAGCTTGCTCTAAGCCATGAGGAACTAATGCAGGCTTCAGGGGGAGGAGAGAAAGAACGAAGTTCTCATATTATTTTCTCTGATCCCAACAAAAAAATCAAGCCAAGATTCTAAGTTGCAGCCTCTGTTCTGAGCTCCTCCCCATGCTCCGTCCGCCCCCGCTGGCCTGGAGCGTTGTTCCTTCGCTCAACCGAGGACAGAGCACTACTCGGCTGATGAGCTCATTTTTATGCTTCTCTTCCTCAAGCCAAAAGCAGGTGGCATCTGTTAGCAGCTGAACTGTCCCTACTTTTTAATGGACATGGCAATAACAAGAAAGATAAAAAAAAAAAAAATCTACTGCCCAGAGAGATAGCACCTCCATACAATCAGGTTGGGGGAAGAAAGCTCACTTTTAAGCAGGTGGGGAAGAGGAAGGGGGTTGAATAAGGAAATCAATTTCAGCTTGAAAGCTCTGACAGGATAGGGGACGTGTGAATGGCTTTTTAAGTGGCATCATTAAACCTGGGCAGAAAGGTTGATTGGGCAGAGCAAACCACATAAATATAAACAGATGACATTTATGTCTGGCAGAACTGTTTTTTTGTTATTTGTTTAGGTTTTGTTTCCTTTTATTTATTGAAGGAAGAAGACTGATAAGGCTTCTCCCTGACTACCAGGAACCAAATCTATGGAAAAGAATGTTAAAGAAATAAAGCCAAAATCCAGGATAGAAATTTGTATTTTGGCCTTTTATAGGGTTTTGGGTAGAGAGAGGGGCATTTTCCAGAGTGGTAGAGAGCAGTCTCAGCTTCGGAAACCTTTAGAAACACGGCAGAACCTGAGCCAGTAAGTGAGAGGCCATTTCTACGTGTGGCTCACGCTGCCCATGCTGCTGTGTCACTGTGAGCTGGGAGTCTGTGTATAGACACTGCCGCCATTTCATGTCTATGTGCATCTTCCCCCGACAAGTATTGCTGTAAAAACCCAAGGGACCTGCCAGCCATCATTTTAATGTGAAGAAAAGTATTTCCTGGAGTTACAGTTATATCCAGTATTATAGTGGTAGAATTAAGAACCAGGCCTGGGTAAACTGGGCAATTACAAAAATGTATTAATAAACCACACCAGTTGTTCCAGGAGCAGCAATCCTAATCCCTGCCTTTATTTTTGGAAAAGTGACCATGTTGCTACATGAGAGGAAGGGCGGGTGGCTGTCCTCTGAAGGTGACGGGGTGGCCCTTATGGGCTATTCCTGCCATCTAACCTTCCCAGTTAACAGTAAACTAGAAAAGAAGGCAGAAGAAGCACTTGTTCTTTTTCTGTTTCCTCTTAGATCTCCATGAGCAAGGTTAAACACTTGCTTTTTTTTTTTTTTTCCCAAGGTAGGGTTTCACTCTAGCCCAGGCTGGCCTGGAATTCACTATGTAGTCTCAGGGAGGCCTCAAACTCACAGCGATCCTCCTAACTCTGCCACCCAAGTGCTGGGATTAAAGGCATGCTCCACCACGCCTGGCTAGGTTAAACATTTTCAAAATCAATAGTTAACTGAACGTGGTCTGTCAGATGACATGGGTAGAACAGAGGGTCCCACCATTTGGGGAAAGTACAGTGCTCAGTTAGAAGTCTAGATCAATCTAGGGGAAAAAAAGGAGATTTAATCGGGGAGAAATTCCAAAGAGGCAAGGAAAACTGATGTTGAAGTTTTACTCATTTCCTTTGATTTGGGAAGCCTAGATTATCATTTTTTTCCACCTTCAGCCCAGATCTCTAGTACTAGGTCAAGTAGGTAATGGGAAATTATTTTCTCTTGCTGTGTTTTTCATTCAAAGACCTCACATTTGAAGATGAACAGATACAAGAGATCTGAGACATAAACTACTAAGGCTGCAAACAAAAATGTGCATACCAATATGCCCTTACATACATGCATATACTGAACAAGCAGGAGAGCAAATGCCCTGTGGCACCAAGCACCACCACAGGACATAGCAGTTCCTGCAGCTGGTTTCTAAATTTCTATATGCTACTGGGAATTTTAAGGCTAAGTGTCCCAGGCAGACACTTGGAGAAACAGGCAGAGAGACTACTTGCATAATAACTGGTTAAGGGTTACTGAATTAAAAACTTTAGCCAGTGATGAGTCCATGCTTGTTCTAGATGAAGTCAGAAGTGACTGTAACTTACAAGTAAAAATGTATCACGTCTTACAAACAAGATTAATTCTGTAATTGTTCTACAGCACCTAACACAGAGTACAAAAAGTACATTTCTTTTTTTAAATTTTTTGTTGTTGTTATTTTTATTTATTTATTTGAGAGCAACAGACAGAGAGTAAAAGAGGCAGAGAGAGAGAGAAAGCATGGGCGCGCCAGGGCCTCCAGCCATTGCAAACGAACTCCAGAGGCGTGCGCCCCCTTGTGCATCTGGCTAACGTGGGTCCTGGAGAATCGAGCCTCGAACCGGGGTCCTTAGGTTTCACAGGCAAGTGCTTAACCACTAAGCCATCTCTCCAGCCCAAAAAGCACATTTCTAAATAGGGAAAACTGGCAAAGAAGCTCCCTCTCACCAGAAGAGGGCACTCAGACATCCCTACAACACAGTGGAACAGAGATGGTCCGGAGCTAAATTAAGACTCCCTCTTCAAAAGCCCTGGTATTTCTGTAACTACAGTGTAGTGCTGTGTGTGTGTGAGGGGTGAGTAGAGGGGCAAAAGGGAAACAAAAGGGTGGCTGCATATGTTACAATGGGAGCAGATGGGAAGGGGCCACACAGAATAAATCTAATCACCTGGGGTAGCTAGCTGGCCCCTTTAAAGGGGGCCTATCATTGTTTAACATGAAGTCCATGTATTTCCAACTAGAGGGAAAGGGAGAGAGTACAAAGTATATTGTAAATCTGTTATTGAGGATGTAGCATAACATACGAAAAGTTCAAGTTCTAGGATTATGACCTTAGGAAGTCATTTAATCTTTCTGAGTCTTAACATTTCCTCCTGGTTAGAACTGAAACATCACAATGTATGTGAACACACATTAAAATCTGGTGAAAAAGATCTCTGACATGACTTAAAAAGCATTTCTCAACTTTCTTCACACTCCCAAGAGAAAAGAAAAGCTGTCTAGCTGTCTAAAGGAAGAATGAGTTCAAGAGACAAGAAGTAAGAATCAGAAGGTAAGAGTAAGTATTTCATGACTCAACCATATGTGAGTATAATGGTGGGATCACATTTAACAACAACAACAACAGAATGAAAGAACAGAAAACCCAGCTCAGACTCATGATCCTTCTGCCTCTACCTCTGAGTGCCAGATGAAGGCATGTGCCTCATGCATAAGCAAGACCTGGGGTCACAGCTGATCCCTCAATGCTTTCCAGCTCTAGAACACAAGCCCTTCAGTAGTGTTTGCCCTACCCCTCCCCAAATTCTTTATCCTCTTACCTGAGTACTGCTGTGGCATCTGTGGTGGGCTGCAGGGAGAGGGAGACTGAGGCATCTGGTACTGCTCCGAGCCAGGAGGCTGCAGAAACCCCACAGAAGGACTAGGAGGCAAGAAGAGAGGAGTATTGAAATGACAGAGGAGAAACACAGCTCCTGGCAAACAGCTGCTGCTTCCTAGGCCTCCCCTGTGGGAAGCAGAGGCAGCTCCAAGCCATTCCCAGACCAATTTGCCATGCAATTTCTAAAATTACTCATCAGTTCAAAGTTAATTATATATATTTGTACTTGATCATCTTTCAATTAGGAAACTGCTCATCAGTGCTACAGATGGAATGTTAGTGGCACATGCTTTTCCCAACAGTGTGGAAACGGCACATACACACAGATCTGGAAGCACTACAGCACAGGCCACAGACACTTATAGTGCTGGGAGGGCAGGAGAACAAAATCCAGGAACTAAGGAGATGAATGAACTAAGGAGATGAACACTTAGAATTATACACAATGGTAAACACTAAGAATCATCTAAAGACAATCAGAAAAAAAAAAAAAACCAACTCCACAAGATTCAAAACATGAGACATAAACATAAAAAGACAGAGCTGGGTGTGGTGGTGCACACCTTTGATCCCAGAACTTGGGAGGCTGACACAGGAGGATCACCATGAGTTTGAGACCAGCCAGGAGCTACAGAATGTGTTCCAGGTCAGCCTAGGGCTAGAGAGTGAGATGCTTCCCTGGGTGCGGGAGAGGGGGAGGAAATAGAGACAAACATACACACTGGAGATGGACATACAGAAACACAGTTAGAGGAGACTAGCTCTACTTCAGCCTTGCTTCTAACCAGCCATATAACTTTGAGTAGGTTTGTTAACATCTTTAGCTGGAATTTCTTCATTTTAAGATGAACAAAGGGCAAGACAGATGGCTCAGCAGTTAAAGGCACTTGTTTGCAAAACCAGATAGATAGTCCAGGTTCAATTATCCAGTACCCACCTAAAGCCAGATCACAAAGAGTGCATGTGTTTGGAGTTCATTTGAAGAGGTCCTGGAAACCCATTCTCTCTCTCTCTGCTTGCAAATAAATTAATTAATTACATAAATAAAGAGAAAGTCAGGGGATGTGGCAGCTTGTGCCTGTGATCCCAGCCCTGGTAAGGAGGAAGGTGATATTACTAGGTCAGCCTAAGCTATAGATAAAAACAAAAACTTAAAAGCAAAAACAAAAATAGGTATGGTGGCACATGTCTTTAATCCCAGAATTCAGGATGCTGAGGTAGTTAGATGGAGAGTTCAAGAACCACCTGGACAGCTGGACAGCCAGGTATGGTGGCATATGCTTTTAATCCCAGCACTTGGGAGGCAGAGGTAGGAGGATCACCAGGTGTTCAAGGTAACCCTGAGACTACATAGTGAATTCCAGGTCAACCTGGACTACAGCAAGACCCGATCTCAAAAAACCAACCCTTTCCCCCGCCAAAAAAACTGGGCTACATAGTGAACAATAAACATAAAACAAAACAAGGGGCCAGCCATGGTGGCACACACCTTTAATTCCAGTACTTGGGAGGCAGAGGTAGGAGGATCACCACGCCCTGATACTACATAGTGAATTCCAGGTCAGCCTGGGCTAAAGTGAGACCCTACCTGGAAAAAAGGTGTGTGTGTGGGGGGAGTGTATTAGATATCTTCTACTGATTTTTTAGCTATTATCTATAGTCATATAAATGTATATAAAAATATAAATAAATATATATTTATACATATGGAGAGAGAGGATATACACCATTGAGTTTTATCTGTATTTAGAAAAGTATACAAAAATGTATATAAATAATGCTTCTGTCTCTAAAGTAGGCAGGTGTTTTTCAGTACTAAGCTATATGCAAATTCAAACCAATGGGAAGAAAAGGCGACTGAGCTCCCTCTTTTTTTTTTTTTTTTTTTGGTTTTTCGAGGTAGGGTCTCACACTAGTTCAGGCTGACTCTGTCGTCTCAGGGTGGCCTTGAACTCACAGCGACCCTCCTACCTCTGCCTCTTGAGTGTGCACCACCACGCCCGGCTCCTCTTTTCTTTTAAATTTTATTTGCAAGCAGAGAGAGAGAAAAAGAGAGAGAAAAAGAATGGGAATGGGCACAAGAGGGCATCTTGCCATTGGAACAAACATCAGATGCACGTGTCACTTTGTGCATCTGGCTTTATGTGGGTACTAGGGATTTGAACCTGGGCCACCAAACTTTGTAAACAAGAGCCTTAAATGTTGAGTCATCTCTCCATCCCCCCCCTTTTTGTGTGTGCGTGTGATAGTGTGTGTCTCACTCTAGTCTAGGCTGACCTGGAACTCATTCTGTAGTCCCAGACTTGCCTTGAAATCATAGCAATCCTCCTACCCCTGCCTCCTGAGTGCTAGGATTAAGGTGTGTGCCACCACACCCAGCTTTCCTCTTTTTCATTAGTTTTTTCGTGCAAGTATGTTGTATGTGGTGTTATGTGCATAGTGTATACATATGTGTGAGGATGCATGCACCCCGTGTACATAAACATAGAGGCCAGGGGAGGCTGTAGGTATACTCTTCTACTATTCTTTTGCTTTATTTCATTGAGACAGAGTTTTTTGCTGAACCTGGAGCTTGCTCTTTTTTGGTTACACTGGCTCACCATGGTGCCTCAGTGATCCATGTCTCTGCCCCCACAAGACTAAGGCATGCATAGCCATGCCTGGGTTTGTTCATTTATTTATTTATTTATTTTTGAGGTACTGTCTTGCTCTAGCCCAGGCTTACCTGGAACTTACTATGTAGTTTCATCAGGCCAGCCTCAAACTCATGGTGATTTTCCCACCTATGCTTCCTTAGTGCTGGGATTAAAGGCATGAGCCACCACACCTAGGTACAGAAAGAATGGGCACAAGTGCTCTCTAGCCAGATGCATGGGCCACTTTGTGCATCTGGCTTTATGTGGGTACTGAGGAATTGAACTCAGGTGGTTAGGCTTTGCAACTGGCTTTTTACATGGGTTCTGGGGATCAAACTCAGATCCTCATGCTTGGCAGCAAGGATTCTAATCAAGTGAACTATGTCCTTAGCCATGTTTCTGTTTGTTATGTTTTTACTTTTTATTTTATTTGCAAGCAGAGAGGGGGAGGGAGGGAGGGAGGGAGAATGGGCATGACAGGGCCTTCAGTGACTGCATACACCACTTTGTGCATCTGGATTTATGTGGGTACCAGGGAATCAAACCCAGTTTGTTAGTCTTTGAAGGCAATTGCCTTAACCACTGAGTCAATTGTCCAAACCTATGGTTTTTTTTGTTGTTGTTTGTTTTTGTTATTTTGAGGTAGGGTCTTGCTCTAGCTCAGGCAGATATGTAAGTCACTATGTATTCTCAGGCTGGCTTCAAACACACAAAGGTGTGCATTACCATGCTCAGCTGTTTGTTTATTTTTGAGATAGAATCTCACTGCTGACCTTGATATCACTAAATAACAAGTAGAGGATGATTCTGAACTTCTGATTCTCCTGCTTCTGCTTCCCAAGTGCTCAGATTATAGGTGTGTATCATCAGTGTCGTGTTGATGCAATGCTGGGGAGAGAACTCAGGGCTTTCTTCAAGCTAGCCAAGCACAAGTGTGCTTTATCCTAAGCCTCTAGTTTTGTTTTCTTTTTATTTTTTCCATGTTTTTTAGAAGCAGGATCTTGTTCTAGCCCAAGCTGACCTAGAATTCATTATGTAGTCTCAGGCTGGCCTTGAATGCATGGACAATCCTCCTACATCTATCTGCCTACGAGTCCTGGGATTAAAGGCATGTGCCACCACTGTTATTTTTATTTTATCTTTTATATACCTTATTTATTTATTTACCCAAGAGACAGAGAATGAGGCAGAAGAGAGAAAGAGAGAGAGAGAATGGGCACATTAGGGCCTCTAGCCACTGCAAAAGAATTCCAGATACATGCGCCTCCATGTGTATCTGGCTTACGTGGGTACTGGGGAATCGAACTAGGATCCTTAGGCTTTGCAGGCAAGCACCATAACTGCTAAGCTACCTCTCCAATCCTTATTTATTTATTTATTTATTCGTTTTTCAAAGTAGGGTCTCACTCTAGCTCAGGCTGACCTGGAATTCACTACATAGTCTCAGGGTGGCCTCGAATTCACAGCGATCCTCCTATCTCTGCCTCCCAAGTGTTGGGATTAAAGGTGTGCGCCACAATGCCCGGCTACTTTTTTTTTTTAAACTGGGTTTCACCAGATAGTACAGACTAACCTCAAACTTGTGAAGCTCCAGCTTCAGCCTCCTAACTGCTGGTTATTACAGGTATGCAATCCACTATGCCATCAAGGCAAGCTACTTCTAAGATCTTTAATCCTGGGTTTCTTAAGTCAGTGGAGATACAAGCATGGTGTGACAATTGCTGAAGGTCTGGGAGATGTGGCCCGGCTCTCCAGCAGTCCTCACCTCGTACCGTTCTGCTGAGCTGGTGGGATCATGCTGTAGTACACAGGTACACCCCCTGCTGGGAGGCCTCCTTGCACAGACTGGCTCGCAGGGACCAGCATGGGTTGCTGGAAAGGCGGCTGGACCACATTTTGTGAGTCACTGCCCACTGAGACCTGGGTGGAGAAGAGCATGACTAACTGGTAATTTCACTGAGATCATCCAGAGAACAGGCTTGCCACTAGGCCAGGGCATTAAAACCTTGTGGGGTTTGAATATGAAATATCCCCTATAGGTGCATGTGTTTGAATACTTAATCCTCAGTTGGTGGTGCTGTTGGGGAACCTCTAGTAGGTGGAGCCTTGCTGGAAGGGGCAGACCTTTGAAGTTTTATAATTCAGCTCCATTTGCTGGTCCTTCTTGTTCTACTTCCTCCCTGCTGATTTGATAATGTGACACTGGCTCTCTGCTCTGTTGCCATGCTTTCCCTACACAAGTGGACTTTTAGAAGTACAAGCTGCTTCTGGTTGGGTACCAAGAAGATAAGTGATATAAACTTCCAGCCCACTTTTTTTTTTTTTTTGGTTTTTTGAGGCAGGGTCTCACTCTGGTCCAGGCTGACCTGGAATTAACTCTGTAGTCTCAGGGTGGCCTTGAACTCATGGCGATCCTCCTACCTCTGCCTCCCGAGTGCTGGGATTAAAGGCGTGCGCCACCACGCCCGGCTAAGCCCACTTCTTAAGAGACTCAACTGCCCAAAGGAAATGCTTACAGCTAGGTCCATTTCACCTTCTTTACACACTACCCTCTGGCATCGCATGGAGGAAGGCACCTGATTTCCTTTAGACTCTAGCTGCTTTCCTGGGCAAATACTTATTTGCATAGCTGTCTAAAGATAAAACAAGTTAAAGACTCTTCCTATCTTTTTGGGCTTTCTTTCAAAGGAGAAACACCCCTAGAAGTTCTAGGGAGAAAGCAGATAGTATTTTAGTATTGGAGCTTTTAGTCTGAATGACCCTGGGAGGCTGTATTTTTCTCATCCCAAGGACTTGGTCATTTTTCCAAACACAGAATTCACGCACTTGGTAAGAAGGCAGTGGAGTGTACTGAACCACCAGGCCTTGCATCTGGCCCCCCATGCTGCTCCTCTGGTTGCTGAGCAGGCCCTGGTTCTGAGGCTGCTGAACCCCAATCATGCCTTGGTAAGCCGCCTGCTGCTGGTTAGGCATCATGGGCTGTAAACCTGGGGTGAGCAAGGCACAGAAGACATTAGTACGGATGTTTAGGAGGTCCCTCCCCACAGCATTCACTTCCCTTCTTCATTCTATTTAAAAATATTTTATCTTTACTTATTTGACAGAGAGAGGCGGGGGAGAGAAAATGGGCACACCAGGGCCTCCAGCAACTGCAAATGAACTCCAGACGTGTGCACCCCCTTGTGCATCTGGCTAACATGGGTCCTGGGGAATTGAACCTGGGTCCTTTGGCTTTACAGGAAATGCCTTAACTGCTAAGCCATCCCACTCATTCTATTTTATTTTTTTTTCTGTAGGTTTTTGGTTCTTCCTTACAAGGGTAATTATTCTTACTTTTTACAAAAAAAAAAAAAATTTTCCCAAATGGGGGAAAATAATTTTTTTTCAGTAGTCTCTGTTCTTCCCTTGTGAACCACTGTCTTACACCAGTGGTTCCTCTTACCAGGCTGCTGGGATGGCTGAGCCAGCTGTTGACCACGCTGGGGGCTATAGGCCACCGGGTGAGAAAGAGGTCGATATTGCTGGTTGGAGTTAGGATACTGTCCAGGGGGATAGTAAGAAACCTGGATCTAAGATGAGAGGAGATAAATATAAGAAATCCTTTTAATCTTGTCCTAACATCTTCAAATTACTAAATGTCTCAAGGCTAATGGCCAAAAATTCTATAAATAAGAGATTCTTTTTGGGTCTGTAATTACAGGATTACTATACAAAGTTGAAATAGAACAGCACTTAGGGCAAGCATGGCGGCACATACCTTTAATCCTAGTTCTTGGGAGGAAGAGGTAGGAGGATCACTGTGAGTTTGAGGCCAGTCTTGAGACTACATAGTGAATTCCAGGTCAGCCTGGGCTAGAGCAAAACCATAACTCAAAAAACCAAAACCAACTGGGCCAGAGTGATACCCTATCTGGGGGGGGACCCCAAAACAAAAACCAACCAAACAAAATCACCCAGCACTTGTGTTGTAAACAAAGGAGACATCCCAGACACAAAGATAACTCTCAAGTATCATATGGGTGCAACATTACTTTGGTCTGTCTAAGTCAGAGGAAGAAAGGCTTATAATACTGGTCAAATTAGTGCCTGAAGCTGGGAACAGGGGCTGCTCACCTGCTGAGGGGGCTGCATGTAGCCCTGGGGTGGCAGGACTTGCTGAGTAGGTGGTGCATGGCTAGAGGTGGAATAGTTGGAAGTGGGAAGGGGCTGGCCTGTGGAAGCCATAATGAAGCTTGTCTGCTGAGGATGCTGGGAAATCAGTGGGGGCTGGAACAGAGCGGAGGATGGGTCAGCTGCTTCAGTAGAACCTTGGCGGCTAAGGCTCATTTGTCCAAAAGGGTTGTTGAGGTCATCTGCCTGTGGAGAGAGTGGGGAGCTCAAGGACCATAGCTATATCAAACCTCATGCTTCTGGCATCAATAGAGAAAGGCAGACAAAGCTGAGCATGGTGGTACATGCCTGTAATCCCAGTACTTGGGAAGTGGAGGTATGAGGATCAGGAGTTCCAGGCCGGCTTCAGTTACATAACAAATTTCAGGCCAGCCTGGGCAACTTGGGAACCTTGACTCAAAAAAAAAATTTTTTTTTTTTTGTTTTTCAAGGTAGGGTCTCACTCTAGCTGAGGCTGACCTGGAATTCACTCTGCATTCTCAGGGTGGCCTTTAACTCACAGCGATCCTCCTGCCTCTGCCTCCCAAGTGCTGGGATTAAAGGCGTGCGCCACCATGCCCAGCAAAAAAAAAAAAAAAAATTTTTCCCCCAAAACAAAAACAAGAAACAAGAAGACAGACAGCAATAGCAATGGTCCATAGAGTTCCTTCTACCATGTTGGGACAGTCCTTTGCCCTGAGAAGTACATTTTAGCCTTTAAGCATCTGTTATATGGTGCTTTAAACTATTTAAATTGAATAGCTGGTCGGCACCTCAGAACAGAGCCAGTACCCCTTCGACATGTATAGCAATGGCTACCTTGATTATGACTTATTTGTTCCTAGGAGACAGGAGCAAATGATACAACTTCTGTCTACAGAAAAATACAGAACTAGAGAGTTAAAGAAAAGATGGTAAGAATCTTTCCATTTCCTGTACTTCTCATTCCCCTAGCCATATAAAAGTTTCCTACCTTGCTATCAATCCAGTTTTCATAATAACTAGATAACACCTTGAATGGATTATGGTGGCTAGGTTTTAAGCCTCCACAGCAAAGGACTGGTGGGATCCACTCCTGCTGCTTCCCTCCTCACTCTCTTTCAAGGTCATTTCCACCTTTGTTCTTTGACACTAGCCTAGAGTTCTCTCACCCTTCAGAAACTACTTTCAATTCTCACCTCTGAAAGGAAGCCAGAGTGAGTGACTGAGCTAGAGGAAGACACTGACTGGCTGGTCTGTAATTACCTTTCTCTCAGCCTTCTTTCCTAAACAGCATGGGTGTTCCATCCATTATGTGTGTGGTGATGGGTTACAGTTTCTTAGCTTCCTCTCTTTTACTCTCTGGACAGTAATTCACACACATGTGAGCACGCAGGCACACTCACACCCACCGATGCACAAACTAAAGCAGGAATTCTTTTGCAACAGACAAAAGTGGAAATTAAAAGAAAATGTTGCCCTATACTTTGACTCATTTTCAGGGAACTGTTTTGCTACTTATGTTTTGGTCAGAATTAGATGACAAGAGGACTAGATTGCAGAATATTTTGAGGTCCATATTCTAGCACTTTTCAGAATGAAGATAAGAGAGAGGTAGGAGGAAAGAGGGGATTCTAGTGAAAGGTGTGATTAACATGAAAAAAAAAATCAGGGTTCCTATAACCATGAAGTTATCAACTATGAGGCAAATCAGCTCTGCAAAGGATTTTTATGTAGAGTACAAAAATTTCTTTCTGTATTATTTACGTATTTTGAGATAGGGTTTTCCTCTACCCCAAACTAAGCTAGATATTATGACATAGCCTAGCTGGCCTGGAATTCAGTATGATCCTTTTGCCTCAGCTTCTGAAGTGCTAAGATATTAGGTACGTTCTACCACACCCGGATTTTTTTTTTTTCTTTTCAAGGTAGAGTCTCACTCTAGCTCAGGTTGACCTGGAATTCACTATGTAGTCTTAGGGTGGCCTTGAACTCATAGTGACCCTCCTACCTCTGCCTCCCAGGTGCTGGGAGTAAAGGTGTGAGCCACTACACCCTGCTCTCCACACCCAGTTTTATAAACAATTTAAAAAGCATGTACTATGCACTAGAAGAGGATATAAAATGACAGGGTAAGACAAGCAAGATCTCAAATTTGTAACCCCTGGTACCTGTGACATGCGCAGTGAAAGGAAGCTGTAGGGAAAGCATTCTGCACAGAATAAACTGGGAACAAGTTAGATGAAGGATGTATATGGTAGAGAGATGAGAAGCCTAGGCTATGTGCTCCTCCTCTTAACATTCAGGGAAACTCAGCATCCCTGTCTTATGTTTAGGTATCTTTGGTAGGCTATGGTGAGGCCACTGTGTTGGAGTGTAATTCAGCCTGTGCTAGCCCCTCAAGGAATGGCTTTCCATCTCCTCCAAAAGCACAGCATGCTTGCAAGAGCACCACAGACTGACCCAGACATACCCACAGATACAGGCTACACATGGACAAGACAAAAGAGGGAATGGAATTGTATACCATGTTGTACTGCTGGGGCGGAGAAACTGGCAGAAGGACTTGGGGACAGGAGCTTGGAGAGAATTGAACAGGCTGCGGAGAGGGCTGCAGGGCCGGGACTGGCTGTGAACCAGCAGAGAGGCATGTGGAAAACGAAGAGAAAAAGGACAGGTGGTGGGGTGGGGGCAGGGACAGAGATAGGGATGGGAAAGGGAGGAACAACAAGGTTAATCATAAAAGAAATTTCACATGAATTTCAAGGCTACTGAACAGGCTGAACACCACATCTGGAATAGCATGTGGCTTTCATATGTCTGACAAGCAATCTCTCCTATTAGGAGATACATACTGTTCTCCCCACCCCATTAGCCACTTTGAACTCTTGAGCAGTTGTGAGTAGTCTGAGGGACTCTCAGGACCAGAGTCTGCTAGCTGATTTCAAAGTTCTCCAAAGTACTTTTGTCCTGACCAGATGATCCCTGGGGGCGGGAGGGGGGCGCGTGATCAAAATCCTACTGAATGCCCACTTCAGAAGGGATTCCTGTGACCACTGTTTAACTGCCTCTGTAGGAAGGGTCATGCAAGGCCAGCTCTTCTGGAGGAAGCACTGCCACAGGGATTGTCTCCCTCCTGAGGGCAGAAAAGAAATCAACAGCCAGGAGATGCCTGCTTTCAGCTCTCTCCCTCCATGAATTTCTGTGCTCTTTTGGGCTGTGAGGACAATATGAAAAATGCTCTTGTTAAACAAATACAGTGGACTTGGGGCAAAATATCAACAGCTTAGTTTTGTTTCTATCTCTTCAGTCTCTTCACTAGCCCCAAGTAGGAGGACTTATTTGCTCATTAGGAACACACAGTGTTCTAAACCAATTGATGGTATATTCTCCTCATTTCTTCCCCTCTAATCACTTAGACTGTCACATAAATTCTCTAGTCATAGTTCCTGGTGGAAGGATGGATAAGAGAAGGAAGAGGTGAGGAAGGAGATAACATTTATAGACATTTTCTTATGATGGCCTCACAAGAGGACTATAGACGTGAAGTTCAACTATTAAAAATAAGGCTTGGGCTGGAGAGATGGCTTAGCGGTTAAGCGCTTGCCTGTGAAGCCTAAGGACCCCGGTTCGAGGCTCGGTTCCCCAGGTCCCACGTTAGCCAGATGCACATGGGGGCGCACACGTCTGGAGTTCGTTTGCAGAGGCTGGAAGCCCTGGCACGCCCATTCTCTCTCTCCCTCTTTCTGTCTTTCTCTCTGTGTCTGTTGCTCTCAAATAAAAAAAAAAAAAAATTAAGAATAAGGCTTAAGTCAGGTGTGGTGGCGCACACCTTTGATTTCAGAACTCAGGAGGCAGAGGTAGGAGGATCACCTTGAGTTCAAGGCCACCCTGAGACTACATAGTAAATTCCAGGTCAGCCCGGGTTAGAGCGAGACCCTACCTCAAAAAAAAAAAAAAAGCTCACAGTAGGGATGTAGTAGCTCAGACTCAGAATATAATGCTTTCCTAGCATGCCCAAGACCCTGGATTAAACCTTCTCCCCACAAAAGAAAGTAAGGCTGGGGGAGAGGGGGAGGCTAGAGAGATGGCTCAACGGTTAAAGGTACTTTCTTACAAAGCCCAATGTCCCTGGTTCGATTTCCCCATACCCACATAAAGCCAGGTGCACAAAGCAGCACATGCATATGGAGCTCATTTGCAGTGGTAGGAGGTCCCCCCCTCCACTGCAATCATAAATAAGTAAATAAAGGAGGAAAGCAAGGCTCAGTGAAATTACATGGCTCACCTGGGATCACACCACTAATATGACAGAGCTGACTGAAACCTAGTTATTCAGGGCATGTGTTCATGCCACTTCACTTGAAGAGTGAGGAGTTGGTGATGGAAGAAGCCAAACAGAATTTTCAGGCATCTTCCAGACTTCTCCCTCTTATTTTATTTAAAGCATTAAGATGTATGGGGGTTGTGTCATGGAAATCATGCCCTAAGATCTCTGGGAGACTCTTTCCCAGAGGGTACTGGGACTATCAGTACAGGAGGCAGAGTCTAAGAATGAGAAGACTCCCAAAAGGGGGGTTGGAGACCTTAGTAGTGGTCCTGTTCCCTAGATTTTAAAACTGTTACCAAGAATCCCAAGTGACATGGGCTGTAGCCTGAAAAATCAACTCTTAGCCCACTGGCACTCTTACTTGATATAAACCAGTGGCATTTCAAATGTAATTGCTGGCCAATCTGCCCAACACTGACTGCCCTATGTTGGTGGCTCCTATACATATTTCCTATCATTCTGACCCTCATCTTCTTCTTAGGGGAGGGTTTCACTTGGTGTAGGCATTATATTCTCTGGGGAGAAGGGACAGTAAAGTGGTAAAACAACTCTGTTTTCCTCACACTTGTAGGTGTTAAATAAACAATGAAGAGACAGGATGTTCCTTTCCTAGCTCTCCCTAAGTGGGAAGAGTAACAGTAAGGGAAGGGGCTTCCGCTGCTATTTTCTGGTTATTCTACCACTACTTTCAATTCTCTTCTTGGACAGTCTCAACTCCAAAACCAGGGAACCTGAGAAACCATGAGGGCATGGTTGCCATCTACTGGTGAATTCTGGGATAGACCAATGGCTCAAATCCTGAAAACATCAGCCAAAATGCTAAGCGCCTATGTAAGAGGTCCACTGTATTTGAAGTCAACTACAAAGGTAGCCAAAAGCTCTTTACCTTTACTCCTTGGTTTTGCCTGTTTCACTGACTTATGAGATGAAGGTGCTCAGATTAAAAAAAAAAAAAAAGGCCTGCCCATAAAGGTAAAAGTATCATTTTGCCTGTACTGCCATAGGACCTATGCAAATGTTTCTTGCCATAGAGCCTTTCTCAAAAATTTTCTTCTAAAGTTATATGCATATGTATGTGTGTATGTGTACATACACTTACATACATGCACACATAGTCATTCCTACACTATTACATAAATTTGAGGAATTGGACAATAATGATTCTTGGGTTTAGAAACTTCAGTATAAAAATCCCTTATACTGCTGACAGTCACTTAGGCCAAACCAAAGCAGGAAGGCAGCAAAGAAGAAATGGGCCTTAGGTTTGAACTCCAGGTGAGAAAGAAAGATGGGGAGGAAGATAGGGAAAGAGGGAGGGAAGAGTAGGAAAGGAAGAAAGGGACAGAGCTGGAGAGAAAATAGCAAGGAAGAAGAGATATAGAATGAGGTGGTGGCACTGCCTCAGCAGCTACAACAAATGCCTTGGAGACAATGAAACTTACCCAGGAAAAGATTCTTTAGTTTGGACTCTGTGATCATGAGAGCACCAAACAATGAATCCAATCTCCAAATACAGCACCACACTCCCTACAGAAGATGAGTTAACATCAACAGCTCATCCACTGACCTGCAGAATCCAGGAGCAAGGGCAGGACCTGAGTAAAAGTTTGGTGTTTAGGGCCCATAACTTGGGCATTCAGTCTAAAAAAATGGCTATTCTCTTATTTCTTCCTTCTTCTCCTTTCCTCCCCTCTCCTCTTTTATTTTTATTTTATTTTATTTTATTTTTAGAGGTAGGGTCTCCCTCTATCCCAGGATAACCTGGAACTCACTCTGCAGCCCCAGGCTGGCCTCAAACTCACAACAATCCTCATACCTCAGCTTACAGAGTCTTGGAATTAAAGGCGTGTAATAACAGCCTGGCTAAGATTGTATTAAAATACACACATTTCAGAAATAAAATGCTGGGACTTTGGAAAAGTGAGACACACACAAATAAAAGCACAGTAGGAAACAGCTGGAGGAAGAAGCACAGTTCACCCATTTACAGGTCTGAAATAAGACACCGCTCAGGAGGCCGAGGTAGGAGGATTGCCATGAGTTCAAGGCCACCTTGAGACTGCATAGAGCCGGAGCTAGAGTGAGACCCTACCTCAAAAACAAACAAACAAACAAAAAACTCCAACATTTGAAATAAGACACAGGCAGGGAAAATACATACACACATGCCATATTTCAGGAGGGAACAATGGAAGCTGTACAAATAAGAGTTAATGGAGCAGATGGTAACAGGACAAGAAACCATAGGAAGACTGCTTTATAGACTAGGATGAAGGTCTGGAATGAACAACACAGGTGACTTATATACAATGTATAGTTTTCTAGATCTTTACTGTCCTTTCTTTTAGCTTCTTTTCACAGTGTTTGTCATGGGCAATTTTGGACCATTCTGGTATCTTTCTACTTGAGTTCTTAGTCCTGAGTTACTAGTATTTGAGACTTGTTTCTTGTACCTGGGGAGAGACAGATCTAAGGCCACTCTGGAGTAACCGAACAGGGGGAATGAGGGAATCTGGCAGGTGATATGAAAAACTCAGAAAAGAGCATAGACACAAGCTTCTGAGAACTGGATAATATTTCAGGATGACAACCGGCTCTACTCATAAAGAGCTCTGTTTACAGACAAAGAGGATAAGGAACTATACTAGCATATATTGCTCTGTTCCAAGAATTAAGGTTCCAATTCAGAGTAAGACCTTAAGCTAAGGATGTTTGTGGTCTGCATAGAAACCTAGTAATATCTCTCAAACTAGTCAGTACTGTGCTGGGGAGATGGCCCAGCAGTTAAAGGAACTTGCTTGCAAAGTCTGATGGATTGGTTCAATACCTCAGCATGCATGTGCAGCAACAAGAGGCCCTGGTGCATTCATTCTTATTCTCTCTCATAATTAAATTATTATTATTTTTTTTAACCCCAGGCCTGGTGGCACCCGCCTTTAATCCCAGTACTCAGGAGGCAGAGGTGGGAGGATCGCCAAGAGTTCAAGGCCACTGAGACTACATAGTGAATTTCAGGTCAGCCTGAGCTAGAGTGAGACCCTATCTCGAAAAGCAAAAAACACAAACAAGCAAATAAAAAAGGCATGAACCATGACACCCAGCTGTTTTCTTTTTCTTTTTTAAATCTAGTCCAGGGCTGGAGAGATGAACTTAGCAGTTAAGGAGCTTGCCTGTGAAGCCTAAGGACTCAGGTTCAATTCCCCAGGATCCATGTTAAACCAGATGCACAAAGTGACACATGCATCTGGAGTTTGTTTATAGTTGCTAGAGGCCCTGGTGCACCTATTCTCTCTCTACCTGCCTCTTTCTCTGACTCTCAAATAAATAAATAATTAAAAAAAAAAAAAACTAGTCCAGTACCAACACCAACCAGTCCAGCAACAGATGGAGGAAGATATAGCCCTTTTATAATAAGCATGTCAAGTCTACAAGTTTCAGGATCTGTATGTGTACTTTCCCTCCCTTTCTCTTCTTGAGACAGGGTCTTACTATACTTACTATACAGACCAGGCTAGCCTCACACTCACTATGTAGCTCAGGCCGGCTTCAAACTCTTTTTCAAAAAAATTGTTTAAATTTATTTGAGAGAGAGAGAGTGAAGGAAAGAGGAAAACAGAAAGATAGAGATGAGAGAGAAAGAGAGGGAGGGAGGGAGAGAATGGGTATGCTAGGGCCTCTGGCCACTGCAAATGAATTCTAGACACATGTACCCTCTTGTACATCTTGCTTAAGTGGGTCCTAGGGAATCAAACCTGGGTCATTAGGCTTTGTAGGCAAGCGCCTTAACCGCTAAGCCATTTCTCCAGACCTCAAACTCTTTATTTTCCTGTTTCAGCCTGCCAAGTGCTGGGATCACAGGCACCACCATGTCTGGCTGGCAGTTATATCTTATGGTGATTTGTGTTGCAGGATCTTGAATGTTATTCTTCCCCCTCCCAAGCCCAGTAAGTGAATGTGTGCATATGGGTCAACATATTCAGTCAGACTATACCGGGGGGGGGGGGTCTATGATTTTTATCAAGTTCCACAGACAGATACAGTGAGCAAAATGACCTTGTTAATTACACAGGACTTAAGAGAGTACAGTAGAAATACAGTATAGGGTAAAAGATCCCACCAGCAGTTGTCAGCAAAAAGAGGAAGTATAAAGTATAAAACTCCCAGGCTAGTCAAGTGTAGTGGTGCACACTTGTAACACCAACACTGGGAAAATGGAGGCCAGAGGATCAAAACAAGGCTGTCCTCAGCTACACAGTGAACTCAAGGCCAACACACTCTACTTGAGACCCTGTCTCAAAAACAAACAAACAAACAAACAAAAAAAACCCCACACTATTTCACCTAAACATTTGCCTTTGCTTTTCTCTCCCAACAACTAACAAATGAGAAACGGGGGCAGAGGGAGCAACGTATTTCCAAAAACCAATCCTTTCTGCTACTCACGGCACAATAGACAGAGCTTGCTTGAATCCCAGCCAAGGGGCTGTGACACTGAGCAGCCACTCACCTGTGAAATCATGTGATTACTCAGGGTTGGTTGGTGCTGAGGAGAGGGCTGGAGAGCAGGAAGCTGCTGCTGCTGCTGCTGCTGCTGCGCAGTGCCAGGGAGAAGACCCCGGACAGACGGGGGTGAGGTGACCTGGTTGCACACTTCTGGGGCACCTAGTGCCATACCTAAGGCAAAGAGGAGACCCACCCAGTTTTAAGTGACAAGCCGTGAATATAAGCCCCTGAAGGTCCCAGCTGCAGGGCTCTACTTTTTCCTCACCGTTTCTCTTCACTCCTATCTGCCTGCTCTCTGACTATTATTTGAAGATTCAGGAGGAAAGACACATTGTATTTGCTTTGGTGGTTGGAGGCCCCCTCTTAAGTTTCTGTTCCCTAGAGTCTTTGACCGGCTGGGTTTGGTTTGAGAACCAAACAAAATGAGAAACTGTTATGGCATCTTCCCTGAAGTACCTAAAATCTGCCTATCATGATGTGATATCTGAAAACATGAGTTCTTACTTCCCAAGAAGGTACAGATTCCCGGTTGCTTACTGGACCTATTTTATTTTCTCTTTGCTTTCTTTTCAACTTGTAGCATTTCTTATAAAAGAAAACAAACAAACAAACAAAACAGAGAACTCCCTCTTGCCTTCTCATGGGCAAGAGTTCTTTATACTCTCGACTCTTTCCTTCTCTTAAACTAATAAAGTCTCTCTAAACTTAATAAAAATAAAAATTTAAAAAAAAGATCAGAAAGCAACTTGCCCCTTCAAGCATGCATGCATGTGCATGCGCACGTGCACACACACACACACACACACACACACACACACACACACACACACACTTTACCCAGTTATTTTCTGATTTCCAGAATCTCCAAGGCACGCATATATTTACAAAACATACTTTTGGGGTGTGTGTAGTGGTTTGAATGTGAAATGTCTCCCATAACTTCATGTGTTTTGAATACTTTGTCCACAACTGGTGGCAATTTGGGAGATGGAGCCTTGTTGAAGGAAACTCGTTTCTGATTTTAAACCTTGGGGTTTATTAATAAGTCCAGCCCTGCTGGGTGTTAGCTAGCAAGCTCACTCTCTTGCTGCTTCCTGCCAGCCGCTGTGGCAAGATGTGATGTCTAGCCTGTGCTCTGCCATGCCTTCCTGTGACGATGAAGCCTCCCTTGAGACTAAACTGCAATAAGCCCTTTCCTCCCATCAACTTCTTTTTTTTTAAAATTTATTTTTGTTTGTTTATTTATTTGAGAGCGACAAAGAGAAGGAGGGAGAGAGAGAGAGAGAATGGGCGCGCCAGAGCTTTCAGCCTCTGCAAATGAACTCCAAATGTGTGCACCCCCTTGTGCATCTGGCTAATGTGGGTCCTGTGGAATTGAGCCTCGAACCAGGGTCCTTAGGCTTCTCAGGCAAGCACGTAACCGCAAAGCCATCTCTCCAGCCCCCATCAACTTCTTTTGTTTGGGTGTTCTGTCTCAGGAATGGGAAAATAACTGTAACAATTTAATTTTGTCTGTGTGTATGTGTGCGGTTTATGCACATGTGTGCCCCACCTGCACACATGTAGAGGCCCGAGGAAGTTGTCAGGTATCCTCCTCTATTGCTTTTCTGCCTTATTTTGTTGAGACAGTCTCTCCCTGAACCTGAACTCCCTTCCTCACTCAGTGCTGGGTTACAGAAATGCACAGCTATATCCAGATTTTTACATGAGTGTTGCTATGGACCTCAGGGCCTCATGCTTCAGCAGCAAGCACTCTTACTAGTGAGCCATCTCCTTAACCCCAACACTTGTTTTATTTTTTTTTGTTTTGTTGTTGTTGTTTTTTGAGGTAGGGTCTCACTGTAGGTCAGGCTGACCTAGAACTCACTCTATAGCTCCAGACTGGCCTCAAATTTATGGCAGTCCTCCTACTTTGGCCTTCCTAATACTGGGACTAAAGGTAGGGTTTTACTCTAGCCCAGGCTGACCTAGAATGCTGTAGTCACAGGATGGCCTTGAGCACACAGCAATCCTCCTGCCTCTGCCTCCCAAGTGCTAGGATTAAAGGCATGTGCATCATGTGTGTTCTTTTCCTTTTTCTCTGTAATTTTTATTTTTTGGGAAGGAGGGATGGAGGAAGGGGGAGGGAGGGAGAAAGAGAGAGAGAGAGAGAATTGGTATGCCAGGGCCTTAGTTGAACTTCAGACACTTGTGACACCTACTGGGCATGTGGGACTTTGTGCTTGCCTCACCTTTGTGTGTCTGGCTTATGAGGGATCTGGAGAGTCAAACATGGGTCCTTAGGCTTTGCAGGTAAGTGCCTTAACCGCTAAGCTATCTCTCCAGCTTTTCTTTTTTCTTAATGAAGAGAATAAAGATTTACTTTTAGCTCATCACACACCATGCTTTTACTGAACGTACACTATGTATCAGGAATCATGTAATACAATAAGGACACAGTCCTTGCTCTTTTGAAAGGCACAGGATCTTTTCATGGGACATCACTCAATTGCTACAATCTAATAAGGAAAGGAGATGAATCAAAGTTGTATGACACCAGAGACAAACATGGAAGGCCTAACTCTTGGGAGGGTTGGAGAAGAGAAGGTGGTAGAAGAGGTTGGAAGGATGATCTAAAGCTTTTTAGACTGAGTGGGGACAAAGTTAAAGCCATATTTGAAGACATGGGTGAAGGGCTGAAGAAGGATGAATATCTGGAAATGAAATTGCAAATGGAAATCCAGAATCAGAAGTTAGGCTGTATGAAGTAATCTGGACTTTACTGTGCAGGTGATGCAAAAGATGAACATTTCTAAGGGAGTAGAGTGATTAGATCTGTTTTAGATGAGTGAATTGACTCTAAAAAGCACGGAGAACAGACTAGGGAGATAAGCATAGAGGCTAATGTTACAATTAAATAAAATAAAGGTCCCATGAGGCTGTAGACCCTGAGCAAGAGCTGCAGGTCCAGGCATCATAGCTGTGGAGCAACCCAGCTGCTTCAAGGCTCTGGTGGCCTGAATGTTCCTAGTTGGTGTGAGACAGGTGTGAGGTCCCAGGCCCTGGGGCGCTCATTCAGGTAAATACTTCCATAATCTTATGGAGAGAAAGAACTTTGAGACATGGCTTGATAACATATCTATTACACTTCTTTCACTAACAAACTTGCAGAAAAATGAAACTCTGGATCACCTGGTTAGTCTGAGTAGGGCAGTTCCGCTCAGACATCTCTCTAAGAACCTGGACACTCTCCTCTCTCCTCAAACTCTTTCCCCTGGAGATTATTTAAAAAAAAAAAAATCTATTTTGTTTATTTATTTGAGAGAGAGAGGCAAGGGAGAGAGAGAGAGAGAATAGGTATACCAGAGCCTTCAGCCACTGCAAACAAACCCCAGATGTATGTGCTACCTTGTGCATCTGGCTTACATGGATCCTAGAGAATCGAATCAAACCAGGATCCTTTGGCTTTTCAGGCAAATGCCTTAACTGCTAAGCCACCTCTCCAGCCCAGAAGAAAGTGGCTTGATCCTCAGACTTTACTCACGTGCTGCCTCGTCTGTAAGTGGTAGAATGAGGTGATACCTGCCTGTACAAAGGTGTGGCAGACTGCATGTAGAAATTTGGGCTGGCAGATAGATGATTCTGTTCAGGATACTTTGCATTGAAAGAAAGTTTATTTGATGGCCATTTTGAGAAGGAAGCAACTGGAGGACCATGAAGCCTTTGAGACCTCATTATTAATTGGACATAGTGGCAGAATGTGTGCACTTTACTACAAAGATGGACTTCTCTGTACAGGGTCAGATGATTTGTCTGCAAAACTATGGGATGTAAGCACAGGGCAGTGCATTAATGGCATCCAGACCCACACTTGTGCAGCGGTGAAGTTCAATGAACAGAAGCTTGTGACAGGCTCCTTTGACAATACTGTGGCCTGCTGGGAATGGAGTATGGGAGCCAGGACCCAGCTCTTCTAGGGACACACAGGGGTGATGTTTAGTGTGGTGAGTGAAAGTATGGGCTTTATCTGCTGGGACATGCCTGAGCATGCTCACTGGGCATATGGAGGGGGTCACCAAGGTGGTTTTGGAGAAGTACAAAGTTAAGTCTCTCCTGCACAGCCCTGGAGACTATCTCCTCTTAAGTGCAGACAAATATGAAATCAAACTTGGCCAATTGGGAGAAAAATCAATTGCAAGTACTTAAAGATGTTGTCTGTCTCTGAAGACAGAAGTATCTGCTGCAGCAGAGATTTCATTTTGACAGCAAATATATTCACTGTCTGTAGTCCCTTGTCTCCACCAGTGGGACTTTGCCAGTTATGATATTCTCAGAGTCATCAAGACACCTGAGGTAGCAAACTTGGCTCTTGCTCGGCTTTGGAGATATCTTTGCCTTACTACTGTTTGACAACTGCTATCTGTATATCATGGACTTGAGGACAGAGAGCTTGATCAGCCGCTGGCCTCTGCTGGAGTACAGGAAACAAAAGAGAGGCTCCAGCTTCTTGGCAAGCAAAGCCAAGCTGAATGGGCTGGATGGGCACATTGACATGGGCTTTTTATTTTTATTTTTTGCCACCAGCATGCCTGACCACAGTATTCACCTGCTGTTGGAGCATGGCTGACACCATAAGCTACCATCACTGACTGACTTTGGATGCCAGGGCTGTGGGTTTTGGGTGCAACCTCTGTGGTAGCCGACTGCATGAACCAAAGGTCTCACCTTATGGTATCATCCCGTAGTGCACAATCATTTACAGATGTTATCCAGGAGCCAGGGCTTGGGCAGGGGAAGGCTTGGTTTATTGACATAACCGCAGCATGCTAATGGGACACACCATTGACTTAGCTTTGTTGGTCAGTATTAAGAGGATACATTTTGGGGTTTGTCATTCTTGAGTAGAATACTGTTTTATTTTTATTTTTTAAAAAATATTTTGTTATTTATTTATTTGACAGAGAAAGAGGGAGGGAGGGAAGGAGGAAGGGAATGGGCATGCCAGGGCCTCCAGCCACTGCAAACGAACTCCAGACAAATGTGCCCCCTTATGCAATCTGGCTAACGTGGGTCCTGGGGAAATGAACGTGGGTCCTTTGGTTTTTCAGGGCAAATGCCTTAACCACTAAGCCATCCCTCAAGCCCTGGAATACTGGTTTTAAATAAAGTTAAATTTAGACTCATTATCTGCTAATTGGTTGCCTAAGAAATCATAGTCTCTTATTAAAGCTTTTTTTTGGGAGGTAGAGTCTCACTCTAGCCCAAGCTGACCTGGAATTCACTATGTCATCTCAGGCTAGCCTCAAAGTCACAGTGATCCTCCTACCTTTGCCTCCCAAGTGCTGGGATTAAAGGCATGTGCTACCACACCCGGCTCTATTAAAGCTTTTTACTATAAAAATAAATAAATAAAGACTTAAAGGTAGAGTCAGAAATACTAGAAAGGGAGTAACAAAGAACGATGGTAGAGACTTAACAGAGGCAACAGTTTTTTACCACTACTGATGTCTCCTGAGGACAAGATATCTAGAACTGCTGGGAGGGAACCCAAACAATTATTCAAAGGGACAAGGACTATGAAACACAGGTCAACTGCATATGGAGACAAACTAACTATCCCTCTGTTTAGAGTGCAACAGAGGGCTGAAGAGATGGCTCAGCAGTTAAAGGCAATTGCTTGTAAAGTTTGAAAGCCTGATTCCTCAGTACCCATGTAAAGACAGATGCACAAAGTGGTGCATACATTTGAAGTTCATTTGCAGTGGCAGGAGGCCCTGGTATACCCATCTTCATAATTTCAAGAGGCACAGAATGAAAGCAGCTGTCATGTTAGTATGTAAGCTGACCCTGGCTGAAAAGTATCTCCTCTCACCTCAGACAGGTCAGGCAAAATAACTTAATCCCTCCCTTCCTCCTAAATCAGAACTGAAAGTACATGACACCAAAGACAAGAAAGTATATTAAGAAAAAAGAGAAGGGACTAGATTCAAGGAAGGGTAAAAGAACCAGGAAATTAGATTTCTCCTCCTCTGGCTACTATGTTTTAGGTTTCTAGGAAACTACACTGGGCCAAATGTTTTGTCAGAAGTAAGTATCATCAAAGTACAGCAGGGACTAGTTGGAGAGAAGAAGGGAGGCAGCAGAGAGAGAGGGATAAAGGAGGTTATGATCATGGTACATTTGTATTCGGTTGTCAATACAAAGTTACAAACAAGTAAATATCAGTGATGTTTTGCGGAAGACAATCAAGAAGGGAAGGAGATCCAGGCATGGTGGCACACATGGAGGCAGAGGTAGGAGGATTGCTGTAAGTTCGAGGCCAGCCTGAGACTACACAGTGAATTCCAGGTCAGTCTAGGCTATAGTGAGACCCTACCTCAAAAAAAAAAAACACAAAATAAATAAATAAATAATAAATAATAAAAAAGATGAAGAAGAGGAAGAGGAAGAAGGGAAAGACATGAAAAGAAAGGAGCTCTAGTACCTGGCCTGGAGATCCTTCCTGCGCTGCCACCTTTACTGCTGCCAATGCTGTCCCCTCGGGTGAGGATAGAGATCCCACTGAAGCTGCTGGCTTTGGTGACAGGGGGTCGCATGCTCCGGACAGAGCCATCTGAGTCTGTGCTGCTCCAAGGACGGGGCTCCAGGGATTTGAGTTCGCTGTCTGTGCTACTCTGGCGGCTGCTCGAGGTACGGCTCAGCCCTTCACGGTTCCCCCTGCAGAGACCACAGTGGTCAGCGCACCCCCCACCCACCACTTCAGCAGAAGGGCCAGGAGAGGTCATTTTTATTCTCTCAGTAACAAATAGGGGGCATGGACACTGACTTCATGGTAGTTAGATGGTCAACTAAGATTGATAGGAGCAGACAGAACAAGATCCAGTACAGAAACAGTACAGAGGCAAATCTGAAAGACAGTGAGCTCACTGGCAGCTAATTCATTTGTGGGACCAGAGGTGGATGGGAAGCCACACACGATGCCAAGATTGGCTATGGTCTCTTCCCCACACCTTGTGGGGATCCCACACATGCACGCGGTAGCAGCAACTTCTGGGAGTTCTTGAAATAAAAGGACTCTTAGAAGTTACTGTTTGTTGCTAGAAGGCAAGAGTAGCCATTGGCATGGGTAAGTTCCACAGCAGATCTTCCACATAACATGCGTCCAAGCTAGCAGAGAGCTGATTATGGGTATCTTTCAAGAATTTGGAAGAAGAGTATAGTGGACAGTCTGACAGTCCCAACCTGTTTTGTGGAAGTTCCATGTTACATCTGAGAACAATAGAGTCCAGAGTCTCTAAGGGCTAAAATCCTCAGGAAAATCAAATATACTCTTAAGATTCAGGGTGGCAAGGGGCAGAGGGCTTGACTATAACTGTCTTCACATTCATAATCTCACTCATCTGGGAAAGGCATAAAGCTACTGGGAAGGGGTTCTTCTGCTCTCCTGTTGCTCTGAAATGTCAGTGTTATTCTGGTATTACAATCTTGGCCTGTAGTTATAAACAGTATGCTTCAAAAGAGTCAGTTTGACCCTAGACTCTGTATGGAACTCTTACTGCTTCTTGATTCACATATAATCAAGAACCTGCTATTTTTCTTCACTCTGGTACCCCTGCCCCACATTCTAAAAACTTCTGGCCTTGGGGAACCAAACGATGACTTACAGACTAGCTTGGCCAAATCTTAATAGTTCAGGTTCCCTCCAATACCATCCTACCCAAAACAAATAGAAAATACCATTTTGGCCACCTTAGCCCTAAGGCTAGGCTCAAAGTTACTCTACTTAAGACATTTTTCTTTTGTTCCCTGTGTACCCCTATTCAAATGATCCCATTATGAAACCCAGGCTGGCCTGAAACAGAGAGTCCTCTTGCTTTAGCCTCTAAAGTACTGATATGGCAGGTGTGTGCTACCTTGAGTGGCTTAGGGTCACTTCAGTTTTTTTTTTTTTCAAGGTAGGGTCTCACTCTAGCCCAGGCTGACCTGGAATTCACTATGGAGTCTCAGGGTGGCCTCGAATTCACGGCAATCCTCCTACCTCTGCCTCCCGAGTGCTGGGATTAAAGGCGTGCGCCACCACGCCCGGCTCAGTTTTTTTTTTTTTTAACAAGATCATTTATTTTTACTTTATCTTTATTTATTTATTTGAGAGAGAAAGAAAGAGGCAGAAAGAGAGAGAGAAAATGGGCACTCCAGAGCCTCCAGCCACTGCAAACAAATTCCAGACCCATGTGCCACCTTGTGCATCTGGTTTATGTGGGTCCTGGGGGATAGCACCAAGGTCCTTCGGCTTTGCAGGCAAACACCTTAACCACTAAGCCATCTCTCCAGCCCAACACTTCTTCAGTTTTTATTAACTATGCCAACCATAGCTAAGAACACATGGGCACAGCTGACTAGGAATATGCCAGTTCTTCTCTGCTACCCCAAGTAATGCATATGGGAATGTATGTATGTATGTATGTATGTATGTGTGTATGTGTGTGTGTGTGTGTGTATATATAAATATATAAATATATAAATAAATAAATATATATATATATATATCAGTGATTCTCCTCTGTATAGTTAAGACTAGGGGACTGCAAATACTCCTGTTTCCCCTAATACTTAACCCTTTCTCTTGAAATGTTAAAAAGCAGAAAGTGAGATAAGCAAGAGACATAAATCAGGAATTCTCCAGGAATAGAACAGGCCTGAAATGAGAGACAACAGTTTTGTCCCAATGGACAAAAGCGTATTGACAGAACTCAGTTACAACACAAGTCTGTGGGATGAGGAGATAGAGTGGTGCCAGTGGATGAGTATGCTCATTACATGAATTCTGCAAGACAATCTAATGGCCTTTTCTGCCTGTATCAAACACTGTTATCTACTAGAGCAACCATGCCAGTCACTTTCTCTTGCTACCCAGGGTAGACAGTAAGAAGGCAACTTGAAACCAAATACCTTGGGAAACTATGGCCAAAATGGCAGTGCTTCTGTACTCATCTAGCTTCCCCAATACAGTGGGGGTCAAATGCTCAAAATGCGATTATCTGGTGATCAGTTTCTCTCTACACATAAACTAGTCCCTACTCATGTCTTCCATTTCACTAACAGTAAGATATGACCTAGAGAGATGGTTCAGCAGGTCAAGGAACTTGCTTGCAAAGTCTGATGGCCTGGGTTCAATTCCCCAGTAACCACATAAAGCCTGATGCACAAAGTAGCTCAAGCATCTAGACTTCGTTTGTAGTGGCAGGAGGCCCTGGCATGTCCATAATCCCTCTCTCTCTCTCTCTCAAGTCAATAAATAAAAATATACATTATTTTGAGTTTTTCAAGATAGGGTCTTAGCCGGGCGTGGTGGTGCACGCCTTTAATCCCAGCACTCGGGAGGCAGTGGTAGGAGGATTGCCATGAGTTCGAGGCCACCCTGAGACTCCATAGTGAATTCCAGGTCAGCCTGGGCTAGAGTGAAACCCTACCTCAAAAAACCAAAAAAAAAAAAAAAAAAAAAAAAAAAAAAAAAAAAAAAAAAAAAGATAGGGTCTTGTTCTAGCCCATGGTGACCTGGAATTTACTATGTAGTCTTAGGCTGGCCTCAAACACAGCGATCCTCCTATCCAAGCCTCTGGAGTGCTGGGATTAAAGGCATGTACCACCACACCTAGCGAGGTATGTATGTATGTATGTATGTATGTATGTATGTATGTATGTATGTATGTATAGGCAATTAAGAGCAGCTACAAATTCAATTCTGAGAAATGGACTGGGTTGTGTGTATGTCAGAGATACAGGGTTAAGGATAAAAAACATTCACATTTTGATATCTTATAAAATCAGAGCTGAATTAAGGTGTTTTTCTTTCTTTTTGTACATGTATGTATGTGACATTATGTATGGAGGGCGGAGGGCAGAGGTCAATGTCTTACTCTATCACTCTCCACCAGGTGTGTGTGTGTGTGTGTGTGTATGGTGTGGAGTATATTATGGGTGGTATATGCATGTATGTGTGGTGTGCAAATGGGTGCCCCTATGTACATGCCTGCAGAGGCCAGAGGACTATGCCCAGTTGCATGTCCTCTTATTGCTCATCTACATATTTGCTTCTTGGAGACAGGGTCTTTCTCTCTCAACCCAGGGCTGCTGTTTCTTAGTCAGCCCATGATTCTCTGTTATCTGTCTCTACCCACCCTCACAGACTGGGGTTATATATGTGTGTGGTCATGCCCAACCTATTACTTGGATTCTGGGCAGCCAATCTTGGCAGTCTCCAGCCTGAGAGGCCTTCAATGCTTAGGTGATAAGAGCTCTTAACTGCTGAGACATGTCCCCAGCCCCGCTCCACACTATATATATATATTCCCCCCCCCTCCCAAGGCAGGGTCTCACTATAGCCCAGGCTGATCTGGAATTCACTATGTAGTCTCAGGCTGGCCTCAAACTCACAAGTGATCTTCCTACCTCTGCCTCCCGAGTGCTGGGATTAAAGACACGCACCACCACACCCGGTGACCTTATATTTTTGAAACAGGGTTTCTCACTGAACCCAGAACTCAGAGTGGGCTAGACAAGACAGCCCGTAAGCCCTGGGGCTTTTCCTATCTTGCAAGCACTACCGAATGAGCCATGCTCCTAAAACCTCTTTTTTTTTTTTTTTTTCTTATTTTAAGACAGGGTCACATGCAGCATAGGCTCAAACTTGCTATGTGACCTTGAACTCCTGATTCTTTTGCCTCCATCTCCCAAGTGCTGGAATTATAGGCATGTGTTACAATGCCTTGCTCCCAACTGACTGACTAGCTGATTTAGAGACAGGGTCACATGAATCCTCTGTCTGTATTGCCCTAGTGCTGGGATTATAGGTGTGCCACCATGCCCAGTTTATGTGGTGTGGGGAATCAAATCCAGGGTTTCCCGAATGGTAAGCAAGTATTCTACCAGCTGAACTACATGCCATGCAACTGGAATGGTTTAGTATTTACAAGTAAATTTAGTTTCTCCAAGTATTAGTCCATTCTGTTGGATCTGGGGAATGAGAAGGGAGGCCTTGTGGAAGAGCTAACAATAAACAGCAATAAATCTTAATGTGGCTTATTTATTAATTAATAGAGTACTTCTAAAGAATTGGGAAACTGCCATAGTTATTGCCAATGTGGATAACGGAATTTGGTGTACTGTATTTGTTTTAAAAACATAAACTGGAACAGAAAGGCATAAAGCAGTTAGACAAAAACAGCTTCTACTCAGTTAGAATTCAAACTAGGAGAAAAAGCCACCCCTTTTAAGGGTCCATGACGATGAATTTGAAATCATTAATTTTTCAAAGTCTGTGTGCATGTGAGAGAGTAGGTGTGTGTGCAACATGATGAGGATAAGGAGGTCAGAGAACAGCTTTTGGGTTGGTCTTTGCCTATCTACTTCATTTGAGACAGGGCTTTTTGCTTTGTATTCTCACTCAGCTTTCTTTGTTGTGCTCACCAAAAGCTTCTAGGAAATTTTCCTTTTTCTACCTTTGATTCCCCAGTTCCCATGTAAAGCCAAATGCACATGGTGGTGTATGCATCTGGAGTTCATTTGCAGTGGCCCTGGAGTGCCCATTCTTTCTCTCTCTCATGCGAACACATAAAAAATATTTTGGGGCTTAGCGGTTAAGGCACTTGCCTGCAAAACCTAAGGACCCAGGTTTGACTCCTTAGTACGCACATAAGCCAGGTGCACAAGGTGGCACACACATCTGTAGTTCGTTTGCAGTGGCCAGACGCCCTAGTGTGCCCATTCTCTCTATATCTGCCTCTCTCTCAAATAAATAAATAAAAATTAAATTGAAAATTTTTTAAGTAAAATAAATGATGAGAAGAGGAAATGAAGAACTAGGAATGAGGCCTCTAATATGAATTCTATTGTGGTTAGGATTAAAAAATAGATAAACTCTTTGTAAAGAGTTAGTACTGAATTACAGTGTTAAATACTCAAGGTCTCTGTACTCTATAGTTTCATTGTCAGTAAACCGGGAAGAATATATTTAAAATGGTACTAGTATAGGATCCTAAGTAGTATTTCTCTTACCTCTACCTTATATTATCCTTTGTGGGTGGGACTGAGAGATTGAAATGAACAGGAGATTCTTATGTTCGTTTTGTGGAAGAATGGAGAACATTAGGCACTAGGAAAGTTAACAAAGCAAGCAGCAGCTTTCACCAGCATGAAGGGTAATACACAACATGCTCTTAGTCCATTCTATAGCAGACAGGTCCTTTCTGCGGTCAACTTGTATATTACATTATCTCAAAGAGAAAATTATATAAACACACAGAGGCATCTCTCTATATATTTATATATGTATATATGTTATTTTTTTTCCTAAAGACACAAACTATTCCCTGCTCTGGGTTCAGAGAATAGCTTTCCACATCTGTCCATAAAATCAGAAAAGGTAGCCAGAAAACACCTGCTTTTTACCTTACTATATACTTGTTTGCATCTTTCAAAAGTGCCCCATTCCAGCAAACTTCTGGGAGAGACAGGACCTGTCCCAGTCACAACTAGTTGGTTCCCATCGCCACCTACTCAGGACTCAAAATGAAATCAGCAACAATAAAAATAAAGTCACTGAGAAGGAGTCATTTTTTAAAAAATGGGAAAAAATTATCTAATATTATAGAAGAAACCACAAATTTATTATTCCACAAGCAGCCATGCATGGAGCAAACCCACTCCACTGAAAAGATTAGAGCAAAACAAAATTAAAAATAAAGAGATAGATCACACACAGGTACCTAAAAATCTGCCTTCTCTTGTGAGAGCTAGAAGAAAAAGCTTCTTTGGAGAGTCTGTTGGTTAACAGCAAAACAAAAACAAAACAAAACAAAAACAGCATCATTACAGGATTATATTAACCTCACCGACACAGCTCAACAAGAAGCAGAGAACATGCTAAGCAGTACTAACCTGATGTCATTTAGATATCCGTTCTGGCCAGTCTAGGTGAGGGGGAGAAAACGGAAAATAACTTATAAGAAAATAGCATGGCATAACGGAAAAGGATGTCCAAAGTCCTCAAACCAAAGCTCACCCCACCAGCAGGGAGAGAGGGAGCAAGGACAGGATAACCCACACCCACACCCCCAATCTAACTTCTCACCTTCAATGGGAAAGAATATTTGCCATTTTTAGCCTTTCCACAGTGTTTAAAAATGAAGAATAACAAAGGGTAGAATATGGAAAGGAAGAGGAAAGTTATTAACCTAATTGTTATTTCCTTTTTAGTTCTAAATTTATTGCTCTAGGAATTAAACAGTGCAATAACTGATGTGCTTGATATGTTCAAAGGAAAGGGGAAAGGGAGACATGAAAAAAAACTTTGGTGTTTGTAAATCAACCTCAGTGGCTATTCTCTTTGTCTTTCCATTGGCCAAAATGAAAGACATTGTGACCTGAGCCCCAAGGGTAGTAGGATATTGGGGAACCAGATACTTTTCAGAGCCTAAAAAACAACAACAACAACAAAAAATACCAGATCATTAAAAGCCTGAAATAGTCCCACTGGAGTCATTTTCTGACGAAACCACTGAACTGAATGAAGTGAACATTGTGGTAGACTCCCAATTCTCAGTAAAAGGTACCAATAGGGTTCAGCTGCTGAGCACAGCAGGCTCTGCACAGAGCAGAGACTACAATGAGCAGCTTTCCCAATACACAGCTCAGGCTTCAGAGAAGGCTGTAGCAGCAGCATTTCCATCCGAACACCCTTCTTGCCTCTTCCCTTCTTTTTGGCCTGCCTCCTGTCCCTAATCCATCCCATAGATAAACCTATAACTCTACTCTTAATCACTCCCTCAAACTGACCAGGCTTCTCTCCACATGGAATCTTTGGAGGAGAGTGGGCTTTGGACATTTTTCCTCATCTAGACCTTCTGAGATTCCTCAGGCCTCTACCGCAACAAGAGCTAGGAAGCACTGAAACAAAAGGGATATATCCATACGGATTTACCAAAGAATCCATGTGTTAGTACAGGCTTGAGAGACTAGGAATCAGGAGAGAAAAGGAGAGAAGAGCTCACTTTTTATCATGGCTGCAGGTAGGTATATATGCCAGTGTTGTTGATAATTAGTCCCAATATCCCTATTATGAAAGCTGTTTGTGCTTTCAGATCATAGGACTTTGTAAGGGACTTGGCATGGTGGGGCTGTCATTTTCCACGTGTCAGTGAAGCAGAGGAGCATACACAGATAGTAAACTAGGCTGCCCTTGCTGGTACTACCTAATCTGAAGAGCCTAGAGCAGGGTGAGCTAAGGAGAGGTAGTTTTCATTAGGGGTTTGTTAAGATCATGGACTCTGAAGCCAAAATGCTTTGAATTTAAAAAAAAAAAAAAAAAAAAGGCTGGGCATGGTGGCACACACCTGTAATCCTAGCACTCAGGAAGCTGAGGTAGGATGATTGCTGTGAGTATGAGGACAGCCTGGGACTACAGAGTGAGTGTCAGGTCAGCCTGAGCTATACTGAGACCCTACCTTAGAAAAACCAAAACCAAAACAAAACAAACAACCTCCCCCAAAACAAAACAGCACTTTTACTAACTAGCTATCTGATATTGTGTTGGTATTTAACCTTTCTGTGTCTTAGTTTCTCATTTATAAAATGAGAAAACAATGTAAACAATTTTACAAGCCTGACGCAAAGATTGCTTGAGTTAATCTACATACAATGTTAAGAACAGTGCCTAAAAGATAGTAAGTAAGCACTACATGAACATTTGTTAAAGCATTTGTTATGAGCACCAACCTGCTCTATCCACAACTTAGGGTCCTCACTGGCCCAACCATGTACAAATGACATCTCTCCTCTCATTCCACCCAATCGTTTCGCAGTAAAGGTAGTGAACCTTCTTTGGGCTGCAGGGGAATAATTTGGAGGACAGACTCTTCTGACTCAAAATGGAAGTCTACAAAACAGAAGGTAAGAAGATTCCTTCTCCTTTAGGCCACAAGGCTTACTGTAGATCACTCCCCAGTGAGGATCCTTAGAAGCAAAGGGCTCTCTCAAGACAATGGAGCAAGTACACAGGAGTTCAATTTTAGCTGAATTTGGACGATATTTTTTCTGAGTGAGGTGATGATGACAAGGTAAACACATGTGTCTTGTATGTGTGATATAGAAATGGGGGTGATACTTTGATGAGAGAGGAAGAATGGGAGAATGAGAGGAGAGTAGTGTCCCTCCAAGTGTACTGATTTGAAACTTCCTTTGCTGCGAATTTAAACGTGAAATGTTCTCATATCTAAATCCAACATTTTTTTGAGATCAGCTTATCTCTTGATTGGCCATACTCTTTCCTGAAATTCTGCTATACATTACTTTTGCTGGTAGGCAAAGGCAACCAGATCCAGGGGTAACAAGTATATTTAATTATACAGCCCACAGTTTTTAAGAATAACGTTGCTTAGACTTTACTATACTGCTTTTTGGACCATGGGGCCATTCCTGTTCTAGGAAGCAAGGTAAGAAATATAGGAAGAAGGAGACTTTCCATTCAGGCAGTGACTAGAGGAAATAGGGGCTCACTTTGTGCATATGGAATGTGGAGCCTTCAGAGGACAATGCCAGAATAGCCTCTTATCATCAACGTATCCTAAAAACAAAGCTGGCCAGACAAGATGACTATGGAGCCTGTGTGGATGCCAAGTCTTCCACTTAGAAGCAAAGATGGCTAAAACGGATAGTGCGAGGCTAACGTGGGAGGACGGTTTCACAGGCAAGATTCAGGGCCCTTTCATCAGCCCTGCCAAAGCCATTCTACTTTTAGTCTAGTCATATCTACCAAATTCAGCCACTCCAAGTTTTTGATCTCTATTTTCCATATAGTAGAATATATTCAAAAATTACAAATAAAAGCCTGTAGCTTCCCAATAAGCCACATTTAATTTTAGAGAGCAAATCTGGGACTGACTGATGTTGGTTTTCAAAAAAAGAGAGAAACAAAAAAACCCAACAACATTTATGGAGGGTTCATTCCATTCACAGTTCCAAAGATTAAGAGCTAAAAGCTATGGGCCGACAACTCTCAGAAGCTACACTTACCTCTCGGGCAAATATTCTCTCTCGGACCCTTTGATATTCCTCCTCTCTCTCTTCTATTGACTTGCTCCTCCTTCCATCCTGCAATGGAACTCTGATCTAGATCGATGAGCAGAATTAAGCTAGTTAAGTTCTCCTCGTACTGCAAGCTCACTGCACACCAGCAAGGAAGAGAAACCGGGAAAGTTTATAGTTGCCATCAAAAAAATGGAAAAAAGAAATAAAATTTCCAGTCGTGGACAGGTTTCACTGGGTACATCTGACCATGCAGTTTGGGAGATCAGCTTTTCTGGATGGTTGACAACTTGCCATCCCCCCCCACCCCACAGAGTATCAAGAACAACTACTTATAAAGACTGAGTTGCTTTTCTCAAGTAACCAGGTACTGTTCCGTCAGTAAGGATCAAGAAACATTGCTTTAGAGGGCAAGCAAGGGAGAGAAGAAAGCTAGAGAGGGGAAAAAAATGTGTTTAGCAAAGTTGAGAGTAAAGGAAGTTTACAGAACTAGCACCTAATATTATCTCTTCTTTTGTTCTTAATGCCACAGCCTGAAGACCCAAGTCATACATGGCTTAGCAAAGAGGACTTGGAAATGAAATCTCAAGGGTGAAGCTAAACTTAATGCCTACACATTTTTTCCTATTTTAATTTTAGCAATTGAGTGAGTGGAGAACAAGAAAACACAGAAATAAAGAACAAAGAGAACAGAGCAACACAGAGAGAAACAGAAAGAAAAAGAGAATAAAACAGAAAGAAATAGGCAGAGAAGGAAACAGAGAAATGAGGTACAGTGGAAGGAGAGGAGAGAAAAACAGAAAGGGAAAAATTTGAAGACAATGGAGGACAGAGAGAACTTTGTTCTCTGACAAATACAGTGAGGTGAGCAGCAGGGCTGTCTGGTGGGCAGATGACCCACGCTGGCTAGACACCACCTAACTTCCTACCATTGCTTGTTCCTCTCCTGGCCTGCCATTTGTGAACACTGTCCTGAGAAGGGTATACAAAGGACCCTTTTCCATAATGCTCATAAAAGCAAGGAGCTGAGAGAACTCAGCAAATGAGTGTTATCAGGCAACAGACAATTCTGACCTTCAATCTAGAGGCTTTGGAAGCTTCAGAAAGGCTTTAAGGAGTCTGCTGTTCGGGGCTAACACTCTTGATCTTTTCCAGTCTCCCAAAGAAGCCACATATCTGACTAGATACAATTCACACTATTCTTTAGAATTTTGGTCTACTAACTGTCCTACTAATTCCACTCCAAGAAGGCCCAAGACCCACAAGCTAGCCCAGCCCCCAGCACTGGTGAACCAATGACAGAGCAGAAATAGCATCATGGGTTGAGGTCAGGCAGAAACTAAGCTCTGCCACCTCTCAGTAATGTGACTTTAGGCAAGTAACATAACATTTCTTACACTCAGTATTTTTACATGTAAGCAGGGGGTGGGGGCTAATAACCTCACCTACATTGAGTTGTGGAGAGGATTACAAGAGATACTGCACATAGTGTGTTTAAAGCAAAGCCTAGGACAGAGAAAACAACAAAATAGTAATACTATGCTTGTTATTAATATCACAGCCAGAAAGTGCAGAGTCTACCCAATAGAGATCAAGCTTGAAGCCAAGAGATGGAAAGTACACAGAAGAACAGATTTCCTTCTGTCCCAATATGCATTTAGCCCTGAATAACTTGATCTGTGGAAAAGGGGTTTTGGGAAAATGCAGAGAAGGGCATCAGGATGGAAAGGCTCTTTCTCATTTTTTTTTAAATTGCTTTTTGTGAGTTTCTTTGCTTTCAATCAGTCCCAATATGTTTGTCCACATTACATAATGGCACCTTTCTTAAAAGGACTCCCTGTAACATTCAAGTAGCAAATAAGAAAGGTCCTGGTTTAAACACCATGTAGCAGTCCAAGAAAACTAATTTTGATTCTAAAGTTAAGATATTGTTATAATTATCATCCATTACTGAGATTCATATTGGCTCTTCCAAACCACACTCTCAAGTCTAATCCCCTTTGGAGGGCAAGCAGATGCAGGATAGTTCAAAATTATCCACTTAACTAAGAAAACTAACCCCGAGTCTTTTACTATCTGAAGCTTGAGCCAAAGGTCAGGGCAACAGCCAGGCCCACTATAAATGATAGGCCAGTTTGTTAATTTCTTATTTCCCCATGACCAGATTACAAAGGGGCTACAGTCTGAAGTTCCAGCATTCAAAGTCAAATTAACTCACCTTGTCGGAAGGAGTTAGGAAAAGATTAAGGAGTTTTCATAAAGGGATCAGTGATACCTTTATAACTTGTTAAATTAGACCATTACTTTGTCAGTTCAAGGCTAGCCCTGAGCTATCCTAATAAGAGTGGAAGTGGGATAAGGTAGCTTCTGTAGTTCTCTAAGTTAAATCCTATTAGAGAAAAAAAAAGAATGAAGCCATCAGCAGGATGAAGGCTGAGCAAGGAGGAACCTTGCTTTGTCCAAAGGACAAACAGTTGGAAGTCAGTGGCAGACCTAAGGGGCTGAAGGCCAAATGAGATCACCTAGTAGACCTTGGCACCATGTTTCTTTGGGGCTAAGAGAGTGGCTTCTAGCTTAATAATTGGAGTCAACTTCAATGTGAAGCCAAAGTCAACTCAGTGTAAAGCTCAATATATTTTTCCATTTTAAGATTTTTAAATTTTTTCCATCCCACAGAAATACTTCTCCCTTCCCAGTTTCTCTTACTGCAGTATCTGTACAGGCCCACCCTCTTCCATTCTTCACCTGGTTGTCATCCCGGTCTATGCTGGCATCATCTCTCTTGAGAATGAATCTCTGTTGAAACTCTGTATTCTTCTCATCCTTTATATGTTCTGAGAACCTCTGTTCAGGGCTGAGATTGGGAAAGAAATACAAAAAGAGGGGAAGAAAGGCTTCTTGTTAGGAAGTAGTCCTAGGTACAGCTCTCCTAAATCCCACAACCCTATTCAGAGGATACCTGGAGCCAGGTATCCAAAGGTCAAATAAGTCATTTGAAGGTTTTAATGAAATATTTTGTCTATTCTATTCCCTCTCTCTATCCTTTTCCTTCCTTCTCTCCTTTCCTTTTTCTCCCTTCTTTTGCCTCCCTCCCCCTTCTTTCTTTGAAGACAAGGTCTCATAGAACTCAGGTTAGCCTTGAACTTGAACTGATCTTCCTACCTCTACCTCCCAAGTGCTGGGAGTACAGGCAAGCATTACCACATCTGGCTTATGTCTGTTCTTTATACATCTATAAATTCTTTCAAAATTGTGCCTGTCTTCTAAGTAAAGGTAAAGAAAAAGAAGAGACCAGCCTTCATGAAATATCAGTGTCTCTATAATCTATCTCTAATTAATGCCTTGCAAAAAGGGCAGTGTGGGGCTGGAGAGATAGCTCAGTGGTTAAAGTGCTTGCTTGCAAGGGCTGACAGCCTGGATTTGATTCTCCAGTACCCATGAAAGCTAGATGTACAAAGTGGTGCGTACATTTGGGGTTCATTTGTAGTGGCAAGAGACCCTGGTGCACCCATTCTCTCACTCTGTTTATAAATTTATTGTTTTAAGGGACAGGTGGGTTGGAGAGATAGCTTAACAGTCAAGGCGCTTGCCAGAAAAGCCAAAGGACCAAAGTTCTATTCCCCAGTACCCATGTAAAGCCAGATACACATGTGTCTGGAGTTCATCTGCAGTGGCTGTAGGCCCTGGTAGGTCCATTCTCTCTCTCTCAAATAAATAAATAAAATTATCTTTAAAAATATTATTTATTAGACAGAGAGAGAGAATGGGCCTGCCAGGGCCCCCAGCCACTGCAAACAAACTCCAGATGCATGTGTCCCCTTGTGCATCTGTCTTACATGGGTCATGGAGAACCAAACAAGGATCCTTTGGCTTTGCAGGCAAATGGTTAACCCCTAAGCCATCACTCCAGCCCTCTTTTATTTTTCTTTGAGGTAGAGTCTCAATCTAGCCTAGGCTTACCTGGAATTCTTCATGTAGTCTCAGGGTGGCTTCAAACTCACAGTGATCCACCTACCTTTGCCTCCTGAGTGCTGGGATTAAGGGTATGTGCTACCATGCCTGGCTAATATATAAAATATTTTAAAAAAGAAAATTTAAAAAAGGGCAGGTGTGATATCACATGCCTTTAATCCTAACACTTGGGAGGCTTAGGCAGGAGGATCACTGTGAGTTCAAGGCCAGCCTGGGGTACAGAGTTCCAGGTCTGCCTGGGCTAGAGTGAGACCCTGCTTCAAACAAAAAATAGAAACTGATGATATATAATGATCCCCCCAATAGAAAAGAAATCTGGTTCTACATCTACCTCTTGTATCCTAGCAGGTAATCCCATAAAAGTTTTCCCAATCTATGGTTTTCTCCCTTACATTCTTGTGTTGCTCGTTTTGTTGATGATGACAGCCTTTCCAGTTTGATCAACATTGTGGTCCATCCCAAAATAAGCAGCTACCCGGTGTAATAGCATCCGGTGATAGGAGGTCATCTGAGGGAACTTCTTGAATTGGTTACTGAAGGGTTATCAGGAGAAAGATAAGATAATAGCAATTGTAGGCGACTAATTTTTCTTATAGTGTCTAAGGTAGAGAATATCTTAGGAGGATATTTACTCAGTGAGAGCCAAAAAAAAAAAAAGGGTTCTGTAAGTATTTGTAGATTATTTTGATCGAGTATCATTAATACTACTTCTTAAGGTCTTAGCCCCACCCAGCTAGATGATATATGACAAAGAGAAAAAGAGAAAACTTAAGAACAGTAATACCTGGGCTAAGACCTAGCTACTGAAACAATATTCTTTTTTTTTTTTTTTAACTCAAATCTATGCTATAGCTTAAAATCTTTACTTCTTTTGACAATATACTTTTTTTTTGTTTGTTTGTTTGTTTTAAGGTAGGGTTTCATTCTAGCCCAGGCTGACCTGGAATTCACTATGTATTCTCAGGGTGGCCTCGAACTCACAGTGATCCTCCTACCTCTGCCTCCTGAGTGCTGGGATTAAAGGCGTGTACTACCACGCCCAGCTCTACAATATATTTTTTAATCATTCTGCTTGCTTATTCCTAACTCTTTTTATTCACCAGTGAGTTATGTTTCAAACTTCTCATTTTCAGGGAAAGAGGAATGTTCTAAAATTATAGGTAAATTTCTTTCCAGTGCCCCACTCCCACTTATAAGTGTGTATTTCATAAAAGTAACTTACTTGTTGTCATTAATAAATTCCAGAATCTCCTGTTCTAATTTTAGCAGCATCATTCTGTCCCTGTTTAAAAAAGATTTAAACAAAACAAAACATAGCCCTCCCATAGACATTGAAATCAAGAACTGAAAACACAAGTATTTCCCCATAAAAGGTGAAGGATATAACTAAGTTCCAACAATGGACCATAACCCAGCGGCTGCTGAGCCTCACTAGACTGTCCTGTGCTAGTCTTTTTTTTTTTTGGTAGGGTCTCATTCTAACCCAGGCTGACCTAGAACGCACTATGTAGTTCCAGGCTGGCTTTGAACTCATGGCAATCGTTCTACCTCTGCCTCCCAAATGCTGAGATTGAAGGCGTGCACCACCACGCCTGGCTCTGTGCCGACCCAAGTTCCCAGGCCATAGGTCCCCTCCTACTTAGGCACTTTGTTATCCGTAACAGAAACACATGCTGCACAGTCATGTAGACACAGACTTCATGCTTAAAAGCCTAGTCACTATTTTATATCCCATTTGGATATTTATAGAAACTTAAAGCAATTATGATTTAGTTTATATACAAATCAATTATATTTTTCCTCTGAACCTTTTAATTAGTGTACTCCCAAGTTTTCATATTTGTTACTGGACTCTTCTTCCACAATTTTTCAACTTTTCAAAGAGCAGAAATATCATTGTGACAATATACTAGGTTCTTCACAAGAATATAAGCCTACACCTGAGGAAGATTTTAGGAGATGGCTACCCTAGATTCTAGTAATAAAAACTATTAGGAAGCTGCTTAGGCTCACAGGACTCTGGTATCCTTGTTCTCTCTAACATCAAGCGTGTTATTTATTACCTTGGGTTCTTTTTCAGTGTATTTACAAGAAACTCATGCAGGTCTATTCCAGTGGAGTCTGTATATTCTTGGCTGGAGTCTACAATAGAAGGAAATTTGGAAGAAATAAAACTGCCTTACATGGTATCTAATCCCAAGCCAAAGCACACAGTCTAATCAGAAATGATGAGTATGGCAAAGTAGAACCAAACTTTGATGTCTTAGCATAAAATTTCCTTGACTAACAGCTTTACAAAAGCCCCCATGACACCAGGCGTCACACCGGGCGTGGTGGCGCACGCCTTTAATCCCAGCACTCGGGAGGTAGAGGTAGGAGGACTGCCCTGAGTTGGAAGACCACCTTGAGACTCCATAGTAAATTCCAGGTCAGCCTGGGCTAGACAGAGACTCTACCTCAAAAAACTAAAAAACTTAAAAAAAAAAAAAAAAAGTCCCCATCACAACAGAAGGGAAAACTTGGGCCATAGTGCTACATCAATATTATATTGACACTCGGGAGGCAGAGGTAGGAGGATCGCCGTGAGTTCAAGGCCACCCTGAGACTACATAGTGAATTCCAGGTCAGCCTGAGCCAGAGTGAGACCCTACCTCGAAAAACCAAAAAAAAAAAAAAAAAAAAAAAAAATTGAAATACCACCTAACCACTAATAAGTATTTACTGAATATCCTGACCAAAATAAGGTTTAAAAAATATTTTCATTTATTTATTTGCAAGCGGGGGTGAGTAGCAGAGAATGGGTATCCAAGGGTCTCTTGCAACTGCAAACAAACTATAGGTGCATGTACCACTTTGTGCATTTGGCCTCACTTAGATACTGAGGAATCAAATCCAGACTGTCAAGCTTTGCAAGCAAGCACCTTTAACTGCTAAGGGATCTTTCCAGCCCTCCAAAATAAAGTTTTACTCTAGCTAATGAAAGTAGATTATAAGTAGGGGCAGACGACATTGAGTTTTCTAATGTGCCCACAGCAATGGGAGGCAGAACCAGGAAAATCCAGAAACTCATGGGCCAGCTAGACTAGTCCATGCAGCAGTAAAATGAGAGACTGTCTCAAAAAAGAAGGTGGGGGCTGGAGAGATGCCTTAGTGGCTAAGGAGCTTGCCTGCGAAGCCTAAGGACCCGGGTTTGACTTTCCAGGTCCCATGTTAGCCAGATGCACAAGGTGGTACACGTGTGTGGGGTTCGACTGCAGTGGCTGGAGGCCCTGGTGTGCCAATTTTCTCTCTGTCTCTGTCCCCCCCCCCCCAAAAAAAAAAAATACGGTGGAAGAAGGCAAACACCCTGAGCTTGACCTCAGATCTCTACACATGTGCCATGGCATGTGTGCACACACACATACACATACACACACACCATCACCACCACCACCCACATCTACACACATAAGTAAATAAATGAATAAATAAGTAAAGTCCCAATAAATAAAGTCCCAGGGCTGGGAAGATAGCCCAGTGGTTAAAGGCACTTGGCTTGTACAGCTTGCTAGCCCAAGTTCAAATCCCAAGTTACCCATGGAAAAGTGGTGCAAGTGTCTAGTGTTCATTTGCAGTGGCAAGAGGCCCTTGTGTGTGTGTACACACACACACAATAAATAAGTTAATTTTTAAAAGTCCCCTTCTTTAACAAAGATAATGAAATAGGAGTGGGATACAGTTCACATGGTAGAATGCTTACACAGCATACAGAAGAACCTGAGTTCAATTCCTAGCACCCTGTAAACCAGGTAGGGTAGTGTATGCCAGTAATCCTAGCTCTGAAGAGGTGGAGGCAGGAAAATCAGAAGTTTCAAGACTAGCCTAGTTTATACAAGTCCCTGAATAAAAATGAAAATAAAACCACCTAAACAAACAAACAAACAAAACCAACTCATTCTAGCCCTCCCTAAACCAAAATATAAATATTATGTGGAAGATCTGCTACCATGGTTATCTACATCACCGTTTATTCCATAGGATGAATCAAATCAGAGTTGACTATATTTTCTTTTCCTGGGTAGTGCCAATGCACACAGACTATCTCTGTAGCATGTGAGTCCTTAAGGTAGGGCTGGTCAAAGTGGGTAACATAGTTAGATACTTCTCCAAGCAACTAGGTAATAGAGGCTATGGCAGTCAGGACAGCAATGCCTGTGTCAGGATGAGAAAAAGCATGGAAGATCTGCAACCCCAAATGTGAGAGGCTGAGGCAAGAGGACTGCACATTCAAAGCCTGTCTTGGCTATAAGGTAAAATGAAGGCCAGCCTGGAAAACTTAGTGAGACCCTATCTCAAAATGAAGAGTAAAGGACTGGAGAGATGGTTCAACAGTTAAGGTTGCCTAATAACCTGGGTTCAATTCTCTAATAACCACGTGAAGCCAGATGCACAAAGTGGAGCATGCATCTGGAGCTCCTTTGCAATGGCTGGAGGCCCTGGTGTACCCATTCTCCCTCTCCCTCTCTCTCTCTGCTTGCAAATATTTTTAAAGCCAGGCATGGTGGCACATGCCTTTAATCCCAGCACTGGTGAGCCAGAGGTCGGAGGATCACTGTGAGTTCAAGGCCATGGAAAGACTACATAAGTGAATTCCAGGTCAGCCTGGGCTAGAGTAAAACACTACCTCAATAAATAAATAAAATTAAAAGAAAAAAAAAAAGAAAAGTAAGAAGGGGTCTTAGGATATAGCTCAGTAGTAAAGCACTTGCCTAGCATGTACAAGGACCTAGTTCAATACCCAGGAGGAAAGGAGGAGAAGAAAGCGAGGGAGGGAGAGAAGGGAGAGAGAGGGCTGACTGGGAGAGAAAGGAGAGAGAGAGATAAGAGAGAAAAAGTGAAAAAGAGAGGGCTGGCGATGTAGCTCAGTTGGCCAAGTGCTTGCCTCACATGGAGCCCTGAATATGATCTCCAGCACCACATAACCTGTAGTCTTAGCACACTCAGGAGGTGAAGACAGGAGGATCAGGCATTTAAGGCCATCCTTACCTATGGAATCAGTTCGAGGACAGCCTGGGGTACATGAAAAAAAAAAAAGCCACTATAGAAATATCCCTAAGGCAGAGAGACAGTAAAAGTTCTCACCTCTGGACAGCATCTTCCTTGGAGCCTTTTCTTTGCTTTTGTCCTTGTCTTCCTTTTCAGAAACATCCTTTGTAGACTTTTCTTCCTCCTTGTCAGAGGGGCAACTGACATGCAATTGAATTATATCCTTAAACAAAGAGGAAAAAGGATTTTTCAACTCTTATAATTCCCCTGGAATCTCAACAGAAGCAAATCCTGGCATGGCAGCTTTATCTTACAGAAGCATATATGTTGTTAACTGTTTTGGTTTGTGGTCCACTAAGGGCAGCGGGAACACTCTTCTGTCAGCAATCACAGCTTACTACAAGAGCAGCTCATTCCACTGGCTGTCCTCGTACGAGTTGGATGGTAACCTCTTGTGCCCTGGATCTCCTTGTATGTACTATCCTACATGGTCAAGATATAAAGATCTGCTGGGTGTAGTAACACAGGCTTTTAATCCCAGCACTTGGGAGGCAGAGGTAGGAGGATCAATCACCATGAGTTCTAGGTCAGCCTGGGCTATAGAGTGAGCTCCTACCTCAAAAAAAAGATACAAAGATCTCTACTTCCTGCTCTCACCTTGCTCTGCCTGACCATAAGAGCTTTTGTTTTAAAGCAACCTCTTACCCTGGAATCTTAACACTTGGGAATTGGAGGCAGGAGGATTAGCTTCAGTTACCTGGCAAGTTTGAAGTCAGCCTGGGCTTCATGAAACAAAAAAATAAATATGGGGCTGGAGCTGTTTTAAGCATGATTGTTAGCACGTAGTAGACCCTGGGTTCAATCCTGTGGGGTCTCCATGCTCAGCATCAATATGACACGGTAGTATAGGCCAGTAGCCCCAGCATTCAGGAGGTGGAGGAAGGAGGATCAAATCTAAGGTCATCCTTGGCTACCAAGGAAGTTTGAGGACTGGGATACATGAGACCCTATGTCACAACTGCTCCTTCCACCTACCAAAAAAAAAAAAAAAAAAAAAAAAAAAAAAAAAAAAATCATTCTTTTCCCTGATTTCCATGGCTGTTGAAGCTGTGGTTGCTCCACTACTGTTCTACTACACTTTACCAAACAACTACCATGCTCAAAATGTACACTTATGCTTGTAAAGGACCTACCTGGGTTTCTAGTGGCCCATCAGCAAATGGGGTGGAGGACTCCTCACATACTGCCAGACTACGGACCAACTTCAGCTTGGAATTAGACTGGAAAACAAACAATTTCACATATGTAGGCCTTTGGTGAACATTCAGAAAAGCCTTTCTTCTTTCTCAGGCTCCATAGTATGGTGATCTGTCTGCATTGAAGGCAGTCCATAACTATTGTCAGCTCTATCAAAAGCAGCTGGGACAACCACCAAAAATTCTCCAGACAGGGCCTGCTGAAGGACGTAAGGGCAAGGGGAGGGTCACTAGAGCTCCACTTGCAATCTCAAGTGACCTTTGTGACCTCAGTGCCAGCTCTACATCATGAGGAAGGAGGTCTGTGGCCTCAAGGGGAGATAAGAGTACACAGAGTGTAAAAGATCAAGGGACAATGAGCTCTATCTAAGCAGCTATGGGGAGCTGGGATACTGGGATGAGACACCTCAGTGGTTAGGCAGCTGTGGGGTTTCCATGCTCTGTAAGTAGAGCATCTGTGGGGGAAATTCCAACAGAGGAAGCTCCAAGCAGCTATGGGGATGAGGCAAGGTCTCCAAGTGGCCATGTCGTCCACAATGGGATACAACTTCTTGGTGGTATGCCTACTTTGGGGGCTCTATTTTTCTGTAAGTAACCCTATTAAACTCACTGGTTCACCAAAACTGTTTTTGTGCAATTGTGCTTTGGACTGTCAATTGTGTCCTTTGTGGGGTGGATACTCATGTATTCATGTCTCTCCACGAAAAAGTTTCACACAACAGCCTCTGTTAGCTCCTACTTCTATTATACAATATTGTTTTGCTAAGTAGGTCCAACTTATCAGTACTAGTTTATGTGAAAGATGATTCTTCTCTCACAACAGTAGATATGTTAAAAAATGACTATCTTAGCCGGGCGTGGTGGCGCACGCCTTTAATCCCAGCACTCGGGAGGCAGAGGTAGGAGGATCACCATGAGTTCAAGGCCACCCTGAGATGACAGAGTTGATTCCAGGTCAGCCTGGACCAGAGTGAGACCCTACCTCGAAAAACCAAAAAAAAAAAAAAGAAAAAAAAAAGACTATCTTGTCGGGCATGGTAGAGCACACTAATTCCAGCACTCGGGAGGCAAAGGAAGGAGGATCACCATGAGTTCAAGGCCATCTGAGACTACATAGTGAATTTCAGGTCAGCCTGAGCTGCAGTGAGACTTTACCTCAACCTTCCCCCCCACCACAGAAAAAAAAAAGACTATCTGGCGAGGTGGTAGGAAAACCCCTTCACTTAGTGTTGTTCTCTCTTTATCCCAGAAGTCCAATTTCAGATTTGAAAGTTTACTGCAGATACACAGCTGCATTGCATAGAGAAAGATATTAACTTGAGAGCCACAAGTCCTGGCTTTAAGTCCTTGTTTTGCACTTAACAAGCTATAAAACTGAGCAAATTACTTGACCTTTCTGGGTCTGTTTTATCTCAACAGAGTTGAGATAAAAATACTTAAAGGGCCTAGGTGTGGTGGCACATGCCTTTGATCTAATTCCAGTACTCTGGAGGCAGAGAACGGAGGATACTGTGAGCGTCAGGCCAGTCGAGAGCTATTGCGTGAATTCCAAGTCAGCCTGGACTGAAGTGAGACCTTGCCTCAAAAATATCAATAAAATAAAAATTGAACTGGAGAGATGGCTTAGTGGTTAAGGTACTTGCCTGCAAAGCCTAAGGACCCAGGTTCTATTCCCCAGAACCTACGTAAGCCAGATGCACACGGTAGCACACATGTCTACAGTTTGTTTGCAGTGGCTGGGGGCCCTGGTGGGCCCATTCTCATTCTCTCTCAAATAAAAACATAAGTAAAAATTAAAAAATATTTTTTCCTTTCTCTCTCAAATAAATAAAATATTTTAAAAAGAGGGGGCTCGTCCTGGGCGTGGTGGTGCATGCCTTTAATCCCAGCACTTGGGAGGCAGAGGTAGGAGGATCATCGTGAGTTCAAGGCCACTCTGAGACCACGTAGTGAATTCCAAATTCCAGGTTAACCTGAGCTAGAGTGAGACCCTACCTCAAAAAAACAAAAAAAAGGGGGGGGGGCTGGAGAGATGGCTTAGCAGTTAAGGCACTTGCCTTTGAAGCCTAAGGACCCAGATTAAATTCTCCAGTGTCCATCATGTAAGCCAAATGCAGAAGGTGGCGCATGCATCTGGAGTTCCTTTGCAGTAGCTAGAGACCCTGGTATACCCATTCTCTCTCTTTATCTCTATCTGCCTCTTTCTCCCCCTCTCTCAAATAAATAAATAAAATATTCATAAAAATAAAGCCGGTTGTGGTGATCCCAGCACTTAGGAATTTAGGAGGCAGAGATAGCAGGATCGCCATGAGTTTGAGGACACCCTGAGATTACACAGTGAATTCCAGGCCAGCCTGGGTTACAGTGAAACGCTACCTCAGAAAAAATAAGATAAAAAGGGGGCTGGAGAGATTGCTTAGTGGTTAAGGCACTTGCCTGGAAAGCCTAAGGACCCAGGCTTGATTCCCTAGTACCCATGTAAAGCCAGATGCACATGGTGGTACATGTGTCTGGAGTTCATTTGTAGTGGCTATTGGCCCTGGTGTGCCCATTCTCTCTCTCTCAAATAAATAAATAAAATATTAAAAATATTTTAAAAAATAAACACGTAAAGGGGGTGCCAGTAGTGGTGGCTCGTGCTTTTATTAGTTATTTATTAGAGAGAGAGAGAGAATGAGTATGCCCAATGAACTCCAGATACATGTGGCACTCTATTTATCTGGTCTTATGCAGGTACTGGTGAATTGAACCCTGGACATCAGGATTTGCAAGCAAGTACCTTTAACTCCTGAGCCATCTCTCCAACCCAGCTCATGATCTTAATCCCAGCATGCAATAGGCCAAGGTAGGAGTGTCATCTTGAGTTTAAGGACAGCCTGGGCTACAGAGTGAGTTCCAGGTTAGCCTGGGATAGAGTGGGCTGGGGAGATAGCAATGGCTCAGTCAGTAAAGCCCTTGCCTTTACACGTATGAGTTCAATCTCTAGTACATTAAAAAAAGGAAGGGAAAGGATGCACCAGCCTGTAATTACAGCACTGGGGAGGCAGAGAAATAAGGATCCCTGGGTTCATTGGCCAGCTTGTCTAGCCTAATTGGTGAGTTCCTATCCAGTGAGAGACTCTGATTCTCAAATGTGCAGATAGCATTCTTATTTTTTGTCTTTAAAAAATTGTTATTTTTAAAATTTTTAAATATTTATTATTTGAGACACAGAAAGAGGGAGGGAGGGGGAGAAAATGGGCGCAAGAGGGCCTCTAGTCTGCAATGAACTCCAGATGAACATACCACCATGTGCATCTGGCTTACCTGGGTATTAGGAAATCAAACTTGGGTCCTTAAGCTTTGCAGTGAAGCATCTTAACTGCTAAGTCATCTCGCTAGCCCTATTTTTATTTGTTAATTTGCAATCAGAGAGAAAGAAGGGTTGAATGGGTATGCCAGGGCCTCTTACCTACAAATGAACTCCAAGTGCATGCACAACTTTTTGTGCATCTGGTTTTACATGGGTATTGAGGAACTGAACTCAGATCATCAGGCTTTCAAGCAAGCATCTTTAACTGCTGAGCCATCTTTTAGTCTTTTTTTTTTTTTTTTAATTTTTTGATTCAGGGTCTCACTCTAGCTCAGGTTGACCTGGAACTCACTCTGTAGCTCAAGCTGGCCTCAAACTCACAAAAATTCTCCTACCTCAGGCTCCTAAATGCTGGGATTAAAAGTGTGTGCCACCATGCCTGTCTAGTGGATGGCATTTTTGAGGATGACACCTGCAGTTTCTCTCTGGCCTCCATATACACGTGTATACACCCACATATGCATTAAAAAATACTAATGGGGGGGCTAGAGAGAGCTCAGTAGTTAAAGGCGCTTGCTAACAAAGCAAGCTGTCCAGGGCTCGATTTCCCAGTGCCCATGTAAAGCCAGATGTGGGGCTGGAGGGATGGCTTAGTGGTTAAGGCATATGCCTGCAAAGTCAAAGATCCCAGGTTTGATTCCCCAGGACCCACGTTAGCCAGATGCACAAGGAGGCGCATGTGTCTGGAGTTCATTAGTAGTAGCTAGAGGCCCTGGTGTGCCCATTCTCTCTCTCTCTGTCAAATAAATAAATAAATAAATAAATAAATAAATAAATGTAAAGTATCAAGCAAAGCCAGATGCACAGAGTGTCATATACATCTGGAGTTCATTTGCAGTGGCAAGGGGCCAAGGCATGCCCATACTCTCTCTCTCACTCTTTCTCTCTCTCTTCTTTCAAATAAATATATACATAAATTTAAAAAGATACTAGGGCTGGAGAGATAGCTTCACGGTTAAGTGCTTGCCTGTGAAGCCTAAGGACCCTAGTTCGAGGCTCGATTCCCCAGAACCCACGTTAGCCAGATGCACAAGGGGGCGCATGCATCTGGAGTTCGTTTGCAGTGGCTGGAGGCCCTGGCGCGCCCATTTTCTCTCTCTCTATCTGTCGCTCTCAAATTAATAAATAAAAAAAGGAGCAGGGTGTGCTGGTGCATGCCTTTAATCTCAGCACTTGGGAGGCAAAGGTAGGAGGATCACCATGAGTTCAAGGCCACCCTGAGACTACATACTATATTTCAGGTCAGCCTGGACTAGAGTGAGATCCTATCACAACAAACAAACAAATACACATCAAGCGAATCTGCTGGGTTTGCCTCAAAAAAAGGAAGTGATGAAGGAAGGAAGGGCTCTCACCTTGGCTCTTTTCCTGGCATGACCATGGTTGGACGTTCGTCTCTGTTAGAAGAGAATCAGAAATTATTAAAACAGGAAAAATCAACATGCTAAGTTAGAAGCAATACATGTTAACAACCAAAACACACTATTCATGAAATCATTTCAGCAACTGCCCAAATATGATGAGAATCATTTGGTGTGATTGTTGTCCTATGCCAACTCCAGTAACAGTGACAGAATGGATCCCACACAACCTACAATCAAACCACCACTCATCATGAAGAGAAAGAACAGCAACACAATGATTATTTAATCATTTTTGGATAAGTCAGCAAATCTGATTGCATGCTTCACTGCCATAGCATGTAGTATTTTTTTCTTCCAAATTTGCTCACTGGAGCCTATTTAATCCATAATGAATGTGAAATATGGTCCCTAACTACCGTAATAGTATCTTCTGCTCTCCCCCCGCCCCGTTTCCCTTTCTTCTTCCCTTTCTCTTCTTTTTATCTATTTCCCTTTATAAGTCTTATTAAACACTACATAGCCCATACTGGCCTCAAATTTGCAATCCTCCTGTTTCAACCTCCTGAATACTAAATTACAAGTGTATGCCACCACACTCAGCTATAACAACATTTTTATGGCACAGCACATCCAGTGCCTCAACTTGAGATGCCTATCCATATAGCTGCAGAAACTGAATGGAGGGTCTTCTTCCAAATCGTCCCTTCCTGAATCTGAGAAGTCTAAGGTTTTGGCAGTAACACTCATAGCTTGTTTGGATCATAGATGTGAGACAAGATAAAAAGAAAAAAAACAGGCTGGGGGGATAGCACATTGCAAACACGAGTATCTGAGTTAGATCACCAGAACCCACATAAAAGCCAGATACTGTAGATGAGCATCTGTAACTCCAATGCTCCTATAGTGAGAAGGGAAGCAGAGACAGAAAATTGCCTGGAAGCTCATGGGCCAGTTAACTTGGCAAACACAGGCTAGATAGACCCTGCCTCAAAACAATGTGGAAGGTGAGGACTGACACCCAAGTTATTCTCTGACTTTCACATGTGTGCATGTAAGTAAAAGAAGAGAGCTTGGAAGTTAGGGGTAAAACATCCAGAGCAAAAGGGAGAGAATGTGGGGAAGGAACATGGCAGCTAAGAACAACAATGAATGAGTGCCTGAGGTGGGATGAAAGAAGGAACAGCTAGTTAATTGCTAAGATTTCTGAACATGTAAGAAATCAAAAATAGGAACTTTGGAAAAGGGGCTAGGATTGGAAAGAACTGAGGCAGGAGCATAGGGGGAAGAAAACAAGACAGAGGCAGAATGCCAGCATGGTCTTGATTAGGTGAGGTGAATTTCTCTTCTTTTGGTCCTCTTTACAAGCTAGAAAAAAAACCTCTGCCACAATGCAAAATGGAGAACTTGGAAGGTATTGAAAGGGTAAGACATGATGATAGAACTGGTCCGTAGCAAGACCTGTTGCAGCAAAGGAAGATGAGGAATCTAGCAAAATGAAGCAGTATATTTCACTACTTTAAATTTATTTTATTTTGGGGCTGGAGAAATGGCTGTTTGACTGAAAAGCCGAAGGACCCAGGTTAAATTCCCCAGTATCCACATAAAGCCAGATGTACAAGATGATACACATGTCTGGAGTTCATCTGCAGTGGCTAGAGGCCCTGGCATTCTCTCTCATTCTCATTCTCTCTCCCCCCTCCTCTCCCTTTTCTCTCTCACAAATAAATCAATAAAATATTTAAAGAGTTAATTTGTTAAAATATTTTTCTTTATTTGCAAGGAGAGAGTAAGAATAGGGTATACCAGGGCCTCTCACTACTGCAAAGAAGTGCCTTTAACCACTTAGCCATCTTCCGAGCACCTGTACTATTTTTTTTGGTTTATTTTTATTTACTTATTTGAAAGCAAGAGACAGATACAGAGAGAAAGAGGCAGACAGAGAGAGAGAGAGAGAAAGAATAGAAGCATCAGTGACTCCAGCCACTGAAAATGAACTCCAGACTCATGTACCACTTGTGCATCTGGCTTACGTGGGTACTGAGGAATCAAGCCTTGAACCAGGGTCCTTAGGCTTCACAGGCAAGTGCTTAACCGCTAGGCAATCTCTCCAGCCCTGCCTTCACTACTTTTAAAAGTAATATGTATATAAGGCACAAACATTCAAAAGATATAGTAAGGCTATATATTGGATAATAAGTGTCCTTTCATAGCTGTCCTCCAGATACTTGATCTGGTTCCTTCCTAAAGGGCCAACCAGTTCTGAATTTCTTGTAGACATACCCAAAGACCTTTTATGCATTTATAAGCTTATTATGAATATAGCTTTTTTTTTTTGAGATAGGGTCTTGCTTTAGCCCAGGCTTACCTAGAATTCACTATGTAGTCATAGTGGGGTGGTCTTGAACTCATGTTCCTCTTCCTACCTCTGCCTCCTAAGTGTTGGGATTAAAGGCGTGCGCCACCATGCCCAGCTTCAATATAGGACCCCTGCAAGTTAAGGTCTCCTGTATTGAACTAGCTTCAAACTCACTATGTAGTCAAAGATGATCTTGAACTTCTGGTTCTCCTGCCTCTACCTCCTGAGAGCTGGGATGACAGGCGTGTGCCACCACACGTTTTATGTGGTGTTGGGGATTAAACCAAGGGTTTCATGCATACTAGGTGAGCACTACACCAACTGTGCTATATTCCAAGTGCCTATATACAGTTTTTTCTTTGGAAAAAAAAAAAAAAGCGATTGTACATATTACTTTGAACTTTGCTATTAAGCTTGTTTTCATAGCTATCATTCTATAGATGTACTTCTTTCCTTAATTCACATATAGTATTTCATTGTGTGGCTATGCCATAACTTATTTTACCAAAACTTTAAATTATACTATTTAAGATGTTTCTTTTTTTTTTCTTTTTTTCTTTGTAAAAATCTTTTTTCTAGGCTGGCCTGGATTTCACTATGCAGCCTCTGAGTAGCCTCAAATTCATAGCAATCCTCCTTCCTCCACACACCACACCCAATATCATTGTAATTAAAAAAAAAATCTTATTTATTTATTTGAGAGGGACAGAAAGATGCAGATAAAGAATGAGCACATCAAGGCCTCTGGCTACTATAAATGAACTCCAGATGTATGCACCACCTTATGTATCTGGCTTTACATGGGTACTGGGGAATCAAACCTGGGTCCTCTGGCTTTGCCGGAAAGTGCCTTAACTGCTAAGCCACATTTACATCCCATACTTTCTTTTTTCTTTGAGGTAGGGATTCATTGTTTCAGGCTAACTTGGAGATCACTCTATAGCCCAGGATGGCCCCAAACTCAAGCAATCCTCCTACCTCAATGTGGTGGTTTGATTCAGGTGTCCCCCATAAACTTAGGTGTTCTGAATGCTAGGTTCCCAGCTGATGGAGATTCGGGAATCAACACCTCCTGGAGACAGTGTATTGTTGGGGGCAGGCTTATGGGTATTATAGCCAGTGTCCCCTTGCCAGTGTTTGGCACACTCTCCTGTTGCTATTGTCCACTTTGTGTTGGCAAGGGGGTGATACCCATCCTTTGCTCATGCCATCGTTTTCCCCTGCCATTATGGAGCTTCCCCCTTAGTCTGTAAACAAAAATAAACCTTTTATCCTAACAAGCTGCTCTTAGTCTGGTGATTTCTAGCAGCAATACAAACCTCACTGTAACAGTAATGCTGGTACTAAGGAGTGGTGTCATTTTCTGCTAGACACCTGACTGTGTGGTTTTGGCCTTTTGGAGCTGATTTTAAACAGGAATGTGGAAGGATTTGAAACCCTGGTCTAAGAGATGCCTTGCAGTTCTCTAAGTACAACTTGATGAACTATTCTGGTCAAAGTTAATAGACCTGAATACAGTAAGAACTAATGACCATGAGATTTGTCTTATGAGGGTGACAAAAGTTTGCCTGGACTGGGCTAGAAGCCGTTTGTGTGAGGTTTGCTGTTATGTCCATATCCCGAGAACTTGTGCTTTGCATTGAAAGACTGATGTGAGCAGAGGAATATGACACAGAAAAAATGAAATCTTTGGGTGAACTGCTGCCCATTCAGCTGCAATTGAGAGATTACAACCTTTGAGATTGGGCCAGCTGACCTGCACTGGGGCAACAGGAAGAATGTAGACTCTTTTAAAGGGGACTGAGTGCTCAAGGAGTGTCCTGTTCTTCAAAGTCAGATTTATTGCCCCCTGGGTTGACAAACTGGTATTGTGGAGTATAAGAAATGCAGGAAAGAGAGGGTCATTGAATTTGCAACAGTCTTGTGATTTGGAAACGGCCATGCGCAGTGTGAAGCTGGTTTGCTGGATTGCCTGCATGGAGACCTGATGGAGCCATGATGATGAACCGTGGATTGCAGTGGATATGCCGGGACCACAAGATGGCTGCTAAGGAAGCTGCTGGCCTCAGCTGGAGTTTTCCAGGGCTGTGAGTAGCCTAGCAGGAGGGGAGGAATTGGAACTCCAGAGACTTGTTGTTGGTTGGAATTATCAAACTTAGAGATTTGTCACTGACTAGAGTTGTTGGATTTGGAGCTACACAGTTTGATGTTTGCCCTGTTTAAATCTTTTATTGGTTGAATATTTCTTTGCTATGCCCAATGCCATCTTTTGCAGTGTGAGTGTTTATTCTGTGCTATTATGGTTTTGGGGGGAAATTTTTGGTATTATGGCTCAGTTAAGAGACCTTGGATTATGGGGATGTTTGAACATCATTAGGATTGATAAAAATATATGGGGACTTTTAAAGTTAGACTGAGAGCATTGCATTTTACATCATGGATGGTTATCAGTTTATGGGGGCCAGAGATGGTGGTTTGATTGAGGTGTCTCCCATACACTTAAGTGTTCTGAATGTTAGGTTCTCAGCTGATGGAGATTTGGGAATTAACACTTCCTGGAGACAGTGTGTTGTTGGGGGCAGGCATATGCGTATTATAGCCAGTGTCCCCTTACCAGTGTTTGGCAGACTCTCCTGTTGCTATTGTCCATCTTGGTTAGCCAGTGAGGGAGGTCCATGCCATCGTTTCCCTTTGCCATCGTAGAGCTTCCCCCTTGAGTCTGTAAGCCAAAATAACCCTTTTTTTCCCACAAGCTGCTCTTGGTCAACTGATTTCTGCCAGCAATACTAACCTGACTACAACATTCAGGCTCTCCAGTGCTGGGATTATAAGCATGAGTCACCTCATCTGGCTTTCATTTAGGATGCTTCTGATCTTTGCTAGTATAAACACTGACCATATCATCGAGTATATCTATAAATATATCAATAGTCTATTTAAAATTTTTTGTAGGCCAGGCGTGGTGTGGTGGCACATGCCTTTAAACTTTAACCCCAGCACTCAGGAGGCAGAGGTAGGAGGATTGCCATGAGTTCGAGGCCACCCTGAGACTACACAGTGAATTCCAGGTCAGCCTGGGCTCGAGTGAGACCCTACCTCGAAAAACCAAAAAAAAAAAAAAACCTGTATTGTTAACCTGTCCTTTTTCAAAATGCTGTATAAACATACACTTCTATTTTTAAATACTTTATTTATTTATGAGAGACAGAGGGACAGAAAAAAATATATATATATGGCGAGAGAGAGAGAGAGAGAGAATGGGCATGACAGGGCCTACAGCCAATGCAAAAGAAAGAACTCCAGGTGCATGTACTACCTTGTGCACCTGGCTTACATGGGTTATGGGGAATCAAACCTAGGTACTTAGGCTTTGCAGGCAAGTGCCTTAACTGCTAAGACATCTCTCTAGCCCATACATCTAAAATTAATTAATTGATGTTTGTGTGAGAAAGAGTTGTGTGTATGGACACACTAGGGCATCTGGCTTTATGTGAGTGCTGTGAATTGAACCCAGGCCAGCAGACTTTGCAAGGAAGTGTCTTTAACCACTGAACAATTTTCCCAGCTCCTAAATGCATACGTCTAATCATGTATGAATCTACTTACTTTCCACAATGGATAGTTTAACCAAACCCATATTAATGTGGCAGGTATTATGCTAGCTACTAGAGCATACAGAGGTAAAAGAAACAAACCTTGTCAAAAGGAACTCATAATCCTGTTGGAGAAGACAGACGAGAGACAATTACAATATAGGGCTTTAAAGAAGTAGTTATGGAGTAATGCAAGAGATCACAGCAGAAGCATTCACCTCAGACCTAATAATAGATGAGTTCAAACACTCACAAGTACAGAGTGCCTGCTCTATGTAAAGGATAGTTAGGCTAGAGGAATCCAACTGCTAACCCAAACCGGTCCTCGTGCAGCTTACAGTTCTGTGAGGAAGACAAAAGAATCAAACAATCTTACAATACAAACCTGCAATGGGTTGTCAAGGAAGGCTTCCTGAAGAAACACATGTCTAGGCTGCGTTTTAAATGTAAAGAGGTATTAGGCAGATGGGGGAGGGGCAGAAGCTGACGTGACCAGGAGAAGAAAACTAAGGAGGGACACAAGGGGCAGAGAAAGCACACACAAAAGCATGTTCTTCCCAAACTTTTCCACTCCCATTTATAACAGGAATCAAAGAATCAGATAATTCTGAAGCACATAATACCACAGGGGACAGGGGACAGATAAGGGACTAGGTCATGATACACCTACACTGGGGAAATGAGATCTACCACAGGGCAATAATATAGAAAAAGTTTGACGAGAACTTATACAATCATCCTTTTAAAGCAGCATGGTAGGTAAATCAGAAGGGATGGAAACTCCAGTTATGGGGTGATATATAGCCAGTTATTTATAGGACATACACGGAGTTCAGTATGTATTAAGTAAGAGCTTGTCTGCCCATCCTGAAAATACAAACTCAGAGCCTGCAGTTTGTAGCACTGTTTCCATGCTAAAGATGTTCTGAATTCTAACTGTTAATCCCCAAAATATATCTCACACAGACCAAATAAAGAAAGCTCCTTTAGCCAGCCATGGTGGTGCACACTTTTAAACCAGCACTCAGGAGGCAGAGGTAGGAGGATCGTCATGACTTCAAGGCCATCCTGAGACTACATAGTAAATTCCAGGTCAGCCTGAGCTAGAACAAGACCCTATCTTAAAAAAAAAAGGAAAAACAGGAAAAACAGAAAGCACCTTTTCTCACCAATTTATTAGCTCCAACTCAGAACATGGATTTCCTTGATAGTACCAGTAATTGGGGAGACTGCTGGAGTGTGAGCATTGAGTGGAGGTTTGACGGAACATGTGTTATGTTGAGAAATGATAGAGAACAGAGGGCTTCTTAAGGAATTGCTCCTTAGATCCAGGACTGGGTATGAAAACTAAAGACTTTTCAAAAGGAAGCAGAGCTCCAGTAGATGGCAGCAGTGGCTCTACCTCCTCTGCTGTAACAAAAGGAGAGGCAGGTCCCCTTCAACACCCACCTACAGTCTATTTGTATACCCAGATAAAGACCTCTTTAAACCAAATGACTGCCTCACAAGGAACATAAAACTCTATAAATGTTCTTCCTTTTCTGTCTGTTTTCAAGTACACACAACAGGAATTCAGAATATCATTCATTAATAGTCTCCTGAGAACAGAATAACTTGGATCTAAAAGTTCATTTAATTATTATCTTTCAGGTAGTCTGACAGCACATAATTAAATATTCATCAGTTATCTGTCCTGAGTATTCAAGATTCATTATTGGTATCAGTGGATGCTGGAAGTATAGCTGGAACTGTGGCAGACTGTCTCCACATACACAAGGATGGGCAGGGAATGACAATTCACATGTAAAAGAAAATGGAGAGAAAAGCAACCAAGACACAGATCTGGCCAACTCTAAGATAAAAGGCATTAGAAGAGAAAGTAGCCATAGGACAAAAATATCTCAAAGAGCTGTCTGATTTCAATTCATCCCTTTATGTTGTTCCTGCTTTAATCTTTAAAGAAGACAAGGTCAAGTGAATTAACTTGTCTCAAAAAATTATGCTTCAAGTTTCCAGATCTTCCAAAATGTTGCTGCCCTGCTTTTTAATCTAGCTTCTTGCTAGACTTAATGGGTTGTCACCCAGACTTATAATAAAGACTAGTCTTGCTTGGCATGGTGGTGTACACCTTTAATCCCAGCACTCAGGAAGCCTAAGTAGGAAGATTGTCCTGTTTGAGGCTGGCCTAATTTCAGGTTAGCCTGGACTAGAGTAAGAACCTACCTCAAAACAAACAAAATAAATAAATAAATAAGACTAGTTTTGCCATTGGACCCAAAGGATTTACAAAAGAAACCAGCAGTGACCACAGAGAGAGAGATGAACTCTAACAGGCCAACTAAAAGAAACATTCTTTGACTAGCTGACTATCTCCTGCCAGTATTTCTGTACTGCAGTATGGACTTGGATGGAAAACATGCAATTCTCTTCATTCATATCTACCAGGTGGCAAGTTCAGAGACTATTTCCTTTTTTTTTTTTCCTGGTTTTCCATTTTGAGATAAGGTCTAATATATTATCTCATAGTAGCCTTGACCTTGCTATATAGCTGAGAATGACCTTGAACTTCTGGTCTTCCTGCTTCCACTTCCCACGTGCTGGGATTCCAGGCATGCAACACATCAGGTTCATGTGTTACTAGGGATCAAACCCAAGGCTTTGTGAATGGTAGGTGACCACTCTATCAATGGAGCTTCATCCCCAGTTCTTTCTGGTTTTTTGAGTAGGGTCTCACTCTTAGCCTAGACTGGCCTCAAACACAGGGCAATCATTCTGCTTCAGCCTCCCTCATGCTGGGATTATAGAAAGTCTGTACTCAGCTGGTAGTTTATTTTTCAAGAGTTAAGAAACATCAAAATGCTCTTGGACATCGTGGTAGCACACACCTATAATCTCAGCATTTGGAATGTAGACCCAGGGGAATCAGGAGTTCAAAGTCAAGAACACCTACATAACAAATGAGGGACATATTAAAACCCCATCTAAAGCACACATATACACACACAACTCTCTCTTTCCCTCTTCCTCTGACAATAGAGCAAATATAGCAAAATCCAGTAAACCTGGGCCCAATTAGATTTGAGACATCATTTATTTTGAGATACCATTATCTTCTTTAGATTTCATCATTGATTCTGAGACAAAACAGAGTATTTCATTAAATATCTTTTTACTTTATTTATTATTGTGGGTGGGGGAGAGGCAGATAGAGAATGGGCATGCCAGGGCCTCTAGCCACTGCAAATGATCTCCAGATGCATGTGCCACCTTGTGACCCTGGCTGACATGGATACTGGGAAATCAAACCTAGAACCTTAGGCTTCACAGGTAAGTGCCTTAAACTAAGCCATCTCTCCAGCTTTTTTTTTTTTTTTTTTTTTTTTTTTGAGATAGCAAGGGTGACCTTGAGTTTCTGATCTTCCTGCCTCTACCTCCCAGGGATTACAAGTGTGTATCACTATGCCTGGCTTTGGGAGAATTCTTATCAATGACTGGATTTCTAGATTCCTACTTATGTTCAAGTAAAAAGAGTAACAATGCACAATTTTGGGGGGGAGGTTGAGATAGGGTCTCTAGTCCAGGCTGATGGGGAATTCACTATGTAGTCTCAGGCTGACCTTGAACCAACAGCCTCCAACCTCCGGCTCCTGAGTGCTGGGATTAAAGGTGTGTACCACCACACCCAGCAGAGAGAGAGTGGGTGTGCTAGGGCCTCTAGCTGCCACAAACTCCAGATGCATGTATCACTTTATGCATTTAGTTCTACGTGGACTCCAGGAAATTGAACTCAGGTCATTAGGCTTTGCAGGCAAATGCCTTAACCACTGGGAAATCTCTCCAGCCCCACAATGCACTTTTAAAATATATATTCTATGGGGAGGTAATGATGGAGAATGGAATTTCAAAAGGGAAAGTGGGGGGGGGGGAATTACCATGAGGTATTTTTTTATAATCATGGAAAATGTTAATAAAAATTAAAAATAAAAAAATATATATATTCTATTTTATTTATTTATTTGAGAGAGGGAGAGAGAAAGAGAGAGAGAGAGAGAAAAAGAGAGAGAGAGAGAGAGAGAGAGAGAGAGAGAGAGAGAGGGAGAGAATGGGCATACCAGGCCTTGCAACCACTGCAAATGAACTCCAGATGTGTGCACCTTCTTGTGCATATGGCTTATGTGGGTCCTGGGGAATTGAACCAGGATCTTTTGGCTTTGCAGGCAAAGGCCTTAACCGCTAAGCCATTCCTCCAGCCCCACAATGCACTTTTAATCCTTACCTGTGTCTCCTGACGCAAACCTGTATCTTCCCCCTCTTTCTCAACTTCTTCTTTACTTGGAGTCTTAGATATAAGTTTGTTTTTGTTTACAGATTCTTCTACCAGTTTTTTTTCTGATTCTTTCATTATTTCCAGGGTCTCCTGAGTAGTATTACTGTTAGACATGTTCTTCAGTAGAATACAGTAGCTTCTATGGATTCCTAAAGAAACATCAAAAGCATTACACAAGAGTTATGGCTCTGTACTTAATACACATACACAACTTGTATTTCAGAGATAAAAGAGGCCTCTGATAAACGCTGCTCCTGGATTCATTTCTTTAAAACTTTATTATAGTAAAACTGACATATAATAAACAGTATATTTAAGTTAATTTATTTTAGATGTTTTGAGGCAGGATCTCACTATGAGCCCAGGCTGGCCTTGAACTCACAGCAATCCTGCTTTAGCCTTCCAAGAGCTGGGATTATAGGCATAAGACACCATGTGTGGTCATTCATATAATTCAAAGCATGTAACTTTTTTGATGTATGTCTGTACATGTTCATGTGTATGTGGCTATGTGCATGCCATGGCCTAAGTATGGAAATCAGAAGGCTTCAAGCACAAGCCCTTGTTCAAGGCAAGGCTTCTTGCTGTTCACCATGCTGTGAACCTCCAGATGATTCTTTTGTTTCCACCTTCCTTCTTGCCCTAGTTATATGGAGATTACATATGCTAGTACCACAGCATCCGGCTTTTACATGAGTTCTGGGAACCTAAATTCAGGTTTAATACTGGGATAAGCAAGCACTTTATCCACCGAGCAATCCCTAGTCCTACATGTACATGTAGACACCAGTGAAATCATCACGCCAACTGAGATAGCGTTCATCATGCCTCATGCCCCTACCTAACTCCCCCTTCCTTCCCAACACACCCCTACAAGATACTGATCTGCTTTTTGTCATTACAAATTAATCTGTATTTTTTAGGTTGTGTGTGTGTGTCTGGGATTGAACCCAGGGCCTTGTGCATGCTAAGCATATTCTGTACCACTGAGCAATACCTCTAGCCCAAGCATTTTCTAGGCTTTTAAAAAAACTTGGTATGTGTTTAAGATGTATGCACATGTGTATAATAGATATGTATGCCTAGTGGGCATGTGTACAGAGGCAAGATCATCAAGTGTCCTCTATCACTTTATTTCCTTGAAACAGAGGTTCATTAAACCTCTAGCAGCTCTTTTTCAGTTAGCCTGGCTGACCAAGGGAACCCCAACAATTCTCTTGTCTTTACCATCCCCCCCAAGCACCCCAAGGGTTTCATGTATGCATAGTCATGCCTGGCTTTTTACATAGGTGCAGAGGATTGAACTCAGGTCCTCATACGTGTGCAGCAAGCACCCTAACCTGCTGAGCTGTCTCCCTACCCCCTCTACAATTTTATATAAATGAAGTCACATGTCTAGACTCTTTTACTGAGCATAATTATTTTGAGTTTCACCAGCTTCTAGTTCCAAAGCAATTTAGTATGAGTTCTCTTGGCACTTTATATGTACTCCTTTGTTCCTTTCATAAATTTGCTCACATTTTCAGATGTGTTACTTAAATCAGTAGATTCTCTTCAGAAAGAAGGAAAATGTAAAAAAAAAAAAAGGAAAGAAAGAAAGAAAGAGAATGTATCATAAAGCTCTATTCACCACTGAGGGGGTACATGTTGTGGAATGCTGTCTTCCAGACTTGACACAACCATTGAAATCATGAACTCACAGCAACTACAATTATCTGCGCAAGACTGGGCCCATCAGTATTCCCACATGAGGCCAAGCGTAGTGGTAAATGGTAAAAGGATTGCTGTGAGTTTGAGGCCACCCTGAGATTACATAATGAATTCAAGGACTAGAGTGAAACCCTACTTCGAAAAGCCAAAAACAAAACAAAACAAACAAACCAAAAAAACTTATTTTGAAAGAGAGAGATTGGGTGTGCCAGGGCCTCCAGCCATTAAATTCCAGATGCATGCTCTACCTGTGCATCTGGCTTACATGGGGAATGGGGAATCAAATCTGGGTCTTTAGGCTTCACAGGCAAGCACCTTAACTGGCTTTAAATTTTTTTTTTTTTAATTTGTTTGGTTTTAACCTACCCACCCCCCAATTTTTTAAAAAATTTATTTTCAAGCAAGAGAGAGTATGACAATGAATAAGCACACCAGGGTCTCTTACTACTACAAATGAACTCCAGATGTGTGAGCTGTTTTGTGCATCTGGCTTTATGTGGGTACTAGGGAATCAAACCCATGCCATTAGGCTTTGCAAGGAAGTGCCTTAACCACTAAGCCATCTCTCCAGCCCCAACATACTCGCTTTTGAGAATTTAATCAGACAATCCTTTGAGACTACCGACCTCTTGAGGAACGGGTTAAGCAAAGTCATTCTGGAAAGTTAGGTTTTTAAAATATATTTTATTATTAAGAGAGAGAAAAATAGGCACGCAGGCAGGGGGAGAGAGAAAAGGAGGGAGGGAGGGGGGACAGAGAGAGAAAGAAAGAGTGGGTATGCCAGGGCCTCCAGCCACTGCAAACAAACTCCAGATATGTGTGCCCCCTTGTGTATCTGACTTACATGGGTCCTGGGGAATCGAACTTGGGCCCTTTGGTTTTGCAGGCAAGCACCTTAACTGCTAAGCCATCTCTTCATTCATATTTTTTATTTTATTTTATTTTGAGAGAGAGAGAGAATTAGCACATTAGGGCCTCAGCCACTGCAATTGAACTTGACACTTGTGCCACCTAGTGGGCATGTGTGACCTTGCACTTGCCCCACCTTTGTGCGCGTGGCTAATGTGAGATCTGGAGAGTAGAACATGGGTCCTTAGGCTTCACAGGCAAGTGCCTTAACCACTAAACCATTTCTCCAGCCCTCCTTTGCTTATTTTTGAACAAGGTCTCATGTAGCTGAGGCTGACCTTGAACTTGCTATATAGTCAAGGATAATGACCTGAATTCCTAATCTTCCTGCTTCTACTTCCTGAATGCTGACAGCAAGCATGTGCTAACATGCCCAGGTTTATCTGGTGCTGGGGATCAAACTCAGAGCTTTGTGCATGGTGGGCAAGCACTACCAACTGAAGTGCATCCTAGACCTAAACAAAGTAATCCTTAGCACTAAGGAAAAGGTAAGCCAATATATTTTGGCTACCTACCCAGATTGCGCCTTTATTCTTTCCTAACGTTGATCTAAAGCATATTTCTTTTGTGTTTTTGTTGTTCGTTTGTGTTGGGTTTTTCAAGGTAGGGTCTCACTCTGGCCCAGGCTGACCTCAAATTAACTTTGTAGTCTCAAGGAGGCCTCAAACTCATGGCAACCCTCCTACCTCTGCCTCCCGAGTGCTGAGATTAAAGGCGTGCACCACCTGCCCAGCTTGTTTTTTTTTTTTTTTGAAGTAGGGTCTGGTCTGGTTCTAGCCCAGGATGACCTGGAATTCACTCTGTAATCTCAGGCTGGCCTCAAACTCACAGTAATCCTCCTCCCTCAATCTTCCCAAGTGCTGGAATAAAAGGTGAGCAACACCATACCTGGCTTGTGTGCATTTTCCTAAGTACACACCATCAGGGAAAGTGACCTTATCTTTGAGCCCAGGGAGATGGAGCTTAATAAGCTAAACCAATTGTGTTGTTTTTCTTTAGTGACTGGGTTTTGGAGGGAACAAGTGACTTAAAAACAATTAAGATAGGAGGAGCCAAGGTAGAAGGATCTCTATAAAATAGAACAATTGGGCTGGAGAGATGGCTTAGCGGTAAAGCGCTTGCCTGTGAAGCCTAAGAACCCCGGTTCGAGGCTTGATTCTCCAGGTCCCACGTTAGCCAGATGCACAAGGGGCGCATGCATCTGGATTTCGTTTGCAGTGGCTGGAGGCCCTTGCGCGCCCATTCTCTATCTCTATCTGCCTCTTTCTCTCTCTATCACTCTCAAATAAATAAATAAAAAGTGAACAAAAAAAATTTTAAAAATAGAACAATTAATAAACTAATGAAAGCTTATTGTGAATGACAGGGCTTGCCAATGAGGCAGATCAGATTCTGACTTGACAGGCTGCCAATCAACAAAACAGACACACCTACACAGTTGTAAAGGGAGGATGAAGACATAACTGATGTGTTCTGCAACAGACAGGAAATATCTGCTAAAAAGAAAACCTGCTGCTTTACTCCAAATGCATTCTCAACGAGAAAGCCACAATCTGGCTTCACATATCCTGACTACTACATGCAGTACAGTTTTCTCTATTCTTTCATTTCTCCCTTCCCTTGTTCCTTTTTTGTACCTAAGGTAATTGGGATGTATACACAAGATTATTACTTTTCATTTTTTGAGGTAGGGTCTCACTCTAGCTCAGGCTGACCTGGGATTCACTATGGAGTCCCATGGTGGCCTCAAACTCATGGTGATCCTCCTACCTCTGCCTCCCAAGTGCTGGGATTAAAGGTGTGTGCCACCATGCCTGGCAAGATTATTACTTTTTAAAAATGAAGTGGCCATTTATTTGTATGTCAGGAGGCAGGATGCACAAGGTCCATGCATATACCACTTTGTATCTGGCTTTATGTAATGTTGAGTAATCAAACCCAGGCTGACAGGTTTTGCAAGCAAGCACTTTTTAACCACTGAGCTATTTTCACAGCTCTCAATGTTATGATGTGATTGACACCAAATGGAGATGTAATGGGGAAAGTATTGGTCCTGGGAAAATAAACCCTTATTCCATCAGTGGCATGCTATCCAGCTGTTAGCTTTTTAAAACACTATTTGCAAAGAGAGAGAGAGACAGACAGACATTGGGTTGCCAAGGCCTCTTGTCATTGCAGATTAACTTCAGATGCCTGCAACACTTTGTGCATCTGGTCTTACAAGAGTTCCTGGGAATCAAACCAAAGCTTTTGGGCTTTGTAAGCAAGCACCTTTAATCACTGAGCCACCTCGCTAACCCTAGCTATTAATTTTATTCAAGTAAGCTGTTTTATTCTCATTGCTTTAATAAAACCCCGACAATGATTGTTATGTAACTTAATTTGAGAATTTTAATGTTTTTCATTTATCATTGTAAAACCAGAGATAATTTCTTTTATTTTATTATTTACTTGAGAGAGAGAGAGAATGGGCACGTCAGAGCCTGTAGCCACTTCAAACGAACTCCAGATGCATGTGCCACCTTGTGCATCTGGCTTACATGGGTACTGGGGAATTGAACCTGGGTTCTTAGGTTTCGCAGGCAAGCTCTTTAACCACTAAGCCATCTCTCCAGCCCTAGATATCTTTTTTTGTCTTTAAAAAGTTTTTCAAGGTAGGGTCTTATCTAGCTCGGGCTGACCTGAGACCCACTCTGTACTGCCAGGCTAACCTTGAACTCACAGCAATCCTCTGCCTCCCAAATGCTGGGATTAAAGACGTACACCAGTGAGCCTGGCAGATAATTTTATTTATTGACAATTTTTATACATGTAAGTATGTATTTTTTGTTATTTTTGAGAGAGAGAAAGGGACACACAGAGAGACAGAGAGAGTGGGGGGGCAGGGAATGGGCACCCCAGAACTTTTCAGCCACTGTGAACAAACTCCAGACATGTGCGCCCCCTTGTGAGCATGTGTAACATTGCACGCTTGCATCACTGCGCATCTGGCTATGTGGAACCTGGAGATTCAAACGTGTTCTTAGGCTTCATAGGCAAGCACTTTAATCACTAAGCCATCTCTCTAGCCTAAGTAATGTATTTTGATCATATTAATTTCCCATTACCTTCTCTGACTCTTCCCCCTCCTAATTAACCCTTTCTTCTCCCCAACTAGTCCTACTTTGATGTCTCTTCTTATGACCCACTGAATTTAATTAGGGTTGCTTGCATGAGCATGGGAGGGGGTTGTTATTAACCACAGTACATGCAACTTAGCAGTGGCTACAGCACTGAAGATAGTAGTTGCTGCCAATAACTACTCAGTTCCGGTTGGGGCCTCATGTGCTTCTCCACCATCCATGGTGTAATAAGCCCAATACCAAGGATAATTTTATTATTATTACTATTCTATTATTACTTGGTGTTTCAAGGTAGGGTCTCACTGTAGCACAGGTTGACCTGGAATTCACTATGTAGTCTCAGGGTGGCCTTGAACTCACAGTGATCCTCCTACCCTTGTTTCCTGAGTGCTGGGATTAAAGGCATGCGCCACTATGCCCAGCTTAATTTTACTTGTTAGCTATTTATTTTTTGTTGTTTTTTTGATTTTTGTTTTTATTTATTTGAGAGAGGCGGGGAGAGAGAGAGGCTGGGAGAGAGAGACAAAATGGGTACAATGGGGCCTCCAGCTGCTACAAATGAACTCCAGATGCATGCGCCACCTTGTGCATTTGGTTTACATAGGTCCTAGGGAATCAAAGCTGGGTCTTTTGGCTCTGCAAGCAAACACCTTAACTGCTAAGCCATCTCTCCAGCCCAATTTTTTTTTTTTTGAGGTAGGGTCTCCCTCTATCCCAGGCTGACCTGGAATTCACTATGTAGTCTCAGGCTGGCCTCAGACTCACAGTCATCCTCCTACCTCAGCCTTCTGAGGGCTGGCATTGAAAGTGTGTACCACTAAGCCTAGCCCAAGGACTTTTTTGTTTTTTAATGAGACAGTGAGAGCAAGTGAGCGAGCGAGAGAACAAAACAGTAGCCAGGGCCTCCAGACACTGCAATTGAACTCCAAACATGTGTGCCACCTTTGTGTGCATGTACAACCTTGTACATGTGTCACCTTGTGCATCTGGCGTACATGGGATCTGGGGAGCTGATGATGGGTGCTCAGGCTTCACAGGCAGGCACCTTAACCACTAAGTCATCTCTTCAGCCTTACAATTTCTTAAAACAATTTATTTATTTGCACACAAAGAGAGGGTGGGGGGGAGGAAGAGAGAGAGACAAGAGACAGAAGAGAGGGCAAAGAGGGTAAACCAGGGTTTCCTGGCACTGCAAATGAACTTCAAGTACAGGTGCCACTTTGTGCATCTGGCTTTATGCAGGTAATGGGGAATCAAACCCAGATTCTTAGGCTTTGCAGACAAGCACTTTAACCACTGATCCATCTCTCCAACCCTCAAGGACAATTTTCTAACAGTTTTGTACATATCTGTTACATGTAGGGAAGAATGTCTTTAATAAAGGATAAGTTACTCTAAAGAAATAAATCCTAGATAGTTGTCTTTTTAAGTCAAGTATCTTGTTGCTTAAATAAATTAATGCTTAAATGAAAAAGAAAAAAGTCAGGGATAATGGCACATATCTGAAATGGAGGCAGGAGTATTAGTACCTCAAGTCCAGCCTTGAATACATGTCAAATTCAAACCAGCCTGGGGGGCTGGGAAGATTGCACAGTGGTTAAAGGCACTTGCTTGCAAAGCCTTCTGGCCTAGGTTCAATTCCCCAGTAACCACTTAAAGGGAGACCCAAAGTGGCATATGTATCTAGAGTCATTTTCAGTAGCAAGAGACTCTGTATTAACAACACATATGTAAATAAATAAAAATTTAACAAGACCAAACTACATTGGACACTGACTAAAAAAATAAGATAAAACTTAAGTTTTTAGCTAACCTACATAGAAAGGGGTTTCACTGTGGTGTTTTGATAAACTGCATCACTATGCTGTATTTTATTGGCCTCCTACTCCCCTGTCCTGTCCTGTCCTCCCCACCCCCACTGGTCCTCTTCTCCCTATCCCAATAGTTCCCCTTTCTCTTTTCATTCTGTTTTCTTCTTATGTTTTCCCTTCTTTTCCCCTTAGACCTACTCCTTGCCTCTTACAGTCGTGTTTCTATTTTTATATCCCACATATATATTTATATCAAGGTTCTTTATAACAGAGAAAACATGTGATGCTTATCTTTCTAAGCCTTGTTTTATTTAATTTTTAATTTTTTTTTTT